>NC_091075.1:5625000-6250000 GCF_032405125.1 Capricornis sumatraensis | reverse complement strand
TTTTCAGCCATAAGGGTGGTGTTATGTGCATATCTGAGGTTACTGACATTTCTCCCAACAATCTTGATTCCAGCTGGTGCTTCATCCAGCCCTGCATTTCACATGATGTGCTCTGTATATAAGTTAAATAAGTTGGGTGACAATATGCAGTCTTGATGTACTCCTTCCCCAATTTTGAACCAGTCTGTTGTTCCATGTCCAGTTCTAACTGATGCTTCTTGACCTGCATACAGGTTTCCCAGGAGGCAGGTCAGGTGGTCTGGTGTTCCCATCTCTTGAAGAACTTTCCACAGTTTGTTGTGATCCATACAGTCAAGGCTTTGGCATAGTCAATGAAGCAGAAGTAGATGTTTCTCTGAAATTCTCTTGTTTTTTCAATGATCAATGGATGCTGGCAATTTGATCTCTGGTTTCTCTGCCTTTTCTAAATCCAACTAGGACATCTGGAAGTACACAGTTCATGTAATGTTGAAGCCTAGCTTGGAGAATTTTGAGCATTACTTTGCTAGCATGTGAGATGAGTGCAATTATGCGGTAGTTTGAACATTCTTTGGCATTGCCTTTCTTTGGGATTGGAATGAAAACTGACCTTTTCCAGTCCCATGGCCATTGCTGAGTTTTCCAAATTTGCTGGCATATTGAGTGCAGCACTTTCACAGCATCATCTTTTAGGATTTGAAATAGCTTAGTTGGAATTCTATCACCTCCACTAGCTTTATTTGTAGTGATGCTTCCTAAGGCCCACGTGACTTCACACTCCAGGATTTGGCTCTAGGTGAGTGTTCACACCATCGTGATTATCTGGTTCATGAAGATCCTTTTTGTATAGCTCTTCTGTGTATTCTTGCCACCTCTTCTTAATATCTTCTGCTTCTATTAAGTCCATACTGTTTCACTCTCCTCTTTCACTTTCATCAAGAGGCTCTTTAGTTCTTTGCTTTCAGCCATAAGTGGCTGTTAAGTGGCTGTTATCTGCATATCTGAGGTTATTGACATTTCCTTTATTGTGACCATCTTTGCATGAAATATTCCCTTGGTATCTCTAATTTTCTGGAATAGATCTCTAGTCTTTCCCATTCTTTCATTTCCCTCCATTTCCTCCATTTCATCGATCACTTAGGAATAATGTGTAATTACATTATAATCCTATAACATTGAAAAATTATAGTCTGATAAATAACATTTAAGTTCTAGTTTCTGCTGCTGTTTGTTTGCAATACACAATGCAGATTTAAATGAATAAGTGCACTCTAAATGCATAGATTAATTTTAATTTTCCATATCCACAGTTTTATATGTATGTGTGTGCATATATCTATTAATTGTATTATTGAGCTCTGCTCAAGTTTGGCAGAATGATCTACATAGGTTTAAAGAACATGTACATACACAATTTTAGTAAAAGTATATAACCTTTGTGTCTCATCCTTATTCATAATTTCAGCATTTTTGTACATCCATGAGTTAATCATGTTCAGGCTTTTAACTGCCAGAAGAATTGGTATTATTTGCTATTCATCCTTCTGCAAACCACCGGATGGAACCTAATCCTAAGTGTGAATAGTATGAGATAATATCTCAGGTCTGCTTACTTTTTCTTTTTTGGCACAATTTTTTTTTTTTAACCTGGGCACCAGTCCTACCAAAACTACATATAACTTCTTTGAGATAGAATTCCTTTAAAGAAAGATAGTCATTCCCACTTTAATAGACAAGATAAAGATTATAGTCCTTACTCCATAAATTGCCATCTGAGAAGTCTTTTGATCATCTCAACTTTTTGAAGGATTTTAAACTGGAAAATAATCATTTAACTTTTTCACTAAAGCTGAAATTCCAGTAGTTAGGTATGTGACATCTTGCAGGGTATTCACAAAATCGCCTGGTTTTAGGCCTGTGACATGTGTGACTCTGTGGGTGCATTAAGAATCACTGGTGGAGACTGAGAGGCACCGTAGACCTTGTCTCCTGACACCACCTCGCTGGTACACCAAGCAGGATCACAGACAGCTGAGGGAAGAAACCAGAGTCAGTGCCAAAGGAAGCATTGTTTAGAATCTAAGAACTCAAAATTCTTTTGAGTTTGTGTCAATTTTATTTGTTCATCACTTTTATACTTGGTCTGTCCCTTTATTCAAGTAAACTGAAATATATATTTTTGGCACTGTTTCCAAATGCCTGTACTGAAAGTCATAACTAGATCTCCTCCATCTCTTGGTGACGGGGAAGGGGAGAGAAGCTGTCCCTAAAGTGTCAGGATCCCCTGAGGTCCCAGAAACACTCTCTCTTGAATGAGAGTTCTTTAGTGAGTATGAATCCCTTGGTTAACTACAGCAACAACTCCAGAACAACCTTCCTGAATATGAGTTTGCTTGTCAGTAAAGCATGAAGTAAAAATCATATTCTATGGTAAGATAAAAAAACCCCATAAAATTTTCTCTGACATTTAGCCTCTTCTCTCCCTTCACTGTGCATTATATTTCTGCATTATACATTGACCAAAACTTCCACATCAGTAGAAATACCTGCTCAACCATAAAGAGCAAAATTCTAGCACCAACAAGACAATTCTTTAAAGATAACATTTCTTCTTAATAGATCCAGTTTGTGTAAATTGTCACTTATAGATATATACAACCTTCTGTCTCAAAAAACATATGTAACTGTGACTTGAATTCCAAGAGTCAAAACCATTCTTGGAGCTTTCTGAGATGCTGTTCCCAGGTCATAATCCTCAAATTTGACTTGAATAATATTTTCTATTTCTTTATTAGATAAACTGATAAAATTTTTTTGTCAACGAAAGGAAAACTCATCTCAAGAGAGTGGAGCATGTCTACCTGCCCCAAATTTTTGGAAGGTTTTTCCCTATTGAGCTCTTCCAGAAGACTCTAGTGATGTTGTTATTAACTAACTCAGGATACTGTGGATCCTCATGTGACTATGATTCTGGGTCCAAGCTGGCCTCTTTCTGCTTCTACAAGAGATTCTACACCAGAGAGATGCAAGCTTGTGCCAAGCACAGCTCTAGCTGCCAGTCACGGGTCAGAAAGGTCTGATTTGGTTTTAAACATGTGTGTGTGTGCTCATTTGTGTCCAGCGCTTTTGTGTAGCCAGCCAGGCTCCTCTGTTCATGGGATTTTCTAGGCAAGAATACAGGAGTCAGTTTCCATTTCCTATTTCAGGGGATCTTCCCTGCCCAGGAATTGAACCTGTGTCTCTTGCATATTCTGCATTGGCAGGCCAATTCTTTACCACTGTGCCACCTGGGAAGCCCTTGCTTTAAATGTGCTTTGTATAAAAACGCTTCAGAAGTAGGCCTCTGTCTGCCTTAATCTGTAAATCGAATGTCTCCTAAGTGACATCTAACTGCTTTTTTTTCCTTTAATTCTAGCTTTATGATTTTTGCCCTCTGTACAGTCAAATTGTGAACTGATCTTTCCTGGGATCCTGATAGAATGTTTTTGTCTATGTGAACTGTACTGCTGCTGCTAAGTCTGTGCATTAACCCAAGAGCATTTCCTTCATCCACTAGTTAATTCGGACCTGCATTCTAAGCTCTAGGATTAACTAAAACATTTCAGTCACTTCTATTAGCTGTTCATGAATCACAATTACATTATCCTAGGCCAGTGGACTTGACCTTCAAGCAAATGCCTGACATTTTCCTAAGTGTTTACTTTCCTGTAGTCTTCAGACTACCAGACTGATCAGGTTTGCATGGCTACATTGATCTGGATTAAAATTTGTCTCTCAAATGACCTCACAAATATTATTTTCCATTTTAGTCAAAAGACAACAAATGGCTTTAATAGTACTAATTGTTTTAGTTTGTACCTATTATACTTACCTTAGCAGTGTTCTATAATCCAATTTCACTCTCCAAATTGTGCCACAAATTATTGCTGAAATTCCTAGTGAAGGAAATAAAATGTTTTTACATGTATAAAATTTTATCCATCATTCCTTTCCTCCAACTAAAGATACAGTTTAAAATGTGTATTTTATAATATATAATTTAAAATGATAGATGATTTTTAATAAATAAATATATTATGGTAGAGCAAATTATGTTTTGCTTTAATAAAACAGAAAATTTAATTTTCTGTTCTTCCCTTGGTCATCTAAAATCCTCAAGCATGGTGCACTGCAGCACTTGCTGTATTTACACAGAATTGTCCTCCCCAAAGGTTTGCTGGGGTCACTCTTTCACATACTTTCCAATGAGGTGTTCCCTGATGATTACTATGAGTCTATTTTAAATTGCAACTTTCTCAACTATCCTCTTTATTTTTCCTATGTTTTAAGTTTGTTTCAATTGTCATACATGACAGTGATGCATGTTTCATTTATTTATTAACCTGTCAGTAAAAATGTAGCCCATTGAAAAATATTCCATAGGGTATGAAAATATAAATCATTCTCTTTAGCAATAGCATATCACTGGAGATATTTGCATACTTCTAAACAAAACAGCCAGTGAAGAAGTTATTTCCAATGACTTTTGTGGATGAAGATGCTAAAGTGATCACATACTGACCAACAGAACATAAGGGCAAGACAGAACTCTTAAGAAATCTCTTTTAGACAGGGTAGGATCAGTTTCACCCTTTATTTTCTTCTTTATCTTGCCTGAAATGAGTGTTCAGTGCTGGCAATGGAACAACCAATTTGTAGCCATTAGGTGATAATTATGAGGACTAAACCACATGCTAAGAAAGATTGGGCAGAAATATAGATTGAACCTAAATCACTGATGAGATTGCCACTAGATTTCCTTTTTCTGGACTTCGTGGTTATGTGAAAATAACAGGCCCTCACCTGATCAAGGCATTGTTATTTGGGTTCTCTATTGTTGTTCAGTTGCCTAAGTTGTATCTGACTCTTTTCAATTCCATGGACAACAGTACAGCATGTCGTCTGTCCTCCGCTGTCTCATGGAGTTTGCTCAAATTCATGTCCACTGAGTCAGTGATGCTTTCGAACCATCTCATCCTCTGCCAACATCTTCTCCTTTTGCCTTCAGTGTTTCCTAGCACCAGGATCTTTTCCAATGAATCAGCTCTCTGTGGCTCTCTACATCAGGAGGCCAAAGTATTGGAGCTTCAGCTTCAGCATCAGTCCTTCCAATGAATATTCAAGGTTGATTTCCTTTATGATTGACAGATTGGATCCCCTTGCAGTCCAAAGGATTCTCAACAGTCTTCTCCAACCCCACAATTCAAAAGCATCAGTTCTTTGGCACTCAGCGTTCTCTATTGCCCAACTCTTACATCTGTACATGAATAAAGAATCCGCCTGCAATGCAGGAGACCTGAGTTCGATCCCTGGGTTGGAAAGATCCCTTGGAGGAAGACATGGCAACCCACTCCAGTATTCTTGCTGGGAGAATCCCCAAGGACAGAGGAGACTGGTAGGTTGCAGTCTGTGGGGTCAGAAAGAGTCGGACACACTGAGAGGCTAAGCACACGTGCACTGGAAAATCTGTAGCTTTGACTATATGGACTTTTGTTGGGAAAGTGATGTCTCCTACAAAATGTAATCATTTGTGTGCTCAGTCACTTAATTTAACTCTTTGTGACCTCATGGACTGTAGCCTACCAGACAAGGTAGGTTACATGGAATTTTCCAGGCTAGAATACTGGAGCAAGTTGCTATTTTCTATTCCAGGGTATCTTCCTGGCCCAGGGATCAAACCTGCATCTCTTTGTGTCTCCTAGCATTGACAGGCAGGTTCTTTACCACTGTACCACCTGGGAAGCCTTTCGGTTCTCTATTGTAGGTGGTAAAAAACAAATCCTGGCCAATGCAAACCTAAAAATATCTCATAAAGTTCTACCTTATTTCTGCATTTCAAATGCTCCTCTGCCTGAGAGTTGCACTCTAGCATTATAATTTATGCAACAAGTTTACATATAAAATGTATCTCACAATAGTATGGATTTTATTTTAGGATCAATTTTGACGGCTCTGTAGGAAAATTACATAAGTTCCTGAAAAGAGCAAGACACAAAGATTAGAATTTGAACATGCTAGTGAGTAGTATGGGACTTCAGGATGATCGTATAATCATTCTAGGTCTCAGTCTCTTAATTTGATTATGAGATTGAATTTAAAAGCCTCTGAAATCTCTTCTACTTGTAATACTGCTTGGCTGTTTCTGGGATGTGCCATGGATGATTACTGTAAAGGTCTACATTAAGAGAAATGCTTCAGTCAAATTATCTCAGAGTAGCCAACTTTAGGGCTTCTGAGGTGGTGCTATGTTAAAGAACCCACCTGCCACTGCTGGAGAAATAAGAGATGTGTGTTTAATCCGTGGATTGGGAAGATCCCTTGGAGGAGGGCATGGCAACCCACTCCAGTATTCTTTCCTGGAGAATCCTATGAACAGAGGAGCCTGGTGGGCAACAGTCCACTGGGACAAAAAGAGTCAGACAAGACTAAGGTGACTTAGCACGCACGCATGGCCAACTTTAAACTAGACGGTTAAGGCTACCCCTTTGCCCCACAAAACACAGTGTGAAGGCTGTGGGTCAGATATTTAATATGCTGTATTTACCAAATTAGAAAGCTATTGTAACACTCTCTAATGACACCTGCTGTCTTTTCCTGGCAGATTAGACTCTATTTGCTACATCTATTTCTAGTACATGGTCAGACTGACCTGGAGAAATGTCTTTGTTGGTGAGAGTGGAAGATTGATGGGGAAGTATTTGCTAAATTGAAGAACTGAGAAAATATAATTAGAAACATTTTATAAAGCAAAGGCTCTGAGTCACTCTAGAAGTTGCCTTTCTATCTGTATACCATTCTAGAACATTTAAGCCATTGCCTTATGAAGGGGCAATTGCCTTGCTGAAAAATGTACTTCAAAGGGCAAGTGTATCCATCTCTTTTTCTCCATCCTAGACCCCTATGACACTGGCACAGAGTAGACACTCAAGAAATAGTGTTTTAGTTGAACTTAATAAAAATGACTTAGTTGCATAGCATTGCCTGTTTAGAAGAAAATTGGCAATATTTAGAGTAGATAATTTCCAAATTTAAAAACTAATAACTAATTTGTATTGCTAAGCAGAAAGTCTGTCTTCCTATGAAACATAAAATATATGTTTTAAGAATATATCAAATATGTTTTCTGAGTTTTGCTCGAGTTACCATGACTTGGCATGAATTCAGTATCATAACAGATTTTAAGATGCATAAATATTAAGTGTATAAATTGCACTTTCTTCTTTTGCTAAGTTTTCATGGACAAGTGGCCCTAGTAGTAAAGAGCCTGACTGCCAATGCAGGAGACATAAGATACGTGAGTTTGATCCCTGGGTTGGGAAGATCTCCTGGAGATGGGCATGGCAACCCACCCCAGTACTCTTGAATGGAGAATCTCTCATGGACAGAGGAGCCTGGTGGGCTACAGTCTATGGAGTCACAAAGAGTCAAGTATGACTGAGAGAGTAACACTATCACTTTCACACACTAGCATCAAGAATTCAGCTCAGACACATGGGCAAGAATAGGAGAGTATGAGGAAGACCTGGATCAGGTTTCCCAGTGTCTGTCAAAGGAGGGGCAGCATTGCTATCAGGCTGCTGGCAACTTATCAGAAAGGAAGTAAACATAATGAAGGTATATTGCTGAGATGCAATACACTTTTGCAACTACAGTGAGCAAAAAGGGCAGAGAAGTAAAATACAGATTGCAAGGCTTTCTCTCAAGTTCAGTTCAGTTCAGTTCAGTCACTTAGTTGTGTCCAACTCTTTGCGACTTCATGGACTGAAGCACGCCAGGCCTCCCTATCCATCACTAACTCCCGGAGTTTACCCAAACTCATGTTCATCTCATCCTCTGTTGTCCCCTTCTCCTCCTGCCTTCAATCTTTCCCAGCATCAGCGTCTTTTCAAATGAGTCAGCTCTTTGCATCAGGTGGCCAAACTATTGGAGTTTCAGCTTTAGCATCAGTCCTTCCAATGAATATTCAGTACTGATTTCCTTTAGGATGGACTGGTTGGATCTCCTTGCAGTCCAAGGGACTCTCAAAAGTCTTCTCCAACACCACAGTTCAAAAGCATCAATTCTTCAGCTCTCAGATTTCTTTAGAGTCCAACGCTCATATCCATACATGACTACTGGAAAAACCATAGCCTTGACTAGATGGACCATTGTTGGCAAAGTGATGTCTCTGCTTTTGAATACACTGTCTATGGTGGTCATAACTTTTCTTCCAAGGAGTAAGCATCTTTTAATTTCATGGCTGCACTCACCATCTGCAGTGATTTTGGAGCCCAAGAAAGTAAAGTCAGCTACTGTTTCCACTGTTTCTCCATCTATTTGCCATGAAGTGATGGGACCATATTTAACTTCTATGCAGAGTACATCATGAGAAACGCTGGACTGGAAGAAACACAAGCTGGAATCAAGATTGCCGGGAGAAATATCAATAGCCTCAGATATGCAGATGATATCACCGTTATGGCAGAATGTGAAGAGGAACTAAAAAGCCTCTTGATGGAAGTGAAAGAGGAGAGTGAAAAAGTTGGCTTGAAGCTCAACATTCAGAAAACGAAGATCATGGCATCTGGTCCCATCACTTCATGGGAAATAGATGGGGAAACAGTGGAAACAGTGTCCGACTTTATTTTTTTTGAGCTCCAAAACCACTGGTGATGGTGACTCAAGCCATGAAATTAAAAGACGCTTACTCCTTGGAAGAAAAGTTATGACCAACATAGATAGCATATTCAAAAGCAGAGATATTACTTCGCCGACTAAAGTCCATCTAGTCAAGGCTATGGTTTTTCCAGTGGTCATCTATGGATGTGAGAGTTGGACTGTGAAAAAGGCTGAGTGCCGAAGAATTGATGCTTTTGAACTGTGGTGTTGGAGAAGACTCTTGAGCGTCCCTTGGACTACAAGGAGATCGAACCAGTCCATTCTGAAGGAGATCAACCCTGGGATTTCTTTGGAAGGAATGATGCTAAAGCTGAAACTCCAGTACTTTGGCCACCTCATGAGAAGAGTTGACTCATTGGAAAAGACTTTGATGCTGGGAGGGATCGGGGGCAGGAGGAGAAGGGGATGACAGAGGACGAGATGGCAGATGGCAGGAGGGAAATACATCCATTTTGATGGGTGATTTTGGGGGTTTAGAAGGTGGAAGATTGAGACTGGGCAGCAAGAAAAATATGGATGTCTCAACTTTTTGGTGGGATCTTCTCCAATAGCACAATCGTCTCCTGACTGTAGTGATCACTCCCCTACTTATTCTGGCCCCATCCATCCCTCCAACTTCCTCTCCCATCTTCTCTATCTCCACACAGCCTGGCTTTTTTGGTGTTCTTGGATGTCACACTTTCACCTTATAGTGTTTTCATCTTTGTTGTCTGGTGAGAATGGTATTCAGCCATTTATCTTCATAAGTTACTTCCCCGTGCACTCCTAGTTGATTGTCAAATATCACCATGTTATTAAAGGTTTCACCTACAGACATATGTCAGGGATCACTTTATGTCTCTCACCTTATATCTCGTGGTTTGATTTTGCTATCCTATCAATGTCACATACGTGCCTGCTAAGTCACTTCAATCATGTCTGGTGATTCTAGTCTGATTTGTGATACTATGGATCAGGCTTCTCTGTCAATGGGAATCTCCAGGCAAGAATACTGGAGTGGGTTGCCATTTCCCTTCTCCAAGGGGTCTTGTCCACACAGGGATCAAACCAACATCTCTTGTATCTTCCAAATTGGTAGGCAGGTTCTTTACCACTAGCATCACTTGAGAAGCCAATCAATGTCTCATATTATGTACTAATTTATTTCTATTTTTTTTTCCTGTAGAATATAAGCTCCACTGCATATCCACAACACCTAGGATAGTCCCTAATGAGTAGCAGCTGCTCTCATAATTACACTTGGATAAATAAATGAGTGTAGCTTCAATGGCAGCCTACTCAAAACATGCTTCAGTTCTGAGATAAGCCACTTTTCAGACTTAATAGCCAAGGTGCTTGCTGACTCTCTAAGATCTTTAAAAATGAAATATTCTGCTTAGATAATTTTCTTCCATTTCAACGTGTCCTTTGATCATCTGTCTAGTTTTGGATTGGGTCCAGTTTAATGAAGAGCCCAGACTCCAAGTGTTGTCCTATAAGACATGCTGAAGTTCACCTATGCTAATAGAGGTTTTAGGCTGCCATCCTTTTCTTTTCTAAATTTAGGTCAACTTTATTTTCAAAACTGTATCTCACTGATAGCTTCTGCTGGTCAATAACTTTCTTGCCTGCAGACACTAACAATCTACTACAGGTTTTCTACTCAAATGTTACATCTCTTGCTGTATTTTCTAAGTATTGAACAGGATCTTTCCCTGGTATGTGGGGTGTTTGGGGACATGGAACAGGGAAGAAAGTTTTATGGGTCTGCGCTGAATGACTTTGGGCAATCTATTACCCTATCTCTAGTATTCCATACCAGCTTGTTTGAGAATTTTTTTATTTGTTTTCCCCTTGATAGGTAGAATATTAGAACTAACAGTTGACATTGACTTTAAGGTACTTTGGAGATCTGTGTGTCAAAGGATGGAGAAAAGAAAATTTTGAATAATGGAAACTTGAATGTGATTCCTGATTCTTCCACTAGATAAGAGAATTTTAAGAAAATCTTTTAGTGTCCCTGAAATGGTTTGCTTCATCTGAGAAATTCTAGTCACACCATTATTTTATAGGAAATTTGCAATAATTATGTGAAATAATATATACAAAATACCTGGAACATATTTGATGCCCAATAACTGTTGCCTATTAATTGAGTATTAGTCTAAGTAGTAAGGTTAGCAAGTGCTGTGACAATGAGGAGAAAAGAAGATGCAAAAAAGCAAGAATGATACAAAAAGAAAGAAGAAAAAGAAAAAGAAAATATCCCAAAATAAAAGAAAAGGAGGAAGACAAATTCACGTACACGGAAGACAGCCATAAGCAGGAGAATGGGATCAGGAAGCCACTGAACTATCTATGTTACAAAGCATATTAAAACTCTTGCATTCTCCAACTCAAGAATTCAGATATCTATGTGATAGTATTAGCAACTTTTAGTAGATTAGAGCATAGGGGATACTATTGTTAGGCCCATAATTAAATTCACAAAGTCAGTTTTGGAAATCATTGAACACATGATCATGAGTCAGTCATTGTTATGGATTACTATCTATTATGGGTCTGGTGATGAAAGTAAAATCTGATGCTGCAAAAAACAGCATTGCATAGGAACCTGGAATCAAGTTCCATGAATCAAGGGAAAATTGAACATGGTCAAGCAGGAGATGATAAGAATAAACATTGACATCTCAGGAATCAGTGAACTAAAATGGACAGGAATTGGTGAATTCAATTCAGATGATCATTATATCTACTACTGTGGGCAAGAATCCTATAGAAGAATTGGAGTAGCCCTTATAATCAACAAAAGGGTCCAAAATGCAGTACTTGGGTGCAACCTCAAAAATGACAGAATGATCTGGCTTCATTTCCAAGGCAAACCATTCAAAATCACAGTTATTCAAGTCTATGTCCCTATCACCAATGCTGAAGAAGCTGAAGTTGATGAATTCTATGAAGACCTCGAAGACCTCCTTGAACTAACACCAAAAAAGATGTTCTATTCATCACTGGAGATTGGAATGCAAAAGTAGGAAGTCAAGAGATACCTGGAGTAACAGGCAAGTTTGGCCTTGGAGAACAAAATGAAGCAGGACAAAGGCTAACTAAATTCTTTCAAGAGAATGCACTGGTCATAAAAAAATACCCTTTTTCAACAACACAACAGACAACTTTACACATGAACATCACCAAATGGTCAACACTGAAATCAAATTAATTGCATTCTTTGTAGTTGAAGATGGAGAAGCTGTATACAGTCAGCAAAAACGACCTGGAGCTGATTGTAGCTCAGATCATCAGCTTCTTGTAGCAAAATGCAGTTTAAACTAAAGAAGCAGGGAAAACCACTGGGCCAGCTAGATATGACTTAAATCAAATCCCCTATAAATATGCAGTGGAGATAATGCATAGATTCAAGGGATTAAATCTAGTAAACAGAGTGCCTGAACTATGGACAGAGGTCGGTATTACTGTACAGGAGGCAGCAAATAAAACCATCCCAAAGTAAAAGTAAAGCAAGAAGGCAAAGGGGCTAGCTGAAGAGGCCTTACAAATAACTAAATAAAGAAGTGGAAAGAAAGGGAGGAAGAAAAAGGTATGTTCAGCTAAATGCAGAGTTCCAAACAACATCATGGAGAGACAAGCAGGGCTTCTTCAGTGAACAGTGCATAAAACTAGAAGAAAACAACTGAAGGGAAAAACTAGAGACCTCTTCAGGAAAATTGGAGATACCAAGGGAGTATTTCACCAAAAGACGGGCACAATAAAGGACAGAAACTGTGGAGACCTAGGAGATGCTGAAGAGATCAAGAAGAGAGGGAAAGAATGCACAGAACTGTGCAAAAAAGATCTTAATGAACTGGTTTACTACGATGGTGTTGTCATTCACCCAGACCCAGACGTTCTGGAGAGTGAGGGCAAGTGGGCCTTAGGAAACACTGCTGTTAATAAAGCTAGTGGATCATCATCGTAGACATCTTTCAAAATAAAACTTTGGTCAATCAAATGAAAAAAATCCACCACCACCACCAACAAAATAAAGCTAGTGAATGTGATGGAATTCCAGTAGAATTATTCAAAACTCTAAAGGATGATGTCATCAAGGTGTTGCATTCCATATGTCAGGAAATCAGAAAGACCCAGTAGTGGGCACAGTACTGGTAAAAGGTCAATCTTTATCCCAATTCCCAGGAAGGGTAGTACTAAAGAATGTGCCAACCATTGGACAGTTGCACTCATCTCCCATGCTAGTAAGGTCATGCTTAAAATCTTGCATGCTAGGCTTCAGCATTAGGCAAACCTAGAACTTCCAGATGTCCAAGCTGGGTTTAGAAAAGGACGGGGAACTAGAGATCAAGTTGCCAACATTCACTGGATCATAGAGAAAGTTAGTGAATTCCAGAAAAACATCTACCTCTTTTTCATCAGGTACGCTAAAGCCTTTGATGGTGTGGCTCATAATAAACTGTGGAAACCTCTTAAAGAGATGGGAATACCGGACTATCTTACCTGGCTCCGGAGAAACCTGTATGCAGGTTGAGAAGCAATAGTTAGAATCCTGTGTGAAACAACCAACAATTTTGGTTCAAGATTGAGAAAGGAGTACAACAAGGCTGTCTGCTGTCACCCTGTGTATCATGAGAAATGTTGAGCTGGATGAATTACAAGCCAGAATCAAGATAGGCAGAGAATCATCAACAACCTCAGCTATGTGAAAGATACCACTCTAATGGCAGGAAATGAAGATGAACTTAAGAACCTCTTGGTGAAGTGAAGGAGGAGAGTGAAAGAGTTGTCTTAAGACTAAATATTAAATAAATGAAGAACATGGTATCCGGCCCCATTACTTCATGGCAAATAGAAGAGGAAATAGTGAAAGTAGTGACAGATTGCCTCTTCTCGGGCTCTAAAATCACAGTGGATGGTGACTATAGCATGAAATCAAAAGATGATTGCTTCCTGGCAGGAAAACTCTGACAAACCTAGACAGTGTGTTGAAAAGAGACACTGCTCTGCTGACAAAGGTCTATGTAGTCAAGGCTATGGTCTTCCTAGTGGTCATGTACAGTTGTGAGAGCTAGGCCATAAAGACGGCAGAATGCCAAAGAACCGATGCCTTTGAACTGTGGTGCTGGAGAAGACTCCTGAGGGTCCCTTGGACATCAAGGAGATCAAACCAGTCAATATTATGGGAAATCAAATCTGAATACTTGCTGGAATTAAAGAGGAGCTTAAGAACCTCTTGGTGAGGTGAAGGAGGAGAGTGAAAGAGTTGGCTTGAGACTAAATATTAAATAAACTAAGAACATGGCATCCAATTCCATTACTTCATGGTAATGGTCTTCCCATTGGTCGTGTACAGTTGTGAGAGCTGGACCATAAAGAAGGCAGAATGCCATAGAACTGATTCCTTTGAACTGTGGTGCTGGAGAAGACTCCTGAGGGTCCCTTGGACAGCAAGGAGATCAAACCAGTCAACCTTAAGGGAAATCAAACCTGAATACTAGCTGGGAGGATCAATACTAAAGCTGAAGCGACAGTGTTTTGGTCATATGATACAAACAACCAACTTATTGGAAAAGTCCCTGATGCTGGGAAAGATTGAGCACAGAAGGAGAAGAGGACATCAGAGGATAAAATGGCTGGATGACATCACCAGTGAAATGGGCATGAACTTGGGCAAACTTTGGGAGATGGTGAGGGACAGGAAGGCCTGGCGTGCTGCAGTCCATGGGGTGGCAAAGAGTTGGATATGACTGGATGATTGAACAAAAACAACAATAAATTATGCTGAATTACTTTTATAATTATTATTATGAATCAATCTATACTTGAGATGATATAAAGAATCATAATACTGGGAAAACAATGACTCCCTTAAAGTATCTGTAACATTTTTAAAGGAGGAAAATGTTATTCCCTTAAAGGTTTAGTAATTATGCAAACAGTTAACCTAAGCAAATTTGTAGAAAAATATGTTAACAAACACAATGTTTTTATAAAAGCAAACAACAAAAATCACAGGATAGGGTTTTAATTTGTTGGAACTTTGAGTTAGTCTTGAAATTGTTCATTGACCCCTGGTTACATTTCCCATTACTTTCATTTCTATTTCCTCTCATTACAAATTAAATTATTACTTTGAACTTCTTTCTATTCCCTTGATAGATCATTCTCACTTGCATCAGTGTATGGGAATGTTCTGGGAGCATATCTTAAACACATTCTCCAGGAAGCTTTTCTTGACCTTTGGAGGTTGGGTTATTTGCCTTCTATAACCACTCTAATAGAACCAACATTCAGGACTTCCTTAACCAAAAATTTAGGATTTTGTAATTGCTTATTTAGTACACTCTCTACACCCTCAAAGATAACAAACTCTAGAAGGCCAAGGACCATAGCTGTGTTATTCACAGGTAAAATACCTGTATCTGGCTCAACAAATATAATATGAACTTGGGTATGTGTGTGCTCAGTCATGCAGTCATGTCTGACTCTTTGTAGCCCTATGGGCTGTAGCCTGCCAGACTCCTCTGCCCATGGAATTTTCCAGGCAAGAGTACTGGAGTTGGTTGCCATTTCCTTCTGTACTGGATCTTCCTGACCCAGGGATTGAAATTGCATCTCTTGTGTCTCCTGCATTGGGAGCAAGATTCTTTGGCACTAGTGCCACATGGAAAGCCTTGAATTGGGGACAAAAGGGAAATAGACACATAAGTTTATAGGGTGACAAATTCTAATATATACACACAGTTGTTTACAAATTTGGAAAAATGTTTTTGATGATGTGGTAAAAATTTTTTTAGCATTTCAGCCTGTTTTCATCAAGCTTCAGGAAGCTTTTCTTAGGGTAATACATACAACTGGTGTTTCTAGTACAATTATATCATCATGAAAACATAATCTTTCTTCTTTTCACAAATATCTCTTATTAGTTGGTAGGGGAAGCACAGTTCTTGCTTATGTAACAAAAGTCGTGAAACTTGATTGAGTTATCAGGATAAACAGCAACTCAATACAGCAAATACATGTCCAGACACATTTGTATACACACATTTAGGCGGCCAAGTAGAATGAAATACATAAGAAACAGCTAAATAGCCTAATGAATTCAGAGAATAGGATGATCAGTTCTTGCTGGAAAGAACAGAATAGATGCATCTTCATGGAATGTGTGGCATTTAATTTTAGCTTTAGATAGGAGTAATGACAGAACAATAGGTGACTAGTCTGTGAAAAATGTAGCTAAAATAGAGATTATGATGGTGGCAAAGGGGGCAGGTTAAAGATATATTTGGGAATTTTGAAAGGTGTAGGGGTCATGCAGAAATATGACAAATAAACTGTAAATACACGTTAGATTTGAAACTGGGACAGTTCTGAAGAGTAAAGATTTTGCATTCCATAACACTATTTGAGGGCTTCCCTAGTGGTTCGATGGTAAAGAATCTGCCTGCCAAAGCAAGAGGCACAAGTTTAATAACTGGGCAGGGAAGATTCCCTAGAGAAGGAAATGGCAATGCACTCCAGTATCCTTGCCTGGGAAATCCCATGGACAGAGGAGCCCAGCAGGCTACATTCCATGGTGTCGGAAAAGAGCCAGACACAACTTAGTGACTAAATAACAACAAAAGACCATTTGGACAGAGAAGGGATGTGATTAGAGATTTCTTAGTGAGAGTTTTTCTTTGGAGAAATTTTGTTTTTAAGGCAGAGAAAAAATTACAAACTGTAAGATGTTTAAACTAGTGCTTCTGATAAATACCCACAGCTTGGTGTAAAAAACATGGTGAAGGGGTTAAAATTTCAATGAGAACAATATCAGATTCAAACACATCATTATATAAACCACATTAGGGATGGATCATGTACCATGTAAATGGAAAAACAAGGTTTACTCCAATCAAGAAATTTTTCATCTATAATTTTCCTTTCTGACTCTCACCATCCATATCAATTGACTTACTTGTTCAATTTCCATTTACATGTAAAACAGTCATTGGATTGTTAACCTGTACTACCACGAGAAGCAAATTTCTCAGTTTGAGTACAGTGTTTATGTACAGTTCCTTTAGTCTTTAGCCTGACAGTTTCCAGTCAATGCACCATTTTCAAAAGTTATGAGTACATTTTAATGGCTACAAAGAATGCTAGAATTAACATCTGTCTTCAGGTTTATATATTTTCAAAGGAAATGAGACACTTACAGAAATGGTAAAGGCTTAACCATCCTGGGGTGAGATATGAAGAAACAAGGTAATTTATTGGTTTGGGTTAGATTTTGGTTGCAAGAGAATAGTTCTGTAAACCAAACACAAATTATTATTATTATTATTTTTCTCATGGAAGATCCTGAAGATGTTGGTCCCAGGGCTGGTGTGCTCTGTGGAACCAAGCATCTTCTTTCTTACTAATCAGACATTCAGGCCTCTTTTGTTAAGTGACCATCAGTTTAGCTCAGTTCAGTCACTCAGTCGTGTCCGGCTCTTTGTGACCCCATGAATCGCAGCACGCCAGACCTCCCTGTCCATCACCAACTACGGGAGTTCACTCAGAATCATGTCCATCGAGTCAGTGATGCCATCCAGACATCTCATCCTCTGTCGTCCCCTTCTCCTCCTGCTCCCAATCCCCCCCAGCATCAGAGTCTTTTCCAATGAATCAACTCTTCTCATGAGGTGGCCAAAGTACTGGAGTTTCAGCTTCAGCATCATTCCTTCCAAAGAAATCCCAGGGTTGATCTCCTTCAGAGAGGACTGGTTGGATCTCCTTGCAGTCCAAGGGACTCTCAAGAGTCTTCTCCAACACCACAGTTCAAAAGCATCAATTCTTCGGCACTCAGCCTTCTTCACAGTCCAACTCTCACATCTATTCATGACCACAGGAAAAACCATAGCCTTGACTAGACGGACGTTAGTCGGCAAAGTAATATCTCTGCTTTTGAATATGCTATCTATGTTGGTCATAACTTTTCTTCCAAGGAGTAAGCGTCTTTTAATTTCATGGCTGCAGTCACCATCTGCAGTGATTTTGGAGACTCAAAAAATAAGTCTGACTGTTTCCACTGTTTCCCCATCTATTTCCCATGAAGTGATGGGACCAGATGCCATGATCTTCATTTTCTGAATGTTGAGCTTTAAGCCAACTTTTTCACTTTCCTCTTTCACTTTCATCAAGAGGCTTTTTAGTTCCTCTTCACTTTCTGCCATAAGGGTGGTGTCATCTGCATATCTGAGGTTATTGATATTTCTCCCGGCAATCTTGATTCCAGCTTGTGCTTCTTCCAGCCCAGTGTTTCTCATGATGTACTCTGCATATAAGTTAAATAAGCAGGGTGACAATGTATAGCCTTGACATACTCTTTTTCCTATTTGAAACCAGTCTGTTGTTCCATGTCCAGTTCTAATTGTTGCTTCCTGGCCTGCATACAGATTTCTCAAGAGGCAGGTCAGGTGGTCTGGTATTCCCATCTCTCTCAGAATTTTCCACAGTTTATTGTGATCCACAAAGTCAAAGGCTTCGGCATAGCCAATAAAGCAGAAATAGATGTTTTTCTGGAACTCTCTTGCTTTTTCCATGATCCAGTGGATGTTGGCAATTTGATCTCTGGTTCCTCTGCCTTTTCTAAAACCAGCTTGAGCATCAGGAAGTTCATGGTTCACATATTGCTGAAGCCTAGCTTGGAGAATTTTGAGCATTACTTTACTAGCATGTGAGATGAGGAAAACTGGTCAACCACCTGTAAAAGAATGAAACTGGAACACTTTCTAACACCATACACAATAATAAACTCAAAATGGATTAACGATCTAAATGTAAGACCAGAAACTATAAAATTCCTAGAGGATGTTTACTAGAGGAAAACATAGGCATAATACTCTTTGCCATAAATCACAGCAAGATCCTCTATGATCCCAGAATAATGCAAATAAAAGGAAAAATTTAAAAAAAAAGGGACATAAATAAACTTAAAAGCTTTTGCACAATGAAGCAAACTGTAAGCAAGGTGATAAGGCAGCCTTCATAATGGCAGAAAATAATAGCAAATGAAACAACTTACAAAGAATTAATCTCCAACTGCAAGCAGCTCATGCAACACTATACCAGAAAAATAACCTAATCAAAAAATGGGCCAAAGAATTAAACAGATATTTCTCCAAAGAAGACATATAGATGGCTAACAAACACAGGAAAAGATGCTCAACTTCAGTTATTATCAGAGGAATACAAATGGAAACCACAATGAGGTACCATCTCATGCTGGTCAGAATGGCTGCCATCAAAAAGTATTCAAGCAATAAATGCTGGAGAAGGTGTGGAGAAAAGGAAACCCTCTTACACTGTTGGTGGGAATGCAAACTAGTACAGCCACTATGGAGAACAGTGTGGAGATTCCTTAAAAAACTGGAAATAGAACTGCCATACCACCCAGCAATCCCACATGTATGCCCAATTCCTGGACATACATTCCAAGGAAAACAGAATTTGAAAGAGATACATGTACCCCATTGTTCATTATAGCACTGTTTACAATAGCCAGAATATAGAAACAACCTAGATGTCCATTGGCAGATGAATGGATTAGAAAGCTATGGTATATCTGGAGTTTAGAAAGATGGTAACAATGATCCTATACGCAAGAGAGCAAAAGAGACACAGAGGTAAAGAACAGACTTTTGGACTCTGTGGGAGAAGGCAAGGGTGGGATGATTTGGAAGAATAACATTGAAACATGCATATACCATATGTGAAATAGATGACCAGTCCATGTTTGATGCATGAAACAGAGCAGTCAAAGCCAGTGCACTGGGACAACCCAGAGGGATGGGATGGGAATGGAGGTGGGAGGGGTGTTCAGGATAGGGGGGACACATGTACACCTGTGGCTGATTGATGTCAATGTATGGCAAAAACCAGCACAATATTATAAAGTAATTAGCCTATAATTAAAATAATTCAATTATTATTTTTGTTTTTAAAGAAAGAACCAAATGAAGTTTTAACTCAACTAAGAAATACACTACATGGGTTCAACATCAGATGGATGAGGGAGAAAAATCATGATCTAGAAGACAAAACAATGGAAATCACTCAGACAGAGTAAAAATTTTTTAAAAATTTAAAAAGCAAAACAACTTAAGAGACCAACATACTAATAACATTCATATTGTAGGAGTCCCAGAGAGTAAAAGAAAAAGAACTGAAAAAATTATTTCAAGAATTCATGATGGAAACCTTCCTTAATCTTGGGAGGGACATAGGAATCCAGATTGAGGAAACCCAGAGAGTTCCAAGTTAGATGAAGCCAAAGAGATATACTCCAAGACATATTGCAATTAAACTAGCAGTTAAGGGACTCTGAACAGCAGTAAGTAAAGAATAACTTGTTATGTATAAGGAAAACCCCATAAAGTTTTCAGAAGACTTTTCAGCAGAAAATTTACAGGCCATAAAGGAGCAACATGATTTATTTAAAAAGCTGAAAGAAAAAAGAATCAGCCAATAATTCTTTACCTAACAAAGTTATCATTCAGAATTGAAGGGGCTGTAAAGAGGTTCCCAGATGTACAAAACCTAAAGAAGTGTGTAACCACTAAACTAACCCTAAAAGATATGTTAAAGGGAGTTCTTTAAGCTGAACTAATTGCTAATAAAAAACATACAAAAGTAAAAATCTCACTGGAAAAGGCAAATATATAATACAGGTAGTGGATTAGATCACTTATAACGTAAGCATGAAGATTATAAAAAAACAGTAGTAAAGTTAAATTACAAAGATGTGTAAAATAAAATGACATGAAGTATGTCATTGCAAGCATAAAACATGATGGAGGATGAATAAAAAAAGATAGCTTTGGAATGTGCTACCAACTTAAACTACTACTAATATAGAATATTAAATGTGAACCTCACAGAAACCACAATAAAAAAAGTCTTATAGTAAATACAAAAACAAAAAGTGAAAGGAATCTAAACTTGGCATTTAAAAAAAACACACATGCACACAAGAGAAGAGAGAGAGGAAAGGAACAGAGAGGAATAATAAAAATAGAAGATAATTTAAAAATGGTGATGGATGTTGGCAAATTTTGTACATTTATATTTATACCTGGTAATAATTACTATAAATATAGATGTACAAAATTTGCCAACCAAAAAGCATAGAGTGGTTTAATGGATAAACAATTCTGTCAATATATTGCCCACAAGAACTCACTTCAGAAGAAAAGATACACACAAACTGAAGGTGAAATAATGGAAAAAAATTCAGTAAATGGAAATGAAAAGAAAGCTGGAGTAGTCAGACAAAATAGCATTTAAAACAAAAGCTATAATAAAGGAAAAAAGATATTAAAAATATGATAAAGGGCTCAATCCAGCAAGAAGATATAACATTTATAAACATTTATGCATCCAACAGAGAAATGCCAAGATATATAAAACAAATATTAATGGATTTAATACAAGAAATTGAAAGATAATAGTAATAATAATAGTAAATAGCATTAATAGTAAAGAGCATTAATATTGCACCTACATCACTGGATGTATCATCCAGACAGATAATGAATAAGCAGTCATTAGGTTAAATAATATGCTAAATCACACTGACTAATAGATTTAGCAAAGTGTTAGTCACTCAGCCTTCTCCAGCTTTTTGCAACCCAGTGGACTTGTAGCCTGCCAGAATCCTCTGTCCATGGAATTCTCCAGGTAAGACTACTGGAATGGGTTGCTGTTCCCTTCTCCAGGGGGATCTTCCTGACCTAGGGATCAAACCTGTGCCTCCCACATTGTGGGCAGATTCTTTACCATCTGAGCCACCAGGAAACTACAGAACATTTTATTAAAAAAGTAGCAGAATACACATTCTTTTCAAGGGCATATAGAAAATTCTCCAAGAAAATACATATAAGTTCACAAAACAAATCTCAAAAAATTCAAGAATTTTAAGATAATATCAAGTGTCTTCTCTGACCAAAATAGTATGAAACTAGAAATCAATCAAAGGAAAAAAATAGGACAATTCACAAATATGTGGAGATTAAACAAGATGTGACTGAACAACAAAGCAGTCATCAAAGAAATCAAAGGAGAAATCAAAACTTTCCTAGGAATAAATTAAAACAGAAATATGGCATACCAAATGCTATGTAACACAGCAAAAGTATTTCTAAGAGGGAAGTTGTTAGTAATGCAGGCCTGCCTCAAGAAAGAAATAAAAAGATTCCAAGTAAATAAAGTAATTTTACACCTAAAGAAACTAGAAAAAAACAAAGTTCAGAATTAATTTTTTAAAAAAAGTAGGAAAGAGGAATAAAATGACAGTAAAAGTGAGAGTGGAAATAAAGACTAAAAAAAGAAAATAGAAAGGTTTGATGTAACTGAGATTTGGTTCTTTAAAATATAAGCAAAAATCAAAAAATCTTTAGCCAGACTAACCAAAGAAAAAAGAAAATTCAAATAAATAAAATCAGTGGGAACTTATGTACACCCGTGGCGGATTCATGTTGATGTATGGCAAAGTATGGCAAAACCAATACAGTATTGTAAAGTAAAAAAAAAAAAAATAATAAATAAATAAAATAAAATAAATAAAAAAATTTAAAAAAAGAAATAAAAAAGTAGTTGCAACTGATACCACAGAAATGCAAAGGATCATGAGAAATTACTAAAATAATTATGAACTATGGAAATTGTACAACCTAGAAGAAATGGAATTCTAAATTCCTACAAATATACACTCTTTCAAAACTAACTCATGAAGAAAAGGAAAATCTAAATAGGACACTTACTCAAAAAGAGATTGAAAGAGTAATCTAAAATTTCCAAACAAGAAAAACTTCAGGATCAGAAGACCTCACTGGCAAATTCTATACATATACAAAAAAAAAAAAAATGTATTTTTTAAGCTTTTCAAAAAAACTGAAGAGAAGAAAATCTTCCAAACTCAATTTATGAAGAAAGCATTATGCTGGTCTCACAACCAGACAAGGATATCTCAAAAAAAGACACCTGATAAACATTTGCAAAAATAGTCAACGAAGTATTAGCAAACTGAATCCAACAATACATAAATGAATCATGTACTGTTTTAAAGTGCAATTTGTTTTGGGATGCAAAAATGGTTCAACATCTGCAAATCAATCAAAGTGAAACAACACACTAACAAAATAAAAGATAAAAATCTTATGGTCATCTCAATAGGTGTGGGAAAAGCATTGGACAAGATCAACCATTTATGATAAAAACTTCAAAAACCAGCTATCAAAGGAACATGCTTCAATAAAATAAAGGCCTTATATGACAATTCCATAGCTACCACCATCCTCAACCATTAAAAGCTAAAAGATTTTTCTCTAAAATCAGGAACAAGATAAGGATGCCCACTGTGATCATTTTCATTCCATATGCAATTGTTGGACTTAGTTTGCTAATAGGATTGGAAGTCCTATCCACATCAATTGGAGAAGAAAAGGGAATTAAAAAGCATTAAAACAGGAAAAGATTCATTAAAACTCACAAAATTAAATATACAGAAATCTGTTTTGTTTTTCTCTGTACCTATAACAAACTATCATAAAGAGAAATTAAGAAAATAATCCATTGTGTCAAATGTAATCAAGGTAGTGAAAGATCTGATACAAAAATTTTAAAACACTAGTGAAAGAAATTGAAGAAGACACAAATAAATTAAAAGATATTCTGTGTCCATGAATTGAAATAATTCATTGTTGTTAAAATGTCCATACCCTCCAAAGCAATTTGAAGATTCAATGCAGTCACTATAAATATTTTGCTGACATATTTCACAAAAATTGAACTGGTGATTCTAAACTGTTTATGGAATCACAAAATACCACAAGTAGTCAAAACATTCTTGAGAAAGAAGTACAAAGCTGGGGGGCATTAAGCTCTCTGATTTTCAACTATACTACAAATCTATAGCAATCAAAAATTGACATATACACAGATACACGGATGAATGGGACAAAATAGAGAGCTCAGAAATAAGTCCACATGTATTTGCTTGATTAATTTATGACAAACCAGTCAATCCTAAAGGAAATCAGTCCTGAATGTTCCCTGGAAGGACTGACATTGAAGCTGAAACTCCAGTACTTTAGCCACCTGATGGGAAGAGTCAACAGTTTGGAAAAGACGCTGAAGCAGGGAAAGATCGAAGGCAGGAGGAGAAGAGGATGACAGAGCATGAGATGGTTGGATGGCATCGTCAACTCAATGGACATGAGTTTGAGCAAGCTGAGGGAGTTGGTGATGAACAGGGAAGCCTGGTGTCCTGCAGTCCATGAGGTCACAAAGAGTTGGACACAACTTAGCAACTGAACTGAATTTATGACAAATAAGCAAAGCTCATACAGTGGAAAAACAAGAGTCTTTTTAGTAAATGATGTTGGAAAAACTGGACAGTCTCATGCAAATAATGAACCTAGACAACTCTCTTATGCCATACACCAAAATTAACTCAAAAGGAGTTAATTGAGTGTGGGAATTTTCCCTGGCAGTCCAGTGGTTAGGACTCCATGCTTCAGGGGACTTATGTTTGATCCCTGGTCAATGAACTAAGATCCCAAGTGGCAGGTGGTGCGTCCAAAAAATTAAAAACAAACAAACAAAAAAGATTTGCATGTAAGACCCGAAACCATTAAATTCCTAAAAGAAAATGTAAGTTTTAATTTCACTGATATCCATCGTTAGTGATGCTTTTGTGGATCTGACTCCAAAGGCAATGGAAACAAAGCAATAATAAACAAGTGGGACTACATCAAGGTAAAAAATTCTGAATAGTGAAGGAAAACACCTCAAAACAAAAGGTGTTTTACAGAATATGAGAAGATATTTACAGATCATATATTCAATACAAGGTTAATATCTAAACTATAAGAAGAACTTATATGACTAAAGAAAAAAGACCAACCCACTTAAAAATGGGCCGAAGTCCTAAAGAGTTATTTTTCTAAGAAAGGACATATGGGTAGCCAAGAGGCACATGAAAGGATGTTCAACATCCCTAATTACTAGGGAAATGCAAATCAAAGGCATCATGAAATGTCACCTCACATGTGATAGAATCAGTTCAGTAGCTCAGAATGGTTGTTATTAAAAAGACAATAAATAAAAAATGTTGGATAAAATGTGGAGAAAAGGGCACCCTTATCCAGTTGCTACTAAAAGCTGATGATGTCACTATGGAAAACAGTACGGAGATTGTTCCAAAAATTAAGAACTATCATATGACCTAGTTATACTATCCTAGGTATTTATCTGAAGAATATGAAAACACCAATTTGAAAATACATGTGCACCCTTGTATTCATTGCCGCATTATTTACAACTGCCAAGATATGGAAGTAAACTGCCTGTACACTGATGGATGAATGAGTAAATATGATGAGGTGTATATACACAATGGGATACTATTCAGTCATAAAAAAAGCCCTGAGATTCTTCCATTTGGAACATGGATATCTCTTGAAAATACTGGATTTGCCAAACAGTTCACTTGGATTTCTGTGGTATCTTAGAGAAAAACCCAAATGAACTTTTTTGCTAATCCAGTATTATGCTATGTGATATGTCAGAGAAAAACAAACATGCCTGATTTTATGAATATATAAAATCTTTAAAAAAAGGTAAAACAAAAACAGATGTATAGAAACAGATATCAGATTAGTGTTTATCAGAGGAAGAGAAAGTTGGGGGTCCAGAAAAATGAGTAAAGAGAGCAAACTGCATGATAATGAATGGTAACTCGACTTGTGGGGTGATCATTTTGTGTGCATACACATGTCAAATTATAATATTGTACACCTGAAGCTTTACTGGTAATAATATCATCTCCAAGGAAAAAAATTAAGGTCTTATTTTCAACTAAATCTCTTAAAATAAGAATGCATTAATGAACACCTTGGATGCAGTTTTAATGAACAGAAACTCAAGATAAAGGTAATTTAGTGAGGCAGCTAGGTGACTAATCTCATACAATATTTTCCAAAGATCCCTAGCTATCCAACACAGAAGTGTGTAACACACTTACCAACAAAAACACTCTGTGATCTCAAAACTTTCGGAAGTCCTGGGTAATGTAAAATAATTTTGTAACATCGTGCTGTTTATTTTTGCAGAGTGTCTCAGGTGACAAATGTTAAACCAATCAAAATGAAGCAGGTTTTACTTCATTTTAGGAATTTGGGACTTGAAAATTTATGAGTTTAAATTTCTTCAGTAATTGAATTGCTCATAGAATTATGCAAATAGTGTGTTATTGTGGGAAGGGCTGTGTAATAAACTAGAAATGAGTTCAAATATTTTACTATCACTTACTAGTTTAATGAGCTTTAGCTGCTTAATTAAATTTTATGAATTTTAGTAATATCTTTGATAAAAAAAGAAAACTTTAAAAAATTCACCTGATATAGTTTATGTAACTTTAAGTTAGATAATGCATTCAATGACTAAGAATAATTTTAATAAATTATGCATAAAAATTCATCATAGCTCTTATTTACTTTATTTTTATGTTTATGACTCTTTAGATAAACATATAAAACATTTATTTAAACATATTTTGATAAACATATAAAAAGGTATTTCCAAAATGATATGTGTTTTTCTTTCTTGTTATGCTTTGTAGTGAATTTAATTTTAGGGGACAGAAGGGATCCCATGATTCTTATGCAAATACCAGAAAATACATGTACACAAAAAATACTTACATAATTCAAAGATTATGTGTATGTCGGACTGAAAACCTCCAATTCTTGGAAGTCTACCCTATACCACAGTGCTCAGTATTTTTGTGTCCAAATTTGATGGATAAAAACAACTTTTAGCAATATTTTTGACTTTTGATTCTACACAGAAGTGCATAATTTTGAATATGTGTGGGTTGGTGAAGGAGGATTAAGTGATAATGATGTGAGTGTAGTTTAAAAAGACTTTATATCTGATTCTGATAAGCTTTCCAAGTTCAATAAAAGGTTATAGAATTACACAGCCGCAGACTTACAAATCCATTCTAAATTAATCATCATAGGGTTTTTAATACTCAAAAGTTATGACTCACCTTTGTGTAAAACACAGTAGACATATTGAATCAGTAACAGTTTATAAAGAAAAATAGCTATTTAGGCAACTTTTTGAGTGAAAAGGAAAATGTTCATATGGAGTGATCTTTGCAAAAAATGATTCAATATATGAAAGTATAAGGCACAAGATTTTAAGAGTCTCATGCTCTACTGACTGAGCTAGTTGGGCACTAAGGCAAAAGATTTTAAGAATGAGTTTTTGCATTTAAAGAGAAAGAATGAGAAGTTACCGGTAAATATCAAGACAAAATCTAAAGGGAAGAAGAGCAGCCCTTTAGAGATTTTTTCCTTTTTTTGACAATGAAAAACTCTTTATTATTTTTTTCTCTCTTCTTTGTATTTTATTTTTTAAGGTTTGTTTATTTATTTTAATTGAAGGCTAATTACTTTACAATATTGTATTGGTTTTGCCATACACAAACATGAATCTGCCACAGGTGTACACGTGTTCCCCATCCTAACCCCCCCTCCTACTTCCCTCCCCGTACCGTCCCTCTGGGTCATCCCAGTGCACCAGCCCGAAGCATCCTGTATCCTGCATCAAACCTGAACAGGCGATTTTGTGAAGAGAAAACATAATGGATTTGAGTCACTTGTAGAAAAAAATGGTCTTAGTCTTTAAAAACCAAGAAGGACTCAGGAAATAGAGAGCTTAAAAGAGATTTCTTTTTGTGTTAGCGTGAAATTACTGTAGCTGCTCATTGTGACATTCTCTCAGTAATGGAATCAACTGCATATTCCCACAAATATGTTAAACTTCTGTTAATACTATATTCATAGCTTCACTGAATTTTGAGCTTTAAAAGTTAGCATGGGTGTATCACTTAACAGTTGCTTTAAAATATTAATTACCGGGAAACCAGTCCATGGAGAAGATTCATTTGTAATGAATTTTAGCTTGAGTTAATAAATAAAACAACCTACCTCTGAAGAAAGATAATGATTATAAGGAAAAAAAAAATCCCCCTTTGCCAAACACTTATTAATTAATACAAGATTTCAAGACCCAGGTCAAATGTACTTTCTCTGTAAAACATTTTTTTTAATTAAAATACTTTTATCTATTAAAATCATTCATTCAGTGGATATTATCAACAGCTATGTGTTACCCATTTTATTGTGTTGGAGATATTTGCAAGTACTATTTTTAGGAAATCTAAAAGGGAGGAAAGAGAGGTATACTGCATTTACAGGTTTTTTCCTCTCTCTAAAAAAAAGAAATAGTGAATACAGACCTCAATGGGAGAGTGTGCCTTTTGAGCTGGTGGTGATGAGGTGTGAGAAGAAAGGATTGCAAAGAATTTTTCAAGGAGGAGAAGGTGTCTGCCACAAGTTCTGAAAAAAGAAAAGGAGTTACTCGGTAGGCAAGGTGAAAAGAACCTATGTGTATTTAACATGTCGAACTAAAAAATCTTTGTTAATACTTCTGATCCATATGCCATACCCTAAACTTAAGAGCAAGGATAGGTATGATAAATTATGTCTTTATTACACTAGCACTTAGAAAAGAACCTGAGTTTCAGATGTTATTCAACAAATTATCACTAAGTAAGGGCTTCCCTGATGGCTCAGACGGTAAGGAATCCGCATGCAATGAGGCAGACCTGAGTTTGATCCCTGGGTTGAGAATATTCCCTGGAGAAGGGCACATCAACCCACTCCAGTATTCTTGCCTGGAGAATCACGTGGACAGAGGAGCCTGGAGGGCTACAGCCCATGGGGGTCACAAAAAGTCAGACACGACTGAACAATTAGAAACAAGCACAAGCAATGAATAGACACACAAAAGATCACATAGTGACCTTGATGCAAGAACTTATTTGGACTATAGGAACATCAAGGGCAAAGATGGAGGTCCTTTAACAAAATCTTGGAAATAGAATTCAAGCTAGAAAGTGGGAGTGGCAGTATAGTTTCTAAAATTGTTTAAATCCTCCAATAAAATCAAACAAGAAAGTAGGAGAGACAAGCCAGAATAAAACTGAAAGCTCATGGAAAATGCATATAATAATATTAGGTAGAAAACATTCTCATATAACACAAAAAGCATGAGTGGAAGGAGATCAGTCCCCACCAACTACAGAATCTACATGAAATCAGTGTTTGTACACGAGGAAGTAGCAGGAACTGTTGTAATATCAAAGAGACCTAAAATTTTCAGGATAATCACCATTCCCTCAAAGTCTCAGTGAGCTGACTTAAAAACTGTAAGGGGTTAACATTCCAAAAGCAAGTAGGAATAAAGGGCTGTGATGAGATTTGAAGGAGGAAAAAGTAGTTTCTTGCCTTAAGAATTCTCAGAACTAACCAGGCTGTAAGTTAGAAAACAAGATTTCTCCTGGTTTTCAGGAGAAAGCACCTTTGAGGAAAAAATTGTTAACCACAGATTCCAAATGTAACACAATGGGGCAATAGAAACAAAGGGAAAAGAAGATCCAGATAAAGCGGGGGAGGGAACAGGGCGAGGAAGACCCAAGAAACCTAGCCACATACATTTAAAACTCTTTTAGAAGAGGAAACTCTAAAATTATGAAATTGGAAAAAAGACTCGTATGCCTTCTATCTAAAGGTTCAGAAAAGTAATTATGCACACAAATAAGAAAAGGAACAGCAATGAAGCTGAATACCATAGAATGTTCTAATAAAAAATAAAAATGTAGACTAGAGACAACATAAAAACAAGTACCACATAGATTATGCATTAAAAGGTAGAAGAAAAAATGATACAACATTTACTGTATAATAAAGAATTAAAGAAAGAAATTAGATAAAAATGAAACTTTGAAGATAAGCAAAGTATATATCCAATTTCTGTATATTAGGAACAGCAGAGCAAAGAGGAGGGGAAGCAAATAATCAGATCAGGGCTAAAACTTCCCAGATGTTTATGAAATCAAAATTAAAGCAAGTTTGAAACCCCATATACAATGACACCCGGAAAAGTCTACATAAAATGTCTAACATTAAGAAATATTCTAGTAAATTTTGGTTATTACAAGAAAGGAATAGAAAAGAAAAATCCTTCAAGTAACTTCAAGCAAACAGGTAAACAAAGAAGTGAGTTGGAAGGGTAAGAAAATTCAGATGTAATAAAATTTCTCAGTAGAAGAAATTGTGAACATTTTAATGACATTAAAAAAAAAAAAAAAAAAAGACAATCACTCAAAGGTTTCATTTACACCTAAACTGCATTTCAAGTATAAACACTGGAAATAAACATCTTCAACATGCAAATTTTCAGGGAATATATTTCCTAGAAATCTTCCAAAGAATGATTTGGGAGTAAAAGATTAAACAATTATTGACATAAAGTGGTTAATGGTAAATCTATATTCATATGTAGAATAGAATAAATTAGGAGCAAATGAGTAAAGATTAGGTAATGGCTACAACTATATTTAAATTTAAAGTAAAATTTAAATAAACTAGTAAAAATTAAAAAAATATATTTACAGCAATAAAATGGGTGAGTTTTATGTTGCCATTCTAGGAATGTTTTATTTGTGATGTAGAGAAAATAATTTCATCATGTTTTTATAATATCTCCCTTTGGGTCCTTGAGAATGATGATTCTTTGAAGAAGAAAAGGAGTAAAAGATATGAACTGAAGAGTTATATAAATACTATGAAGTCTAGACTTTCATTTGGTAATAGCAGTTTGAACATATGATGTGTTTTATCAAAAAGGAAAATATACTTAACAAATATTTTTTCTAGCTCTGTCCACCTAAAAGACCTAGGAAAACTAATATATCTGGTGTCAGTGATTGCCTCCAACAGCCAGACTGAAATGCCATTTCCTACTAAAATAAAACATGCCATTTTAGAGACATGACTGACTTTAAGTCTGGAATAGAAAATGGACCAAATGAGCTACAAAACGTTATTTTAAATTAAGCACACACATATATTTTTGCCTTTTTAAATGTACATCCCATGTGTTTGAACACATATATGGAGTTCTATAATCACTTCCACAATCAGGATACAGAACACTATAATCTCCTCAAAATCCCTTCAGATGTCTTTATAATCACATTCACCCCATCTGTAATTCGGCAACCAGTGACCTGCTCTCAATCACTATATTTCGTCTTTTTGAGAATGTCATATAATGGACTTATATAAGATGTAATCTGTCAAGATTGGCTTTTTCATTCAGTATTGTTGTTCAGCTATTCAGTCGTGTCTAATACTTTGCGACCCCACGGGCTGCAGCACACCAGGCTTCCCTATCCTTCGCTATGTCCTGGGTTTGCTCAGACTCATGTCCATTTAGTCAGTGATGCCATCCAACCATCTCATTCTCTGTCACCCCCTTCTCCCCCTGCCCTCAGTCTTTCCCAGAATCAGGGCTTTTTTCCAATGAGTTGACTGTTTGCATCAGATGGCCAAAGTATTGGAGCTTCAACTTCAGCATCAGTTCTTGCAATGAATCTTCAGTGTTGATCTTTAGGACTGACTGGTTTGATCTCCATGCTGTCCAAGGGAATCTCAAGAGTCTTCTCCAACTCCACAATTCAAAAGAATTAATTCTTCAGCGTTCAACCTTCTTTATGGTCCAGTTCTCATAACCATGACTGTGGTTTTCATTCTGTCTGTTCTCTGATGGTGGAGAAGGCAATGGCAACCCATTCCAGTACTCTCACCTGGAAAATCCCATGGACAGAGGAGCCTTGCGGGCTATAGTCTATGGGGTTGCAAGAGTCAGATATGACTGAGCCACTAAAGAAACAAAAACATCAGAGTGCTCATCCTCTAGTCCAAGGGCTAACATCTGTCACATTGTTCTATCATCATCTTTCTATCTATATTATTGCCCATGTCATAGGTCACCCATGCAGAATAAAAACACTCTTCTACACCAACATGACACCATTACCACAATCAAGAAATTTAATATTATGTATCCCAGGGACGGAGGAGCCTGGTAGGCTGCAGTCCAAGGGGTCGCGAAGAGTCGGACACAGCTGAACAACTTCACTTTCACTTTTCACTTTCCTATACTGGAGAAGGAAATGGCAACCCACTCCAGTTTTCTTGCCTGGAAAATCCCAGGGACGGAGGAGCCTCGTGGGCTGCCGTCTATGGGGTTGCACAGAGTTACACACGACTGAAGCGACTTAGCAGCAGCAGCAGCCCTTGAATGGATGGGGATAAGAGGCTTGTGCAAGCTTCCTAATGGGAGGAATTTTCTGTGGGGAAAACTAAGCCTTGTTCTGAAGGGCAGGGCTATGCTCAGTAGATCTTTAATGCAATTTTCTATTGGTGGGTGAGCCTGTGCTCCCTCCCAGTGGTTAGGCCTCAGGCAGCCCAGTCCTAGAGTTTGCAGTCTTTGGAAGGCTATGAGTGAGTAAAGTCGCTCATTCGTGTCCAACTCTTTGCGACCCCATGGATTGCAGCCTACCAGGCTCCTCTGTCCATGGGATTTTCCAGGCAATAGTATTGGAGTGGATTGCCATTTCCTCCTCCAGGGGATCTGCCTGACCCAGGGATTGAACCTGGGTGTCCTGTGTTGTAGACAGATGCTTTACCGTCTGGGCCACCAGGGAAGACCTTTGGAAGGCTATAGGCTCTATCATAATTCTATCATAATGTTAATGGCTGCTGCTGCTGCTGCTAAGTCACTTCAATCGTGTCCGATTCTGTGTGACCCCATAGACGGCAGCCCACCAGGCTCCTCCATCCCTGGGATTCTTCAGGCAAGAACACTGGAATGGGTTGCCATTTCCTTCTCCAATGCATGAAAGTGAAAAGTGAAAGGGAAGTCACTCAGTCGTGTCTGACTCTTCGCGACCCCATGGACTGCAGCCTACCAGGCTGCTCTGTTAATGGCAACCTCCTCCAAAATGACTTAGGCCAGCAGGGCATGACTCCCAGGACTGCAGCTCCCAGTGCCCCTGATCCCACAGCAGGCCATTGTTGACCCATGTCTCTGCCAGAGACTCCCACTCACAAGCAAGTCTGGCTCAGTCTCTTGTGGGGTCACTGCTCCTTTCTCCTGGTCCCTATAGTCAAAGCTATGGTTTTTCCAGTAATCATGTACAGATGTGAGAGTTGGGCTGTAATGTTTTCAAATTGTAGTGCTGGAGAAGACTCTAGAGAGTCCCTTGGACAGCAAGGAGATCAAACCAGTCAATCCTAAAACAAATCAACCCTGAATATTCACTGGAAGGACTGATGCTCAAGCTGAAGTTCCAATATTTTGGCCACCTGATGCGAAGAACTGACTAATTAGAAAAGACCCTGATGCTCAGAAAGATTGAAGGCAGGAGAAGGGGGTGACAGAGAATGAGATGGTTTGATGGCATCACCAACTCAATGGACATGAGTTTGGGCAAATCCGGGAGATGGTGAAGGACAGAGAAACCTGGTATGCTGCTGTTCATGGGGTCACAAAGAGTTGGATACAGTTGAGTGGCTGAACAAAAACAGCTCACATCTGTACATGCTGCTGCTAAGTCACTTTGGTCATGTTCGACTCTGCGACTCCATAGACGGCAGCTCACCAGGCTCCTCTGTCCCTGGGATTCTCCAGGGAAGAGTACAGGAGTGAGTTGCCTTTACCTTCTCCACATCTGTTCATGACTAATGGAGAAATCATAGTTTTGATTAGACAGATTTTTGTGGGAAAAGTGACATCTCTGCTTTTTAATACACTATCTAGGTTTGTCATAGCTTTTCTTCCAGGAGCAAGTGTCTTTTAATTTGATGGCTGCAGTCACTGCCTGCACTTTATTTTCCTGGAGCCCAAGAAAATATATATTTTTATATATTATATATAAAATAAGAATAGAATAATATATTATAAAATATATAATATATAATATTGCATATAACATGTTTTATATTTATAATATATAATAATATATTATAATATTAATAATATGATATTATATTATAATAGTGATAATATTAATAATAATTAATTATCAACAACTAATAATTAATCATTATTTAAATTATTTTATTTAATAATATTTAAAAAAATCAAAACAATTATTTTAAATATTTAATACATTTTCAAACTTTATTTTTAAAATTAACCATATTAATCACATTAACATTTATATTAATTAAGACAATTATATTAATTGAGACAATTGAGACATTATAAATATATTAATTTTAAATATTTACAAATAATATTATAATCATAAATTATATTTCTAATATTATTAATATATTATAAACATATATTTACATTTATTTCAGTTTTTATATATTTATAAATTATATTGGTAGTTATGAATAAATTATAAATATTTCTTATTATATAAATATAAATTTATTTATATATATTATATAAATTATATATATATATATTTATAAAAACATACATATATATATAAGATATATATGTATAGTTTTGTGTATATGTATACATATATACTCTATATGCTATATAGAGTATATATGAAAATATATTGGATTTTCTCATTGTAAATATTATATTTATTAATACTAAAATATATGTACTAAATAAAATATATAATGCTATATATTATCTATACAAATATCTATACTAATATACTAATGTTATGTGTACTAATATATACACTGACTCTAAAATATATATAATGTACTATATTAATATCTATGAGTATATTATACTGTGCCATATTTATATAATTTTATATAATATAGAAATAAATAAAAATATTAATATAAATTAATAAATTAATATATATTATAAATTTATATGCATTATATATAACATACAATATTTATTATAAAATATAATATCATATGTTATATATCTTTTATATACTATATATATATAACTTCGGAAGTTAGTGATGGACATGGACGCCTGGCGTGCTGCTGTTCATGGGGTCACCAATATTCGGACATGACTGAGCGACTGAAGTGACTGAACTGACTGAATGTACTTCACTCTGTATAACAGATTCTAGGTCCATCCCATTGAACATAACTGCCAAGAGCAGAGTCGTTGCCAGCCTTGTTTACTGCATCTCCAGTATCTTGGACACTGTCTGGCATTTTTTTAGTAATAGTGAGTGTGTGTTGGTTAAATGAATAAATTTACAAATGCATAAATGACTAAAATGAGAGTGTTACCTGTAGGTTAAAAAAGAAAAAGTATGATCTTCAGACCCTGAAGACTTCCCTGGTGGCTCAGACGGGAAGCGGCTGCCTAAAATGCAGGAGACCTGGGTTCGATGCTTGGGTTGGGAAGATCCCCTGGAGAAGGAAATGGCAACCCACTCCAGTATTCTTGTCTGGAAAATCCCATGGATGGAAGATCCTGTTAGGCTACAGTCCATGGAGTCGCAAAGAGTCGGACACGACTGAGTGACTTCACTTCAGACCCTACGCCAGGTCAAGGCATTTAAAAAAATGTCTGTTTTCCCCCCTACTTTATTGTTAACTGTGCCTTGAATCATTTATACAGCTGTATATATTCATCTCTCCCCTCTCTCTCTTTCTCTGCTTCAGTCTGTCCTAGGGGATGTATAGCATCCTTTGACTAGACAAAACTATATTGATGTTTTTTAATTTAAATTTTTTATGCCCAGCATATGGGATCTTAGTTGCCCCATGGGGATGGAATCAGGGCCCCTTGTAGTGGGAGCATGGAGTCTTAACCACTGACCTGCTAAAGAAGTCACCGAAACTATACAGACTGATCCATGTAATAATGTTCATCAACATATCAGAATAAAAAAATAAGTCACACTATTTCATAGTTATATTTTAGCTTTATAGTGTGTAGTCAGGAACCCTTGGCAGCTGGTAAATTTAGAATCCTTGCAGCATAGCATAAGAGTGGGAATTTTGGAAGCTCAACATTTAACGTCTTCAACTTGAGTTCACCAAGGATTCACACCCTCAGTGAACTCTACAAAGCCCTGCACTGGACACATTGTCTCCTTAACGAGTCAGCAGGTTTTCAATTGAGCAGCTATTTTTTATTTATTTATTTATATTTTTTAAAGCCACTATTTTGTTTGTTTGTTTTTATTATTTTATTTTATTTTTTTACTTTACAATATTGTATTGGTTTTGCCGTACATCAACATGAATCCGCCGCGGGTGTACACGTGTTCCCAATCCTGAACCCCCCTCCCACCTCCCTCCCCATACCATCCCTCTGGGTCATCCCAGTGCACCAGCCCCAGGTGTCCTGTATCCTGCATCGAACCCAGACTGGCAATTCGTTTCTCATATGATATTATACATGTTTCAATGCCCTTCTCCCAAATCATCCCACTCTCTCCCTCTCCCACAGAGTCCAAAAGACTGTTCTATACATCTGTGTCTCTTTTGCTGTCTCGCATACAGGGTTATCATTACCATCTTTCTAAAGCCACTATTTTTAATACTGATTTCTCATTAAACAGAAGAAATGTACATAATGCATAGGTAGTTATTCTCTTTCTATTATCTTAATATCTTAATATTTGACCCTAACAAAGCCCAGGAGAGGAAAGAGCAAACTGTGGTATGAAGTACCTGCCAGCTAAAAGAAACATAGTGGATCAACCTCAGATTATAGGAGAACATAAAAGGAAAATAAGTCCATATAAAACCAGCATCAAGCTGGGCCTGAATGCACATTAGTTCACTGAAGTCACACAACTATGATATAATGTGGTAATAATGGTATACTCTTTTATACATGGAGGAACGTAAGTGTTTAATGAAAAGTAACTTGCACAAGAACATCATAAAATTTTTTTAACATGCAGACATCAAGCCCAGATTTTCAGACACTAATGTTCTTTCTGGAAAGATAAAATAGAATAGTTATTCTTACCTTACATATTTATTAACATTTTGCAGTGTTCAAATTCAGAGCATTTTGGAAGTAAGATATGTGTATATATATATATATATGTGTGTGTGTGTAACATTGTATACCATTGCCATTATTATTTATCTGAAATTAAAAAAAAAAACTGCTACTTGCTATTTTTTCCATAGAAATAAAAACACTTTTCAATCAATGTTTTCATATTCCTGCTTACTCTGACAATATTTTGTCTATACAAGTAAACATTTGAATAAGAAATGTGCATGCATATGGATAGCTAATTCTTCTAAAGTAAAATATGCAACTTCTATTTAAAAACTCTTTCCCCTCCCACCTGCTGTCCTCAAATACCTCATGAATAAATATTGAAAGCCTACAGAAAGTCAATTATGCTCTAACAGCTAAAAGGCAATTTTCTCCATGTAACTGTTTCATTACAAAAATAGTGATGAACATGAAAAATTTAATATTATCAGGAAATGCTGTGTATATTATTTAGGTGTTATCATGAATATATTTATATATTCTTATCTTGTTAGAAAAACATTTTAAACATATAAACCCTTTGTGTTATTTGATAAGACTGATCTTAGTTTGACAAATGTTTATGCTCAAATATTGAATGTGAAAAATTATATTTCAGATTTTATTCAGATTAAAGTATGTGGTTTTAACTGAATAGAAGAAATTATTTATGCTACTACATGAATGATGATTACTTCTGGATGGTAGGATTCTTTAGATTTCCTATATTTTCTAAAATGACAATATATCATTTCTTTATTCACTAATTTAACATTACTATAAATACTTGATGGTGGTACTATTTAACTTATTTAGCCTTATTACAGCTGTCTAAATGTTATTATTTTATTAAGTTGATATAAACCTTAAAAGTTCGTTTTGACAGAAAATTAGCTATTAACTAAATACCCATTTTATATAGCATATTTTGAAAAATTTTTAATTTTTAAGGTAGAAGTAGATAAACCTTCTAGTTAAGATGAATTATATATCTAAATTTAAACATAATAAACAAATAAATAAATGTATATTTACAAGTTACAAATTACATATACATAGGAGAAGGCAATGGCACTCCATTCCAGTACTCTTGCCTGGAAAACCCCATGAAAGGAGGAACCTGGTAGGCCACAGTCCATGGGGTCGTGAAGAGTCGGACACGACTGAGTGACTTCACTTTCACTTTTCATTTTCATGCATTGGAGAAGGAAATGGCAACCCACATCAGTGTTCTTGCCTGGAGAATCCCAGGGACGGCGCAGCCTGGTCGGCTGCTGTCTAGGGGTCTCAGAGAGTCGGACAAGACTGAAGCGACTTAGCAGCAGCAGCAGCAGCAGCAGCAGTGATTCCATGCATTAATAATGCACATATATAACACATTTAGTTCAGTTCAGTTCAGTCGCTCAGTCGTGTCTGACTCTGTGCGACCCCATGAATCGCAGCACACCAGGCCTCCCTGTCCATCACCAACTCCCAGAGATCACCCGAACTCACGTCCATCGAGTAGGTAATGCCATCCAGCCATCTCATCCTCTGTCGTCCCCTTTTCCTCCTGCCCCCAATCCCTCTCAGCATCAGAGTCTTTTCCAATGAGTCAACTCTTCTCATGAGGTGGCCAAAGTACTGGAGTTTCAGCTTTAGCATCATTCCTTCCAAAGAACACCTAGGACTGATCTTTAGAATGGACTGGTTGGATCTCCTTTCAGTCCAAAGGACTCTCAAGAGTCTTCTCCAACACCACACTTCAAAAGCATCAGTTCTTCGGCGCTCAGCTTTCTTCACAGTCAAACTCTCACATCCATACATGACCACTGGAAAAACCAGAGCATTGACTAGAGGGACTTTTGTTGGCAAAGGAATGTTTCTGCTTTTGAATATGCTATCTAGGTTGGTCATAACTTTTCTTCCAAGGAGTAAGTGTCTTTTAATTTCATGGCTGCAATCACCATCTGCAGTGATTTTGGAGCCCCCCAAAATAAAGTCTGACACAGTTTCCACTGTTTGCCCATCTATTTGCCATGAAGTGATGGGACTAGATGCCATGATCTTCGTTTTCTGAATGTTGAGCTTTAAGCCAACTTTTTCACTCTCCTCTTTCACTTTCATCAAGAGGCTTTTTAGTTCCTCTTCACTTTCTGCCATAAGGGTGGTGTCATCTGCTTATCTGAGGTTATTGACATTTCTCCTGGCAATCTTGATTCCAGCTTGTGCTTCTTCCAGCCCAGCGTTTCTCATGATTTATTCTGCAGATAACTTAAATAAGCCGGGTGACAATATACAGCCTTGATGTATTCGTAGTAATACATAATTATTGTATTATATTTATGATACATATCTTATATTATAAATTATATGCATTATTGTCTCATGTAAACAATGCATTCTCACAAAAACTTTATATTTGTCTTACATTTTTGAGATATTTACACACCCTAATAGTTTATTCAAGCTCTGTCCTTCTCATGCATAAATTATGGTGAAGCAGTTTTATTTTGTGGTTATTACACAGAAGATTCCTAAGAAAAAATTTAAGTACAAATTAAATATCATATATATTAATTTTAAATTAAAATATTAAAATTATTTATAAAATGTAAAGGTATAGGGTAATAAAGCAAGGGAACTAAATATTTGTAATATATATTAATAAATTATGCAAAAATTTAAAACTGATTATATCAAGAAATTTTTTTTTTTAACATAACTACAACTATGAAAAGAAGGGATAAGAAATACCAGTATCCAGAAAGAGTGATAAGCATCAAAGATAGTTTCATTAGTTGCCAGGCATCTGAAGATAAAATCTAGAGAGTATCACATTCTATCAAAAATGTCTATACTGTGGAGAACTGTATGTTCAGGAAAAATTAAGATCTTCAATTCTAGAGGAGGATGCTACTGTCTCTTCTCTATCACTAGCAAACTGACAGTGGCAGTATAATAAAGAGAAAAGGTAAGGACATAGAGGTTCACCAAAAAGGAAGAAAGTTCCTATTCTCCATACTCTTGCTGAGTCTGTGTAACATTAAGTTTTATCTTTGCATTTCTGAAAAGTTTAAAAATTAACATATTATCAAAGATTCTATTTATATTCCCCCTTTAAATCTTGAGTTTAATCATTTTTGCAAAATTCAAAATGATCATTATATCCTTTTCTATTCTCTGTTCTTGTGTTTGGCCCATTTTTAATTGGAAGTTTTCTCTTATTTAAATTAACATTTCAATTCAGTTCAGTCACTCAGTCGTGTCCGACTCTTTGCAACCGCATGAATCACAGCACGCCAGGCCTCCCTGTCCATCACCAACTCCCGGAGTTCACTCAGACTCATGTCCATCGAGTCAGTGATGCCATCCAGCCATCTCATCCTCTGTCATCCTCTTCTCCTTCTGCCTCCAATCCCTCCCAGCATCAGAGTCTTTTCCAATGAGTCAACTCTTCGCATGAGGTGGCAAATGTACTGGAGTTTCAGCTTTAGCATCATTCTTTCCAAAGAACACCCGGGAGTGATCTCCTTTAGAATGGACTGGTTGGATCTCCTTGCAGTCCAAGGGACTCGCAAGGGTCTTCAACACCACAGTTCAAAAGCATCAATTCTTTGTCACTCAGCCTTCTTCACAGTCCAACTCTCACATCCATACATGACCACTGGAAAAGCCATAGCCTTGACTAGATGGACCTTTAGGCATGTATACTATTTTAGACATATTTTTCCATTTCTGTAAATGCATTTCAATAAATTTTTCCTTTTGCCCTTATATCATTGACTTTATATACATAGTTTATGCTGGAATATTTTTCCATGTAACTGAATACTTAATCTATTCAGTGTTTTATTTATTTTGAAATTAAGTAGAGGTGAAGTTCACATAATATAAAATAAACTATTTTAAAGTTGATGTTAGTGACATTTAGTACATGAACACTGTTACACAAACTCCAGTGCCATCTAGTTACAAAATATTTTCATCATCCCAAAAGGAAATTTCTTACCTGTTAAGTAGTTATTCTCTGGTCCCTACTTCCCTTGCCCCTTGTAATTTGCAAACTGCATTCTGTCTTTGTGGATTTACCTCTTCCGTGTATTCCTGAGAAAATAAGCCATACATTCTCTGTCACTTCGTAGGTGGCTTCTTTCACTTAATGCTTTCTAGGTTCATCAGTGTTGTAGCCTTTAACAGTTCTTTTTTTTTTTTTTTTAATACCTGAGTGATACTCCATTGTATGTAAATATACCACAGCTTGTAGTATATTCACCTTGTGACCATCATAAATAATTCTACAATAAACATACATGCACAGGTACTTGTTTGAACACTGGTTTTGAATTCTTCTGAATATACATGTTGGTGTGGAATTGGTAGATCTTATGGTAATTTTATGTTTAACTTTTGAGGGCCCATCAAACTACTCTCCATAGTACTGAGCCATTTTTCACTCCCACCACTCACATATAAGGGTGCTAATTTCACTGTATCTTCTTCAACATTTCTTTTTATTATTGTGGCTTTTTATTACTCAGTAGCTAAATCGTGTCCAATTCTTTGAGGTCCCATGAACTGCAGCACACGAGGCTTCACTGCCCTTCACTATTTCCCTGAGTTTGCTCAAATTCATCTCCACTGAGTCAGTGATGCCATCGAACAATCCCATTCTCTGTTGCCCCCTTCTCTTCTTGCCCTCAATCTTTCCCAGGATTGGGGTCTTTCCCAATGAATCAGCTGTTTGTGTCAGGTGGCCAAAGTATTGGCGCTTCAGCTTCAGCATCAGTCCTTCCAATGAGTATTCAGAGTTGATCTCCTTGCCATCCAAGGGACTCTCAAGAGTCTTCTCCAGTACCACAGTTCAAAAGCATCAGTTCTTCAGTGCTCAGCCTTATATATGGTCCAACTCTCACATCCATACATAACTACTGAAAAACCCATAGCTTTAACAATTTGGACCTTTGTTGGCAAAGAGACGCCTCTGCTTCATCATAGCTTTTCTTCCATGGAGCAAGTGTCTTTTAACTTCATGGGTGCAGTCTCTGTCCACAGGGATTTTGGAGCCCAAGGACATGAAATCTGTTACAGTTTCCACTTTTTCCCCATTTTTTTGCTATGAAGTGATGGAACTAGACCCCATGATCTTTGTTTGTTGAATGTTGAGTTTTAAGTCAGCTTTTTCACTCTTCTCTTTCACCTTCATCAAAAGGCTCTTTATTTCCTCTTCACTTTCTGCCTTTAATGTGGTATCATCTGCATATCTGAGGTTGTTCTACTTCTATTTGAAATCTTGATTCTAGCTTGTGCTTCATCCAGTCCAGCATTTTGCATGATATACTCTGCATATAAGTTAAATAAGCAGGGTGAAAATATACAGCCTTGACATACCTCTTTCCCAATTTGGAACCAGTTCATCATTCCATGTCTGGCTCTAACTGTTGCTTCTTGACCTGCATACAATTTTTTTATGATGCAGATAAGGTGGTCAGGTATTCTCATCTCTTTAAGAATTTTCCAGTTTGTTGTCATCCACACAGTCAAAGGCTTTAGTGTAGTGAATGGAGCAGAAGTAGATTTTTGTTTTTTAATTCCATTGCTTTTTCTATGATCTAGCAGATGTTGGCGTTTTCGTCTTTGGTTCCTATGCTTTTTCTAAATCCAGCTTGTACATCTGGAAGTTTTTGGTTCACATACTGTTGAAGCCTAGCTTGAAGGATTTGAGCGTTACCTTGCTAACATACGAAATGAGCACAATTGTGCGGTAGTTTGAGCATTCTTTGGCATTGCTCTTCTTTGGGATTGGAATAAAAACTGATCTTTACCAGTCCTGTGGCCATTGCTGAGTTTTCCACATTTGCTGGCATATTGAGTGCAGTACTTTAACAGCATCATCTTTTAGCATTTGAAATAGCTCAACTGGAATCCTGTCACCTCCACTAGCTTTGTTTGTAGTAATGTTTCCTAAGGCCCACTTAACTTCATATTCCAAGATGTCTGGCTTTATGTGAGTGACCACACCATCATGGTTATCTGGGTCATTAAGACCTTTCTTACATAGTTCTTCTGTGTATTCTTGCCATCTCTTCTTAATCTCCTATGCTTCTGATAGGTCCTTGCTGTTTTTCTTCTTTATTGTACCCATCTTTGCCTAAAATGTTTTGTTGGTATCTCTAATTTTCTTGAAGAGATCTCTAGTCTTTCCCATTCTATTGTTTTCTCTATTTTTTTTTTTTTTGTATTGTTCACTTAAGATTTTCTTATCTCTCCTTGCTGTTCTCTGGGCTCTGCATTCAGGTGGGTATAGTTTTCCCTGTGTTGTTGCTATTATTATTGATATCTTAGCACCTCAACTCTCTTTCTCTCCCCCTCTCTCTTATTCTCTCTCCATAAATTGGCTTTCTTTCTTTAGGAAATACTGACTAATACACTTGTTAATTAGAGACAAATTAAATGACTCTTATACACTCAATATATAATGAGGGAGACAAACTGTGTAATTGCTTTAGATAGTCCTGTCCCAGAGGAAGAAAAGTAGTACTCATCCAGAAATACTAATGATCGCGTGCATGTGCAGTCAGTCATGCCGGACTCTTTGGGATCCCATGGACTGTAGCCCACCAGGCTCCTCTGTGCCTGGAATTTTCTAGGCAAGAATGCTAGAGTGGGTTGTCATTTCCTTCTCCAGGGGATCTTCCCGACCCAGGAATTGAACCAACCTCTCATGTCTCCTGCATTGGCAGGAAGGTCCTTTATCAGCTAAGCCACTGTACATAGCAATTCTGAAATTCAGATGAGAATATAATGTGCTTTGCTGTGTAGTGCTTAATCACTCAGTCCTGTCCAACTCTTCATGACCCTATGAAGCCTGCCAAGTTTCTCTGTCCATAGGGATTCTCTGGCTAAGAATACTGGAGTGGGTTGCCATGCCCTCCTCCTGGGGATCTTCCCAATCCAGGGACTGAACCCAGGCCCCCCATATTGCGGGAGGATTCTTTACCATCTGAGCCACCAGTGAAGCCCAAGAGTACTGAAGTGGGTAGTCTATCCCTTCTCCATGGTATCTTCCCAAACCAGGAATCAAACCAGGGCCTCCTGATTTCCTTAGGGTATATGCCTAGAAATGGAATTGCTGGGTCATATGGTGGTAAAATTTCACCTCCCACCTGAGCTACCAGGGAAGCCCGAGCAATAATTAATTACCACTCATTAATTAGCTCACAATTCTCCTACCTGGGAATGACTCCCTACCATTCTTATTTGATGTTGCCATCTAAATTATTCCTCTTCAGAAAAGAAAAAAACTTAGCTTGTGTTTGTGCTCAGTACGTTTCTCACCATTCTTACTACCCAAGGTCAAAGAGTCAAATCTTCTCTTTCATATTGTACTCTATCTTCTTTCAGTTCTACCTGATACAATTTCTTAAACTTAAAAATTTTCAAGTTTCTTTCTTTATTTTTTAAATTATTTTTTAATTGAAGGATAATTGCTTTACAGAATTGTGTTGGTTTGTGCCAAACATCAACATGTATCCGCCATAGGTATACATATATTCCCTCCTTCTTGAACCTCCTTCCCATCTTCCTTCCCATTCCACCCCTCTAGGTTTTTACAGAGCCCCAGTTTGAGTTCTCTGTCATACAGCAAATGCCTTTTGGCTATCTATTTTACATACGGTAATGTAAACTTCCATATTACTCTCTTCATACGTCCCAACCTCTCATTGTTCCCATCCCCTGGGTCGTCAAGTACGTTCTTTATATCTGCGTTCCCAGTGCTGCCCTGCAATTAATTTTATCAGTATCACCTTTCTAGATTCCATGTATATGCATTGGTATAAGATACTCGTTTTTCTCTTTCTGACTTACTTTGCTCTGTATAATAGGCCCTAGGTTCATCAGCTCATTTGAACTGATTCAAATGTGTTCCTTCTTGTGACTGAGTAATACTTCGTTGTATATATGTTACACAGTTTCTTTATCCATTCATCTGTTGATGGACATCTAGGTTGCTTCCATTTTTGAGCTATTGCAAATAGTGCTGCAATGAACATTGGGGTACATGTGTCTTTTTCAATTTTGATTTCCTTAGGGTATATGCCTAGAAATGGAATTGCTGAGTCATATAATGGTAAAATTTTTCAGATTTTTTGAGTCCAGTAGATAAGAAACAATCCCACAAACTTGATCTAAAGAAGCTATTGAATACTTGGATTCCCTATAAATCTTTTATAAAACAAGTCTATTAAGATGTAAGGAAGCTCTATTATTTAAAAAAGATATGTGAGAAATGACCTAAACATACTTAGAGGGGCTCCAGTTTTTGAATAGATCTCTGAGGTTGACTATGTTTTTCAGAAGTCTTGACAAAGTGTTTTACTTTCAAAGCCCTAATTCCATTTACAGAACTATTTATTTGTTTGTTGCCATATTCAACTACTGTGTCAACCCATTTCTTAATTTTAGAAACGTTTGCTATCTGGAAAGCTGGGTCTAAAAAATATTTTATTTTTAAACTGAGAAAACCTATGAGACTTTATATTATATTGTTCTTATTTCAGCTAGTTTCTACTCTCTCACATTTTACTATAGAGAGCAAGGAGACTGTAGGTTGTATCTTCAACTCTATTCCTAGAGATCTCTTTACTTAGTTCAACAGTTTCTTAGGTGAATTTTCTCTTTCCACGTTATTTTAGGCCATAATGTCCCCAGATTTCTTTTACTCTATTAACAAGGCTGCCTAGCTTCCAATCACTTCATGGGAAATAGATGGGGAAACAGTGGAAACAGTGTCAGACTTTATTTTTTGGGGCTCCAAAATCACTGCAGATGGTGATTTCAGCCATGAAATTAAAAGATGCTTACTCCTTGGAAGGAAAGTTATGACCAACCTAGACAGCATATTCAAAAGCAGAGACATTACTTTGTCAACAAAGGTCCGTGTAATCAAGGCTATGGTTTTTCCAGTAGTCATGTATGGATGTGAGAATTGGACCATGAAGAAAGCTGAGCACTGAAGAATTGATGCTTTTGAAGTGTGGTGTTGGAGAAGACTCTTGAGAGTCCCTTGGACTGCAAGGAGATCCAACCAGTCCATCCTAAAGGAGATCAGTCCTGGGTGTTCTTTGGAAGGACTGATGCTAAAGCTGAAACTCCAATACTTTGGCCACCTCATGCGAAGTGTTGGATCACTGGAAAAGACTCTGATGCTGGAAGGGATTGGGGGCAGGAGGAAAAGGGGACGACAGAGGATGAGATGGCTGGATGGCATCATCGACTCGATGGACGTGAGTTCAGGTGAACTCCAGGAATTGGTGATGGAGAGGGAGGCCTAGTGTGCTGCAATTCATGGGGTTACAAAGAGTCAGACACGACTGAGCGACTGAACTGAACTGAACTAGCTTCCAATGACATTTATTTATCCTTCATTAAGCACTCATCAATATGCCTCTGAGAGTCATTAGGCCTCTCTTCTTAGTCTGTCACTAATGCTCTTCTCAGGGCTCTTCCAGCTTCCACATGCAGGTTGCATGTGCAACCTGGTTCCACATGCTCCAAAACCACTGTCTCAGATTTAGATGCTGCTTTGGGACCAACCTCCAATCCAACATGAGTTGTTGTAACAAGATGGTAGACTTTGGTAAACTATGTTTCCCAAAAAGAGCACAGTTCCAATCTCATATGTTGTTTCAGAAACTTGCTATTCTTGCAGGATATATTTTCTCTTCTCTTAAAACTGGATGGGTCTTTGTAAATGTCTCATGCAAATAGAATATAGCAGAAATAACATACTGTAACTTATAAGTCTACGTTAGAACAGAAAATACAATTTCTACCAATCTATGTCCCTTGGAACCTATGTACTATATTGTAGGAAAGCTCTGACTCACTGAGAGGCCACAAACACTGTATGATAACTGAAAGCCAAGCTAAGGGTCCAGCTTGTCAACCATCAAGAAGTTATCAACCATGGGAGTATGAACAAAATGCCTCAGATAAGTTCAGACCCTATGTGTAGTGTCAGCTCAAGCCCTCAGCTATTAATTAAATGCCCAAACCACACTGGACAAAAACAAATAGACCTTCCTTTGTCCTTTCTAAATCTTAATGCTCCATAGAATGTGTGAGTATATAAAATAGCTGTTTTACAGTACTAAAATTTGGCGTAATTTTTTGTACAGCAATAAATTATCAGAACAGTAAGAATTGTCAAGAGCAGATGAAAAATATGGAAGTAAGCAGTTGTAAGAGAAATCAAATGGCTAACAACAATGCAAATCAGTCATAATGGCAGAAAACAACAAAACATTGTAAGGCCGTTATCATCCAATTAAAAATAAATAAATAAAAAATCAATTGGTTCTGTAAGAAAAAGTTTGCATCTCCCTAACAGGCATCATTAAAGCAGCAATGATTTCTACCTATTATGAGCCAGTTTAGTTTGTTATTTTTGGCTTATGAAGATACCTAGAATCCTAATAAAATTCTTTTTTTTCCTTCAGTTTTTCAGAGTTGGTGTGTCTTGCTTGCAGTCAAAGAATACAAACTGATCACAAAACAAGTTCAAGGAGTGGAAGCAAGCAATAGATCCTCTGAAAAACATGTGTAGTATTTGGAAATATTTGCTCACACTAGTTGGGGAAATAGCAATGAGGTTGCTTCTTAAAGACCAAGAGGAAATAGTAACTTCCCATGACACACAGTTGCAAAGTAGTGAATTAATCTATCAGTGGTGGCCCCTGTATCTTTGTTATAAGGAATTCCATCTGTTACTGTAAAATAATTCAGCTATCATTGGTCTAACCACACAGTCATTTTTACATATGATTAATGCACTAGTTGTTTTAAATAGTGAAGTATAAAATGACAAAAATTGCATGGAATTATAGGTCTAAAAATAAGTTTAATTTTGGTCTCTCACGAGGCTAAAATTCCTTGAGAATTGAGATAATTTTTCAAATATTTGCATGGGTTCTCATTCTTGATAAAAACAAATTAATGATTGAAACAATAACTTATTGAATGATGTACAGCACTTTCTCTGAATTGGTTGGAATTAACATGGGGCATTTAGATTTCTGAAAGTCAATGATTGTAGGGATTTCTAACTGCTTCTCCCACACTGACACAAACACACATACAATAAGATCTTAAAGACACTAAACAAGACACATGAGAGTAGGAATATTTCTGGTTATTTTCAAGTGTTTAGCATTTTGTTTGTTTGTTTGTTTTAATGACAGGAAGAGAATATAATAATATTGGAAATATTCATAGTTGTAAAATTCTGAAAGTTAATAATATTACAATTTTTCACCAGTTTTTAACTCAGAGTGAAAGTACTAGCTCTCTATATATAGACTACAGGCAAGAAGAGCAAAATATATTCTTGTTCTTCTGTAACACATATTTCTAATTATTCAAAATTTAAGCAATTTGACACTACCCATCTATATGCTGCCTGAAATTATAACATTGTTTATGCCTGGATTGGTTGAAATAGTTAAACCAATCTCTTAAACTAAAAACATTTTTGTATATAAGCTATTGGTGTTGCATCTGACATCTGGACCAATTGTCAGCTCTGGTAGTTATGTCCCTTTAGTGTTCCATGCCGGAGAAGGCAATGGCACCCCACTCCAGTACTCTTGCCTGGAAAATCCCATGGACGGAGGGGCCTGGTGGGCTGCAGTCCATGGGTTCGCTAGGAGTCGAACACAACTGAGCAACTTCACTTTCACTTTTCACTTTCATGCATTGGAGAAGGAAATGGCAACCCACTCCAGTGTCTTTGCCTGGAGAATCCCAGGGACGGGGGAGCCTAGTGGGCTGCTGTCTATGGGGTCTCACAGAGTCAGACACAACTGAAGTGACTTAGAAGCAGCAGCAGCAGTAGTGTTCCATGCATCTATTTTCTATCTTGTATAGATCTTGTAATTTAAGTGTCTTTAAATAGGATACAGGTCTTCTGCATAATGCAAAATCTTGAATGTATTCAAAAGAGAGATGTGATATCATAGAAACATTGTCTGCAAAATGTAATTACATTTTTTAAAAGTTTTCATCCTTGCATGCATGACAGCAATGTAGGTATTCTATTCATAGCCACTAGGATAGTAGTGAAAACTTCTTGGTGTATTGGGCAAAAGGTTCATTTAGGTTTTTCCATAACACTGTATGGAAAAACCCAGATGAATCTTTTGGCCAACTCAATATTAATGTCTGTGGCACATAAAAAGCCAATTTAAAATCCTATTAAATGTAGTTACAGTATTTAAGTGATCCTTTTGTAGACTGATAAAAGATTACTGATTGTGGAGAGAAAGCAATTAACTTAGATTTAGGAATTGGATCATTGGTAAGGTTTGTTTATTATCTAAATAACTCCAAGCTCTCGTCCATTTCATTCCCAGGCACATAAAAAATAGTAACATGCCACAGACCTTCAGATTCATTCCTGAGTGCCTGAAAATCTAAACTGTGAATATCTGTCAACACAGCGGTCAGGCTTTGACATCATATGTTTAAAACAACGTGTGTTCATTGTAGAAAAATATATAATAAAATATAGTCTCAGTATTTCTTCCTTCTTTTACTGGAAACATTATCTCAATCTCTCTACCATTTATCCTCAATCTATATATGGCTGAAAGATGGAGAAGCTCTAAACAGTCAGCAAAAACAAGACCAGGAGCAGACTGTGGCTCAGATCATGAACTCCAAATTCAGACTTAAATTGAAGAAAGTGGGGAAAACCACTAGAGCATTCAGGTATGATCCAAATCAAATCCCTTACAATTACAGTGAAAGTGAGAAATAGATTTAAGGGACTAGATCTGATAAACAGAGTGCCTGATGAAGTATGGACAGAGGTTTGTGGCACTGTACAAGAGACAGGGATCAAGACCATCCCCATGGAAAAGAAATGAAAAAAAAACAACAACAAATGGCTGCCTGAAGAGGCCTTACAAATAGCTGTGAAAAGAAGAGAAGTGAAAAGAAAAGGAGAAAAAGAAAGATATATCCATTTAAATGCAGAGTTCCAAAGAACAGCAAAAAGAGATAAGAAAGCCTTCCCCAGTGATCAGTGCAAAGAAATAGAGGAAAAGAAAAGAATGGGAAAGACTAGAGATCTCTTCAAGAAAATTAGAGATACAAAGGGAATATTTCATGCAATTATGGGCTCAATAAAGGACAGAAATGGTATGGCCCTAAGAGAAGCAGAAGATATTAAGAAGAGGTGGCAAGAATACACAGAAGAACTGTACAAAAATGATCTTCACGACCCAGATAATCATGATGGTGTGACTACTCACCTAGAGCCAGACATCCTGGAATGTGAAGTTAAGTGGGCTTTAGGAAGCATCACTATGAACAAAGCTAGTGGAGGTGATGGAATTCCAGTTGAACTATTTCAAATCCTGTGAAAGTGTTGCACTCAATATGGCAGCAAATTTGGAAAACTCAGCAGTGGCCACAGGACTGGAAAAGGTCAGTTTTCATTCCAATCCCAAAGAAAGACAATGCCAAAGAATGCTCAAACTACCACACAACTTCACTCATCTCACACACTAGCAAAGTAATGCTCAAAATTCTCCAAGGAAGGCTTCAGCAATACGTGAACTGAGAACTTCCAGATGTTCAAGCTGGTTTTAGAAAAGACAGAGTAACTAGAGATTAAATCACATCTGTTGGACCATTGAAAAAGCAAGAGAGTTCCAAAAAACATCTACTTTCTGTTTTATTGACTATGCCAAAGCCTTTGACTGTGCGGATCACAATAAACTGAGGAAAATTCCTAAAGAGATGGGAATGCTAGACCACCTGACCTGCCTCCTGAGAAATCTGTATACAAGTCAGGAAGCAACAGTTAGAACTGGACATGGAACAGACTGTTTCCAAATCGGAAAAGGAATACATCAAGGCTGTATATTGTCACCCTGCTTATTTAACTTCTATGCAGAGTACATCATGAGAAACGCTGGACTGGATGAAGCACAAGCTGGAATCATGATTGCCGGGAGAAATATCAATAACCTCAGGTATGCAGATGACACCACGCTTATGGCAGAAAGTGAAGAAGAACTAAAGAGCCTCTTGATGAAAGTGAAAGTGGGGAGTGAAAATGTTGGCTTAAAGCTCAACATTCAGAAAACGAAGATCATGGCATCCAGTCCCATCACTTCATGGGAAATAGATGGGGAAACAGTAGAAACAGTGTCAGACTTTATTTTTTTTTGGGCTCCAAAATCACTGCAGATGGTGATTGCAGCCATGAAATTAAAAGACACTTACTCCTTGGAAGGAAAGTTATGACCAACCTAGACAGCTTATTAAAAAGCAGAGACATTAGTTTGCCAACAAAGGTCCATCTAGTCAAGGCTATGGTTTTTCCAGTAGTCATGCATGGTTGTGAGAGTTGGACTGTAAAGAAGGTGAGCACTGAAGAATTGATGCTTTTGAACTGTGGTGTTGGAGAAGACTCTTGAGAGTCCTTTGGACTGCAAGAAGACCCAACCAGTCCATTCTAAAGAATTCAGTCCTGGGTGTTTATTGGAAGGACTTATGTTGAAGCTGAAACTACAGTACTTTGGCCACCTGATGTGAAGAGCTGACTGATTTGAAAAAATCCTGATGATGGGAAAGATTGAGGGTGGGAGGAGAAGGGGACTACAGAGGATGAGATGGTTGGATGGCACACTGACTCAGTGAACATGAGTTTAGGTAAACTCCAGGAGCTAGTGATGGGCAGTTAGGCTTGGCGTGCTGCAGTCCATAGGGTCGCAAAGAGTCAGACACTACTGAGTGACTGAACTGAACTGAACTGTCAATCAAAGTATCTTTTTAGCCCCATAAAAGTGACCAGTAACTTAGTGAGATGAGAGAATCTTTCCTGAACTTTAGAATCTTTGATAAATGGCATGAAGAAAATCAAAAGAGCTCATTTATTGCTTGCAATTTTGTCAATCAGAGATCAGCAAACTGTGTAAAGAGGATCAGTCTCCTAGTTTTAGAAATAGTTTATTGGAACATAGTCATGCTCATTTGCTTACAAATTGTAGATAGCTGATTTCACACCACAGTGGTAGAGATGAGTAGTTGCAACAGAAATCAAATGGCTCACAAACCTTAAATATCTACTGCTTTTTTTCCTGTAAGAAAAAGTTTGTATATCCCTTCCTGGCATCATTAAAGCAGCAATGGATTTCTATCTTTCCTGTGCCAGTTTGTCGAGTTACTGTTTTGGGCTTATGAAATTACCTAGGTTCCTATTAAAATTCATTTTTTTCTCAATTTGGTTAGAATTGGTGTGTTTTGCTTGTAATCAAAGAATACCATTTGATCACAAAATGTATTCCAGGAGTGGAGGCACACAGTAGATCCTCTTCAAAGAAATATGCAGTATTTGGAAGTATTTGTCTTCACAAAATGGGGAAATAGCAGTGAGATTGCTATTTAAAGACCAAGATGAGAGAGTTACTCCCCATGACACAGTTTCAAAGTAGTGAATTAGTCTATCTATGGTGGCTCCAGAAACTTTGAGATAACTGCAGAGAATTCTGATACTGTAGATTAATTCAAATATGAGAAGTATAGAAACTGGAATAGAATTGTTACTATGACAGCACTGGAATATATGAAATATTAAAATTATAATTTTAATTAATATTAAAAGATGAAGTTGGTTTTTCTTGTTTACAATAAAATAATCTTACCTGATCTGCCTTTACTTTTTAATTTGAAAGCCTCTAAACTCCAAATTGAGACTGTTTTCCATAGTTCAACTATATAAAATGACCACTGTTTGCTTCTAATATATAAAATATGTAACATTATAGAGAGCCTTTTTTAATGGCTGCATGAAAAGTTATCCATTGTACTACATGGAAATATAGTAGCCCTAAGAAGACCTCTCTATTTAAGACAGATAAACAAATGCCTTAGTTCTTTGACATTATAAAGCATAAAGGTAGCTAAAGAGTATGAGCTATTGCTCTTCTCTATTTCAATAAAAACTATTAAAACTTTGCTTTCTTATATATATATATATCATAAAATGTTAAAATATGAATTTATTTTCTGTTACCACTGCTATGTTTTCTTTTATCCATCTCTAGAATTGTTTACTGCACTGTTTTCTTTGCTTTGATAGCTTTATGTTACAGAGAAAAAGGCAGAAGTTCTCATGCATTCAGATTATGACTTGTTAAGTTATCCTAGCACATGAAAGTATGAAGAAGTATGATTAAAGTTTATAAGGCAAAAATGGCTAAATCCAGTAGGATTTAGAAATATTACCAAAAGAAGAACAGAGTTTTTGGAGTGGGTTGCATAAGGAAAAGGGGATTCTCTTCAGATCAAAGACTCAGGCTACTTTTGCATATAGCATCCTTAGTGAAGAATTGCTTTAGGATGCAGGTAGGCATCTTACACTGAATGCTGAGATCTTGGACTCTTCAGTAAAAGAGCTAATTCTCATGCTTACTATAAGAAATCAAACAGCTGTCAGAATCTCCTGGATTATATTGGCTTACAAAAAGCACATGTTTGTAAAGTCTGATATAACCTGAAGATGACAGAGCTTTTTCCTAAATACACTGAGTTAGTCCAAACATTTGAAACCATTAAATAAATACAAAAGAAAAACAGCTGAGGATGTTGGATCAAGAGAGCTCAGTAAAAATGAATTTAAATATCTGATAGCATAGAATGACAGAGAATCTGAAAATTAGGTTTTAAGAACAGAAGAAGCAAAATTCCTTGAATCTTAGTATTATAGAGTAATACGCTGCATATCTGATGCATAGTTTCTATAACACTTTATGATCTGAGACTTATTCAACTATTATTTTTGTCTAAAAGTGAAGAAACTATAAGAATATCAAGTTCTCTGACAGTTATGATAGAGTGGATAGAGGGATTGAAGATTCTTAATTTAAAACAGAACTGTTCAGTTCTGAAGTCACATTCAGCTCTTTGTGTCATGGACTGTAACATACCAGGCTCATCCATCCTCTGCTGTCTCCCAGAGTTTGCTCAAATTCATGTTCATTAAGTCAATGATACTATCTAACCATCTCATTCTTTGCCACCCCTTCTCCTTTTGTCTTCAATCTTTCCCAACATCAGGGTTTTTTCCAATGCTTCAGTTCTTTGCATCAGGTAGCCAAAGTATTGGATCTTCAGCTGGGTGGTATTACACTATATGTATATATACCACATTTTAATTGATTAATCTGTTCTTTTATAGATTTATTATCAATTAACCTGTTCTTTTAATGATTAATCTGTTCTTGATGAGGTTGAAGGAGGAAAGGGAAAGAGCTGGCTTAAAACTAAATATTAAAAACTAAGATCATGAAATCTGTCGTCATTACTTCATGGTAAATCAAAGGGGAAGAGGTGGAAGCAGTGACAGTTTTCCTCTTCTTGGACTCTAAAGACACTGCAGATGGTGACTGCAGCCATGAAATGAGAAGATGATTGCTTCTTGGCAGGAAAGCTATGACAAACCTAGACAGTGTGTTGAAAAGCAAAGACATTATTCTGCCAGCAAAGGTCCATATAGTCAAGGTTATGATCTTCTCAGTGGTTACATAGAGTTGTGAGAGCTGGACTATAAAGAAGGCAAAATGCCAAAGAATTGATGCCTTCAAACTGTGGTGCTGGAGAAGACTCCTGAGAGCCCCCTGGACAGCAAAGAAATCAAACCAGTCAATCTTAAGGAAAAGCAACCCTGAATATTCATTGGAAAGACTGACATTGACACTGAAGCTACAGTATTTTGGTCACCTAATACGAACAACCACTTCATTGGAAAAGTCCCTGATAATGGGAAAGATCACAAGCAGGAGAAGAGGATGAGATGGCTTGATGGCATCACTGATAAAATGGGCATGAACTTGGGCATACTTCGGGAGATGGTGAGGACAGGGAGGCCTGGTGTGCTTCAGTCCATCAGGCCACAAAGAGTCGGACACAACTGGGCAACTGAACAATAATCTGTTCTGCCATGAACACTGGGGTGTATATATCTTTAAAAGTTAGAGTTTTCTCCAGCTACATGTTCAGGAGTGGGGTTGCAGGATCATGTTGGAATTCTATTTTTGATTTTTTTAAGGAAACTCCATACTGTTTCATTGATCCATATGTCTTTTTGTGTCAAGATTATGCTGTTCTGATTAGCTTGGAAAGATTGAAGGCAGAAGAAGAAGAGGGTGACAGAGTATGAGATGGTTGGATGGCATCACACAGATTCAATGGACACGAACTTAGGCAAACTCTAGGAGATGGCAAGGGACAAGGAAGCCTGGCGTGCTGCAGTTCATGGGGTTCTAAGAGTCGGACATGCCTTGACAAATGAACAACAACTGAAGTCTAAGAAGGTTGCCTTCACTTTTGCTTTTTCTACAAAATTTCTTTGGCAATTCTGTGTATTTATGCTTTCATATAAGTCTTAGTATTATTTGTTCTAGTTCTGTGAAAAACTAGATAGCATCACTGACTCAATAGATATGAATCTGAGTAAAGTCCAGGAGATGGTAAACGACAGGGAAGCCTGACTGGCGTGTTACAGTCCATGGGGTTTCAAGGAGTCCAGCACAACTTAATGACTGAACAATAATTGTGAAAAATGTCATCAGTAATTTGATAGGAATGCAATAAATTTATAGATTGCTTTGAGTTCAATGACCAGTTTAACAATATTAATTCTTCTAAACAGCATGGAATATGCTTCCATTTCTTTGAACCATCTTCAATTTCCTTTATTAATGTTTTATAGTTCTCAGCAAATATGTCTTTTACCACCTAGGTCAAGTTTATTCCTAAGTATTTTGTTTCTGATGTGATTTTAAAAGGGATTAAAAAAAAAAAACTTTTCCTTTCTGATATTTCACTGTTACTGTAAAGAAATGACAGGTTTTGATATGTTAAGCTTGTGTCCTGCTACCTTGCTGAATTTATTTATTAGTTTCAGTAGTTTTTGTTGGAGACTTTAGGGTTTTCTATATACAGTATCATGTTATCTGTGTAGAATGACCATTTTACCTCTTCTGTTCCAATTTACACACTTTTTATTTCTTTTTCTTGACTGATTGCTATGGCTAGGACTTCCAACACTATGTTGAATAGAAGTCTTAAAAATGGACATTCTTGTCCTCTTTCAGATTTTAGTGGGAAGACTTTTGGCTTTTCACCACTGAATATTATTTTGGCTGTGGTTTTATCACAGATAGGTTTTATTATGCTGTGCTATGTCCCCTCTATACCCACTTTGGTGAGAATTTTTATCATGAACGGATGTTGAATTTAATCTAATGATTTTTTTTTGCATTTATTGAGATGATCCTGATTTTTGTCTTCTTTTTTGTTGATGTTGTATACCACATTAATTGGTTTGCATATACTGAACCATCCTTTTGACACTGGGATTAATCTGATTAGAGTGTATAATGCTTTTCATGTGTTATTGAATTTGGTTAGCTAGTATTTTGTTGAGAATTTTTACATGTACACTCATCAAAGATGTTGGCCTGTAAATCTGCTTTGTGGTAATGTCTTTATATGGTTTTGGTATCAGAATGACAGTGGTTTCATGGAATGACTTTGGGAGTGTTTCCTCCTTTTTTGATCTTTTGGAATTTTGAGAAGGATTTGTACATATTCTTCTTTGAATGTTTGGTAGAATTCCCCATTGAAGCCATCAGTCCTAGACTTTGCAGGGAGTTATTTTTTCTTTTTAAAATTATAGATTCTATTTCACTTCTAGTGATCAGTTTGTTAGTTATCTTTTCTTCTTGATTCATTTTTGTTGGGTTTTATGTTTTCAGAAACTTTCCCATTTCTTCTAGATTGTTCATTTGGTTGGCAACAAGTTTTCATAGTATTCTGTTATTGTCTTTTTGTATTTCTGAGATATTGGTTGCTAGATCAACTTTTTAACTTCTAATTTTGTTTATTTGCGTTCTATATTCTTCTTGACCTGTCCAGAGGCTTGTTGACTGTGCTTAAAATTTCAAACACCCCTCTCCCACCCAAGTTTTTGGTTTTATTAACTTTTCTATTGATTTTAATCTCTATTTAAGTTATTTCTTCTCTGATCTTTACATTTCCTCCCTTCTGCTGACTTTAAGTTTTACTTGTTCACTTTTTTCTAATACTTTCCGGTGATAGGTTAGGTTGTTTAATTTAGACTTTTCTTGTTTTCTGAGGGAAGCCTGTTTTGCTATGAAGTTCCCTATAAGGACTGTTTTGGTGCATCCCATAGATTTTTGTATGGTTGTGTTTTAGTTGTCATTTGTCTCAAGATACTTTTAAATTTCTCCTTTGATTTCATCTTGCCTCGTTGGTTTTTCAGGAGTGTGTTGTTTAATCTGCATGTAACCACAGAAATCAAACTTTCTGTGTTTGGTAATCACAGAAATCAAACTTTTTGTGTTTGATTTCTACTTCCATGCCAGTATTATCAGAAATAATGCTTCAAATAATTTCTCTCCAAGTTTGTTGAGACTTGTTTTTATCCCTGTGATGTTATCTCTCCTAGAGAATACTCTATTGCACTTGAAAAAAATGTGCACTCTGGATTTTTGAATGGAATATCTGAAGAATATAAATTAATTCTAACTGATGTATTGTATCATAGTATCTCTGTTGTTGTTCAGTTGCCAAGTCATGTCAATGCTTTTGAGACCCCATGGACTGCAGCCTGCCAGGCTTCCCTGTTCCTCACCATCTCCTGGAGTTTGCCCAAGTTCATGTTCATTGAATAGGTGATGCTATTCAATCATCTCATCCTCTGTCACCACTTCTCCTTCTGCCTTCACTCTTTCCCATTATCAGGGTCTTTTCCAAGGAGTCAGCTGTTTGTATCAGATGGCCAAAGTATTGGAACTTCAGCTGCAGCATCAGTCCTGCCATTGAGTATTCAGGGTTGATTTCCTTTAATATTGACTGATTTGATCTCCTTGCTGTCCAAGAGACTCTCAAGAGTCTTCTCCAGCACCATGGTTTGAAAGCATCAATTATCCAGTGCTCTGCCATCTTTATGGTCCAGCTCTCACATCCATATGTGACTACTGGAAAAACCATAGTTTGACTATATGGACCTTTGTCAGCAACATGATGTCTTTGCTTTTTTATTAAAAAGTACTCTGTAGGTTTGTCATAGCTTTCCTGCCAAGAAACAACTGGCTTCTAATTTTATGGCAGCAGTCACCATCTGCAGTGATTTTAGAGCCCATGAAAAGAGAATCTGACACTGCTTCCACCTTTCCTCCTCTATTTGCCATGAACTGATGGAGCCAGATGCCATGATCTTAGTTTTTTTTTTTTTTCTCAATACTGAATTTTCAGCCAGCTTTTTCATTCTCCTTTTTCACTCTCATCAAGAGGCTCTTTAGTTCCTCTTCATTTTCTGCCATTAAAGTGGTACCATCTGCGTATCTGAGATTGTTATTTCCCCTGGCAAGCTTGTAACTCATCCAGCCCAGTGTGTTTCATATGATGTGCTCTGCATATAAGTTAAATAAACAGGGTGACAATTAGCAGCCTTTTTGTACTCCTTTCTCAATTTTGAACCAGTCAGTTGTTCCAAATAAGCTTCTTGACCCGCATACAGGTTTCTCAAGAGACAAGTAGGATGGTCTGGTATTCCTGTCTTGTTATTTTTTCACAGTTTATTATGATCTGCACAGTCAAAGGCTTTAGCATAGTCAGTGAAACAGAGGCAGATATGTTTCTGGAAACAGTAACTCTGTTACCTGTTGATTTTCTGACTGGAAGATCCATCCATTGATGTGAGTAGGGTGTTAAATTTTCCTACTATTATTGCATTCCCATAAATCTCTCCCTTTGTTTGTTAGTGTTTAAGCCCTCTGATATTGAGTGCATACATGTTAATGAGTGCAATGTCTTCTTGCAGTGATCCTTTTATCATTATATTGTGTCCTTTACTTTTTGGCTTTTGTTTTCAAAACTATTTTATGTGTTGTGAATATTGCTACCCTGACTTTCTTGTCATTTCCATTTACATGAAATATATTTTTTCATCCCCTCAGTTTCAGTGTATGTGTTTCCTTTGCCCTAAAATGGATGACTTGTAGATAGCATTTTATAGGATTTTTTTTTAATCCAGTTGTCACTGTATGTCTTTTAATTAGAAAATTTATTCCATTGACTTTTAAGGTAATTATTGATAGGTATGTATTTATTGCCACTTTAAACCTTGTTTTCCAATTGATTTTGCATTATTTCTTTGCTCCTTTCTTTTTTTCCCTTTTGTGGTTTGATGGTTTTCTTTTGTATGGTGCTTGTGTTCTCTTATTATTATTTTTTTGTGTGTGTGAATCTATTTTATCTTTTTTTTGTCATTAATTAGTTTTCTAAGTATTTTAACCCATTATTATATTTACTTACTTTATACTTGCAGTCATGTAAGCTCAAACAAATTCTAGAAAAGAAAATCTAAATGTTCTTACTCTCCTCCCCCACATTTTGTTATTTTTATGTCCTTTCACAATTTCATGTTTACCTTTTTGCTGTTCTTTGTAGTTAACTTTGCTTTCACAATAATTTTTTTTTTAATCTTTGTAAGTGTTAGGGGATATCTAGGTGGTGTTAATGGCAAAGAATCCACCTGCCAATGCAGAAGATGCAGGAGACACAGGTTCAATCCCTGTGTCAGTAAGATTCCCTGGAGGAGGACATGGCAAGCTGCTCCAATATTCTGTCTTGAAGAATACCATTGATAGTGACTCCTGGTGGGCTGCAGCCCATAGGGTTGCAGAGTCAGACATGACTGAAGTGATTTAGCACACAAGCACAAGTGTTATTTAAGTGATTTACTTTTCTGTTTTCCATTGTTTCTTTTCTATTTAGATAAAGCCTTTCAATATTTCTTTTATGCTAGGTTTAGTATTGCTTTATTCTTCTAGTTTTAGGTTATCTGAGAAATTCTTTGTCTCTCCTTCTATCCTAAATGATAATCTTGCTGGGCAGACTATCTTAAGTTGCAGCTTTTTCCCCTTCAGCACTTCAGATATACCTTTCCACTTCCTTTTGGCCTGAAACATTTCTGTAGAGAAGTCAGCTGATAGTGTTATGGGTGTTCACTTGTAACTAACTCTGTTTTTTCTCTTGCTGTTTTTAGAATTCTCTCTTTAACTTTTGCCATTTTTTAAATGTTATGTCTCATTGTAGATCTGTTTGGTTTCATCTTGTTGAAGACTCTGTGCTTCCTATAAGTGAATATCTGTTCTTTCTTTAGGTTTGGGAGGTTTTCAGCCATAATTTATTCAACTACACTTTCAATCCTGTTTTGTCTTTCTTCTTCTTCTGAGATCCCTATTGTGTGTAGATTGACACACTATAAACATTCAGAAAACGAAGATCATGGCATCTGGCCCCATCACTTCATGGGAAATAGATGGGGAAACAGTGGAAACAGTGTCAGACTTTATTTTCTTGGGCTCCAAAATCACTGCAGATGGTGATTGCAGCCATGAAATTAAAAGATGCTTACTCCTTGGAACAAAAGTTATGACCAACCTAGATAGCATATTGAAAAGCAGAGACATTACTTTGCCAATAAAGGTCTGTCTAGTCAAGGCTATGGTTTTTCCAGTGGTCATGTATGGATGTGAGAGTTGGACCATGAAGAAAGCTGAGCACTGAAGAATTGATGCTTTTGAAGTGTGGTGTTGGAGAAGACTGTTGAGAGTCCCTTGGACTGCAAGGAGATCCAACCAGTCCATTCTGAAGGAGATCAGCCCTGGGTGTTCTTTGGAAGGACTGATGCTAAAGCTGAAACTCCAATACTAATTTCCTATAGGAAATTAGAAAGTTTAGGATGGGCTTTACAGAGCTGGCCTCTAGTGAGACTTCTAGAATTCCAACATGGACATGCTATGTATATTACAATGAGAAAGATGAATTTAGAAACACATGACCTTGATTTCAAGTGTATCAACAACTGGCAAAGATATAAAAGACCTCTAGGCTGGAAACTATAAGATGGATGGAAAGATTTGAAGAAGACACAAGTAGATGGAAAGATATTCTGTGCTGATGGATTGGAAGAATTAATACTGAAAGTTGCTTAGTCATGTCCGACTCTTTGCGACCCCATGGATTGACTACAATCCATGGAATTCTCCAGGCCAGAATACTGGAGGGGGTAGCCTTTACCTGAAGTGACAATTGAATCCTGACTAGTAAAATTGTCATGCTCTTTCTCTTTGAAATTTGAGATATTCAATGGTGGAGAAATAAACTTCCACAATAAATTGTTTTATCACACAATCCACTGAATATGGTGCCAAAAGAAATTTCAGGTTGGAGTTTATCTATATTTTCTGTCATATAAGTGACTCAGATAAGATAAAGAAGACCACCATGAAACATTTGTTATGATATTGTTCAATAGAGTCCCATTTCTTTTACTGCTCACAATTTATTGAACAATTTTATGGTGTTTATACTGCTGTTCTAATGCTATAATTCTTTTGTGATTATCTTGGTAACTAAACATAGATACATTGAGTATAATCTCAGTGGTTCTAATCACAAACAGGTTTCTAACGTTTATAATACATTCACAATTTTGAGACACCATTCTATTTCCTTGAATTACTAATTCTATTAGTATTTCTATATTAATTAATATAACTATTAATATTTCTGCCTGCATATAAAGACATTCTTTGCTCCACATCATCCTTTCTAAATATACTTTAATAAAATTCCCAACTGATTGGATTTCTTTCAGTTTGCATTATCTGATTCTGAGATTGAGTAAATTGTTTTTTAGAAATTTTATTTATTCTGTGAGTTCTTCTGTTTTGCAGTTCTATATTGCTATAATGTTTTCCAAGTTAATTTCACTTTTAGGCACCACATTGGGGGAAAATAGGAGCAATACAGTCTTCTGCATCAAGTTCAACCAAAGCAGACATAGAGTTTCTTTTGCAACATTCCTCCAAATGTATCATGATGGCTTATGGTCTCCACCTTTAATTGGATCCTATATGCAATTCCAGCAAGTCACAGAGGCAGGGGAACATGGTATATTGTTCCCTGCTAATCAGGTGCCTTCCCTAGAGACGTTAGACTATGTCAGGGGATTTGTTAGCGAGAGAACATAGAATAAATAGTGGGAGAAAGTATAGCAGATAGCTACCAAATTATCTAATATAAAAATACATTTAATCCTCCATTTAATTTTTTTCCTATTGTGAATTAGTAATATTTTATTCATAATGAATACGTTATATTATTTGCATGTTATTGTATCTGTTTCCAGAATTCTCACAAACCATTACCCACTTTACATATTCATGTTTTTGGCTACCTAGATTAAGATTCCCAAGAAGGAACTAGGGCTTTTAAGCATCTGCTGTTGTTCAGTCGTTTCAGTCATGACCAACTCTTTGTAATCCCATGGACTGCAATCAGTTAATTTTAATTAAATATTAAAGTGAAAGTGTGAAAGTCTTAGTGGCTCAGCCATGTCTGACTCTTTTTGACCCCATGGACTGCAGCCCTCCAGGCTCCTCTGATGGTGGGATTTCCCGGACAAGAATACTGGAGTGGGTTGTCATTTCCTTCTCCAGGGGATCTTCCCCACCCAGGGTTCTAACCTGGGTCTTCCACCTTGCAGGCAGACTCTTTACTGTCTGATTATGATTTTCCTAATTTTAATGAACACAATTTAATCATTAAATAAATACAAAATAAAGAGTAAAAATAAAGTTGGAGGTAAATATATAGATATTTGTTACAGGATAAAGATATGAGATTTTTGAGCCAAATACATAAATTGAATCACAACTCTGCCAAATATTTAGGAAAACATGGATAGTAAAGATTAAGTATAATATAATTAAGTATAATATGCTACAGGTAAACAGGCAGTAATTTTAGTCTGACTCATAAAATGAGTTATTTTTATTGGGATTGGTTTTATTAAAATGTTAAGGTAGATTCAGGCTTGGAATGAATATACATTGAAAATTGTTTCCATACTTTTTAAAATTATCACCAAATGTTTAAAACTGTTTCATCCATAATTTCTCACATTCTAATCCACTTCATTTTTATATTATAGCATGCACATCATTGCAGTTTTATCAGAATCATAAGCAAACTGCTGTTGTTTGATCACTAAGTCATGTTCAACCCTTTTGTGACCCCATGGATTGTAGCTCACCAGTTTTCTCTATCCATGGAATTTCCCAGGCAAGAATACTAGAGTATGTTGCCGTTTCTTTGTCCAGGGGATCTTCCTCACCCAGGAATCAAACCCACTTCTCCTGTATTGGCAGACAGTCTCTTTACCTCTGAGCCACCAGGGAACTCCCATAAGCAAGTAGACCAAGCCAAATTTTCTGATCATCATGCTGCTATTGTTTTTGAACAAAAGGTCTATTTTCAACCATAATATCCAGATAGTTAATATTCTAAATAAATACTTATGCTTAATTGCTGTGTACTCAATCTCTAAAGTTACATAAATATTAATGATGATATCATCATGGCAGTGATTTGAAATGCAGAATCACAGTCACTTCCATATATGATAACACAATCACTTCACTTTATCAGCTGTTGTTTCTTTACAGTTAATCTCAAAGCTTATTTTTAATTTTAACATATACTTGAATTCGATTCACATTTTAATGCTCTTTTTATTCCTAAATTGAGGTTTTTTGAAATTATGAGGTAGTTTGATTTAATTAACATTCTTGTGTATGATTTCTTGCTATATATTGACTATAATAGCAATAACATATTATTTTGAATGACATATATTTAATTTCAAATTTCTGAAAGCAATGTGTCCCTTCCAATGTTTCATTTTTATAATTCTTTCAACTAGGAAATATACTAATGTTGGAACACTTGTTTGTGTCATACATGCTTTGTATCAGGCATTAGAAAACCATAACTTCTGTTACCATAAAATGAATTGACCCTTTATCTCCTGAGTTATGTACTAGTGTCTATCTGTGGCATCATATTGAGTTGGTTGTATGAACTGTGCATGCCACTCTGAATATTTATGTCATACTTGGGCATGAAATTCAGGTTTTGTATTAGATGGTGCATAGAAAGTACCTAGTAACTAACACAAGCTACTAGTGACAGAGATTCAGGTTCTCAACACAGATATAACACATTAATGAACAAAGTGACTAAACGGTTAGTCTTCCTCTGTATTGTCTTCTTAGTTACAAAATATTGGTTATCCTGTATATCTTGCATTGATACAAACATCATTTGAATTTAATACTTTTAAATACTTGGGAAATGTGAAAACACAAATGCAACAATTCCACTGCCTAAGGAGTAGGGTAAAATTTTCACTTCTCCCTAATTTTGTACCACATTAAAAAGAGGTGATTTGCTAAAAATAAGACTAGCAAGTTACTGTAAAAATTGGATAGACTCAGACATCTAAAAAATAATATCTTTAAGAGATTTCTTGTAAGTTAGAGTTATAAACTACCAAGTACACTGAAAATGCCTATCTCATAAACAATAATTTTTAAAATTTTTAAATTGAAGGATAATTGCTTTACAGAATTTTGTGGTTTTCTGTCATACATCAACAAGAATCAGACATAGGTACACCCATGTCCCCTCCCTCCCATCTCCTTCCCCATCCCACCCTTCAGCCTGCCACAGAGCCCCTGTTTGAGTTCCCTGAGTCATACAGCAAATTTCCATTGGCTACCTGTTTTACACATGATATTGTAAATTTCTATGTTACTCTCTCCATACATCTCCTCTTCTCCCTCCTCTCCTCCTACCTTGTCCATAGGTCTGTTCTCTATGTCTGTTTCTCCATTGCTGCCCTGAAAAAAAAATCAGTGCCATCTCTTCAGATTCCATATATATGTGTCAGTATACAATATTTATATTTATCTTTCTGACTTACTTCACTCTGTATAATAGGTTCTAGTTTCATCCATCTCATTAGAACAGATTCAAACGTGTTCCTTTTTATGGCTGAGTAGTATACCATTGTACATATGTACCAGAACTTGTTTATCCATTCATCTGTCGGTGGACATCTAGGTTGCTTCCATGTTCTAATTATTGTAAATAGTGCTGCAGTGAATATTGGGGTACATGTGTCTTTTTCAGTTTTTATTTCCTCAGGGTATATGCCTGGGAGTGGGATTGCTGGGTCATATGGGGGTTTTATTCCTAGCTTTAGAGTCTCCATACCATCTTCCATAGTGGCTGCATCAGTTTACATTCCCAATGGCAATCCAAGAGTGTTCCCTTTTCTCCACACCCTCTCCAGCATTTATTGTTTGAAGACATTTTGATGATGGCTAGTCTGACCAGTGTGAGGTGGTATCTCATCGTAGTTTTGATTTGCGGAGCTGTTTCAAATCTGGAAAGATGATGCTGTGAAAGTGCTGCACTCAATATGCCAACAGATTTGGAAAACTCAGCAGTGGCCACAGGACTGGAAAAGGTCAGTGTTCATTCCAATTCCAAAGAAAGGCAATGCCAAAGAATGCTCAAACTACTGCACAATTGCACTCATCTCACATGCTAGTAAAGTAATGCTCAAAATTCTCCAAGCCAGGCTTCAGTAATACATGAAGTGTGAACTTCCTGATGTTCAAGCTGGTTTTCGAAAAGGCAGAGGAACCAGAGATCAAATTGCCAACATCCACTGGATCATGGAAAAAGCAAGAGAGTTCCAGAAAAACATCTATTTCTGCTTTATTGACTATGCCAAAGCCTTTGACTGTGTGGATCACAATAAACTGTGGAAGATTCTGAAAGAGATGGGAATACCAGACCACCTGACCTGCTCTTGAGAAATCTGTATGCAGGTCAGGAAGCAATAGTTAGAACTGGACATGGAACAACAGACTGGTTCCAAATAGGAAAAGGAGAGTGTCAAGGCTGTTTATTGTCACTCTGCTTATTTGACTTATATGCAGAGTACATCATGAGAAACACTGGACTGGAAGAAGCACAAGCTGGAATCAAGATTGCCAGGAGAAATATTGATAACCTCAGATATGCAGATGACACCACCCTTATGGCAGAAAGTGAAGAGGAGCTAAAAAGCCTCTTGATGAAAGTGAAAGTGGAGAGTGAAAAAATTGGCCTAAAGGTCAACATTCAGAAAACAAAGATCATGGCATCCGGTCCCATCACTTTATGGGAAATAGATGGGGAAACAGTGGAAACAGTGTCAGACTTTATTTTTTGGGGCTCCAAAGTCACTGCAGATGGTTGCAGCCATGAGATTAAAAGACGCTTACTCCTTGGAAGAAAAGTTATGACCAACCTAGATAGCATATTCAAAAGCAGAGACATTACTTTTCCAACAAAGGTCTGTCTAGTCAAGGCTATGGTTTTTCCTGTGGTCATGTATGGATGTGAGAGTTGGACTGTGAAGAAGGCTGAGTGCCGAAGAATTGATGCTTTTGAAGTGTGGTGTTGGAGAAGACTGTTGAGAGTCCCTTGGACTGCAAGGAGATCCAACCAGTCCATTCTGAAGGAGATCAACCTTGGGATTTCTTTGGAAGGAATGATGCTGAAGCTGAAACTCCAGTACTTTGGCCACCTCATGCGAAGGGTTGACTCATTGGAAAAGACTCTGATGCTGGGAGGGATTGCGGGCAGGAGGAGAAGGGGACAACAGAGGATGAGATGGCTGGATGGCATCACTGACTCTATGGACGTGAGTCTGAGTGAACTCCAGGAGTTGGTGATGGACAGGGAGGCCTGGCATGCTGCGATTCATGGGGTCACGAAGAGTCGGACACAACTGAGTGACTGAACTGAACTGAGAATGAGTGATGTACTCATCACTTTTCATGTGTTTGTTAGCCATCTGTATGCCTTCTTTGGAGAAATGTCTCTTCAGGTCCCTTTCCCACTTTTTGGTTGGGTGGTTTGCTTTTCTGTTATTGAGTTGTATAAGCTGCTTGTATATTTTGTAAATTAATTCTTTATCAGTTGTTTCCCTTGCTATTATTTTCTCCCATTCTGAGGGTTGTCTTTTCACCTTGTTTGTAGTCTCCTTTGCTGTGCAAAAACTTTTAAGTTTAATTAGGTCCCACTTGTTTATTTTTGTTTTTATTTCCATTATTCTAGGAGGTGGGTCACAGATCTTGCCTTGATTTATGTCATCAAGTGTTCTGCCTGTGTTCTTCTCTAAGTGTTTAATAGTTTCTGGTCCTACATTTAGATCTTTTATCCATTTTGAGTTTATCTTTGTGTATGGCTTTAGGTAGAGATATAATTTCATTCTTTTGCATGTAGCTGTCCAGTTTTCCCAGCACCACTTACTGAAGAGACTGCCTCATTGTATATTTTTGCCTCCTTTGTCAAAAATAAGGTGCCCATAAGTATGTGGATTTATCTGTGGGTTCTCTATCTTGTTCCAATGGTCTATATTTCTGTTTTTGTGCCAGTACCATATTGTCTTGATGACTGTAGCTTTGTAATATAGTCTGAAGTCAGGAAGTTTGTTTCCTCCAGCTCCATTCTTCTTTCTCAAGACTGCTTTGGCTATTCAGGGTCTTTTGTGTTTCCATATGAATTTTGGAATTTTTTGGTTTTAGTTCTGTGAAAACAGCCATTGGTAATTTTACAGGGATCATATTGAATCTGTAGATTGAATTTTGTAGTATGTGTATTTTCACAATATTGATTCTTCCTACTTAGGTACATGGAATATCTCTCCATCTGCTTATGTCATCTTTGATTTCTGTCATCAGTGTCTTATAGTTTTCCATATATAGGTCTTTTGTTTCCTTAGGTAGGTTTATTCCTAGATATTTTATTCTTTTTTTTGCAAAGGTGTATGGTATTGACTCCTTAATTTTTCTTTCTGATTTTTCTTTGTTAGTATATAGAAGTACAAATGATTTCTTTGTATTGACCTTGTATCCCACAATGTTACTGAATTTGCTGATTAGTTCTAGTAATTTTCTGATAGTTTCTTTTGGGTTTTCTGTGTATAGTATCATGTCATCTGCAAAGAGTGATGGTTTTACTTCTTCTCTTCTGATCTATATTCTTTTTATTTCTTTTACTTCTCTAATTGTTGTAGCTAAGACTTTCAAAACTATGTTGAATAATAGTGATGAGAGAAGACTACCTTGTCTTGTTCCTGATCTTAGAGGAAAAGCTTTTAGTTTTTCACAATTAAGAATAATGTTTGCTGTGGGCTTTTCATATATGGCCTTTACTATGTAGGTTCCTTCTATGCTCATTTTTTGAAGTGTTTTTTATCATAAATGGATATTGGATTTTGTTAAAGGCTTTTTCTGCATCTATTGAGATAACCACATGGTTTTTATCTTTCAATTTGTTGATATGGTATACCACGTTGATGGATTTTCATATATTGAATAATCCTTGCACCCATTGTATAAAGCTGACTTGATCATGGTGTATGAGCTTTTTAATGTCTTGTTGGATTCTGTTTGCTAAAATTTTGTTGAGGATTTTTGCATATATGTTCATCAGTGATATTGGCCTGTAATTTTCTTTTTTCGTGTTGTCTTTTTCTGGTTTTGGTATCAGGGTGATTGTGGTCTCATACAATGAGTTTGGAAGTGTTCCTTCCTTTGAAATTTTTTGGAAGAGTTTCAGAAAAATAGGGATTAGCTCTCCTTTAAATGTTTGATAGAATTCCCCTCTTAAGCCATCTGGCCCTGGGCTTTTGTTTTGGGGAAGATTTTTGATCATTATTTCAATTTCAGTGTTTGTAATTGGATTGTTCATAATTTCTATTTCTTCCTGGTTCAGTCTTGGGAGGCTGATCTTCTCTAAGCATCTGTCCATTTCCTCAATGTCCATTTTATTAGCATGTAGATACTCATAATATTCTCTGATGATCCTTTGTATTTCTGTGCTGTCTGTTTTAACCTCTGCTCTTTCATTTCTAATTTTATTGATTCGATTTCTCTCCCTTTTTTCTTGATGAGTCTGGCTAGTGGTTTGTCAGTTTTGTTTATCTTCTCAAAGAAGCAGCTTTTAGTTTTATTAATCTTTGTCATTGTTTCCTTCATTTCTTTTTCATTTATTTCTGCTTGGAGCTTTATGATTTCTTTCCTTCTGCTACCTTTGAGGATTCTTTGTTCTTTTTCCAGTTGTTTTAGGTGTAAAGCTAGGTTGTCTATTCGATGTTTTTCTTGTTTCTTGAGGTAGGATTTTGTCACTATAAACTTCCCTCTCAGAACTGTCCCATAAGTTTTGGGTCGTGTTTTCATTGTCATTTGTTTCTAGGAATCTTTTGATTTCTTTTCTTATTTTTTCAGTAACCTCTATGTTAATTAGTAATGTATTATTTAATCTCCATGAGGTTTTTTTTTTTTCCATTTTTTTTTCCCCCAGTAGTTGATATCTAGTATCAGAGCATTGGGATCAGAGAAGATACTGGATACAATTTCAATTTTTTGAAATTTACTGAGGCTTGATTTGTCACCCAAGATGTGGTCTGTCCTGGAGAATGTTCCATGTGCACTTGAGAAGAAAATGTATTCTTCTGCATTTGGATGGAAAGTCCTGAAGATATCAATTAGATCTGTTTGGCCTAATGTTTTATTTAAGGTTTGTATTTCCTTATTGATTCTCTGTTTTGATGATCTGTCTATTGGTGAAAGTGGGTTGTTAAAGTCCCCTAATACTATTGTGTTGCTGTTGATTTCTCCTCTTGTGCCTGTTAGTGTTTGCCTCATGTATTAAGGTGCTCCTATATTGGTTGCATAGACATTTACAATTGTTATGTCTTCTTGGGTTGATTCCTTGATCATTCTGTAGTGTCCTTCTTTGTTTCTTATGATATTCTTTATTTTAAAATCTGTTTTGTTTAAAATAAGGATTGTCACTCCAGCTTTCTTTTGGTTTCCATTCACATGGAATATCTTTTTCTATCCTTTTACTTTCTTTTTTAAAAAATATAAATATATTTATTTTAATTGGAGACTAATTACTTTACAGTATTGTATTGGTTTTGCCATACATCAACATGAATCCACCACAGGTATACACGTGTTCTCCATCCTGAACCCCCCTCCCTCCTCCCTCCCCATCCCTCTGTGTCGTCCCAGTGCACCAGCCCCAAGCATCCAGTATCCTGCATCAAACCTGGACTGGTGATTCTTTTCATATATGATATTATACATGTTTCAATGCCATTCTCCCAAATCATCCCACCCTCTCCTCTTATCCTTTTACTTTCAGTCTGTATATGTCTCTAGGTCTGAAGTGAGTCTCCTGTTCAGTTCAGTTTAGTTCATTCTCTCAGTCGTGTTTAACTCTTTGCAACCCCATGAATTGCAGCGTGCCAGGCCTCCCTGTCCATCACCAACTCCTGGAGTTTACCCAAACTCATGTTCATCGAGTTGGTGATGCCATCCAGCCATCTCATCCTCTGTCATCCCCTTCTCCTCCTGCCCCCAACCCCTCCCAGGATCAGGGTCTTTTCCAATGAGTCAGCTCTTCGCATGAGGTGGCCAAAGTATTGGAGTTTCAGCTTCAGCATCAGTCCTTCCAATGAACACCTGTAGGCAGCATATGTATGGGTTTTGGTTTTGTATCCATTCAGTCAGTCTGTATTTTTGGTTAGTGCATTTAATCCATTTACATTTAAGGTAATTATTGATACATATGTTCCTATTGGCATTTTCTTGATTGTTTTGGGTTTGTTTCTGTAGGTCTTTCATTTCTCTTGTGTTGCTGGCTATGTAAGTCCCTTTAGCATTTGTTGCAAGGCTGGTTTGGTGGTGTTGAATTCTCTTAACTTCTGCTTGTCCATAAAGTTTTTGATTTTTGCATCAATTTTGAATGAGATCTTTGCCTGGTACAGTAATTGTGGTTGTAGGTTTTTCTCTTTCATTACTTTAAATAGATCTTACCATTCCCTTCTGGCCTGTAGAGTTTATGCTGAAAGATTCACTGTTAATCATTTGGATTTCCCCTTGTATGATACTTGTTGCTTTTTCCTTGCTGCTTTTAACATTCTTTCTTTGTGCTTAATCTCTATTAGCTTGATTAATATATATCTCAATGTGTTTCTTGGGTTTAACCTGTAGGAGACTCTCTGCACTTCTTGGGCTTGATTGACTATTTCCTTTCCCGTGTTGGGGAAGTTTTCAACTATAATGTCTTCAAAAATTTTCTCAGTGCCTTTCTTTTTTATCTTCTTCCTCTGGGACCCATATAAGTTGAATGTTGGTGTGTTTAATATTGTCCCAAAGGCCTCTGAGGCTTTCCTCAATTCTCTTCATTCCTTTCCCTTTATTCTACTCTTCAGCAGTTATTGTTATTTCCACCATTCTGTCCTCCAGCTCAAGTATGCATTCCTCTGCCTCAATTTTTAGTTCCTTCTAGAGTATTTTTAATTTCAGTAATTGTGTCATTCATCAGTCTTTGTTTATTCTTTATTTTTTCTATGTCCTTGGTGATTGTATTAACTGTGTTAAATGCTTTTTGCATTTTCTCCATTCTATTTTCAAGTCTTTGGAGCATCTTTACTATCATTATTCTGAATTCTCTTTCAGGGAGATTACTTATTTCCTCTTTGTTTATTTGGTCCTGTGAGTTTCTACCTTGTTCTTTCATTTGTGCCATATTTCTTTGTCTTTTCATCTTTTTTTTTTTTTTTTTCTAACTTGCTCCACTTGAGATCTCCTCTTCCAAGGCTTTAGGGTTGTATTACTTGTTCCTTTTGATTTTTGCCCTTGGAGGGAAATGTTGGCTGGGTGGTTTGTGTTGATGTCTTGTTGGGGGTGACTTGTGCCTGTGTTCTAGTGGGAGGAGATCAAGCATGTAATCACAGAAATACTGGGACATATACACACACACTTTCATATATAAAGTTATAACTGAAGTGTTCTAAAGAAAAGAGTACAGGGGATTGACTTGGTGAGCAAAGGAAATCAGAGGTGATGCCAACCAATTTGGGAATATAGCCTAGAGAGCACAACAATTTAAGTTACTTGGTGAAAGAAGAAAGAGTGAAGGAAAAAAGAAAGTGGGAAAAAAGAGAGGAGAGAAAGGAGAAAACAGAAAAAAGGAAGGGGTGGAGAAGAGGATTTAAAAGTTTCTTAAAAATAGAAAGAAAAGAAAAAACAGAAAAGCAAAGATGATTAGAGATATTTGGAAAAGAGTTGTAGTATTCAGAAATAGCCACCAGTAAAAAATAGTAGGAAAAGCAGTTGAATATATCAAAACCAAAATCCGAAAAACTCATCAAGAAAAAAGAAAAAAAAAATGAGAAAAGAGAAAAAAAAAAAAAAAACTTGAAATTTTTTCTTTTTTTTTGACAAGAACACAAAGAGGAAAACTCCACAGCCCCACAAAAGGCTACTATGGAGGTGGAAAAATGTAGGGGAAATAAACCATGTGATTTATAAGAACAAAAGAAAAAGAAATCTTAAGATGATGTTTTTTTTTTTTTTTCCTAAACAAGGAAAGCTCCACAGCACTGCAAAAAGCTAATGTGATGGCGAAAATATGTTGGGAAATAAGCAGTGTGATTTACAAGAAGAAACACTCGTTAAGTGATTTTTAAAAAAAATTTTATAATAAGAAAAACAAACAGGAAAATTCCATAATACTGCTAAAGGCTAATGTGAAGGTAGATATGTTGGGGAAATAAACTGTGATTTATAAGAGAGGAAAAAAAAAAAAAAGAAAAAAATTAAAAAGGATTTTCAAGGTCATAATTCTTGGCTGTGAAGTCTGCCCCTGTGGATGGGGTTGGCTTAGAGCCCTGTGACATTTTCCTCGTTGGTGGAGCTTGCGCCTGTGTTCTGGTTGATGGAGCTGGATCTCGTCTCTCTGAAGGGCAGTGCAGTGTCCAGTAGTAGGTTTTGGAGTATTTACGGGTTCAGTACGATTTTGGGCAGTTGTTCTAGCTTTCGCGGTATTAGGCGCGTCTATTTCCGCAGCTGCTTCAAAGTGTGGCTCTCTCAGCATAACTTCAGTGCTGCCAGCCCCATACTTGTCCAGGGGATCATTGCTGGTGCCTCGGTTCCCCTGTCCCGCCCTGCGCTGCGGGCGGAAACTTGCTAGGCAGGGGCTTGTGTGGATCCTTCTGCGACACAGGTGACTTGTGTGGGTTTCCCTCAGCCCCCTAAGCTCAGCCTCGGTGTCGCAGACTTGTGTGCACTTGACTCAGTTCCCGAGGTCCACCCTGTGTGTTGTAGGCTTGTGTGCGCTGATCTCGGCTCCCGGGCGCGCACTCTGCGTCGCAGGGCTACTATGGCCTTGTTTTGGCTCCCTGTGCCTGCCTTCTGTGTTGCGGGGTTTATGTGCACTCGGTTCGCCTCACTCTGTCGCGGAGGTTATTTGTTTTTCTTTCGGCTGTGCTGGAAGGGCTGTGTGCGCTGCCCAAGTTTGCATGCCTCCCTTCTATGACACCCCAGGCCCGCAATTTGCGCCGGCTGTGTTTGTCTGCTCCGTCACACTCGGCCACCTGGGCCAGCCCTCTGTGCTGCAAGGGTTGTGTGCACTGGCTGGGTTTGTATGCTCACCACTCTCGGTTCTGTGAGCCCGCCATGTTTGGGGCCACAGTGCATGAGCTATGAACTGGGCGTTCTCTGCTTACTGCCTCCCAAGTCTCTGCTTTGACTGTTTTTCCAAGACTCCCCTTTGGGCCCGCCTGTGAGGGAGTTTCCCTGTGCTCAGGAACTCCTGTTTCAGGGCTCCCTCCCCACTCCTTGGGGCACAAGCTCCTGCCCAGTTCTCCATCTTTTCCTTTTTGTGTCTCCCTCCTCTTTCCTACCTCATTTCAGGGAGCTTAGCCTGTCTCCCTGGATGCCTGGGGTCTTCTGCTGTCGCCTAGAGGTTGCTTTGTAGGAGTTGTTCCATAGTTAAAGAGTTTTTGATGTATTTGGGAGGAGACTGGTGATCTCTCCATCTTACTCTTCCACCATCCTCTTCCGTCTCCTCACTCATAAGCAATAATTTTAATAAACAATTTTCAAGCAAATCTTGTTAATAATAGGTGCAACAAACATGGACTTTAGAAGAGAAAATTCCTAAATTCAAATTTGTGAAACTTGCCCTAAGGGGAATATACTCTCTTACAGGCATGAACATTTTGTTGTTGTTCAAATCATACCCAACTCTTCGCAACCCATGGACTGCAGCACACCTGTCCCTCACCATCTCCCTGAGTTTGCCCAACTTCAATCAGTGATGCATTCTAACCATCTCGTCCTCTGTGCCTCTTTCGCCTTCTGCCTTCAACCTTTCCCAGCATCAGGGTCTTTACCAATGACTTAGCTATTTGCGACCAGTAGCCAAAGTATTGGAGCTTCAACTCTAATGAGTATTCAGGGTTGACTTCCTTTAAGATTTGCTGGTTTGATATCTTTGCTTTATAAAGGACTCTCAGGAATCTTCTTCAGCACCACAGCTTGAAAGCATCAATTCTTTGTGCTCTACCTTCTTTATTGTCCAGCTCTCACATCCATACATGACTGCTAGGAAGACCATAACCTTGACTATGTGGAACTTTGTTGCCAAAGTGTTGTCTTTGCTTTTTAACACACTGTCTAGGTTTATCATAGCTTTCCTGCCAGGAAGCAATTTTATCTGAGGTTGTTGATATTTCTCCTGGTAATCTTGATTCCAGCTTGCAATTCATCCAGCCCAAAATTTCATTTGATGTGCTCTGTGTATAATTACATAAACAGAGTGACAATAAACGGCTTTGTTATATTCCTTTCCCAATCCTGAACCAGTCAGTTGTTCCATATAGGGTTTTTTTTTTGTTTTTTTTTTTTTTTTTTGCTTCTTGACACACATACAGGTTTCTCAGAATACAGGTAAGACGATCTGGTATTCCCATCACTTAAAGAGTTTTCTACAGTTTGTTATAACTCATGCAGTCATAAGCTTTAGTATAGTGGATGAAACATAGGTAAATGTTTTCTGAAATTCCCTTGCTTTTTCCATGATTCAGCAAATGTTGGCAATTTGATCACTAGTTCCTCTACCTTTACTAAACCCAGCTTAAACATCTGGAAGTTCTTGGTTCACATAATGCTAAAGCCTAGCTTGGAGAATTTTGAGCATAACTTAATAGCATGGGAAATGAGTGCAATTGTCCGGTGATTTGAACATTCTTTAATACTGCCCTTTTTGGGAACTGGGATGAGGATTGACCTTTTCCCCACCTGTGGCCACTGCTGGTTTTTCCAAATTTGCTGACATAATGAGTGCAGCACTTTAGAAACATCATATTTTAGGATTTAAATAGCTCTGCTGGAATTCCATCACCTCCACGAGCATTATTGGCAGCAGCGCTTCCTGAGGCCTACTTGAATTCACACTCCAGAATGTGTGGCTCTGAGTGAGTGATAACACCATTGCAGGTATCCAGGTCAAGATGCTTTTTGTACAATTATTCTTCTATTCTTTACATCTGTTCTTGATCTCTTCTGCTTCTATTAGGTCTTTACAATTCAGTTCAGTTCAGTTCAGTCTCTCAGTTGTGTCCAACTCTTTGTGACCCTGTGGACTGCAGCACGCCAGGCTTCCCTGTTCATCACCAACTCCTGGAGCTTACTCAGACTCATGTCTATTAAATTAGTGGTGCCATCCAACCATCTCATCCTCTGTCATCCCCTTCTCCTTCTGCCTTCATTCTTTCCCAGCATTAGGGTCTTTTCCAAGGAGTCAGTTCTTCACATCAGGTGGCCAAAGCATTGGAGCTTCAGTTTCAGTATAAGTCCTTTCAATAACTATTCAGGACTGATTTTTGTTAGAATGGACTGGTTGGATCTCCTTGCTGTCCAAGGGACTCTCAAGAGTCTTCTCCAACACCACATTTCAAAAGCATCAATTCTTTGGTGCTCAGCTTTTTTTAGAGTCCAACTCTCACATCCATACATGACTGATGGAAAAACCATGGCTTTGACTAGATGGACCTTTGTTGGGAAAGTAATGTCTCTGCTTTTTAATATGCTGCCTAGGTTGGTCATAACTTTTATTCCTTCCAAGGAGCAAGTATCTTTTAATTTCATGGCTGCAGTCACCATCTGTAGTGATTTTGGAGGCCCCCCCCCCCCCCAAATAAAGCTGTTACTGTTTCCATTGTTTTCCCATCTATTATTTGCCATGAAGTGATGGGACCAGATGCCATGATCTTAGTTTTCTGAATGTTGAGTTTTAAGCCAACTTTTTCACTCTCTTCTTTCACTTTCATCAAGAGACTCTTTAGTTTTTCTTTGCTTTCTGCCATAAGGGTGGTGTCATCTGCATGTCTGAGGTTATTGATATTTCCCCCAGCAATCTTGATTCCAGCTTGTGCTTCATCCAACCCTGTATTTCGCATGATATATTCTGCATAGAAGTTAAATAAGCAGGGTGTCAACTAAAAAAAGATGTACAACGTGAGAGTTGTGAATTAAGTTTTATTTGGGACAAAATGAGAACTGCAGCCTAGGAGGCAGCATTTCAGGTAACTCAGAGAATGTTTCAAAGCGGCAGTAGGGGAAAGTCAATATATAAGGTTTTGGTGAAGGGGGAGTGCAATACCATAAAGCGCTCATTTTGCAAAATTCTTTTTGTTAGTCATGAGGATCTGATATCACCATGAAGGGATTTAGTGCTTCTTTAGATATGAGGAGATGCAAGGATTGAGATCATAAAATCTGTGCCTAAAAACATCCAACTACCTAAAGACCTGTCCCACCAGATTCCCTGGAGCACAGAGTGCCTCACTCCACCCTGAACTCCCTCAGGGGTTGTTTAAGATCACCAGCTATAGCAGCCTGGGGCTAAATCTCCATAGAGGCAGATGGCAAGCACCTTTGTTGTTCAGTCGTTGGTGATGCTCTTGGTAAGTGCCAATTTGTAGTTGACATGGGTGACAATATACAGCCTTGATGTACTCATTTCCCAATTTGTAGCCAGTCTGTTGCTCCGTGTCCAGTTCTAACTCTTGCTTCTTGACCTGCATACAGATTTCTCAAGAAGCAGGTAAGGTGGTCTGGTATTCCCATCTTCCCATCTCTTGTGCCCATCTTCAGATAAAATGTTCCTTTGATAGTTCCAATTTTCCTGAAGAGATCTCTGGTCTTGCCCTTTCTGTCCTTTTCCTTTTTCTTTGCATTGATCACTGAGGAAGGCTTTCTTATCTCTCCTTGCTATTCTCTAGAACTCTGCATTTAGTTGGGTGTACCTTTCCCTATCTCCCTTGCTTTTCTCTTCTCTTCTTTCCTCTGCTATTTTTAAAGCCTCCTCAGCCAACCACTTTGCCTTTTTGCACAACGTTTTCTTTGGGATGGTTTTGTTTGCTGCCTCCTGTACAATATTATGCACCTCTGTCCATAGACCTTCAGGCACTCTGTTTACTAGATCTAACCCCTTGAATCTGTGGTCACCTTCACTGTACACTCATAGGGGATTTCATATAATTGTACCTGACTGGCCTAGTGTTTTCCCTGCTTTCTTTAGTTTAAGCCTGAATTTTGCTATGAGGAGCTGATGATCTGAGCCACAGTTAGCTCCAGGTCTTTTTTTGGAACTTTATACAGCTTCTCCATCTCCAGGTACAAAGAATGTAATCAACTCGATTTCAGTATTGACCATTTGGTGATGTCCATGTGTAAAGTTATCTCTTGTGTCATTGAAAAAGGGTATTTACTATGACCAGTGCATTCTCTTGGCAGAATTCTGTTAGCCTTTGCCCTGCTTCATTTTGTACTCCAAGGCCAAACTTGCCTGTTATTCCAGGTATCTCTTGACTTCCTACTTTTGCATTCCGATCCTCTATGATGACTAGGACATCTTATTTTGGCATTAGTTCTAAAGGAGATCTTCTAGGCCTTCACAGAACTGATCAACGTCAGCTTCTTTTGCATCAGTGGTTGGGGAATAGACTTGGATTACTGTGATGTTGAATGCTTTCCGTTCAAAACAAACTGAGATCATTCTGTTGTTTTCAAGGTTGCACCTAAGTACTACATTTCAGACTCTTTTGTTGATTATGTGGGCTATGCCATTTCTTCTATGGGATTTTTGCCCACAGTTGTAGATATAATTGTCATCTGAATTAAATACACATATTCCTCACCATTTTAGTTCACTGATTCCTAAGATGACCATGTTTACTCTTGCCATCTCCTGCTTGACCAATCCAATTTATCTTGATTCACAGACCTAACATTCCATGTTCCTATGAATTACTGTTCTTTATGGCATCATATTTTACTTTCATCAAAAGACACAACCACATTTCCACTGAGCATCATTTTCGCTTTGGTATCTGTGAATATGTGCTAAATCATTTCAGTTGTGTTCAAATCTCTGTGACTCCATGGACGGTAGCCCACCAGGCTCCTCTGTCCATGGGCTATTCCAGGCAAGAATACTGGAGTGGGTTGCCATGTCCCCCTCCAGGGGATCTTCCTGACCCAGAGTCAAACCTACATCTTCTGTAGCTACTGCATTGGAAATGAAATCTTTATTGCTGAGCCACTGGAGAAGCCCTGGGATATCTTGTTTTCTTTAATTAAAAATAACATTTTTAATAACAAACTGCCTTTGTTGTAAGACTTCTATACAACCTGGCTCCCCTGGCTCACTTTCTTAGAGCAGGTTTCTCAGGGCTACTTGTGATGCTATCACCCAGAACTGAAGTTCTAAAAATTCCCACTGAATAAAAGACAATTCTCAACTTTTAGGTTGTTACCATTTTTAAAGCTGATATCTTAAACACACATTTACTTTCTTACAGTTCTGGCAGTCAGGAGTCCAAAATCAGATTTACTGGGATGAAATCAAGGTGTCAGCTTGGCCATTTTGCCTCTCAAATGTCTAGGGAGAGCCTTGGTTTCCTGGTCTTTCCCAGGTTACAGAGATGCCTTCCCTAGCTCCTGACTTTATCTCCGTGAGTTGGTGATGGACAGGGAAGCCTGGTGTGCTGCAGTCCGTGGGGTTGCAAAGAGTCAGACACGACTGAGTGTCTGAACTGAACTGAAGCCTTTCTCTTTTAAACACACTTTGATTACCTCCAGGGCCTTTGCAGGGTAATACAGGATCATCTCCCCATTTCAAGATCTTAATTTAACCACATCTGCATAGTCCTTTGGGATATTTTTATAGTTTTATATCATTCACAGATTTCAGAGTTTAGGACCTAGATATCACTGGGCCTCTCACAGAGGGCAGAGGTGTTTCTTTTTTTCTTTTTCTGCAATAGTCAAATTAAACATTGTTCAAGATATATTAAATATATTTGCTTTAATACTGGGTGCATGTAAAAATCAACCCATCTTACTTTTGTTTTCACAAACTATTCTATTAGAAATTTGGAGAATGAAGAGAGTACTGGCTGAAAAAAAAAAGTTATACTCCAATTACTTTAAAGTTAGTTTTCTCTCCTTTACAAATCAGTGAATGAGCAGCTAGTTTATTAAAATCTATATAACATGTTAATAGCTGTAATTCAATCTTTGGGGAATTTTTTTTTTTTTTTTTTAAGATCTACATTTGCTTTTTGAGATCAAGAACAGTTTTTTTCAACATCAAGCTTTTCCTTGTTGAGAGTTCCTGTCTGAGCTCCAACACATTTCCTTTGACATTTGTGATGGTTAAATGATGAAGTGAGATAATATTTGCACAGTTCCAAGTAATTTCCTACTACATATTTATCTTGATATTGCTTAGGTGATAATAAGACTTTAGACAAAACACACTACGATATGGCTGGGTTAACCGGACATTTCAAAATGCTGTTACTTTTGTGTACTGTTTTGGAGTCTGCTGGAGGTAAGCATGTGTAATTACAGGAAAAAAAAATAATGGTTTTCAGCTTCTGAACTTAATATCTACAGTATAATAATAATGCATAGACTTTGTAGAACTTATGTGAAGTAAGTTCTACATGTAGAACTAAGCTGCATTTTAAAATAATTTTTACACAATATCAAGATGGAGGTTAGAAGGCCTCTCATATAAGAAAAAGAACAAGGATAAGAGAAGCTAAGAATCTGACGAATTATTACACAGTTCAGAAGAGGCAGAACTTGGACTTAACCCCAAGTTTCCTGACAATATAAGGTTAGAATTGCTGCTAATAATAATACCAAGGCAAACATTAATCTCTTTTGTCTTTCATGTACAACTTATTATATATAAATTTGGAGAGAAATAAAAATCTATCAGCATTATATGCTATACTTGCATTTTTCTTGCCTTCCTTCGGACTGAGTATTTCTCATGAGTATACTTTGTTCCTCCATAATTGGTTTTAGCTAATTCCTTCATTTTTAGAAGTTACTCTGAGTTTTAAATATTGCAAATTTAACTTATTACAATCTACTTTCAGAGAATGTTGTACCATCTTTCTTATAGATAAAGAACTTTATAACAATAGATTTCATTTTCTCCCTCAAGTCTTTTGTACTGTTACCCTCATACATTTTATTTCTATGTACGTCATAAATATTATATTCTATTTAGTCAATTTAATATTATTTAAACAATTTAAAGTGAAATTTTAAAATATATACCCCAGTTTTTATGATTTCTGGTGCTATCCATTCCTTTCTGTAAAAGCACATATTCATTTGGTGTCATATTTCTTCTGCCAAAATAACTTCTTCAACATTTCTTATAGTAGAGTGTGTTGGTAATGGCCTCACCCAGCTTTTTTCTTTTTTTTTTTAAAGCATTTTGCCTGAAGTTTTTGGAAGAAATTTTTTTCTGGGTTCAAGATTCCACTAGTAAAAAAGTCATCCACTAGGTATTCATCTTGTCTTCTGCTTACATAGTTTCTTATAAGAAAATTGTTGTGATTCTCAATGGATTGCCTAATTCTCACGGATTCTACAATCCATTTATATAGATTTGTGGACTTTCATTTACTTTGGAAATTCTTGGCTATTTTCAGCTCAAGTGATTCTTCTGATCGATTTTTTCTTTTCTCCTTTCTACACTCCAGTAACACATATGTAGACTTTTAGATATATCCTCCAGCCCTTGAATGCTTTGTTCTGTTTGTGTGCATTATATGTTGCATTACATTTTGGGTGCTACACATATTTATCTCTTCAAGTTCAGTGATTATTTCCTCTGCTGTGTTCACCTTCTTCATGAACTCATTAAGAGTTTTTCATATGGTGTTTTTATTTGTCTTCTTTTTATGGGTTCCATTTATTTGCAAAAATTTTATCTGCTCATGCTTGCTGTTTACTTTTTTCACTGAAACATTTAATATATTGAACAGAGTTATTTTAAAAGTCATAATTCTTATAGTTCTAGCATTTTGTATATCTCTGGGTCTCAGATGACTTTGTTTTTTGTCATGAATCTGACTTTTGCCATCTTGCTTTTTTATAAATCCTGAAATTTTTACTTGAATTTTAAACACTGTGCAAAGGAAAAAACAAAGAAACAAAGAAAAACCAAAGACTTAGGTGTATTGTATTTCTGCTTGGAAATGGTCATATCTTATCTTTTATCAGACTGTTAGTATAACGATTGAGTCAATCTACTCAGTGACTAAACTGTTTTAGAGTTTTGCTTTTAAATATTTATTTTCAGAGTACAAGAGGGTTCCTGTCCCTGGGATGCAGTTACCTTGTGGTTAGTATGAAGCCTGGTAGGGGATTTCCCAGTGTTCTTTCACTCTCATATTCTGGCAGGTTTTGCACTTTTGTAACAAAAGAGGAGATGGTCTATTCCCTTTTACCCTTCTCTATGGTAGACTGATCTTCTTCTCTTGACAGATACTCAGTAAATCACTCTGAAGCAGGAAAGGAGTTGTTTTTCTCTCTCTTTTTTCCTTTTTCATTGAAGTATAGTATACTTTATTAGTTTCAGATGTAAACCAGAGTAACTTGATATTTTTGCACATTATAGTCCATAAAAAGTTATTAGAAAATAGTGGCAACGTTCTCTGTGTTGTGCATTAAGGAGATGTTTCTTTATTGTCCTGTTTCAGTTCAGCTGCTAAGTCGTGTCCAACTCTTTGAGACCCCAAGGACTGCAGTAAGCCAGGCCTCCCTGTCCATCACCAACTCCCAAGTTTACTCAAACTCATGTCCATTGAGTCAGTGATGACATCCAAACGTCTCATCCTCTGTCATCCCCTCCTCCTCCTGCCTTCAATCTTTCCAAGCATCAGGGTCATTTCAAATGAGTCAGTTCTTCGCATCAGGTGCCGAAAGTATTGGAGTTTCAGCTTCAGCATCAGTCCTCCCAATGAACATCCAGGACTGATTTCTTTTAAGATGGACTGGTTGGATCTCCTTGCCATCCAAGGGACTCTCAGAGTCTTCTAAGCACCGCAGTTCAAAAGCATCAATTCTTCGGCACACAGCTTTCTTTATAGTCCAACTCTCACATCCATACATGACTACTGGAAAAAGAATAGCTTTGACTAGACGGGACTTTGTCAGCAAAGTAATGTTTCTGCTTTTTAATAAGCTGTCTAGGTTAGTCATAGCTTTTCTACCAAGGAGCAAGTGTTTTTTAATTTCATGGCTGCAATCACCATCTGTAGTGATTTTTGAGCCCCCCCAAAATAAAGTCAGCCACTGTTTCCACTATTTCCCCATCTATTTGGCATGAAGTGAAGGGACCAGACGCCATGATGTTAGTTTTCTGAAAAATCAGTTTTTTCACTCTCCTCTTTCACTTTCATCAAGAGACTATTTAGTCCTTCTTAATTTCTGCCATAAGGGTGGTGTCATCTGCATATTTGAAGTTATTGATATTTCTCTCAGCAGTCTTGATTCCAGCTTGTGCTTCATTCAGTCCAGCATTTCTCATGATGTACTCTGCATATAAGTTAAAAAAAGCAGGGTGACAATATACATCCCTGAAAGACTTCTTACCCAATTTGGAACCAGGCTCTTGTTCATGTCCAGTTCTAACTGTTGCTTCCTGACATGCATACAGATTTCTCAGAAGGCAGGTCAGGTGACCTGGTATTCCCATCTCTTTCAGAATTTTCCACAGTTTTCTATGACCCACACTGTCAAAGGCTTTGGCATATTCATAAAGCAGAAATAGATGTTTTTCTGGAACTTTCTTGCTTTTTCAATGATCCAACAGATGTTGGCAATTTGATCTCTGGTTCCTCTGTCTTTTCTAAAACCAGCTTGAACATCTGGAAGTTCTCAGTTCATGTATTGCTGAAGCCTGGCTTGGAGAATTTTGAGCATTACTTTGCTAGCATGTGAGATGAGTGCAATTGTGCAGCAGTTTGAGCATTCTTTGGCATTGCCTTTCTTGGGGATTGGAATAAAAACTGACAACTTCCAGCCCTATGGCCACTACTGACTTTTCCAAATTTGCTGGCATATAAAGTACAGCACTTTCACAGCATCATCTTTTAGGATTAGAAATAGCTCAACTGGAATTCCATCACCTCCACTACCTTTGTTCATAGTGATGCTTCCTAAGGCCCACTTGACTTCACATTCCAGGATATCTGGCTCTAGGTGAGTGATCACATCATTATGATTATCTGGATCATGAAGATCTTCTTTGTACAGTTCTTTTGTGAATTCTTGTCACCTCTTCCTAATATCTTTTGCTTCTGTTAGGTCCATACCATTTCTGTCCTTTATTGAGCCCATCTTTTCATGAAATGTTCCCTTGGTATTTCTAATTTTCTTGAAGAGATCTCTAGTCTTTCCCATTCTATTGCTTTCCTCTATTTCTTTGCACTGATCATTGAGGAAGGCTTCCTTATCTCTCCCTGCTATTCTTTGGAACTCTGCATTCAAATGGGTATATCTTTCCTGTTCTCCTTTGCCTTTCAATTCTCTTCTTTTCAAAGCTATTGTAAGGCCTCCTCAGACAGCCATTTTGCCTTTTTTTGCATTTCTTTTTCTTGGGGATGGTCTTGATCCCTGTCTCCTGTATAATGTCGTGAACCTCCATACATAGTTCATCAGGTACTCTCTCTATCAGATCTAGGCCCTTAAAACTATTTCTTAATTCCACTGTATAATCATAAGGGATTTGATTTAAGTCATACCTGAATGGTGTAGTGGTTTTCCCTACTTTCTTCAATTTAAGTCTGAATTTTGCCATAAGGAGTTTATAAACTGAGCCATAGTCAGCTCTTGGTCTTATTTTTGCTGACTGTATAGAGCTTCTCCATCTTTGGCTGCAAAGAATATGATCAATCTGATTTCAGTGTTAGCCATCTGGTGATGTCCAGGTGTAGAGTCTTCTCCTGTATTTTTTGCTATGACCAGTGCATTATCTTGGCAAAACTCTATTACCATTTGGCCTGCTTAATTCTGTACTCCAAAGCCACATTTGCCTGTTACTCCATGTATTTCTTGACTTCCTACTTTTGGATTCCAGTCCCCTATGATGAAAAGGACATCTTTTGGGGTATTAGTTCTAGAAGGTCTTGTAAGTCTTCATAGAACCGTTCAACTTCAGCTTCTTCAGCATTCTTGGTCAGGCTATAGACTTGGATTGCTGTAATATTGAATGGTTTGCCTTGGAAATGAACAGAGATCATCCTGCTGTTTTTGAGATTGCACCCAAATACTGCATTTCAGACTCTCTTTTTTTTGACTCTGAGGGCTACTCCTTTTGTTCTAAGGGATTCTTGCCCATAGTAGTAGATATAATGGTCACCTGAGTTAAATTCACTAATTCCAGTCCATTTTAGCTTGCTGACTCCTAAAATGTCAACATTCACTCTTGCCATTTCCTGATTGACCACTTCCAATCTGCCTTGATTCGTGGACCTAACATTTCAGGTTCCTATGCAATATTGCTCTTTATAGCGCCAGACTTTACTTCCATCACCAGTCACATCCACAACTGGGTGTTGTTTTTGCTTTGGCTCTGTCTCTTCATCCTTTCTGGTGTTATTTCTCCACTGATCTCCAGTAGCATATTGGGTACCACCCGACCTGGGGAGTTCATCTTTCAGTGTCCTATCTTTCTAGCTTTTCATACTGTACATGAGGTTCTCCAGGCAAGAATAATGAAGTGGTTTGCCATTCCCTTCTCCAGTGGACCATGTTTTGCCAGAACTCTCCAGTATGACCCATCCATCTTGGGTGGCCCTACACAGCATGGCTCATAGTTTCATTGAGTTAGTCAAGGCTGTGGTTCATGTGGTCAGATTGGCTAGTTTCCTGTGATTATAGTTTGCAGTCTGTCTGCCCTCTGATGGAGGAGGATAAGAGGCTTATGGAAGCTTTCTGATAGGAGAGACTGACTGGGGGGGAAACTAGGTCTTGTTCTGATGGGTGGGCTCATGCTCAGGAAATGTTTAATCCAATTTTCTGCTTATGTGTGGGGACTGTGTTCCCTCCTTTTTATTTACCTGATGCCAATCTATGATGGAGGTAATGAAGACCATGGCGACCTCCTTCCAAAGGTCCCATGCAGGCACTGCTACACTCATTGCTCCCAAGCCTGCAGCAGGCCGCAGGGAACCCCCGCCTCCACTGGAGACTCCTAGACACTCATGGGAAAGTCATAGGTAGAGACCAACTTTGAGATAATAGATTACATACTCGTTCAGTCTCTATAGAATTTAGCTTTCTAGTCTACCATTTTGCAGTAAATGCTTTTCTTTTCAAATTCATTGGAGTCATTTTGTTTGTTATTAATTTAATGTTTTCTTTTTCACACTTCTCAGCATTCACATAGATTTTTGGTCCTTCTTTGATTTTATCTTCTATCACAGGACACAATGTTATCATTTGAGCTCTATCATTTAGCACCTCTTTCTTTCACCTCCTCCTTCTACTTTCTATCTTTTAATTGTGAGTTTTTCTTATCTCTGCATCTGTGACCTTTTATTTTCTTAATCATTCTTTCTGTCAGAGATTTAATTCTAAGAATTCATTTTTTTTCCTGTGTTGTGTTTTTAGAATCATTTGCTTTTAGTTCCAGAGATATAAAAAGCAATAATATTTTATAAGAGTTGCACTTATTCATTGGTGCACTTTTTTAAAAGCAACAATCACAATAGTAATTAGGAAGGGGGCTACTAGCTTACACAAAAGGAGATTTGGGGGCAGATGCAAAGTAGGCCCACCATGAAATAAGGTAATTACAAAATTACACATTTAAAGAAGAGTGAGGATTTTCAGGAAAGACTGTTTATTACTTTGCACAAATGACATCAGGACCCATTGCCACTCTGTCAGTGAAAGGAGGCAATGGATATTAACAAAACAGGAAAGTATGGTGTTTCTGAACTAATCTGTAGGGAATGAGAAACCATTCCCATATTTCTAAAGTACAAGTATTTACATTATTTCTCATCCAGTGTACTTTTATTTTTAAATAATTATTAGACCTAAACCTTATAGTCTATAGAAAAATAAGTCTTATCAATCTTTTGAATCTTTAAACAAGGGAAATTTGTTTTTAATTGAGGTAATAAATTATGATATTAAGCAAAGTATGCACATAGTAAATCAGGTGAAGTTCAATTCAAAATAATCTAAAGAGATGTTTCATTAAAAGTACTAATATATATTTCTGAAGTATTTTAAGAAATCCAAAGATATTTGTGGTAAAATGTATGATAATTGTGAGGAGAAATTCAGATGAAAATTTGGAAATTCATATATAGGTGTGTGTGTGTGGAAAATTCATATAGACATATTATAAAAACCACATTTCTCTTCAATAATTTATATTTAATAAGATGTATTTCTTTCTGATAGTACATCATGCATACAAAAGTCAGCATATATCACTGAATTGTCTTCAGTACAAAATGTGCCATTTTAATAACATGATACAATAAAATAGCTATTTGGCTTCAGAAGCTTATGCATCTGATTTGATAGTACATTCTAGTTAAATAGATACCAAACATATTTTTCCACCCTTCCAATATAAAAAGGGGCCAAAACATTTGCATATGAAATACGTGAACTGTCATGAAAGACTTATCTTTACAGCCAGTTTCAGCAGACAATATTTATTTAATCGTACACTCATAATTCAAAAGAAAATTTAACGACAATTTTATTTAAGAACACTGTCATCTTGTTTCTGGAAAAAAACAATTGGGGCACTATTTCTGCCAAAGAGGTTTAGGAAACTCAAAGCTGCCAGTTATGCAAATTCATATGAAACAACAGCTCCAGCGTCATTCAAGGACGCCTTGTTGGTAATGATTATTCTTCTACTGTGACCATCTTTGTAATTGTGCATTTAAGAAGAAAAGTTAAATTTTCAACCCATTTAACATCAGGAAGAGAATAATGAATCTCAGGGGTGTTTGTTTTGATGATTACATTGAAACTGTTATAGATTTTGTTAGAGAAATTCCACTTTCCCCCATGATGTACTTTATTTCCTGGTTGCTTCATTTCTCTTTCAGTTGCCTTGTTTAGCAGTAATGATGTGTAATGTTGGTAATGCATTATTACTCTACAACAGGAGAAAATATTGTAGATTTGGGGATTTGTAAGGAATGTGTTTTTCTTTTCTCCATACTAATTCAGAACCATCTGAGAGAGATATTCAGGATTTAGATTGATTGAGATCTAAACTTTACTTTTACCTTTAATAAAGCTGAATGAAGAGCATGATTTTACATTTGTGTGAAGGGGATTTGTTACTATTTATTCCTGGTTTTGGTTTATTAACCAAAAGCACAACTAGAAAAATTACAGGATTTCCATGTAGAGAGAATTGTCCCATGCATCTTGTGATCAGGAAGCTCTCAAAGAATAAAATATTGAGCAATGTTTTCTTACAGACTTATCCTAAACTTACTGTATTAACTGTCTATCAATGCATAGAAATTACTACAGGCTTACTGGTTTAAACCAACACTCACGTATTACCTCACACATATGTCAGAAGACCAGGCATGTCTATTATGGGTACTGGGTGCAGGGAATCACATCCTACAAAGTCACATTGGGCAGGGCTGAGGCTCAGGGTCCTCTCCTAAGCTCATGTGACTATGGACAGAGCTTATTTCTTGAACACATGGTAGGTTTTTTATTCAGGACCAGATGGAGCATCTCTCTGATCTCAACAAGAGCCTGAACAGTCTTTTAAGGATTCACCTGGTAAGGCAGGCCCACCTAGAATATTTTTTTCTTCTGATTAATTCAATGTCAAACTGATTAAAGACTGCTTTTTTTTTTTTTTTGCAAAAGCATAAAGGGATTTATTACTAGCTCAAGCCAGGACCCATGTTTCATCCAGCACAGTGGAATCAGACAAAGGCCCCGAGCTCTGAATCACATATACTTTTTATTTTATTTTATTTTATTTTTATTTATTTTTTAAATTTAATTTTAAAATCTTTAATTCTTACATGTGTTCCCAAACATGAACCTCCCTCCCACCTCCCTCCCCATAACATCTCTGTGGGTCATCCCCATGCACCAGCCCCAAGCATGCTGTATCCTGCGTCAGACATAGACTGGCGATTCAATTCTGACATGATAGTATACATGATAGAATGCCATTCTCCCAAATCATCCCACCCTCTCCCTCTCCCTCTGAGTCCAAAAGTCCGTTATACACCACTGTGTCTTTTTTCCTGTCTTGCATACAGGGTCGTCATTGCTATCTTTCTAAATTCCATATATATGTGTTAGTATACTGTATTGGTGTTTTTCTTTCTGGCTTACTTCACTCTGTATAATCGGCTCCAGTTTCATCCATCTCATCAGAACTGATTCAAATGAATTCTTTTTAACGGCTGAGTAATACTCCATTGTGAACATGTACCACAGCTTTCTTATCCATTCATCTGCTGATGGACGTCTAGGTTGTTTCCATGTCCTGGCTATTATAAACAGTGCTGCGATGAACATTGGGGTACATGTGTCTCTTTCAATTCTGGTTTCCTCGGTGTGTATGCCCAGCAGTGGGATTGCTGGGTCATAAGGTAGTTCTATTTGCAATTTTTTAAGGAATCTCCACACTGTTCTCCATAGTGGCTGTACTAGTTTGCATTCCCACCAACAGTGTAGGAGGGTTCCCTTTTCTCCACACCCTCTCCAGCATTTGTTGCTTGAAGATTTTATGGACAGAGCTTATTTCCTGAACACATGGTAGGTTTTTTATTCAGGACCAGATGGAGCATCTCTCTGATCTCAACAAGAGCCTGAACAGTCTTTTAAGGATTCACCTGGTAAGGCAGGCCCACCTAGAATATTTTTTTCTTCTGATTAATTCAATGTCAAACTGATTAAAGACTGCTTTTATCTGCAAAATGCATTCACCTTTGTCATTTAGTGTAACATCATCATGGGAGTGAATTCCATCAATCAATTCTTCCTACAAACAAGGGAAAGAGATTATGGAGCGTGTTAATACCAAGGTCTGGGAATTTTGGGAGCCATCTTAGAATTCTTCCTACTACAATTGCCAGCCATAAAGTCCACTCTTTCCTTTAAGCAGTTAATATGGAATAAAGAGAGAGTTCAAGAGTTACCATATATATATGCATATATATATATATGCATATACATATACATATATATACATATTTCTACTAGAAAGTATCAGCCTAAGAGAAAGATTATCTCCAATAAAGATCTTTGCTGCATTTTATTTTAAACATTTATTGAGTCAAATTTCCCTGGTAAAAACATGTTCCAGTATTGTTCATGTTTATTCTAAATTTCCCCAATTAGCACTTCAAGAATTCAAGAGAGATACAACTCATGACATTCTATCTTAAAACTATGACTTTTCTATATAGTAGCTTCAATGTAGTTTGAGCTTATGTTATATACACACATAAAATCTTGGAAGAAACTATGTTAAACACTGCACTTCACTTAAAATTGTACAGATTCTCTGGTATTATTCTTTTTTTTTTTCCTACCTCTTCCTGTATTTCATTACAGATATTAAATACAGATACTTTAAAATTCTCATCTTACTTCTATTGACTGAATTTTCTCTTACATTTTGGTCCTTTGGTCCTATCTTTTGGCAACTCTAGTAATTTCAGTAAATATTTGATGTTGTTTGAAGAGTATATATTCTAAATTGTGTGACTTCTTCTATCAAAGCTTTATCCCAAATCTGTATTCCTAGCTGAGGAACTGATGAACTGACTCTAATTATGATCTTGCTGATTTTGAGATGAGCTACAGTTGCAGTAATAATGTGTCTTATGTGTTTCACACTCACCACCTACTTCTCATCATATCCCTCCAGTGAGTCCAAATCACTGAGATATTCACTGAGTTGGCCTCCCTCTGGGGTCTGAACCTTATGATCTTTGTCCATTCAGCACATTGAAACAAAAGAAAATTCTATTATGTTTTTCAGAAAGTTTTGACTCACTTTCTTCACTTGTTACTTACATTGTTTATAATTTGAAAATATCTTGATTGAAAAACTCATCTGCATTTATGCTCAGTTCTTTAACCTTTCTTTTTACCAGAATCTTGTACATTCTTATCTCCAAATTTCATGTCTTCAGTCACACAAAAATTCAAAACACTTTGCTGATCTTCTCTAATGCTCAACTGTCATCTTTTTCTCAAGCCCTGTTCTTACACCAGCCTGTTTCCAAATACCTAGAAACAGAAATATCCTAAAAGAAGAAATGGCTGACATCTGCTCATCTCCCCACACTCACACTCTATAAAATGTAGCCTTTCATAATTGTCTCAGCAACATTCTACTGCCTTTAAATAAAACAAAAATTATTAAGCCATCAAATTAGTAAATAAATACATTTGCAATTTTTCTAGATTTCTAGATCATTCCTATGGAGGAATTATTTGGCTAAACACTACTTTTCTTAGGCAGAAACAGAAGTTTTCTGCTGACCTTGTTTTGAAATGACTTGAATCCTCACCTCAAATTAATAAACAATGTAAGGAGAATATTGAATGTAAAGGTGTAAATTCAAGCAGAGTGGTAAAATAGAGTGAACTGGATATATGTATTGCTACTGCCTAAATTACCTCCCTTCTATTATCAAAGTCAAAGATTATGTAATAAATCATTGGTGTAACTAAATGTCTAAGTCCTATTTTAAAAGTCACATCTAGTTGTCTGATTAGTATGCTACCAAGAATTTCTTAAGGAATATTGTCCAGTAGTAGGTGAAAAATTTTGAATTTAGAAAGGCCATACCAAATTGTCAGATCATCTCCAGCATAATTAAGCATGTTTTGAAGTCCTAAAAGTTACTTTTTACTAGGCATACATTCTACTGGACAAGGAACACTTATGACTGTTAAGATCATCATGTTTTCTATACCATTTGAGTATCATAAGTATAATTTAACTATAAATTTTGGGGAAAGCGCAACCATGAAGGTTTACTTTTTAAAAAAATAACCTAAAGAGGGGAGTTTCATTTAGAAAGAACTTTATTCAGAGGTCACTAAGAGTTAGATGCAATTGCTTTCATTAGAACAATAATTAGCATCAGGACTACCTTGGAGGTCCAGTAGTTAAGACTTCAGTCTTCCACTGCAAGGGGCCTGGCTTCCATCCACGGTGGAGGAACAATCCTACATGCCTCACAGATTGCTCCTCCCAAAAAAGAACAGGCTAATTAGCAACTGTTGACTGTAATATGTATGCTTCTCAGAGCTCTTTTGACCCTGATATTTTATGTTAGGTAAGAGTAACCAGATTTTAAACAGAATATCTATTTGTCCATGTATGCAAAAATAGATATTCACCTTATTTAAATATAAGGTGATAAATATTGCATTTCATCTGTCTCATATATAAAATTTCATATGTATATATGTATTAGTCACATTATTTACACATATTACTTTCTTACATGCTAACTTCTGATTTGATTTTCTTGAGGCATACACAATTAGGTCTCTGCCTGAGGGTAAAAGTCTCTACTTCCACTGCAGGATAAAGAACATTATGATACAGATTATATAAATTGTAACAAAACAGTGAATAAAACCTAAATATAACATTGTAGATTACTACACAAAGTTAATTTATAGCAAAGGAATTTCCATTGTACATTTAGACAAAGAATTTGAGAGCAAAATATACCCTCTTAAAGCAGAGAGCTCGATCTACCATTAAAAAGTATATGTGTCAGACAATACACTGTATACAACAAATGTAAAGACAAAATGTTGTTGTTTTAAGAAGTCAACAGTCTTCAGTTTGGAAGGAAAATTGGTGGGAAACTAAACAGAGCCTTTTACATGTATAAAACATAACTTTAATTCAAAATGGAAAGTTTCTATTTGTCATGAGAGGTATGGGTCTGTGGATTGAAGAGTATTGTTGTTGTGTTTGAGAATGTTTTTAAGGAAAAATTTTCAGTAGACTTAGTATTTTAAGTAGGCCTGGAAGAAGGGGAAAGCTTTCATTTTGTAAGGAAGGAATGCACTTCAAACATAGTTTCTGCAATGAGCAGAAGCTGAGATGTGAGAGTGAATCTTAAGTGCATGATAGAAACTATATGTAAATGAAGATGGAAAGATTAGTCGTGGTCAGGATACGAAGGCCTTAAATACAGACAAAAGGTTCTGACATCCTGTAAACCCAGAAGAATCACCGAAAAGTATATTATTTGGAGTTATGTTTCAAGATAATATTCCTTAAAGAAGTCCTTGGGAATTTAATTACAGATGAGAGAAATGTGACATTGGAAGGCCATTGTGAACACTGGAATTTCATGTCTATTGTAATAGCCCAGGCAGAAAATAGCACTGTTTCAATGAGAGTAATAGCAGTAGGAGTGAAAGAGCAAAAAGCTAGAATGGATTAGTTAATAACTTAGTTTTGCACATTCCAATATTTCCTAAGCTTCTTAGAAATTTAAATTTACTGTGCTAGAGAAAGGAAAATAAAACACAAAGTGTCTATAATTTGGCAGTTTACATCCACTGTGTTTACAATCTTAAAAATTATTAAATCAGACACATTTTGCAGCTGAGGAAACCAAGACCAAGATATGGTAAATAACTTTCCTAAGGCCAGGGATGGAGCTACTAGGCACTACTTATAGTTCTAATCCCCTTCAAACATGTTACATAACATGTTCAGATAATTTCTTCAACAGTTTCATATATATATACATCAATATATATGTATGTATACATATACACATATATATTTAACAATTTTATCATTAATTTAAGGAAAATAAATATTTGATATATATTTATTACAAATATATATTAAATACATATACTAGATATATATTTTTCCTAAACTAATGATAAAAATTGTTTAAAAATATGGTTTTAAAAAGAGTACCTACTTCAGATTCAAGATGGTGGAGTTGAAGGATGTGAGCTCATTTCCTCTAAGAGAGCACCAAAATTGCAGCTAACTGTTGAACAACTATGGACAGGAGGACACTGAAATCACCAAAAAAAAAAAAAAAAGAAAACCCAAGGTCCAAAGACAAAGAAGAAGCTGCAGCAAGACAGTAGGAGAGGCACAATTATGAAACAATCAAATCTCATATCTGCTGGGTGGATGACTCACAAACTGGAAAAGAGAAGTTCTCCAACTCTTGTGAATGTTATGAACCCCACTTCCAGCCTGGTCTGATCCAATAAAGAGACTGGGAATCCCAGGGAATCTGACCTTGAAGACCAGTGGGATTTGCTTATAAGACTTCCATAGGATTAGGGGAAACAGAGACTCAGTTTTGGAGGGCACAAACAAAATCTTGCAAGCATCAAGACCCATAGCAAAGGAGCAGTAATCTCATGGGAGACTGAGCCAAAACTATTTGCTAGTGTTGAAGGGCCTTCTGTGAAGCCTTTGGTCAGCAGGGACTCACCATAAGGACAGGGGCACAGGCAGCAGCAGTTTGGAAAGGTCTCCCTTGGCATAAGCCATCTCTGAAGTTGCCATTAATGCTATCTTAGAGCCCATACACCACAGGGCTGGGTTCAGTTCAGTTTAGTCACTCAGTCAAGTCCGACTCTTTGCGACCCTATGAACCGCCCCACGCCAGGCCTCCCTGTCCTTCAACAACTCCTGGAGTCCACCCAAACCTATGTCCATTGTGTTGGTGATGCCATCCAACCATCTCATCCTCTGTCATCCCCTTCTCCTCCTGCGCTCAATCTTTCCCAGCAGCAGGATCTTTTCAAATGAGTCAGCTCTTCGCATAAGGTGGCCAGTTTAAGCTCCAACATCAGTCCTTCAAATGAACATCCAGGACTAATCTCCTTTAGGATGGACTGGTTGGATATCCTTGCAGTCCAAAGGACTCTCAAGAGTCTTCTCCAACACCACAGTTCAAAAGCTTCAATTCTTCAGGGCTCAACTTTCTTTATAGTCCAACTCTCACATCCATACATGACCACTGGAAAAACCATAGCCTTGACTAGACGGACCTTTGTTGACAAAGTAATGTCTCTGCTTTTTAATATGCTCTCTGGGTTGGTTATAACTTTCCTTCCAAGGAGCAAGCATCTTTTAATTTCATGATTGCAGTCACCATTTGCAGTAATTTTGGAGCCCAGAAAAATAAGGTCTGACACTGTTTCCACATCTATTTGCCATGAAGTGATGGGACCGGATGCCATGATCTTCATTTTCTGAATGTTGAACTTTAAGCCTCTTTCACTTTCATCAAGAGACTCTTTAGTTCTTCTTCACTTTCTGCCATAAGGGTGGTGTCACCTGCATATCTGAGGTTATTGATATTTCTCCCGGCAATCTTGATTCCAGCTTGTGCTTCCTCCAGCCCAGCATTTTTCATGATGTACTCTGCATATAAGTTAATGAATCAAGGGCTGGATTACCTCAAGGCAAACAATTAACAGGGAGGGAGATAATTGGATTAAAGCCTTACTGAGCAAGGCCCTGCCCACCAGAGCAAGACCCAGTTTTTCCCACTGCCAGTTCTTCCCATCAGGTCCTCCATCAGAGGGCAGACAGAAGAGACCAGAAGAACAAGAGTCCCACAGCTACTAAAATGTAAACCATATTACAGAAAGATAATCAGCATGAAAAAGCAGAAACTTATGTCCCAGATAAAGAAACAAGATAGAACCCTAGAAAAACAACGACATGAAGTGGAGATAGGCATCCTTTCAGAAAACGAATTCAGAATAACGATAGTGAAGATGATCTAGGATCTTGGGAAAATAATGGAGAGGAAGCAAGAAATGTTTACCAAAGACCTACAAGAACTAAGGAACAAACAAACAGAGATGGATAATATAGTAGAAGGAATAAATTGCAGAATAACTGAGCCAGGAGAACGTTCTTTTACCTGAAGAGCAGAATGGTTGATATTACTGCCATAGAACCAAATATAGAAAAAAGAAAAAAGAAATGAAGACAAACTAAGAGACCTCTGGGACAACATTAAATACACCAAATTCATATTGTAGGAGTCCCAGAAGGAGAATAAAGAGAGAAAGGATCTGAGAAAATATTTAGAGAGATAATAGCTGATATAAAACAATCTCTTTTTCCAAAACTTAATTACTGTCTCAATGTTTTGGCCTGTCACTCTAAAATGCTAATATATGTAAAAAAAAAAAAAAAGAGAGATGACTGTATTTGCAAACATGGTTTGCTGTTTGGTTAATGACATGTTAAGTTAAGAAAGATCTAGTATTTTCTCTAAGGAATGTTATCTTGGAGGATACTACAGTAAGTTCCCTACATTTGAACCTTCAAATTGTGACATTTCAAAGACGAGAACATGTCCCTATATGCCAGCTATTGTACTGTACTATTGTACCTTTCATGATATCATACTGTAAGATTAAAATGTTCTCTTTATTTTCTGTGTTTTTCTTTCTTATGTATTATTTGTGTGAAAACTATTATACATCTATTACAGAACAGTACTACATAACTGATTGTGTTAGTTGGGTACCTAGGTTAACTTTGATGGACTTATGAACAAATTGGGTTTACAAACACACTCTCAGAACAGAGTGCATTCATAAGTAGTGGACATACTATAAGAGCTACTACAGAAAGTTTATCACATTCAGTCATTGCTTAAGCACTTTGTCTATCTCAACCTAGTTCACACTAATAATTACCCTGTGAAGTGGATACTGTTATTTTAAAAGAAAATGAAAAACATAGAGGGTAAGTAATGTGCCTTAACAGTGTGTGAATGAGAGAAAAGGGATTAAAACCCAGTCAGACACCAATATCTCTGATTATAATTATTGTAACTGTATTTACTTTTATGGAAAAAATGATAACTATGTTATTAATTAATAGAAATGAATCAATGCTTAAATATGGTAAATTTTATGTTCCAAATCCTACCAAAACTTAAGTATCCAAATGGTTCAATGTCATGTCATGGCTTACTTTAAGGAGTAAAACCATAAGTACAAAACTAATATTTATTATGGTATAATGACTTTAGAAAAAACCTTTCCACTTTCATCTAAAATTTATCCTTTTTGATGGTCTTATAAGTAAATCCACATTTGTTTATCATACTAATAAAATGAAGCTTTGTTTCTACTACTTTATTTTGTATTTTTATTTACAAGGCTATTCTTTTACCTTAGTCCTTTACTGCCTGCCTTTTTCTATTTCATCATGTTTGATTTATTTATTTTTTCCATAATATTTGTATGAATTGGATTGTTCAGGATGCAAGAGTTTGCTTTTAATCTGAGTAATATTGACTGTTTACATTTTTCTTCTGATAAAATACCAGCTTTAATACATAGCATACTAGTTCAAATCAAACATTTTCTGTTCTGGAATTCATTATAGGCATATATAGGAGTCATCTAATCTAGCTTCTATGTCTTATGGGAGCATTTTTCATATGTTTTAGAATCTTTGTACAAATTTTGTTTTGTATTTCAATTAGTCAATTTTATCTTAATTGATTTAAAATTCAGTCTACTGTGTGACATGTTTGTCTCAATGACTTCTTTTTATTTCTAGAATTTTTCAGGTGGACTTTGTTTTCAGAACAGTTTTAAGTTAAAGCAAAATTGAGAGGAAAGTATAACTCCTTACCCCAAGTGGTACATTAGTTACAATCCGTGATCTTACTTGCATATATCATTTTCATTTACAGCCCATAGTTTACATTAGAGTTCACTCTTGGCGTTGCACATTCTATGGATTTGAGCAAATGCACAGTAACGTGTAGGCACCACTATAGTATCATACAGAGTTGTTTAGCTGCCCTAAAAATCCTCTGTGCCTCATCTATTTATCTCTCCCCACTAATGCCTGGTGACCACTGATCTTGTTATTACCTCTGTAGTTTTGTCTTTTCCAGGAGGTCATAGAGTTGGAAATAAAATATCCACTCTTTTCAGACTGGCTTATCTCCTTTAGCGAGATGCATTCATGATTATTCCATGTCTTTTCACAGCTTGACAGCTGAGTCATTTTTGGCTCTGAATAATATTTAATTTTTGGATGTATCAAAGTTTATTTATGCATTTGCCTTTGGAAAGCCATCTTTGTTTGCATCTATATTCTGGCAATTATGAATAAAGCTTCTATAAAGATCTGTGTGGGTTTCTGTAACAACATAAACTTTCAACCCAAGAAGCATGATTGCTGAATTGTATGGCAAGAGAATATTTACTTTTGTAAGAATCTGCCCAACTTTCTAACAAGGTGGCTGCATCATTTTGCATTCTTACCAGCAATAAATGAAAATTCCTGTTGCTCTGCATCCTCACCAGCATTTGGTATTGCCAGTGTTTTGAATTTTGGTTATTTTAATAGGTGTGTAGTGGTACTTATTATTGCTTGAATTTCAAATTCCTTAATGACATATAATGTGGTGTATGTTTTCATAAGCTTATTTGCCATCTGTACATCTTCTTTGGTGAAGTGTCCATTAAGATATTTGTCCCATTTTTTTAAATTAAATTGTATGTTTGCTTATTTTTGAATGTTAAGAGTTCTTTAAATATTTTGGATAAATTCTTTGTTGCCTGTGCCTTGCAAATGTTTTCTTCTAGTTTAGAGTTTATTTCCCCATCGACAGTGTTTTTGCAGAACAGAAATTTTTCATTTTAATGAAGTCCAGCTAAGCAATTCTTCATGGATTATGCTTTTGGTGTTGTAACTAAAAAGCTTTTGCAAATGCAAGGTTATCTAGATTTTCTGCTACGCTATCTTCTAACAGTTTCACAGATTTGCATTTTACATTTAGGTCTATGATTAATTTTGAGTTAATCTTCCTAAAGGGTCTAAGTTCTGTACAGAGTTTTTAAAATTTATTTTACATGTGTATGTCCAGTTGCCCAACACAATTTGTTATAATACTTTTGCTTCTTTGTTAAATATCAGTTTGCTATATTTATGTAAGTTTATTTCTGTACCCTTTATTCCGTTTCATTGATCTATTTGTCTCTTCTCTTACCAATATTATACTGTTTTTAAGGCTGTATTTCTAGTATTTTTAATTTGTCCATCTTCATTGCTACTGGCTTATGTCACTTGAAGTTAAGAGGGTTTTTCATAATTATTTGCATTTTCAATTAAATATATTCGTTATCACCTTGAGGATACATATATATTCATTGGATAGCTCTTTTAAGATTGTCTTGCTTAGAATTCTAAACAGATTTGTCTCAAATTTTTTATTTGTTAGCTCTCTTAGTATCAAGTTTCATTACATATTTTCGGATGTATTTTGTAGACTCATCTTTAATGTGCATTTTTTGTGTTCCAGATTATACTTCTTAAGGCTACTATTTTGATTTCAATTTCATCTGTCTTCCTAAGTTTCTCAGACCAAAATTAAATTATGTGTTTATATTTGTGCTTATCCATCTATAGTGATATTGGCAATATTGCAGATTTTGTTGCAAAGGTTTAGTTCAAAGTGTAGCCTCTAAGCTCTATCTGCTTCACTTGTTACCTTTCCATGTGTAATGGAATTTTATATGTCAACTTGACTAGGCTACGGTATCCAGTTGTTTGCTAAACATCAGTTTAAATACAGCTATGAAAATATTTAGCAGATGTGATTAACATTTAAATCTGTAGACTTTGAGTAAAGATGATTACCACCATCATCTGGATGAGTCTCATTTGATTAACTGATGGTCTTAGAGAAAAGACTGAGGTCACCAAGGAAGAAGGAATTCTGTGCCCAGACTGCTTTAGACTCAAACTTGAGCATAACTCTCCCTGGGTCTTTAGGCTTCAGTCTTCCCTGAAGATCTCAACTCTTCCAACCTCCATAATACATGTACAGAGATTAATATTTCATATATATATTACCGATAGCCTCATGAAGTGGTCAATTACATGTTTTTGTTTTGTTTTCGAAATAAAAATTTTTTCAGCTTGCTTTTTTAATACCAAATATGCTTGGGGTAGAGATAGAGGTGATGGTTGGGGGTGCATCACCATAAGCAGGCTTCTTCTGCTTTTTATCTATGTCAAATTTTGAGAATTGTCATACCAATCCTTATATTCTATTGAAGAGTAAAAATATGGAAATGCATCTAATTTTTAATGCTGCAATTTTCCTTAAAAATGAGTGACACTGTATTTCTATATCTAAATTACTATGAATATGTTAATATAATTTGATATTTAGTGTTTTGGTTTAATATTTTCATTACTCTTTGACAAACAATTTAGCTTGTAGATAAAAATAGTAAATTTCTTGTTAGTATTTGATTTAGAATCTCAGAATTTATAGAGGTCTTTTTAGAATATTTGTGCATTAAAACAGGTCAAGACAATAATCCTCCAAAACAAGAGGAAGTCCTGCAAGATGATTTTTGAGGTATTTACATAGAAGCCCTTTGATGTCATTTTCTGTGATTTCAGCACATTTGTATTCTTATACATAACTATAAAGTCAATCAAAACATTTTAGTTAAAAAGCCATTATGTATTTTCTTAGGTTTATAATATTTTAATATACAAAAAGTGTTGTCATACTATCACTACACTTAAAATTCTGAGTCTGCTCAGAATTTTACTATAAAATTCTCAAAATATATTTGCTGAACTGGATCAGGCATGGTAGCTACAGTCTGTAGTCTCCCAACTTGCACTTTATGTCACTATGATGTAAAATTTGATTGGTTTATTGTTTTTATCATACAGAATAAATTTTAGGTTATGCTAATAATTATATCACTTTCAAGCATTGCATCCTATTCAGATTCTTTAGGATAAAGTAAAATATGGATTTATAGTTCATGCCATGAAAATTATGTAAAGCTGTGATGTATTTATTGGTGTGTATCATGAAAATGAAAGTATTTTTTATAAAACATGCAGATTTCTATATATAACAAGTGGAAGTACTTCACTTAGCTACAAGAACATCCCTCTATAGACCTCTTTATGGAAGGATTGAAAGATTTTTGTTCAGTTTTCTTTGCTGATTCCAATTCTTACCACCAATTAATTTTTTCCTGCCTAGATGGAATCCCTATCTTCTGCATTGCAGACATATTCTTACAGTCTGAGCCACCAGGGAAGCCCCTAAAGCAGGGGTGAACAAGAGGTACCAAATCACCCCTGGTTTATAAGACTGGTCCTCTAACCACTGAGATACGGAGCCCTTAGGAGATCTTATCCAACTAAATATCACCTACATCCATGAGAGCATCTTCAGCCTCAACTCTTTTTTGATCTAAAGATCGACATACACACACTTTTCAGATGCTAGAAAAGCAAAAATGGGGAAAGAGATTACCTTCTACTTTGAAACACTTGGTTTAGTATGAGAAATAGATACTTCATCAGTGGACAAATATAAAAACATAGGAATTATATAAAAATTTTAAAATACAATGATACATGTTAATATAAAACGGTAGAGAAGTAATGAGAGAGACAGGACTTCAGCATGTTTAAAATGGTACAAATTTTTTTTAATATTTTGTAAAATATTGTTCTAGACATTAATTAAAATTAAATGTTTAGATTTATGGTATACTTGTTGATTTAAAGTATATGTTACAGTTTTGCACTGTAGAGAAATATACTCTCTGAATATTATAGAGGGCAAGTAAAGTGTTGATATAGTGGATTATATTCCTTACTCTATCATTTTTCCTCATGAGCTCTTCCTATTTTTCCATTCTTTTATTAAGTCATATAAGAAAATATATATATATACATTTCCTCATACATTTATATGTATTATATGAGAATATTTCTAGAAATACAAGTCCACATACATGCTACACACAGAGAGTTATTACCAAATAAAGGTATGAAAATGAGAGGACAAGAACAATGAGAGTTATACATTTTGTGTCATTGTTTTCCATTTCCCTTATTTCATTAAATCTATTAGTTGCCTATTAAAGGCAATCTCTGGTCACAGGGTTGTTTTATGAAACAAACATCTCAATTTTATGGAGAAACAGGGAAACAGCTGTCACATAATCTTACTCCAGGATTTTCAGGCCAGCAGAGCGATTATAAAGCAGGACACTCTGTCTAATGTAGCTGACATGTAATCAGCTTCCACTGTTGCTTTGGCCAAAATAATGTGCATTAAATTTTGTAAGGAAAACATCTTTATTGAGCAAGAAATTATTTCTAAATGGCTTTGCATTAGGTAAAATAATACACTTTTACAATCATAATGATGTTTGGGGTGTATGTGTGTGCTATGCTTAGTCACTCAGTTGTGTCCGACTGTTTTATCTCATAGTTGAGTGACCTCAGTGAACTAATGTGCAGTCAGGCCCAGCTTGATGCTGGTTTTATATGGACTTATTTTCCTTTTATCGTCTCCCATAATCTGAGGTTGATCCACTATGTTTCTTTTAGCTGGCAGGTACTTCATACCAGTTTGCTGTTTCCTCTCCTGGGCTTTGTTAGGGTCAAGTATTAAAATGTTAATATAATAGAAAGAGAATAACTACCTATGCATTATGTACATTTCTTCTGTTTAATGAGAAATCAGTATTAAAAATAGTGGCTTTAAAAAATATAAATAAATAAAAATAGCTTCTCAATTGAAAGCATACTGACTGATTAAAGAGACAATGTGTCTAGTGCAGGGCTTTGTAGAGCTTACTGATGGTGTGAATCTTTGGTGAACTCAAACTGAAGACGTTAAGTGTTGAGCTTCCAAAATTCCCACTCTTATGCTGTGCTGCAAGGATTCTAAATTTACCAGCTGCCAAGAGTTCCTGACTACACACTATAAAGCTAAAATATGCAAAATTGTGTGACTTTTAAAAAATTCTGATATGTTGATGAACGTTATTACATGGATCAATCTGTATAGTTTTGGTGACTTTTTTAGCAGGTCAGTGGTTAAGACTCCATATTGCCACTACAAGGGGCCCTGGTTCCATCCCCATGGGGCAACTAAGATCCCATATGCTGGGCATAAAAAAATTTAAAAACATCCATATAGTTTTGTCTAGTCAAAAGATGCTATACATCCCCTTGGACAGACTGAAGCAAAGAAAGAGAGAGGGGAGAGATGAATATATACAGCTATATAACTGACTCAAGGCACAGTTAACAATAAAGTAGAGGGGGGAAACATAGATTTTAAAAATGCCTTGACCTGGAGTCAGGTCTGAAGATCATACTTTTTCTTTTATAACCTTCAGGTAACACTCTCATTTAAGTCATTTATGCATTTGTAAATTTATTCACTTAATCAACACGCACTCAGTATACTAAATAAATGCCAGACAGTGTCCAAGATACTGGAGATGCAGTAAACAAGGCTGGCAATGAATCTGCTCTCGGCAGTTATGTCAATAGGATGGACCTAGAATCTGTGAAACAGAGTGAAGTACATTCAGTCAGTTCAGTAAGTTCAGTCACTCAGCCGTGTCTGACTACTGGCGACCCCATGAACCGCAGCATACCAGGCTTCCTTGTCCATCACCAACTCCAGGATTTCTATAAGTATATATAGATATGTAACTATATAATATATATATGATATATATAAAATATAATATCATAATTTATAATAAATATTATTTAATATACAATATATAAATATGTCTTGTATTATAAAATTAAATTTACAATTTTAGAATTATATAAAATTTATAATTTTATATAATATTTATAATTTATAATAAAATCTTTAATAAATACATATTTAATACATATAATGTATTATATAATATATAATGTATAATACATATTTTATATACAATGTATATAATATATTCTATATTATATAATTTTATATTATATTATAATATAACATACATATGTGTTATATAATATAAAATACATAATTTATATGCACATAATATAATATATTATAAATGATATTTAATTGATATAATTATATTAATAGAAATATATAATTGAACAATATAATTATATATTAAATAAATATAATATATTATTAATAAATATTATATTATATTATTGTTACATATAATTATTTTATATTATTATATATGTTTTACATTATATGTATTATATAATGGAACATAATACATTATATTATATAAAATATGTATAATATCAGAGACGGCAATGGCATCCCACTCCAGTACTCTTGCCTGGAAAATCCCATATATATATATATATATATATATATATATATATATATACACATAAATATGTATGTATAAATACTATGTACTATATAATATATTTGTATATATAATATGATAATATGCTTTATAATTATTATACTATATGTATAACATGATATATATATAATATGTATTTTACATAGAATATATAATCATATATAATATATACAATGCACAATTACATATTATATGTAATTATAGATATAATTATCTGATTATTAATATTAGTATATATAATATTAGTATATTAGCACATATATTAGTATGTATAATATTTAGTATCACATATTTTATTTATTATATATCATAAGTATATATGTTATAGCTTATATATAATATATAAAAAATATATAATAGATATATAATATTGTATTATATATAGCTGTATTGAATATATATATGATAAGAATATATATATGATAAGAATTGATGCTTTTGAACTGTGGTGTTGGAGAAGACTCTTGAGAGTCCCTTGGACTGCAAGATCCAACCAGTCCATTCTGAAGGAGATCAGCCCTGGGATTTCTTTGGAAGGAGTAATGTTAAAGCTGGAACTCCAGTACTTTTGCCACCTCATGCGAAGTGTTGACTCATTGGAAAAGACTCTGATGCTGGGAGGGATTGGGGGCAGGAGGAGAAGGGGACGACTGAGGATGAGATGGCTGGATGGCATCACTGACTCGATGGACGTGAGTCTGAGTGAACTCTGGGAGCTGGTGATGAACAGTGAGCCCTGGCGGGCTACGATTTATGGGGTTGCAAAGAGTTGGACATGACTGAGCGACTGAACTGAACTGAAGTGAACTGAATGTCTCTTTTTTCATTTCTAATTTTGTTCATTTGATTCTTCTCTCTTTTTTTCTTGATGAGTCTGGCTAAAGTTTGTCAATTTTGTTTATCTTCTCAAAGAACAAGCTTTAGTTTTATTAATCTTTACTATTGTTTCTTTTTGGTGCTTCCCTGATGGCTCAGAGGTTAAAGGATCTGCCTGCAATTCAGGAGACCCAGATTAGATCCCTGGGTTGGGAAGATCCCCTGAAGAAGGAAATGCCAACCTACTCCAGTATTATCACCTGGAGAATGCCACAGACGAAGGAGCCTCGTAGGCTACAGTCCACGGGGTTTGAAAGAGTCGGACACGGCTGAGCAACTTCACTTTCACTTTTCTTTCACTTTTTCACTTATTTCTGCTCTTATTTTGTGATTTCTTCCCTTCTGCTAATTTTGTGGATTTTTGTTTTTGTTGTTCCTTTTTCCAGTTGTTTATGTGCAGGTTTAGGTTGTCTATTCGATCTTTTTCTTATTTCTTCAAACTTCCCTCTTAGAACTGCTTTTAACACATCACATAGGTTTTGATTTGCTATGTTTTCATTGTTATTGGTTTCTAGGAATTTTTTAAATTTCCCTTTTGATTTCCTCAGTAACCTGGTCATCATTTAGAAATGTATTTTTTAATCTCTATGTGTTTATGTTTTTTACAGTTTTTTTTTTTTCCTTGTAATTGATATTAGGTCTCTTATTGTTGTGGTCAGAAAAAATTCTTGATATGATTTCAATTTTCTGAAATTTACTGAATTTTGATTTGTGACACAAGATGTAATCTATTCTGGAGAATATTCCATATGCACTTGTGAAGAAGGTGCATTCTGTACTTGGATGGAATGGCCTGAAGACATCAATGTGATCTATCTAGTCTAATGTATCATTTAAGACTTCTGTTTCAATGTGACCTCTCTAGTCTAATGTATCATTTAAGACTTGTGTTTCCTTATTAATTTTCTGTTTTGATGGTCTGTCCATTAGTGTAAGTGGGGTGTTAAAACCTCCTACTATTATTGTGTTACTATTACTTTCTCCTTTTTCTTTTTTCCAGTTGTTTTTATTTTTATTTTTTTTTTACAACTTAACACTTTTACTTTTCACTTTGAACATTTTTGTTCCTTTATTCTTTTTTTTTGTTTGTTTTGTTTTGTTTTTTAATTTATTTATTTTTTTTAAATTTTAAAATCTTTAATTCTTACATGTGTTCCCAACACATGTTTGGGTACTTTCTCCTTTTATATCTGTTAGTGTTTGTCTTAGGTATTGAGGTGCTCCTATGTTGGGTGCATAGATGTTTACAATTGTTATGTCTTCCTCTTGGATTGATCCCTTGACTATCAAGTAGTGTCCTTCTTTATATCTTGTAATATTCTTTATTTTAAGGTCTATTTTATCTGATATGAAGATTCCTATTACAGCTTGCTTTTGGTTTCCAATTTGCATGAAATATATTTTTCCATCCTCTCATATTCAGTCTATATGTGCTTTAGGCCTAAAGTGTTTCTTTTAGACACCATACATAGGGATGGGTCTTGTTTTTGTATCCATTCATATAGCTTGTGTCTTTTGGTTGGAGCATTTAATCCATTTACATTTAAAGTAATTTTTGATATTTATGTTCCTATTGTCATTTTCTTAATTGTTTGGGGTTTGTTTTTGTAGATCTTTTTCTTTATATTTTCTGACTATATAAATCTCTTCAACATTTGTTGTAAAGCTGGTTTGGTGGTACTGAATTCTTTTAACTTTTGCTTGTCTGTAAAGCTTTTGATTTCTCTGTTAATTTTGAATTAGATTTTTCCCTTTCAGTATTTTAAATATATCCTGCCATTCCCTTCTGGTCTGCAGAGTTTCTGCTGAAAGATCAGCTGTTAATCATATGGGGCTTCCCTTGTGACCCAGTTAGTAAAGAATCTGCTTGCAATGCAGACCTGTGTTCGATCCCTGGGTTGGGAAGATCCCCTGGAGAAAGGAAAGACTACCCACTCCAGTATTCTGGCCTGGAGAATTCCATGAACTGTATAGTCCATGGGGTTGCAAAGAGTCGGACATGACTGAGCAACTTTCACTTCACTTCCCTTATATGTTACTTGCTGCTTTCTCCTTGCTGCTTTTAATAGTCTTTCTTTGTGTTTAATCTGTGTTAGCTTGATTAGTATGTGTCTTGGCATGTTTCTGCTTGGGTTTATCCTATAGGGGAATCTCTGTGCTTCTTGGGCTTGATCGACTATTTCCTTTTCCATACTGGAAAATTTCAACTATAATCTCTTCGAAAATTTTCTCATACCCTTTCTTTTTCTCTTCTTCTTCAGGGACTCTTATAATTCAGATGTTGGTGTGTTTAGTATTGTCCAAGAGTATCCTCAGTTCTTTTCATTCTTTTTACTTTATTCTGCTCTTCAGGAGTTATTTCCACCATTTTATCTTCCAGCTCACTGATCCATTCTTCTGCCTCAGATATTCTAGATATTCTGCTATTGATTCTTTCTAGAGTATTTTTAATTTCAGTAATTGTGTTGTTTGTCTCTGTATGCTTATTCTTTAGTTCTTCTAGGTCTTTGTTAATTCTTGCATTATCCTCCATTCTATTTAAGGCTTTGGATCATCTTTAATATCTTTATCCTGAATTCTTTTTCAGGTAGCTTGCCTATTTCCTCTTCATTGATTTGGACTTGTGTGTTTTAGTTTGTTCCTTCATTTATGCAGTATTTCTCTGCCTTTTCATTATTTTTTTAAACATTTTGTTTGAGGTCTCCTTTTCCCAGGCTTCAAGTTTCAATTCTTTCTTCCTTTTGGTTTCTGCCCTTGTAAAGTTAGTCCAGTGGTTTGTTAAGCTTCATGTAGGGTGTGACTTGTGCTTTCATTTCGGTGGGAAGAGGTGAATTTTTTTTTTTTTCCTCTGATGGGCAGGGCTAAGTGAGTTGGTAATCCTGTCTGCTGATGATTCGGTATTTTTGTCTAGCTTGCTATTCAGATGAGGCTTCCTGCACAGGGTGTTACCGACAGCTGCTTGGGTTGTGAGGATCCTGACGGTGCCAAGTGTGCAGGGACACAGACTACCTCAGCCGCAGGAGTTATGACCCTATCAGAGTCTTTTTTTTTGAGCCTCTGGCATCTGGTGATCAAAAGGTCTCTTTGGCTAGTCTTTCTCCATCGCTCCACCCAATCAGGCACTTAGATAGCTCTCTTGACTGGGGTCATTCTCTGTTCTTTGGTGTGTCAGGCACATAAATGGCCCCCCCTCCTCTCACCCCGGCTGGGGTCCTAATCTGTTGTTTGGCACATCAGACAACCAAAGGGGCACCCTGGGTGGGGTCCTACTCTGTTGTTCCAGGCATCAGGCACTTGATGGCCCAGCCTCTATATTGTTCAGCTGCTGGTGCTACTGTGTGAGGGAAGAGAGGCTACAGTGGCGGCTCCACAACCTATGCATGACTCAGCAGTATGTCCTTGTTTCCATGGCTGCCTGACTTTCTTCCACAGGCATTTCCCGCCACAATCTCCTCCCTCATATTTACTCAGGACGTTTCCCCACAGTCAACAGCAGATCTTGTCCTGAGATTGGTCCACAATCCCTACATTCCAGCTCTCAGCCACTGCCTTCTAGAGGACTTGCATCCCTGTCTGGAGTATGTATGACTGTGACAAGGATTGTCTCATTCTCATTCGGAAGTCTCCAACTCTTTGTGACTTCATGGACTGCAGCACACCAGGCCTCCCTGTCTATCACCAACACCTGGAGTTTACTCAAACTCATGTCCACTGATGGCCAATCCAACCATCTCACCCTCTGTCATTGTCCACTGATGGCCATCCAACCATCTCACCCTCTGTCATCTCCTCTTTCTGCCTTCAATCTTTTCCAGCATCAGGGTCTTTTCAAATGAGTCAGTTCTCATAAGGTGGCCAAAGTATTGGAGTTTTAGCTTCAGAATCAGTCCTTCCAATGAACACCCAGCATTGGTCTCCTTTAGGATGGACTCCTTGCAGTCCAAGGGACTCTCAAGAGTCTTCTCCAACACCACAGTTCAAAAGCATCAATTCTTTAGCACTCAGCTTTCTTTATGGTCCAACTCTCACCTCCATACATGACTACTGGAAAAATCATAGCTTTGACTAGAGAGATCTTTGTTGGCAAAGTAATGTCTCTGTTTTTTAATATGCTGTCTAGGTTGGTCATAGTTTTCTTCCAAGGGGCAAGCATCCTTCAATTTCATGGCTGGCATCACCGTCTGTGGTGATTTCCTCCCAAAATAAAGTTTGTCACTGTTTTCATTGTTTCCCATCTATTTTCCATGAAGTGATGGGACCAGAAGCTGTGGTCTTAGTTTTCTGAAAAATCAACTTTTTCACTCTCCTCTTTCACTTTCAACAAGAGACTCTTTAGTTCTTCTTCACTTTCTGCCCTAAGGGTGATGTCATCTGCATACCTGAGGTTATTGATATTTCTCCAAGCAGTCTTGATTCCAGCTTGTATTTCATCAAGCCTAGCATTTCTCATGATGTACTCTGCATATAGTTAAATAAGGAGGGTGACAATATACAGCCTTGACATACTCCTTTCCCTATTTGGAACCAGTCTGTTGTTCCATGTCCAGTTCTAACTGTTGCTTCTTGACCAGCATACAGATTTCTCAGGAGGGAGGTAAATGGTCTGGTATTCACATCTCTTGAATTTTCCACAGTTTGTTGCGACTCACACTGTCAAAGCCTTGGGCATAGTCAATAAAACAGAAATAATGTTTTTCTGGAACTCTCTTGATTTTTCAACGATCCAACAGATGTTGGCAATTTGATACCTGGTTCCTCTGCCTTTTGTAAATCCAGCTTGAATATCTGGAAGTTCATGGTTTACATACTGTTGAATCCTGACTTGAAGAGTTTTAAGGATTACTTTACTAGTGTGTAAGATGAGTACAGTTGTGTGGTAGTTTGAACATTCTTTAGCATTGTGTTTCTTTGGGGTTGGAATGAAAACTGACATTTTCCAGTCCTGTGGCCACTGCTGAGTTTTCCAAATTTGCTGGCATATTAGGTGCAGCACTTTCACAGCATCATCTTTTAGGATTTGAAATAGCTCAACTGAAATTTCATCACCTCCAATAGCTTTGTATGTAGTGATGTTTCCTGAGGCTCACTTGATTTCCCACTCCAGGATGTCTGGCTTTAGGTGAGTGATCACACCATTGTGATTCTCTGGGTCGTGAAGATTTTTTTTGTGCAGTTCTTCTGTGTATTCTTGCCACCTCTTCTTAATATCTTTTGCTTCTGTAAGGTCCATACCATTTCTGTCCTTTATTGTGCCCATCTTTGAAAGAAATGTGCCCTTGGTATCTCTAATTTTCTTGAAGAGATCTCTAGACTTTCCCATTCTGTTGTTTTCCTCTATTTCTTTGCTTTGATTACTGAGGAAGGCTTTCTTATCTCTCTTTGCAATCCTTTGAAACTCTACATACAAATGGGTATCTCTTTTCTTTTCTCCTTTGCCTTTTACTTCTTTTCTCAGCTATTTGTAAGACCTCCTCCGACAACCATTTTACCTTTTTGCATTTCTTTTCCTTGGGGAATGTCTTGACTCCTATACAGTGTCCCAAACCTCTGTCCATAGTCCTTTAGGCACTCTATCAGATATAATCCCTTGAATCTATTTGTCACTTCCACTGTATAATCATAAGGGATTTGATTTAGGTCATACCTGAATGGTCTAGTGGTTTTCCCTACTTTCTTCAATTTAAGTCTGAATTTGGCAATAAGGACCTCATGATCTGAGCTACAGTCAGCTCCCGGTCTTGTTTTTGCTGACTATAGAGCTTCTCCATCTTTGGCTGCAAAAATATAATCAGATTTCAGTATTGATTATCTGGTGATGTCCACATGTAGAGTCTTCTCTTTTGTTGTTGGAAGAGGGTGTTTGCTATGACCAGTGCATTCTCTTGCCAAAACTGTATTAGCCTTTGCCCTACTTCATTTTGTACTCCAAAGCCAAATTTGCCTGTTACTCCAGGTATTTCTTGACTTCCTACTTTTGCATTCCTGTCCCCTATAATGAAAAGGACATCTTTTAGGGTGTTAGTTCTAGAAGGTTTTGTAGGTCTTCCTAGAACCTTTCAACTTCAGCTTCTTCAGCATTCTTGGTCAGGCTATAGACTTGGATTATTGTGATATTGAATGGTTTGCTTTGGAAACGAACACAGATCCTTCTGTCATTTCTGAGATTGCACCCAACTACTGCATTTCCGACTATTTTGTTGACTATGATGCCTACTCCATTTGTTCTAAGGGATTCTTGCCCACAGTAGCAGATTTTCATCTGCATTAAATTCACCCATTCCAGTCCATTTTATTTGACTAATTCCTCAAATGTTGATGCTCACTCTTGCCATTTCCTGTTTGACCACTTCTAATTTGCCTGGATTCATGGACTTAACATTCCAGGTTCTTATGCAGTATTGTTCTTTATAGCATCAGACTTTACTTCCATCACCAGTCACATCCACAACTGGGTGTTGTGTTTGCTTTGGCTCTGTCTCTTCATTCTTTCTGGTGTTGTTTCTCCACTGATCTCCAGTAGCATATTGGGCAGCTACCAACCTGGGGAATTCATCTTTCAGTGTCTTATCTTTTTGCCTTTTCATATTGTTCATGGTGTTCTCAAGGCAGGAATACTGAGGTGGTTTGCTATTTCCTTCTCTAGTGGACCACATTTTGTCAGAACTCTTCACCATGACCCATCTGTCTTGAGTTGTCCTACATGGCATGGCTCATAGTTTCATTGAGTTAGTCAATGCTGTGGTCCATGTGATCAGATTGTTTAGTTCTCTGTGCTTGTGGTTTTCATTCTGTCTGCCATCTGATGGAGAAAAGTTAGAGGCTCCTGAAATCTTCTTGATGGGAGAGACTGACTGAGGGGGAAATTGAGTCTTGTTCTGATGGACAGGGCCATGCTCAGTAAATCTTTAATCCAATTTTCTGTTTTTCATTCCATTTTGGCTGCCATAAATCAGCTCAGTCTCACATGTTTCTCCTCTGACCTATTTAATTGCCTCAATTTGGGGATTGAACCCCTGTTTCAGTTCCCCTAGCTGCTGAGGGCAGGTCCAGTCCTACTAACACCTCTGTTTCCCCCACTAGTTCCTTTATCCTACCAAGTTTTGCATGGTTTTGGTGGTCGGGTATTCCTGCCTGCTTTCAGCTGGTGGTCTGCAAGCACTTCTGTGTTTGAAGATGTATTCCTGATATCCATGGAGAGACATATACTCCTTGTCCACCTTCTGCTCTGCCATCTTCTTCCTCCAAGAACATTGTTTATTATTTTAGTTGTGCTCACAAGTCTAAGTATAGTCTTAAAAATTGATCCATCTATATAATTTATTTGTATGTTTTATCTATGTAAGTTACTCCTTGATAAATAATTAACAAAATAAGCATGGTAATATGAGTAAACATTTATTCAGTTTAAAAGAATAAAATTATTGTCATGTGCTTGGACCATAGGAAAAATGTTCTGAAAAGAATGTAGAAATATAATACGTTGCATAATCAAAACTAGAATAATTTAGCAATAAAAAGGGAATAAAGTTTATATCAAATTCACTTCTCTATACTTTCAAAAATCCATTCTATTATTTGTAAATCAATATGATGGAATATTCTATTTTTCCAAATATTTTTCCTTTCCATGAATTCTCAAGGATGCTCCACAATGACTAATATCTGTAAATTATTCCAGTACCACATAATAAAAATTGAACAAGTCTTGAAAGTGAATTAATTTTTATAAGCAATTTGCTCTTTTGTAATGAAAAGTTATTGTCTCCACCTTTCAGACAGCAGTTTTCTCTTTGAATTCTTTGTACTGTATTTCCAAGTTTGAGAATAAATTCTTATGTATTTAGAAGATGGAAACAAAAAATCAGTTGACTTTTTATCTTCAGTCTTGTTTCAAATCAGTGGATTGACATGATTATAGTTATTCACTCTAACATTAAAGGTATGCTTTTAATTGAGAACGATAGTTTTCTTTGAGTTTCTGCTCATTTTCTCAGTTAAGGATAATATTGTGATAGAATTCTTAGGTTTAAGCTCCTCTTATTTACATCATTTAAAACTCTTAATATGTTATAGCTTTTTGAATGCAACAATTTAAATTTTTATTTGAAAAAACATTATGTTAGAATTTTTAGTATAAAGGTTAGGATATAGCAAAAATTCTGAAATTTAGGAATAAAATTATTTAAAAAAGCATATTAATAAATGTTTATGATAAAAAACAGTCTCTTCTGGACATATATTTATAGCAATAGAATTTAGGGATTGAAATCAGATGACTTGTCAACATAAAAAGATCATATACACTAGTCAAGAACATTCATGAAAATTTATTTTGCTAGATATATACAAACAGAACATTTTCTACACTTAAGCTTGTTCCTGGTATAAAGATTATGGAAGTTGTTGTTTTGTTGACCACAGACTATAATATAAGGTGCTCAGAGCTACCCTCTTTGTGACAAGCACTTTAAGCTATTCTCTTTACTAGTCTCTTTGTTAAACTTTAAAAGGATTAATAATCATTGAGTATCATATTATGTCAGACTGCCTAATAAACAGAGCAAATTTTATTCTAAAAAGTATTATTTGTAGTCCAATGAAACTAATCAATCTACAGTGTCAAAATTATTTTGAAAATTCATTTTGAGCTCACTAAAATAACTTCAGATACTATAAACCAGAGAATTTTGAATTTTTTCCTTTAAATTCAGAATAAATATATAATGGAGCCCTCATAGTCAACAAAAGAGCCCAAAATGCAGTACTTGGGTGCAATCTCATAAGACAGAATGATCTCAGTTCATTTCCAAGGCAAACCATTCAACATCATAGTAATTCAAGTCTATGCCCTAAAACACTAATGACAAAGAAGCTGAAGGTGACTGGTTATATAAAGATCTACAAGACTTCTTACAACTAACAGAAACAATGATGTACTTTTCATCATTGGGGAATTAATACCTGGAGAAACATCCAAGCTTGGCCTTGGAGTACAAAATGAAACAGAGCAAAGGCTCACAGAGTTTAGTTAAGAGAACACACTGATCATAGTAAACACCCTCTTCCAACAACCCAAAATATTATTCTACACATGGACATCACCATATGGTCAATACCAAAGTCACACTGATTATATTCTATCAGCCAAAGATGGAGAAGCTCTACACAGTCAGTAAAAGCAATACCTGGAGCTGACCTCTTTATTGAGGGATGGGATGGGGAGGGAGGTGGGAGGGGGTTCAGGATGGGGCACACATATACACCCATGGCTGATTCACGTCAATGTATGGTAAAAAACCACTACAATATTGTAAAGTAATTAGCCTTCAATTAAATTAATTTTAAAAATTCAGGCTTGAATTGAAGAAAGTAGGGAAAACTAGTAGGCCATCTAAGTATGACCTAAATCAAATGCTTTATGATTATACAGTGGAAGTAAGAAATAGATTCAGGGGATTAGATCTGGTAGACAGAGTGCCTAGGGAACTATGATGGAGGTTCCTAACATTGCACAGGAGGCAATGACCAAAATCACCGCCCCCCCCCCCAAAAAAAAAAATGCAAGCAGACAAAATGGTTGTCTGAGGAGGCCTTACAAATAGCTGAGAAAAGAAGAGAAGTGAAAGGCAAAGGAGAAAGGGAAAGATATACCCAACTGAATGCAGCATTCCAGAGAATAGCAAGGAGAGATGAGAAGGCCTCCTTAAATGAAAAATGCAAAGAAATAGGAGAAAACAATATTATGGAAAAGACTAGAGATATCTTCAAGAAAACTGGTGACATCAAGTGAGCATTTTATGCAAGGATAGGCATAATAAAAGACAGAAATTATAAAGCCTAAAAGAAGCAGAAGAAATTAAGGGGAGAAGGCATGAATACACAGAAAAACTAGACACAAAATATCTTAATGACCCAGATAATGGGAAAGGTGTGGTCACTCACCTAGAGCCAGACATCGTGGAGTGTGAAGTTAAGTGTGCCTTAGGAAGCATTGCTATGAATGAAGTTAGTGGAGTGATAGGATTCCAGTTGAACTAGTTAAAATCCTCAAAGATGATGCTGTTAAAGTACTGCACTTAATATGTCAGCAAATTTTGAAAATTCAGCAGTGACCAGAGGACCACAAAAGGTCAGTTTTCATTCTAGTGCCCAAGAAGGTCAATGCCAATGAATGTTCAAAGTACCAAACAATTGGACTTATTTCACGTTAGCAAGGTTTGCTAAAAATTCTTTAACCTAGATTTTAGCAGTATTTGAACAGAGAACTCCTAGATGTACAAGTTGGATTTAGAAAGGAGAGGAACCGGAGATCAAATTATAAACATTGGTTGGATAAGGAAGAAAGCAAGGGGATTTCAGAAAAACATCTACTTTCTGCTTCATTGACTAGGCTAAAGCCTTTGACTGTGTCGATCACAACAAACTGTGCTGTTATTCAGTCACTTAGCCATATCTGACTCTTTGTGCCCCCATGAAGTGCAGCACACTAGGCTTCTCTGTTGTTCTCTATCTCAGAGTTTTCTCAAAATCATGTCCATTGAGTCGGTGATACTATCCAACCATCTCATCTTCTGTCGTCACCTTCTCTTCTTGTCCTTAATCTTTCTCAGTTCCAGGGTCTTTTCAAATGAATCAACACTTTGTATCTGGTGGCCAAAGTATTGGAGCTTCAACTTCAGCATCATTTCTTCCAATGAATATTCAGGGTTGATTTCCTGTAGAATTGACTGCTTTGATCTGCTTGCAGCCCAAGGTACTCTCCAGAGTCTTCTCCAGCACCACAGTTTGAAAGCATTAATTCTTCAAGTCTAACTCCAATACTTTGGCCACCTCATGTGAAGAGTTGACTCATTGGCAAAGACTCTGATGCTGGGAGGGATTGGGGACAAGAGGAGAAGGGGACAACAGAGGATGAGATGGCTGGATGGCATCACCGACTCGACAGACATGAGTTTGAGCAAGCTCAGGGAGTTGATGGACAGGTAAGCTTGATGTGCTGCATGCAGTCCATATGGTCACAAAGAATTGGACACAACTGAGTGACTGAAATGAACTGACTGAATAACCCAGATAACCACAATGGTGTGATCATTCGCCTAGAGCCAGACATCCTGGAGTGTGAAGTTAAGTGAACCTTAGGAAGCATTAATATGAACAAAGCTAGTGGAGGTGATATAACTCCAGCTGAGCTATTTAAAATCCTAAAAGATGATGTTGCTAAACTGCTGTACTCAGTATATAAGGAAATTTGGAAAATTCAGCAGTGGACATGAGACTGGAAAGATCATTTTTCCTTTAATTCCCAAAGGAAGGTAATGTCAAAGAGTGCTCAACTACTATACAATTGCACTCATTTCACATGCTAGAAGATTATTCTCAAAATCCTTCAAGCTAGCCTTCAGCCGTATGTGAACCAAGAACTTACATAACTGAGAACAAGCTGGATTTAGAAGAGGCATAGAAACCAGGAACCAGAGATGAAATTGACAACATCTGCTGGATCATAGAAAAATCAAGGGAATTCTGAAAAGAAAAACAAAACCATCTGCTTCTGCTTCATTGATTATGCTAAAACCTTCAACTGTGTGGATCACAACAAACTGGAAAATTCTTGAATAGGTGATATATCAAACCACCTTACTTGTCTCCTAAGAATCCTGTATTCAAGACAAGGAGCAACAGTTAGAACTGGATATGAAATGGTGGACTGGTTCAAAATTGGGGAAGGAGTATGTCAAGGGTGTACATTGTCACCCTGCTTATTTAACTTATATGCAGAGTAGTTCATGTGAAATATCAGCCTTGATGAATCACAAGGTGGAATCAAATTGTTGGGAGAAATATCAACCTCAGATATGCAGATTATACCACTTTAATGGCAGAAACCAAAGAGGAAATAGAGAGCCTCTTGGAGAGTGAAAAAGCTTGCTTAAAAGTCAACATTCAAAAAAATGAAGATCATGGCATCTGGCCCCATCACTTAATGGCAAACAGATGGGGAAAATATGGAAACAGTGACAGATTTTATTTTCTTGGGCTCCAAAATTTCTGTGGATGGTAACTGCAGCCATGAAATTAAAACAAACTCGCTGCCTGGAAGGAAAACTATGACAAACCTAGACAGCATATTAAAAAGCAGAGACATCACTTTGCCAACAAAGGTCCATATAGTCAAAGCTATAGTTTTTCCAGCAGTCATGTACAGATTTGAGAGTTGGACCATAGCGAAGGTGGAGAACCAAAGAATTGATTTTTTTTTTTTTTTTTGAATTGTGGTGTTGAAGAAGACTCTTGAGACTCCCTAGGACAGCAAAGAAATTAAACCAGTCAATTCTAAAGGAAATCAAGCCTGAATAGTCATTGGAAGGATTAAGGTTGAAGCTGAAGCTTTGATACTTTGGCTACATAATGTAAAGGGAGGACTCACTGGAAAAGATCCTGATGCTGGGAAAGATTGAAGTCAAGAGGAAAAGGAGGTGACGGAGCATGAGATGGTTGGATGGCATCATCGACTCACTGGATATGAGTTTGAGTAAACTCCGGGAAAGGGTGAAGGACAGGGAAACCTGGGTGCTGCAGCTAATGGGCGTTGCAGAGTTGAACATGACTTAGCAAATGAACAGCAATAGAAATGGCTACATGTATGGTTGATGCCTTCTCTTTGTTTAGCATTTTTCAGAATAACAAATTGGTTTTTAAACAAATTCAAATGTGAAGAGCTTCATGATAGTTTTCCTATTTTTTAAGAACTCATAAACTTAATATGTATGTTTACTTTCTTTCTAGTGTAGGTTTTATTCTCTTTAATGTTGAAATTTGTCCCTATTTGCTACTAGGAACCCCTTAAATGTGACTCATGTATCATTTTAATACAATCCCATTGTCTGCTTTTCAACAAAATAGTCCAAATTCATCTTGCATGTTTCCTATCACAGATCTAAAGGTATGTATTTCTACTGTCTGCTTCCCTTTAGTGGAAAATAGCATTTATGGTAGATGTGCTTACTATTATTGGATGGTCACTTTTTATAGTCTTATTTGGGGAGAAACTATTGTATAAGTTTATAGCATTGATATTCAAGTTTAGGATTTGTAAAAATGAGGTATTTTTACTAAGATCTTTGAGTATTTCTCTTACACCTACATTTGTGCTTCTGAATAACTTTAGTATAAATACTTGTTTGTTTTATTTACATACCATTTTATATTTATATTTCAATGCTTTGCATCATGACACTAAGAACTACATTTTATATATAATATGTATAACTTGAAAACAGTGATTTGAATACTAGTGTTAATATCATTATTGAAAACAGCTTAATGTATATTTAACATTAAGATATATCCTACCGTGTATGTTGAATACACTTTTTAAAAACTTTTTATTTTGTATTGATATGTAGCTGATTAACAATGCTATGATAGTTTCAAGTGAGCAGCAAAGGGAATCAGCCATCCATATACATGTATTTATTCTCCCCCAAAGTCCCCTCCCTTCCAGGCTGGCTCATAACATTGAGCAAAATTTACAATTATTTTGAAGTCATTTGAAATAAAACCTTTCTTTAACATTAAACCATAATATATTAATCATAATTATGTTACAGTCTCTGATATTTCCAACGAATCTGAGTCTGGTCTTATTGATTGCTTTTTCTAATGACAATTGGTAATTTTATCATATTTTGCTGTCTCATAGTTTTCATTATCAATACATATTGGACATTGTATGTGGAGTGGAGATTGAGGTAAATAGTTTTAATGAATACTTCTTTTTCTGTCATACTGTCAATGGGATTGGTTGAGTCATTCTAGTGAGTAGTTAAGCTGGGTTTGAGGCACCACAGACTTCAAATTACTCCAGAGATGGAATTTTCTGCTTTGTGCTTATTAAAGATCCCAGAAGTCCTGAGAGTTGTTCACTAGTGTTCTTACTCTACCCTCAGTTTTCAGCAAGCAGGCATGACACAGGTCCAGAAGGTGAACATAAGCCTAGGGGTCAACTTCTGTTGCTCTGACTTGAAGAGAAGCTCACAGTGGCCACTGGATGGCTCAGTCCTCTTGCTCCAGCTGTGGGCTCAGGCCACAGCTCTCAGAAGAAAAACAGGGCTTAGCACTCCTGGCCCTTCCCCCGTGGCCCTGAACGCTGTTTCAGGTCCCTGGACTATTTTGGGGGGGGAGCTCCTGGATTGGAGCAAGTGTCTCCAGCGATAGTGGACCTCCACTTTATAACCGTGCAAGATTCTTGGCTTTTTTTAATCTCAAATTTATATTTCAAACTTGTGGTTAGATGTTAGTCACATGGTTCTTTCATCTGCAACTGGGTCTGACAACATAGCTTTTATCCTACACAGCTATTAAAAATAGAATTTTGTTATGAATAAAGAAGTAGAAAATGAACATGGTAGTCAGCTAGCATGGTCTGATCTGCAAAAAGTACTGTGTTAGGCACCTATAAACATAATATAAAATAATATTATTTTAATTTTTGTAAAATCTTTGAAGTAAATGTTACTTAATTCTTTAAACAATGCTGTGTGAAACATAAAGACAATCCACTACCCCAAATTTTTTTGGGATACACACTATAAACCTCAGCCTCAAAAATTCTGCGAGATGCCTAAGACAATGCTATTTTTGACAGAATTACATAATCTTTCTCTAGGGATATATGTAAAGTGCACTAAAATAGGTTTCACAAAAGCTGAAAAATTTCTGATTTTTTTCCTTGTAATAGTTCTATAACCTTGTGCTTATTTGAGCCTCAATACTTGCAGCTAAAAATAAGCACTCTAATCCTTGAAAGTTTGAATTGCAAATGAGAAAATGCCAGGAAAAATGCTTTGACAACCAGGGACTACTGAACAACAGTATGCAATACGATGGTAGGATACATCCATCTGCTGTAAATTATTGAAATAAATAATAGCTGTGAAATACTGTACGTGAGATTTCTGAGAATGTTGTTGGCAATTGATAAATATTTGTTAAAAAATCAAAAGTGTGAATGTTGTGATAGGTATGGTATTTTGTTTTTATTAAGGTACTTTCTTCTTTGCATTTTCCCATACCCAGACTAGTTAGCCTCAGCCTCAGGCATCCACTTGATCCAGGGCTGTAAGCAGTGCTCTTAATTTCATTAAACAGGAAGACGTTAGACTTAGGGAGCTTGTATGGTCAGGTCACTCAAGGTGGGTGTTCTCTTGTCTCTGCACATCCCCTGCCAGACCAATACCTGCATCAACTATATCCTACACACATGACTGACCTTCCTATACACTTGCCTCAGGCCCCCAGCTAGTGACTGCTCTTATCAAAGGGATGGTAAGGGGCATGCCCCTCTGCTGGTTTCCCCAGTAACTGATGAGTCAACCTGATATCAATTCTCTTATAACTAGCAATCTCCCCTTCCTCCCTGGCACTAAGACTGCCACCATGTCACCTGCCTGCTGACCACAATATGCGGTGGCTTGTTGCCCTGGGACTCTGCTTCAGACATGTAAGTTTCCCCCTTTCATCAAACCACTGATGTTTTTGTTGCTAATTCTGGGCTTTTCTTCCATCTTGAAGTTGGGCAAGCACAGGTCTTTGTAGAACTGCAGGGTTCAGTCCTACAGAACTCTAAGGCCTTAGCAGCCTGTAAAATCAGGCTGATATCTAAGCCAGAGTCAATACCTGTAAATGCCTCAAGATTAAAAAAAATAAAAACTTAAGAAAAACCAATTCCTAACAGTCAGCTAGGTTTCCCAAAAAAGGCAACAACCTTAGCTATAGCCAATCAAATAATTTCCTTGCTTTGCTTACCCATTTGCTTTCCCACATTTCCTGCTGGTGGAAAGCTCCAAGCCTTTTTCTATTTGGCATTAGCTGATTCAAATCTGTGTTTGCTCAAATAAAGTCCAAAATTTTAATGCACTACAGTTTAACTTTTAACAGTGTAGAAATTCAGTTTGCTAAGGTAACTAGAAAGTAAAGAAAAAAGAAAGAAAATCAGCTTCTAAATTAACAATTGAAGAAATAACAGAATTTCTTTATAAGAAAGAATTCTGTAATTTTCTTTATCTCCTGTTTTACATATTGGCAGCTAGTCCAGGTCACTAATACATAATTTGTTGGTTTGTTTGTTTATTCCCATAGAATGATTAAGATATCACTTTCTCTGAAAACTGTTAGCCAATGAAGCTTATTACACTCAAATAGAAGGGATCTTGTATAGAGAAAATAAAAAAAAATGGAAACCCTCACCTCCTAACTGAGAAGGAGTGTGGGGTTATGTGTCCAGATGTGTCGACAGATCTTCTCACATCATGAGGACAAGCTATGTTAGTTTCATCTAGAGCAGCAGTTTTAAGTATGGTCCCTGCACTAACAGCAGTTTATTATCTGACGTTTACAAGAACACAAAATGTCCTGATTTCTAACAAATAGGAACAAAAAACATCAGCTGTAACCTACTTGGAAAGTATGTCAGAATTAGCTACTTCCAAAGGAAAGAGTGGCCTGTAACTGGTGGCCACAGGAGAGGACGCTTTTACCACACTGGAAACTACAGTCAGATTTCAGAGATTAAGCAAAGCTAGAATAATGCTGAGGCTTGTACTGAGTTGAATAGTGCCCATCCCCCCGCCCGCCACCCCCCCCCCAAAATATTAATGCCCAATCAGAACCTCAGAATGTGATTGTATTTAGACATTGTATGTTTGCAGATGTAATTAGTTAAGATAAAGCTATTGTAGATTGATAAGGACCCTGAAAACAGTGACTGATGTTATAACACGATCTGGTGAAAAGACAAGGAAACATGTTGAGAAGATGCTATGTGAAGATGGAGGCATATTGGAGTGATGCATGTACAAACCAAGAGATTCCAAGGACTATTCCAACCATCAGGAGCTAGGAAAGAGAGGCTTTGGGGCAGAGCCTCTAAAAGAAATCAAATTTACCAGCACCCTGAGGTCAGATTTCTAGTCTCCTGATCTGTGACAGCATACATGTGTTGTTTTAAACTATCAAGCTTGTGGTCATTTGTTACAGCTGCCCTATGAAATCAATACAAATCAAGTCAAAGAAAATTGGGAAGAAGATGAAGCATAGGAAAAAAACAATTAATTCAGACAAAGATTTCAGCAGCAAAATATTCAGCAGGTAGAAATTCAAATGAGACAAATTTTGCACCCGAGTTAGCAATTCAGAGAGATTCCTGACTCAGTTCTTGCAATAAAGTATAAAATGGGCTACTACAACCTGCCTCTTGAGAAACCTATATGCAGGTCAGGAAGCAACAGTTAGAACTGGACATGGAACAACAGACTGGTTACAAATAGGAAAAGGAGAGTGTCAAGGCTATATATTGTCACCCTGCTTATTTAACTTCTATGCAGAGTACATCATGAGAAACGCTGGGCTGGAAGCAGCACAAGCTGGAATCAAGATTGCCAGGAGAAATATCAATAAGCACAGATATGCAGATGACACCACCCATATGGCAGAAAGTGAAGAGGAACTAAAAAGCCTCTTGATGAAAGTGAAAGAGGAGAGTGAAAAAGTTGGCTTAAAGCTCAACATTCAGAAAACGAAGATCATGGCATCTGGTCCCATCACTTTTGGGAAATAGATGGGGAAACAGTGGAAACAGTGTCAGACTTTATTTTTTTGGGCTCCAAAATCACTGCAGTTGGTGATTGCAGTCATGAAATTAAAAGATAACTTGGAAGGAAAGTTATGACCAACCTAGATAGCATATTAAAAAGCAGAGACATTACTTTGCCAACAAAGGTTTTTCCAGTGGTCATGTATGGATGTGAGAGTTGTACTCTGAAGAAAGCTGAGCACTGAAAAATTGATGCTTTTGAACTGTGGTGTTGGAGAAGACTCTTGCAAGTCCCTTGGACTACAAGGAGATCCAACCAGTCCATTCTAAAGGAGATTAGTCCTGGGTGTTCTTTGGAAGGACTGATGCTAAAGCTGAAGCTCCAGTACTTTGGCCACCTGATGTGAAGAGCTGACTGATTGAAAAAGACCCTGATGCTGGGAGGGATTGGGGGCAGGAGGAGAAGGGGACGACAGAGGATGAGATGGCTGGATGGCATCACCAACTCGATGGATGTTAATTTGAGTGAACTCTGTGAGTTAGTGATGGACAGGGAGGTCTGGTGTGCTGCAATTGATGGGGTTGCAAAGAGTGAGACAGGACTGAGGGACTGAACTGAACTGAACTGAACGGAAAAGTTTTACAACCCTGTCTCTTCCCATCACTTTGAGATCTTATAAGCTACCAACCTCTTTCTTAACTCTATGTTCCATCTTGGATGTGAGAGAGAAAAGAGAGAAATCTGAAAGACAACCTGTTAAACTGAGGAATATTAAGGATTAAAGCAACAACCGCAGACTACTGAATCTATCTAAGATTACAGATTTTCTGAAATTATTATGATCAAAATAGTAAACTTTTCCTGTGACTTCCTCCTTTGTCTCCTTCCCTGGTGCTTGGGACTGGGACCAACTAGATGTGAATCTTCTGCAGTTCAGAAAGAATCATCTCAACTGTTCGTCAGTGCTGTTCTAGGAAAGAAGGAAAGGATAGGATCAGGGTTCAGTCAGGGCCATAAAGAAAATTGGTAAAATGCCAAGAAAAGGGCCCTGGTCACAGGATATTTTATTGGGGCTTCATATCCAGGATTCCACTTATTTATCCATTTATTTCTTTTAATTTCTAAAGTTTGATTCAGTTCAGTTCAGTTCAGTCACTCAGTCGTGTCTGACTCTTTGCAACCCCATGAATCTCAGCACACCAGGCCTCCCTGTCCATCATCCACTGCCGGAGTTCACTCAGACTCACGTCCATCCAGTCAGTGATGCCATCCAGCCATCTCATCCTCTGTTGTCCCCTTCTCCTCCTGCCTCCAATCCCTCCCAGCATCAGAGTCTTTAACTCCAGTACTTTGGCCACCTCATGCGAAGAGTTGACTCATTGGAAAAGTTTAATTAGACACTCCCTAAACACCAGACATTGTGTTCAATGCTTTAATATATTAACAAAGCATAAGCTTTCCAGGATTTCATTGTGAAAATGTGCAAACAGGAAAACTTCAGACTTCTTCAGTGCATATCAATATACCCACCATTGCCTAGCTTATAATTTATATATTTTGCTGTGCTTCCTTTATAACATATTAATCCATCCCTCTATTTCTCATTCATGATTATTATTTTTGATATATCTCAAAGTAAATTTCCGACAGCAGTAGAATTTCTCTATATACTTAATTTTGCTTATAATTTAATAAGATTAAATATTTGTTTGCTGGTTTATTTTCTTTAGAGTTTAAATGTATATACATTGAAATGTAGGAACTTTTGGTGAACATTCACTGAGTTTTGACAAGTAGATAGTTATATGTAACACCCAAATCTGCAGACCCCAGATTCTCTAACTTTCCCACCCATTCTAGAGACAACCATTGTTTTTTTTCTCACCATAGAAAAATTTCACCAATTCTACAAGTTCATATGTACAAAATAATACATATTGTGTTATTTTGTGTAAGTGTTTTCACTTTTTATGTTGAGTTATATTGTTTTTTTATCTAAATATGTTCCTTTTCATACTGTTCATACTATTCATGGGGTTTTCAAGGCAAGAATACTGAAGTGGTTTGCAATTCCCTTCTCCAGTGGATCATATTCAGAACTTTCCACCATGACCACCATCTTGGGTGGCCCTACAAGGCATGGCTCATAGTTTCAGTGAGTTAGACAAGGCTGTGTTCCATGTGATAAGATTGGTTAGTTTTCTGAGATTGTGGTTTTCAGTCTGTCTGCCCTTTGATGGAAAAGGATAAGAGGCTTATAGAAGCTTCCTGATGAGAGAGATTGACTGAGGGGGAAACTGGGTATTGTTCTGGTGGGCAGGGCCATGCTCAGTAAATCTTTAATCTAATTTTCTATTGATGGGTGGGGCTATGTTCCCTCCTTGTTATTTACCTGGGGCCAAACTATGGCGGACACTGAAAGATGAGCTCCCCAGGTCGGTAGGTGCCCAATATGCTACTGGATATCAGGGGAGAAATAACTCCAGAAAGAACGAAGGGATGGATCCAAAGCAAAACAACACCCACTTGTGGATGTGATGGGTGATGGAAGTAAAGTCTGATGCTGTAAAGAACAATATTGCATAGGAACCTGGAATGTCAGGTCCATGAATCCAGGCAAATTGGAAGTGGTCAAACAAGAGACGGCAAGAGTAAGCATCCACATTTGAGGAATCAGTGAACTAAAATGGACTGGAATGGGTGAATTTAACTCAGATGATCAGTATATCTACTACTGTGGGCAAGAATCCCTTGGAAGAAATGGAGTAGCCATCATAGTCAACAAAGAGTCCAAAATGCAGTACTTGGATGCAATCTCAAAAAGTGTCAGAATGATCTCTGTTCGTTTCCAAGGCAAAGCATTCAATATCATATTAATCCAAGTCTATGCCCTGACCAGTAATACTGAAGAAGCTGAAGTTGAACAGCTCTATGAAAACCTCCAAGACCTTCTAGAACTAATACCCCAAAAAGTTGTCCTTTAAATTATAGGGGGTGGGAATGCAAAGTAGGAAGTCAAGAAATACCCGGAGTAACAGGCAAATTTGGCTTTGGAGTACAGAATGAAATAGGGCAAAGGCTAATACAGTTTTGCTAAGAGAATGCACTTGTCATAGCAAACACCATCTTCCAACAACACAAGAAAAGATTCTACATGTGGACATCACCAGATGATCAATACTGAAATCAGACTGATTATACTCATTGTAGCTAAAGATGGAGAAGCTCTATACAGTCAGCAAAAACAAGACTGGGAGCTGACCTTGGCTCAGATCATGAACTCTTTATTGCCAAATTCAGACTTAAATTAAAGAAAGTAGGGAAAACCACTAGACCATTAAGTTCAGTTTAGTTCAGTCGCTCAGGCGTGTCCGACTCTTTGCAACCCCATGAATTGCAGCACACCAGGCCTCCCTGTCCATCACCAACTCCCAGAGTTCACTCAAACTCATGTCCATCGAGTCAGTGATGCCATCCAGCCACCTCATCCTCTGTCATCCCCTTCTCCTCCTGCCCCTATTCCCTCCCAGCATCAGAGTCTTTTCAAATGAGTCAACTCTTCGCGTGAGGTGGCCAAAGTACTGGAGTTTCAGCTTTAGCATCATTCCTTCCAAAGAAATCACAGGGCTGATCTCCTTCAGAATGGACGGGTTGGACATCCTTGCAGTCCAAGGGACTCTCAAGAGTCTTCTCCAACACCACAGTTCAAAAGCATTAATTCTTCGGCGCTCAGCCTTCTTCACAGTCCAACTCTCACATCCATACATGACCACAGGAAAAACCAGAGCCTTGCCTAGATGGACCTTAGTCAGCAAAGTAATGTCTCTGCTTTTCAATATGCTATCTAGGTTGGTCATAACTTTTCTTCCAAGGAGTAAGCGTCTTTTAATCTCATGGCTGCAGTCACCATCTGCAGTGATTCTGGAGCCCCCAGAAATAAAGTCTGACACTGTTTCCACTGTTTCCCCATCTATTTCCCAAAAGTGATGGGACTGGATGCCATGATCTTTGTTTTCTGAATGTTGAGCTTTAGGCCAACTTTTTCACTCTCCTCTTTCACTTTCATCAAGAGGCTTTTTAGCGCCTCTTCACTTTCTGCCATAAGGTGGTGTCATCTGCATATCTGAGGTTATTGATATTTCTCCCGGCAATCTTGATTCCAGCTTCTGTTTCTTCCAGTCTGGCATTTCTCATGATGAACTCTGCATAGAAGTTCAATAAGCAGGGTGACAATATACAGCCTTGACATACTCCCTTTCCTATTTGTAACCAGTCTGTTGTTCCATGTCCAGTTCTAATTGTTGCTTCCTGACCTGCATACAGATTTCTCAAGAGGAAGGTTAGGTGGTCTGGTATTCCCATCTCTTTCAGAATTTTCCACGGTTTATTGTGATCCACACAGTCAAAGGCTTTGGCATAGTCAATAAAGCAGAAACAGATGTTTTTCTGGGACTCTTGTTTTTCCATGATCCAGCGGATGTTGACAATTTGATATCTGGTTCCTCTGCCTTTTCTAAAACCAGGCTGAACATTAGGGAGTTCACGGTTCATGTATTGCTGAAGCCTGGCTTGGAGAATTTTGAGCATTACTTACTGGCATGAGAGATGAGTGCATTGTGTGGTAGTTTGAGCATTCTTTGGCATTGCCTTTCTTTGGGAGTGGAATGAAAACTGACCTTTTCCAGTCCTGTGGCCACTGCTGAGTATTCCAAATTTGCTGACATATTGGGTGCACCACTTTCACAGCATCATCTTTCAGGATTTGAAACAGCTCAACTGGAATTCCATCACCTCCACTAGCTTTGTTCATAGTGATGATTTCTAAGGCCCACTTGACTTCACATTCCAAGATGTCTGGATCTAGATTAGTGATCACATCATTATGACTATCTGGGTCGTGAAGATCTTTTTTTGTACAGTTCTTCCCTGTATTCTTGCCACCTCTTCTTAATATCTTCTGCTTCTGTTAGGTCCATACCATTTCTGTCCTTTATTGAGCCCATCTTTGCATGAAATGTTCCCTTGGTATCTCTAATTTTCTTGAAGAGATCTCTAGTCTTTCCCATTCTATTGTTTTCCTCTATTTCTTTGCATGATCGCTGAAGAAGGCTTTCTTATCTCTTCTTGCTATTCTTTGGAACTCTGCATTCAGATGGTTATCTCTTTCCTTTTCTCCTTTGCTTTTCGCCTCTCTTCTCTTCACAGCTATTTGTAAGGCCTCCCCAGACAGCCATTTTGCTTTTTTGCATTTCTTTTCCATGGGGATGTCTTGATCCCTGTCTCCTGTACAATGTCACGAACCTCATTCCATAGTTCATCAAGCACTCTATCTATCAGATCTAGTCCTTTATTTTTTTTTTTTTTTTTTTTTTTTTTTTTTTTTTTTTTTAGTTTTGAAGAATTTTTTTTTTTTTTTTTATTAAATTTTAAAATCTTTAATTCTTACATGTGTTCCCAAACATGAAACCCCCTCCCACCTCCCTCCCCATAACATCTCTGTGGATGATCCCCATGCACCAGCCCCAATCATGCTGTATCCTGCGTCAGACATAGACTGGCGATTCAATTCTTACATGATAGTATACATGATAGAATGCCATTCTCCCCAATCATCCCGCCCTCTCCCTCTCTCTCTGAGTCCAAAAGTCCGTTATACACAGCTGTGTCTTTTTTCCTGTCTTGCATACAGGGTCGTCATTGCCATCTTTCTAAATTCCATATATATGTGTTAGTATACTGTATTGGTGTTTTTCTTTCTGGCTTACTTCACTCTGTATAATCGGCTCCAGTTTCATCCATCTCATCAGAACTGATTCAAATGAATTCTTTTTAACGGCTGAGTAATACTCCATCGTGTATATGTACCAAAGCTTCCTTATCCATTCATCTGCTGATGGACATCTAGGTTGTTTCCATGTCCTGGCTATTATAAACAGTGCTGCGATGAACATTGGGGTACATGTGTCTCTTTCACTTCTGGTTTCCTCGGTGTGTATACCCAGCAGTGGGATTGCTGGGTCATAAGGTAGTTCTATTTGCAATTTTTTAAGGAATCTCCACACTGTTCTCCATAGTGGCTGTACTAGTTTGCATTCCCACCAACAGTGTAGGAGGGTTCCCTTTTCTCCACACCCTCTCCAGCATTTGTTGCTTGCAGATTTTTGGATCGCTGCCATTCTGACTGGTGTGAAGTGGTACCTCATTGTGGTTTTGATTTGCATTTCTCTGATAATGAGTGATGTTGAGCATCTTTTCATGTGTTTGTTAGCCATCCGTATGTCTTCTTTGGAGAAATGTCTATTTAGTTCTTTGGCCCATTTTTTGATTGGGTCGTTTATTTTTCTGGAATTGAGCTGCATAAGTTGCTTGTATATTTTTGAGATTAGTTGTTTGTCAGTTGCTTCATTTGCTATTATTTTCTCCCATTCAGAAGGCTGTCTTTTCACCTTGCTTATAGTTTCCTTTGTTGTGCAGAAGCTTTTAATTTTAATTAGATCCCATTTGTTTATTTTTGCTTTTATTTCCAGAATTCTGGGAGGTGGATCATAGAGGATCCTGCTGTGATTTATGTCTGAGAGTGTTTTGCCTATATTCTCCTCTAGGAGTTTTATAGTTTCTGGTCTTACATTTAGATCTTTAATCCATTTTGAGTTTATTTTTGTGTGCGGTGTTAGAAAGTGATCTAGTTTCATTCTTTTACAAGTGGTTGACCAGTTTTCCCAGCACCACTTGTTAAAGAGATTGTCTTTACTCCATTGTATATTCTTGCCTCCTTTGTCAAAGATAAGGTGTCCATATGTGTGTGGATTTATCTCTGGGCTTTCTATTTTGTTCCATTGATCTATATGTCTGTCTTTGTGCCAGTACCATACTGTTTTGATGACTGTGGCTTTGTAGTAGAGCCTGAAGTCAGGCAAGTTGATTCCTCCAGTTCCATTCTTCTTTCTCAAGATTGCTTTGGCTATTCGAGGTTTTTTGTATTTCCATACAAATCTTGAAATTATTTGTTCTAGTTCTGTGAAAAATATGGCTGGTAGCTTGATAGGGATTGCGTTGAATTTGTAAATTGCTTTGGGTAGTATACTCATTTTCACTATATTGATTCTTCCGACCCATGAACATGGTATATTTCTCCATCTATTAGTGTCCTCTTTGATTTCTTTCATCAGTGTTTTATAGTTTTCTATATATAGGTCTTTAGTTTCTTTGGGTAGATATATTCCTAAGTATTTTATTCTTTTCATTGCAATGGTGAATGGAATTGTTTCCTTAATTTCTTTTTCTACTTTCTCATTATTAGTGTATAGGAATGCAAGGGATTTCTGTGTGTTGATTTTATATCCTGCAACTTTACTATATTCATTGATGAGCTCTAGTAATTTTCTGGTGGAGTCTTTAGGGTTTTCCATGTAGAGGATCATGTCATCTGCAAACAGTGAGAGTTTTACTTCTTCTTTTCCAATTTGGATTCCTTTTATTTCTTTTTCTGCTCTGATTGCTGTGGCCAAAACTTCCAGAACTATGTTGAATAGTAGCGGTGAAAGTGGACACCCTTGTCTTGTTCCTGACTTTAGGGGAAATGCTTTCAATTTTTCACCATTAAGGATAATGTTTGCTGTGGGTTTGTCATATATAGCTTTTATTATGTTGAGGTATGTTCCTTCTATTCCTGCTTTCTGGAGAGTTTTTATCATAAATGGATGTTGAATTTTGTCAAAGGCCTTCTCTGCATCTATTGAGATAATCATGTGGTTTTTATTTTTCAATTTGTTAATGTGGTGAATTACATTGATTGATTTGCGGATATTGAAGAATCCTTGCATCCCTGGGATAAAGCCCACTTGGTCATGGTGTATGATCTTTTTAATATGTTGTTGGATTCTGATTGCTAGAATTTTGTTGAGGATTTTTGCATCTATGTTCATCAGTGATATTGGCCTGTAGTTTTCTTTTTTTGTGACATCTTTGTCAGGTTTTGGTATTAGGGTGATGGTGGCCTCATAGAATGAGTTTGGAAGTTTACCTTCCTCTGCAATTTTCTGGAAGAGTTTGAGTAGGATAGGTGTTAGCTCTTCTCGAAATTTTTGGTAGAATTCAGCTGTGAATCCGTCTGGACCTGGGCTTTTGTTTGCTGGAAGATTTCTGATTACAGTTTCAATTTCCGTGCTTGTGATGGGTCTGTTAAGATTTTCTATTTCTTCCTGGTTCAGTTTTGGAAAATTGTACTTTTCTAAGAATTTGTCCATTTCTTCCACATTGTCCATTTTATTGGCATACAACTGCTGATAGTAGTCTCTTATGATCTTTTGTATTTCTGTGTCGTCTGTTGTAATCTCTCCATTTTCATTTCTAATTTTATTGATTTGATTTTTCTCTCTTTGCTTCTTGATGAGTCTGGCTAGTGGTTTGTCAATTTTATTTATCCTTTCAAAGAACCAGCTTTTGGCCTTGTTGATTTTTGCTATGGTCTCTTTTGTTTCTTTAGCATTTATTTCTGCCCTAATTTTTAAGATTTCTTTCCTTCTACTAACTCTGGGGTTCTCCAATTCTTCCTTTTCTAGTTGCTTTAGTTGTAGAGTTAGGTTATTTATTTGACTTTTTTCTTGTTTCTTGAGGTATGCCTGTATTGCTATGAACTTTCCTCTTAGCACTGCTTTTATAGTGTCCCACAGGTTTTGGGTTGTTGTGTTTTCATTTTCATTAGTTTCTATGCATATTTTGATTTCTTTTTTGATTTCTTCTGTGATTTGTTGGTTATTCAGAAGTGTGTTGTTCAACCTCCATATGTTGGAATTTTTAGTAGTTTTTCTCCTGTAATTGAGATCTAATCTTAATGCATTATGGTCAGAAAAGATGCTTGGAATGATTTCGATTTTTTTGAATTTATCAAGTTTAGATTTATGGCCCAGGATGTGATCTATCCTGGAGAAGGTTCCATGAGCACTTGAAAAAAAGGTGAAATTCATTGTTTTGGGGTGAAATGTCCTATAGATATCAATTAGGTCTAATTGATCTAATGTATCATTTAAAGTTTGCGTTTCTTTGTTAATTTTCTGTTTAGTTGATCTGTCCATAGGTGTGAGTGGGGTATTAAAGTCTCCCACTATTATTGTGTTATTGTTGATTTCCCCTTTCATACTTGTTAGCATTTGTCTTACATATTGCGGTGCTCCTATATTGGGTGCATATATATTTATAATTGTTATATCTTCTTCTTGGATTGATCCTTTGATCATTATGTAGTGGCCTTCTTTGTCTCTTTTCACAGCCTTTGTTTTAAAGTCTATTTTATCAGATATGAGTATTGCCACTCCTGCTTTCTTTTGGTCTCTATTTGCGTGGTATATCTTATTCCAGCCCTTCACTTTCAGTCTATATGTGTCCCTTGTTTTGAGGTGGGTCTCTTGTAAGCAACATATAGAGGGGTCTTGTTTTTGTATCCATTCGGCCAGTCTTTGCCTTTTGGTTGGGGCGTTCAACCCATTTACGTTTAAGGTAATTATTGATAAGTATGATCCCGTTACCATTTACTTTATTGTTTTGGGTTCGGGTTTATACACCCTTTTCGGTTTCCTGTCTAGAGAATATCCTTTAGAATTTGTTGGAGAGCTGGTTTGGTGGTGCTGAATTCTCTCAGCTTTTGCTTGTCTGTAAAGCTTTTGATTTCTCTTTCGTATTTGAATGAGATCCTTGCTGGGTACAGTAATCTGGGCTGTAGGTTATTGTCTTTCATCACTTTAAGTATGTCTTGCCATTCCCTCCTGGCCTGAAGAGTTTCTATTGAAAGATCAGCTGTTATCCTTATGGGAATCCCCTTGTGTGTTATTTGTTGTTTTTCCCTTGCTGCTTTTAATATTTGTTCTTTGTGTTTGACCTTTGTTAATTTAATTAATATGTGTCTTGGGGTGTTTCGCCTTGGGTTTATCCTATTTGGAACTCTCTGAGTTTCTTGGACTTGGGTGATTATTTCCTTCCCCATTTTAGGGAAGTTTTCAACTATTATCTCCTCAAGGATTTTCTCATGATCTTTCTTTCTGTCTTCTTCTTCTGGGACTCCTATAATTCGAATGTTGGAGCGTTTCATATTGTCCTGGAGGTCTCTGAGATTGTCCTCGTTTCTTTTAATTCGTATTTCTTGTTTCCTCTCTGATTCATTTATTTCTACCATTCTATCTTCTATTTCACTAATCCTCTCTTCTGCCTCCGTTATTCTACTATTTGTTGCCTCCAGAGTGTTTCTGATCTCATTTATTGCATTATTCATTATATTTTGACTCTTTTTTATTTCTTCTAGGTCCTTGTTAAACCTTTCTTGCATCTTCTCAATCTTTGTCTCTAGGCTATTTATTTGTGATTCCATTTTGATTTCAAGATTTTGGATCATTTTCACTATCAATATTCGGAATTCCTTCTCAGGTAGATTCCCTACTTCTTCCTCTTTTGTTTGGTTTGGTGGGCAACTCTCCTGTTCCTTTACCTGCTGAGTATTCCTCTGTCTCTTCATCTTGGTTATATTGCTGCGTTTGGGGTGGTCTTTTTATATTCTGGTGATTTGTGGAGTTCTCTTTATTATGGAGCTTCCTCACTGTGGGTGGGGTTCTATCAGTGGCTTGTCAAGGTTTCCTGGTTAGGGAGGCTTATCTTGGAGTTCCGGTGGGTGGAGCTGGGTTTCTTCTCTCTGGAGTGCAGTGGAGTGACCAGTGATGGGTTATGAGACATCAAAGGTTTTGGAATAATTTTAAGCTGCCTGTGTATTCAAGCTCAGGGGAGTGTTCCTGTGTTGCTGGAGAATTTGAGTGATATGTCTTGTTTTGGAACTTGTTGGCCCTTGGGTGGAGCTTGGTTTCAGTGTAAGTATGAAGGCATTTGATGAGCTCCTATTGCTTAATGTTCCCTGAATTCAAGAGTTCTCTAATGTTTTCAGGTTTTGTATTTAAGCCTCCTGCTTCTGGTCTTCAGTTCTTACAGTAGCCTCTAGACTTCTCCATCTATACAGCACCGATGATAAAACATCTAGGTTAAAGATGAAAAGTTTCTCCACATTGAGGGACACTCAGAGAGGTTCACTGAGTTACAAGGAGAAGAGAAGATGGAGGGGGTAGTTAGAGGTAACTGGAATGAGATGCGGTGAGATCAAAAGAGGAGAGAGCAAGCTAGGCAGTAGTCACTTCCTTATGTGCGCTCTATAGTCTGGCCCGCTCAGGTATTTACGGAGTTATACAGGGAAGAGGAGAGGGAGGAAGTAGACAGAGGTGACCAGGAGGATAAGAGAGAGGAATGAGAAGGAGAGAGACAAATCCTGCCAGTAACCAGTTCCTTAGGTGTTCTCCACTGTCTGGAACACACAGAGATTCACAGAGTTGGATAGAGAAGAGATGGGGGAGAAAAGAGACAGAGGCCACCTGGTGGAGAAAAAGGAGAGTCTATAGGAGAAGAGAGTGGTCAAGCCAGTAATCTCGCTCTCAGGTAAACTTGGGTCGTGAAGTTTGGGTTTTTAAATGAACATAATTGACAACAAAAACCTAAGAGCAAAGGTTAAAAATCTGTTTTTGAAGACAATGGTCTGCTTTTCTGGTTGCCTGCTGTCCTCTGCCAGCCTACAGAGGTTGTTTTGTGGAGTTTGCTCAGCGTTGAAATGTTCTTTTGAGGAATTAGTGAGGGAGAGAGTGGTCTTCCCGTCCTATTCCTCCGCCATCTTTATGCTCCTCTCAGATCTAGTCCTTTAAATCTATTTCTCACTTCCACTGTATAATCATAAGGGATTTACTTTAGGTCATACCTGAATGGTCTAGTGGTTTTCCCTACTTTCTTCAATTTAAGTCTGAATTTGGTAATAAGGAGTTCATGATCTGAGCCACAGTCAGTTCCCGGTCTTGTTTTTGTTGACTGTATAGAACTTCTCCATCTTTGGCTGCAGAGACTATAATCAATCTGATTTCGGTGTTGACCATCTGGTGATGTCCATGTGTAGAGTCTTCTCTTGTGTTGTTGGAAGAGGGTGTTTGCTATGACCAGTGCATTTTCTTGGCAAAACTCTATTAGTCTTTGCCCTGCTTCATTCCATATTCCAAGGCCAAATTTGCCTGTTACTCCAGGTGTTTCTTGACTTCCTACTTTTACATTCCAGTGCCCTATAATGAAAAAGACATCTTTTTTGGGTGTTAGTTCTAAAAGGTCTTGTAGGTCTTCATAAAACCTTTCAACTTCAGTTTCTTTAGCATTACTGGTTGGGGCATAGACTTGGATAACTGTGATGTTGAATGGTTTGCCTTGGAGATGAACAGAGACCATTCTGTCATTTTTGAGATTGTATCCAAGTACTGCATTTTGGACTCTTTTGTTGATCATGATGGCTACTCCATTTCTTCTGAGGGATTCCTGCCCGCAGTAGTATCTATAATGGTCATCTGAGTTAAATTCACCCATTCCAGTCAATTTTAGTTCGCTGATTCCTAGAATGTCAACGTTCACCCTTGCCATCTCTTGTCGGGCCACTTCCAATTTGCCTTGATTCATGGGCCTGACATTCCAGGTTCCTATGCAATATTGCTCTGTACAGCATCGGGTCTTGCTTCTATCACCAGTCCATCCACAACTGCGTATTGTTTTTTTCTTTGGCTCCATCCCTTCGTTATTTCCATAGTTATTTCTCCTCTGGTCTCCAGTAGCATATTGGGCACCTAATGAGTTGGGGAGTTCCTCTTTGGTTGTCCTATCATATTGCCTTTTCATACTGTTCATGGGGTTCTCAAAGCAAGAATACTGAAGTGGCTTGACATTCCCTTCTCCAGTGGACCACTATTTGTCAGACCTCTCCACCATGACCCGCCCGTCTTGGGTTGCCCCGCAGGCATGTCTTGGTTTCACTGAGTTAGACAATGCTGTGGTCCTAGTGTGATTAGATTGACTGGTTTTCTGCGAGTATGGTTTCAGTGTGTCTGTCTTCTGATGCCCTCTTGCAACACCTACCATCTTATTTGGGTTTCTCTTATCTTGGGCATGGGGTATCTCTTCACAGCTGCTCCAGCAAAGCACAGCAGCTGCTCCTTACCTTGGATGAAGGGTATCTCCTTACTGCCACCGTTCCTGACCTTCAACGTGGGATAGCTCCTCTAGGCCGCCCTGCACTTGCACAGCCACTGCTCCTCGGGTTGCTCCTCCAGGCTGCGGGCCCTGGCCTCGGGTGCATGGGTGGCTCATTCCAGCTGCCATACCTGCCCTCGGGCTCAGGGTGGCTCCTCAGGGTCACCGACCCTGGCCTGGGGCGCGAGGTGGCTTCTCCCGGCAGCCCCTGACCTCTGACGCCGGGTGTCTCCTCCCAGCCACCCCTGACCTCTGACGCCGGGTGTCTCCTCCCTGCCGCCACTGGCCTCAGACGCGGGGTAGCTCCTCCCGGCCACTGCCCTGACCTCGGATGCAGGGTGTCTCCTCTCGGCTGCCCCTGACCTCGGACGTGGGGTAGCTCCTCTCAGTCGTCGCCCCTGATCTCGGATGCGGGGTGTCTCCTTCCAGCCGCCGCCCCGACCTTGGACACAGGGTAGCTTCTCCCAGCCGCCACTGACCTGGATGCAGGGTAGCTCCTCTCAGCCGCTGCCCCTGACCTCGGACACAGGGTAGCTCCTCTCGGCCGTTCCTGCACCGTCGCAGCCTGTAACTCTAGGCCGCTGCCCCTGACCTCGGACGTGGGTAGCTCCTCTCGGCTGCGCTTCGTGAGCCGGCTCTCGCTGCCGCCCGCGCTTAGTGAGTGAGCTGGCTCTCGCCGCCGCCCACGGACTTGATAAATAGATTCAAAGGATTAGTTCTGGTAGACAAAGTACCTGAAGAACTATGGACAGAGGTTTATGACATTGTATAGGAGGCAGGGGTCAAGACCATTCCCAAGAAAAAGGAATGCAAAAAGGCAAAATAGTTGTCTGAGGAGGCCTTACAAATAGCTGTGAAAAGAAAAGAAGGGAAAAGCAAAGGAGAAAAGGAACGATAGACCCATTTGAACGCAGAGTTCCAAAGAATAGCAAGGAGAGATAAGAAAGCCTTCCTCAGTGAACACTGCAAAGAAATAGAGGAAAACAATAGAATAAGAATGTTTAGAGATCTCTTCAAGAAAATTAAGAAAATTAGAGATACCAAACGAACATTTCATGCCAAGATGGGAACAATAAAAAGGACAGAAATGGTATGGACCTAACAGAAGCAGAGATAGTAAGAAGCAGTGGCAAGAATACACAGAGGAACTATACAGAAAAGATCTTCATGACCCATATAATCATGATGGTGTGACCACTCACCTAGAGCCAGACATCCTGGAATGTGAGGTCACGTGGGCCTTAGGAAGTATCACTATGAACAAAGCTGGGGAGGTGATGGAATTCCAGTTGAGCTATTTCAAATCCTAAAAGATGATGCTGTGAGAGTGCTGCACTCAGTATGCCAGCAAAGTTGGAAAACTTAGCAGTGGCCACAGGACTGGAAAAGGTCAGTTTTCATTCCGATCCCAAAGATAGGTACCACAGAATTGCAGTCATCTCACTTGCTAGGAAGCTAATGCTCAAAATTCTCCAAGCCAAGCTTCAGCAATACATGAACCATGAACTTCCAGAAATTCAAGCTATATTTAGAAAAGGATGAGGAACCAGAGATCAAATTGCCAACATATATTTGATCATCGAAAAAGCAAGAGAATCCAGAAAATCATATACTTCTACTTTATTGACTATGCCAAAGCCTTTAACTGTGTGGATCACAACAAACTATGGAAAATTCTGGAAGAGATGGAAATATCAGACCCCCTGACCTGTCTCTTGACAAATCTGTATGCAGGTCAGGAAGTAACAGTTAGAACTAGACATAGAACAATGGACTGTTTCCAAATAGGAAAGAGAGTATGTCAAGGCTGTATATTGTCATTCCTGCTTATTTAATTTATATGCAGAGTACATCATGAGAAACACTGGGCTGGAGGAAACACAAGCTGGAATCAATATTGCCAGGAGAAATATCAATAACCTCAGATATGCTGATAACACCACCCCATGTCAGAAAGGGAAGAAGAACTAAATAGCCTCTTGATGAAAGTGAAAGTGGAAAGTGAAAATGTTGGCTTAAAACTCAACATTCAGAAAACTAAGATCATGGCATCTGATCCCATCACTTCATGGGAAATAGATGGGGAAACAGTGGAAATGGTGGCTGACTTTATTTTCTTGGGCTCCAAAATCACAGCAGATAATGACTGTAGCCATGAAATTAAAAGATGTTTGCTCCTTGTAAGAAAAGTTATGACCAACCTAGATAGCATATTAAAAAGCAGAGACATTACTTTGCCAACAAAGGCCCATTTAGTCATAGGGCACAAAGAGTAGGAGATGACTGAGTGACTGAAGTGTACGAAAGTGAAATATGTTCCTTGTTTACAACATATTTAGAATTACATTGTGTAGAATTATATTACATACCCCAATTTTCTATTTTTCTCATATTTATGGGCATTTGGACAGTTTCTAGTTTGAGGCTGATATAAATCATCCTTCTATCAACATTCTATAGAATCTTCTGGGGTATGTATCCATGTGTGTGTGTGTTTCCCTGCAGTACTCTGGGATAATATGACATTTGATCTTATTTTTGTGTGTGCATTTTTATTTTTGAAAAATAAGATAGATTGTTTTATAAGATATAGACCATGGCATCAGCTGTTAGTATCACTGAGATAACAATGTGCTCAGAAAGAATAAAAGGGTGGCTTTTACCTTTGTGACCCTTCTAGAATTCTCTGGAAATTTTTCTGTATAGTCATATTTAATAATCTTAGAGAATTCATTTCCTTGCAGGTGGAAAGACTCTGTAGGCCTAGATTTTCCAGATAGACAATAACAAAGACTCCAGCATTTCTCATCAGAAACAGTCATGTTCAACTAAATTAAAAAGAGAAAACGAAATGTCAAGCATTGCATATAAACTTGGTTATCCTGTAAGGCTTAGAAACAATTAATGATCAAACAAGGGAGGAGGTGTAACATCCCACCTGTTTTGGAAGTTAGGGAACCATTCTGTTATTCCTGTTGCTTACTAATGTCCAGTTATTTTGAAGTATTTTAAGCAATGTGTCTGAATAATATTTTACCTTGTGGTCCTGTCACAAAAGCCTTGCTCCTGTCATGGCTTTTCTTTCTAAAGACCAGTATATGCACTATTGTGAAAGCTGGAATATATGGATTTGTACCATATGAACTTAACTGCTTTTCAAGCTCTACAACCATCTTCATAAAATTTGTTGTTTCTGAAAATATTTGATTGCTTCTCTTTCCTAGAGACCTTTGTGCTTTAGCTTTCCTCACTACACTTAGTTCCCACACAGTAATACTATAAGAGACTCTGGCAGTCTTTCCTGCTGACATTCCAAATGTGATTTCTCTTTCTTCTGAATTCTTACATCTTTTAATTATGTATCTTTATCACTAGCACATGAAAGCTTGTACAGTAGTGACATTTTTCAAATGTTTCTTTATCACAAACTAGGTAGTAACATGGTTTATACATCATTGTCTTCTTCCTTGCTCCCAGTACCTAAACAATGCATTTACATGTATGAAGAGACATGTGGCTGTGCAAAAAAAAAAGAAAGAATCTACCTAGAGATGTAACATCCACCCACACCATTTCACATACCATAGCTATTAAAAGCCTCAATAAACAAACCTATCAAAAAAAGAAACACACACACACGCATATTGAGCAGACTCTGTTGAGGCTGACATCAAATAAATAAGATGAAAAGGAAAACATACTAGTTCCATGGTTGGATTTTTTTTTTAAATTTTTTACTTACTTCAAGACAGAATTGCATTGTTCTTGGTGGCTTAGATGGTAAAGAATCCATCTGTAATGCAGAATACCTCAATTTGATCCCTGGGCTGGGAAAGTCCCCTGCAGAAGGGCATGGCAACCCACCCCAGTTATCTTGCCCAGAGAATTCCATGGACAGAGGAGCCAAAGAGTTGGACACGACTGGGCAACTAACACTTTCACTCTCCAGACAGAATTATCCTCAGATGTGTTTACTGCAGCTAGAGTCAGTACTTCAATTGTATAAGAACAATTAAAAATTAACGTGTTAATCTCTAGTTGGGGAACTAAGATCCTATATGCTGCAAGGCAACTAAACCCACGTGCTACAACTACTGAGCCCACATGCTACACCTAGAGAGAAGCCCTCACTACAACAAAGATCGTGCATGCTGCAGCTGAGACCAGACAAAACAAAAATACAAATAAATAAATAAATAATTTAAAAAAAGAATAGCATAACAGGACACTCGCTGAAATTTGAGAAACTCTGCCATGATTTTCCATCAAATTAAATACTATAGCATTAGTATTTAATGGGTACTTAGCATTCCTAGTACTGTTATTTTTTTAATTAAAATACACAGGCTGTAGACCTACCACATCTTCCCTGAATATAGTAATTTTTAACTGCTATAATTAGGTTTTCAGTTGATCAGTAATTGCCAATGAAGGCTCCCCAAAACCCATCGTAAGCCTGTGACAGAATCCTCTGAATTTTCTTTTTCATCAAGAATTTTTCATAATACTTTTAAAAACAATCCATGGATACTACTTGTATTACTCTGCTCTGATAGAGGTTAATTTACTATAAAAGTATGTCTGCATTAATGGGAAAGTGATGTATGTCTATATTTAGCATAAATATATTATGATATATATTGTATATTTTTCACACAAGGCTAGCTGTAATAAAACTTGAGTTGCATTTTTCCAAGATTATCTAGACTTTGTTATTTCATCTTACCCAGAGAGAGGAATGGCTACCAACTCCAGTATATTACATGCTATTCCAATTTTACACCACTTTCAGGTGGTTCATTATAGTTGAGTTTTATGACCTCAATGTAAGATATTACAATTCAAAAAATTTTAGATTCAAAGGCCATATTATTTTTTATTTGTTTTGATCACATCTTATAATATTTCATTGTACTGGCCTATTTTTTTTTCCATCTAGACACTACATTTTACTAAAAGAGCCAGAAAAATGTGCCTCAAACTCACACCCCCAAAACTTGTTAGTCTAGAGAGCAATATCAGTCTGAAGTTTTTCCCAGGTTCCACACATTCTGTTCATGCACACAAACAAATAAATCTGCTCAGACCAATTCCAAGGAACAAGACATTTCATGTACAGAATAATTCCCTGAAAAGAAACTGTGATAAACATAGCTTTAGGGAAAGCACAAAGCCCTTTACTGTTCTTCCCATTACAGCTAAAATTCTATGTCATTTATCATATTTGCATAAAAATAGAAAAGAAGATACTGTTATATGTAAACATTATATATATTTCTAAAGTACATACTGTGTGCTACATAGATAATGATAAGGACCAGCATTGGCTAAAATATTATAAATAACATAAACACCAAGACAGTAGCCAGGGAATGCTTCATCCATCTAAGCTGGGGTAAGAGAACATACAAGATAACTGGGAACACCCCAAACTCACTGGTACATAAGACTCTTCCCTTAAGGGGGGTCCAGGGGCTGGGATTAATGAATCAGATATCTATTTTTGGGGTCATATTGGCTTCCCAGGTGGTGCAGTGATAGAGAATCCCCCTGCCAGTGCAGAAGACACAGGAGATTCAGGTTCAACCCCTGGGTTGTGAAGGAAATGCAACCCACTCCAGTATTCTTGTCTGGAGAATTCTATGCACAGAGGAGTCTGGCAGGCTATAGTCCATGGGGTTGCAAAAGGTTAGACATGACTGAGCATACACACACACACGTCAGGTCAGACTTATTCCAGTTTGAGAATAGTTGAGCAAACCGAAAAAGAGAAAACAGCTTAACATCCAACTTTTACCTAGAACCCCACAGAGGGGCCTCTCTCTGAACACTGCTCAAGAGAAGTTAGTTCTCCCAGTGTTTCCTCCCCCACTTTCATCAAAAGCAAACAGCTCTTGCCTTCATGGCCCAGCATCTGGTAAGTAAGGTGGTATTCCCCTCCCTTCACTTTATATTCATTTTATCTACAACTGTAGTATAGGTAAAGGTATGTAGAGGAAGGAGAAAGATAGTTGAAATGTTCCTTTAAGAACACCATGGGACTTCCGCTGGTGGTCCAATGACTAAGACTCCATACACCCAATGCAGGGAACCCATGTTCAAACTCTGGTCAGAGAACTAGATTTCACATGCCACAAAACAGACTGAAGCCTGCTGAGCTCCTCTCTCCATGGAATTCTCCAGGCAAGAATACTCTTCTGCAAGGATCTTCCAGATCCAGGGATCAAAACTGGGTCTCCCACATTACAGGCAGATTCTTTACAATCTGAGTTCCAAGGAAGCCCAAGCATTCACATGCCACAACTAAAGATTTCATATGCCACTGCAATGAATATCCTGTATGCCTCAACTAAGATTTGGCACAGCCAAATAAATGAACAAATGTAAATTTAAAATTTAAGAATAAGTACCTTTAAAGAAGGTACCTTTCTTTTATTTTATTATCTATATAATCTCTGAGATAAAGTGATTTGTCACATTGGAAATTACAAAGCACAGCACATCAGTTGGGTTTGTAAAAATCAAAGCCAAGCACAAAAATCACACACACAAAAATGGACACTATTGTTTTCACACACAGGCTCCTAGGGAACATATAGTACATTACAGAAGATATAATTCAGTCATTTCTATAAGGAGCACTACCAAATCTTTGCATATTGAAAACCCCACTTACTGACCTACTTCCTTTCACAGCACACTAGTTAACTGTTGAACAAATCACCACAGATGTTTTGGAAAAAAAAAAAAAAAAAGAAAAGGTAACTGCAGTCAACAGCTAGTTTTTTCAAAAGCCCTATTCTTTATTTGAAATTAAACATGAAAGCATTAGGTGTGCACAATGAAAGTTTACTCCAGCCCACTTCAAAGGACAAGCAAAACAAGATAAAGAAAGAAGTCATTTCATTCCCTTTTGTTAACAGATTTAAGTGAAAGTGCTCCAAACAGTTTGGGACTTAATGATGATAGAGACCAGTGGAGAAGATCCATCATCTTTTTCTTCTGACTATGAATAGCACAACAAGTCTTAAGCAGACTGATGCAGAAATAAGGAAAAACTCTTTCTAGCCACTCTCATTTGCTGGCTGATGTCTTTGAAAATAGCATGTCATTTTACCATAATGTATTTTATTCAGTCTTATCCCTAAATAAAATAAATTATATGCATGCTTCCATTTTAACACATCAGTTCAGTTCAGTTCAGTTCAGTTGCTCAGTCATGTCCGACTCTTTGCGACCCCATGAATCGCAGCATGCCAGGCCTCCCTGTCCATCACCATCTCCTGGAGTTCACTCAGACTCATGTCCATCGAGTTCGTGATGCCATCCAGCCATCTCATCCTCAGTGGTCCCGTTCTCCTCCTGCCCCCAATCCCCCTCAGCATCAGAGTCTTTTCCAATGAGTCAACACTTCTCATGAGGTGGCCAGGGTACTGGAGCTTCAGCTTTAGCATCATTCCTTCCAAAGAAATCCCAGGGTTGATCCCCTTCAGAATGGACTGGTTGGATCTCCTTGCAGTCCAAGGGACTCTCAAGAGTCTTCTCCAACACCACAGTTCCAAAGCATCAATTCTTCAGCACTCAGCCTTCTTCACAGTCCAACTCTCACATCCATACATGACCACAGGAAAAACCATAGCCTTGACAATCAGGAAGTATTAAATTAATTAAAGAAGCCATTATGTTGAAAGCCTTGCGTGTGAGTTCAGTCTTGTCTGACTCTTTGCGACCCCGTGGACTATAGCCCACCAGGCTCCTCTGTCCATGGGATTATCCAGGCAAGAATATTGGAGTGGGTTGCCATTTCCTCTTCCAGGGGATCTTCCCTACCAAGGGACTGGACCCCCGTTTATTATGCCTCCTGCATTGGCAGGTAAGATCTTTCCCACTAGCACCACCCGGGAAGCCCAGGCTACCAAAACAAACAAAAAGCCTCAAGGTTAGGAAATGGAAACAGAAGGAAATGGCAACCCACTCCAGTACTCTTGCCTGGAGAATTCCATGGACAGAGGAGCATGGCAGGCTACAGTCCATGGGGTCGCAAGAGTTGGACATGATTTAGTGACTGAACAACCAACCGACTGAGGACAACCAGTCATAGCCAGCTAAACTTAATTGATAGACAATCACTAATCTCCTTAACTTTTCTTCCACCTTTTCTCTATTAAATTATCTCTCTGAGGATCCTATCGGTGGCATGTGCCTAATCACTTACTATTGATGCTACCTGACTGAAATGAATTTTTATTCAAATAAGCTATTAAATTTTTTTAAATGCCTCAGATTATCTTTTACAGAAACAAAAAGATTTTAAAGAAAAACATTTCTGTTTTTAATAAATAAAGCACATTGAAAAAGTATTTTTGTGTGCATTTTAAGAATTTTACTGTGAATGTCTGTTATTTTATAATAATGGAATACATTAGTGCTTTCTTGGGTCTTTGATATCAGCAAAGCTTGTCTGCCTTTGGCATCCTTGTAATTCATACAGTTTACTCTGATGCTCTAGTGGGCTTCTGCTGTGTCCAGATGCAATGGTTTCTACAGACTACCTCCTATAATGTTTTAGTAACACTTCTGCTTTTCTTTTCTTGCAGCTGAAACCTTGGATTCAGCGAGTTTATTTCTATTGTTTTCCAAACTTTCATTCTAATTTGGATCATCAGTTTGTAAAATCACTGCCCCAATTTCTGATTGTAATCTAAAGCTTCTAAGGAAGCTGGTAAAAATAACAAAGACAGAAGATGGTGCATAATTGTTATTATAAAGAACAAATCCGTCACTGTCTATAGTATATTCAGTAATAATGGATTTCTTCCACTTCTAAATTCTTGTTATAATTGTTTAGCAATTTTCCACTTCTACTTCGTTTTATGCATACTTTATGTATGTCTTAGCTTCCATACTAAATTTTAGTCTTTTTAAAGACAGAAGCAAGTACATCATGATTTCTCTCTTTCCTTACTAGTTCCAATGTAGTATCTTAAAATGAATGTCTGAGTAGTGGAAAGTGCATGTTCTTTGAGACAACATTTTATAGATTAAGAAAAAGAGTGTTAAAAGAATACCAGGACATGGAGAAACAAAACAAAAAGTGCCAACAAACAAAAACAGTATGCTATAATTGCTAAACACGTGCATGTGTGCATGCTAAGTCACTTCAGTCGTATCGAACTCAAATGCTAAACACAGCACCTGTAAAATAGGATTTATAAAGAAAAGCAACAGTCCCCTGCCTCATCTTTCTTTAAGCACAGGCTTCCTCAGCGGAGTTGGCTATGGTTCCTTCATGTAGCTATATATATACATTTAATTCTTTGGATTTGATTCATATTACAAATTAACTTGCTTATACTGCTATGTCTTAACTTTAAAGTTTTAAACATTTAAAATTGATGTGTTGCGGGAAGGAGACCAAGACTTGGAGTAGGAAACCCTCTGCCACTCTCTGCTCTCAGGTACACCAAAATTGCAACTATTTACCGAACAACTACCTGTGAGAGTGACTTGAAGTTTAATAGAAAATATTTTATGCAACTAAAGACATAAAGGAGTGACAATGCCAGGTAGGAGAGGCAAAGATGCAGGCTACTCAGGTGTGACTCTCTGGCTGGATGGACACCACCACTACAGAGATTCTCCCTTCCAGGAGCAAGGAGTCCAAGCTCCACACATGGGACCCCCAACTCTCAGGTCCTGCACCAAGAACACCAACCCTCAGAAAGCTGGGCTTTGTAAACTAGTGGGGCTTATGTTCAGGAGAGCCACAGTGCTATAACAAACAGAGACTCTGCTCCCAAAATCTCATACTTAGAGTCCCAGTACAGAGGCATTAGTCTGAAAGGAGCTGGGGACATACCCCCCAGGGAACTTGGGAGAGCTTCATGAGAGTCAGGAGAGAGCTGGGACTCACCCTGGTGACTGAAACACTGGAGTCAGCCATTTGGGGAGCTGCTCTGGTAATACCAGCTGTCAAATGCTAATTTGAAATCCGTCCTTTATCCTATTAGCTCTGCAGGCCAGCCCTAACCACCAATGAGTCCACAGCAGCCAAGCAGAAATGGGCCACATGCTTGACTGCTCAGGAAAGCAGCCTCACACACCAGTGGCTGCAGCAGCCACAAGGCCTGGCCTTGCAACCTGCCTGGTGGGGGGCCAGCCTCATTGCATCCATGTAGTCAGCCCTCCACAATAGAAGGGTTCACATAGCCCACCTAAGGGACAACTCTGAAGCATCTACCTCTGATGGTCAGAAGGGAATGTGTGGCTGGGCCCCATAGATGTCCTTCTTCTAAAATCAGGAGGTATACTGTGCTGCACTTTGTCACTCAGTTGTCTGCCTCTGCGACCCCATGGACTGTAGCCCACCAGGCTCCTCTGCCCATGGGGATTATCCAAGCAAGAATACTGGAGTGGGTTGCCATGGGATCTTCCCAAGCTGGGGACTGAGCCCAGGTCTCCCACTTTGCAGGTAGATTCTTTACCTTCTGAGCCACCAGGGAAGCCCCAGGAGATATACTAGACTTACTTGATACATAGAAAGAAACAGAGAATTAGACAAATTGAGGAGACAGGGTAATATGTTCTAAATGAAGAAAAAAAGACAAAACTTCAGAAAAAGACCTAAACAATGATAAGCAACTTACCTGTTAAAGAGTTCAAGGTAATGATTATAAGATACTTAATGAAATTGGGAGAGGAATGGATGAACACAGTGACAATTTTAACAAAGAATTAGATAATATAAATAACCACAAATAGTTGAAAAATACAAAGATTAAAGTCAACTACAAAAAAAAAAAAAAAAAAAAAACCTGAAAAAATCCCACAACCAAGCAGAGGATAAATAATATGCTACCAAACAAATAATGAATCATCGAAGAAATCAATGAGGGAATGAACAAAATACCTGGAGCAAAATGAAAATGTAATCTCAATAATTGACTATTAAGGGACTCATAGGTAGAAAAAAAAAAAAACCTTTAAAAAACAAGATCTAAGAGACACAGCATAACAATTCTAAGAGAGAATTTATAGAGATACAATCTTACTTCAAGAAACAAGAAACATTTCCAATAAACAATCTAAACTTACACTTGAAAGAATTAGAAAGAAGTAACTGGAAGAAAAGCAACAATAAATATCAGCAGAAGTAATACTGAGTTTAAAAAACAATAGGAAAGATCAATGAAACTAAGAACTGGTTCTTTGAAGAGGCAGACAAAATTGAGAAACCTTTAATCAGACTCAACAAGAAGGGAGTCTTGCCGAAAGAGAGAAGGCCCAAATAAATAAATCAGAAATGAAAGAGAAGCTATAATCAATACTGCAGAAACACTAAGGGTCATAAGAGATTACTATGAACAATTATACTCCAATAAAATGGACACATAGAAGAATGAACAAATTCCTAGAAAATTACATGATCCTGAGATTAATGGAATAGAATGCAGAGCCCAGAAATAAACCCACACATTTATGGGAGTGCAAAGAACATACAAATATACAAAGAATATACAGATGTGTAGAATACAAAGACTATACAAACATGCATACACAAATATACTAAGGAGGCAAAAATAGACAATAAGAAAAACAGCATCTTCAAAAAATGATATTAGCAAAACTGAACAGTCACATGCAAAGAATCAAACTGCACTACTTTCTCACACTGTATACAAAAATAATTGCAAGATGGGTTATGTATTTAAATGTAAAATCTGAAGCCATAAAACTTCTAGAAGAAAGCAAACATAGTAGGCTCTTTGACATTAGTCTTAACGATGAAGATTTTTTTTTTTTTGTTGTTGATCTGCCTCCTCAGGCAAGGGAAATAAAAGCAAAAATGGAACTACATCAACTGAAAAGCTTTTGTAGAGTAAACTACGACAAAGTCAAAAAGCACCCTGCTAAATGGGAAACAGTATTTGCGGATAATATATCTCTGAAAAGAGATTAATAACCAAAGTATCCGGAAAATACTCATACAATTCAAATTCAAAACAAACAACTCAATTAAAAAAATGGGCAGAAGGCCTGAATAGATTTTTTTTTTCCCAAAGAAGACAAAAGGTGGCCCATACTCACATGAAAAGATGCTCAGCAGTGCTAATCATCACAGAAATACAAATCAAATCCACAATGAAATATCACCTCATACCTGTCAGAGTGGCCATCATCAAAAAGACCAAAGAAACAAAATATTGGCCAGGATATGGTGAAAAGGGAACCTTGTACACTGTTGATGGGAATGCAAATTGATGCAGCCACTGTGGAAAACATACTATTCCTCAAAAGTTTAAAAACAAAACTCTCATATGAACCAGTAATTTCACTTCTGAGTAATTTTCCGAAGAACAAAAACGCTAGTTCAAAAATATATATGCACCCTATGTTCACTGCAAGATATGTAAGCAACTTAAGGGTTTATAGATAGATTATTAGATACAGAAGTGTAAATATGCCCAACTAAATAATATTCAGCCACAAAGGAAGAATGAAATCTTGTCATTTGTGACAACATAGGTAGACCTAGAGAGTATTACACAGGTTGAAATAAGTCAGACAGAGTAGGAAAAGTATCATAAGTTTTACTTATATGTGCAATCTGAAAGGTAAAACAAATATAACAAAACAGAAACAAACTTGTCTGAGGAAAGAGAAATGAGGGGATAAGTGACATAGTTGAGGGAAATTAAGAAGTACAAGCTTTATATATATATAAAAGTCATGGGGATTCAAAGTAGGAAATATAGTCAATAATATTATAACAATTATGTACGGTGACAGATAATAACTAGACTTGATATATAAATGATATATAAAACATTGCACCTGTCAGAATGACTATCATAAAAAAAGACTAGATATAATAAGTGCTGGAGAGTGTGTGGAGAAACAGAACCCTTGTACACAGTTGGTTAGAATGTGAATTAGTTCAGCCACTATGGAAAACAGTTTGAAAGTTCCTTGAAAAACTAAAAATGTAACTACCATATGACCTGACACGTCTGCTTCTGAGCATTTACCAAAATAATAATAATAATTACAAGAAGTATATGCATCCCTTATTATGTTCATTGCAGCATTATTTATAATTGCCAAGAAACAACCTAAGAGCCCATCAAGAGATGAATGAAGATGAATATATGAATATTACTTAGAATAAAAGGATAACTTCTTTAAGAAATAAATAAACACTGAATCATTTCTGTAGTACACCTGAGAGTAATGTAGTATTATGATTCAATTTTACTACAATAAAAAAGAAAAAAAAAATAAGAAGTGATAGAAGCCAAAACAAACCTCTTTATCTTTGTAAAATTTATGTCAATAAAATTATTATGACCTTCTTCTTCAAACTCCAAGGAAGATAAAGCTAGTTCTCACTTAAATAGATCTGGCAGTCCTCGATGATGAAATAGTGTGTGTGTGTGTATGTGTGTGTGATAGAGTGTACTATTTTAAAAATCTGCTATAATTCAAATTCTATACAGCATATGGTTTACTTTATGGCTAAAATAATAATACTATGAATAATATTACTTTAGATTTAGTAAATCTATTCCTTAAATCAACTCTCCTATACAAACAGTATTATTTTCGTATTTGAGGAAACTCAGGTACAGAGCCTGTTATTTTCCCAAAGTCAGGGGACTAATAAATGGTTTTGTGACACAAATTGAGACACAAGCTGTTTGTCTTTAGAAAAAGTACATTTAACCACCTGTCTTCTCATATCATACTGGATTCAACAACTAAGAAGTAATTTTCAAGACATTTTCTTTAATAACCTCCTGCCAACCTATTCACTGCCCCTTGACCAGCTACCCCTTTCATATTTGTGTATTCTACAATCAACATACTGTATGAAACTGTTTATAAATTGTCTCCCAAAGGAAAATTCAATTCATTGAAGATTAAGCTCTAGACATCTATCAAAAATAAAATAAAGCTGTTGTGCAGAAGATCATATGTGAATGTTTAATTAAATAAATTCATGGTTCTATGCTTTTATGTTAATATTCCTTCCAGCTCTGCACTCCCATGTAAATGATACAATGAAAACTTTCCAACAATGTTTTCACCACCTTGGTCCTGACTTTAAAATCAGCTTTTTCCTGTAAATAGGAATTTTTAAAATGTTTCTTTTTATTATAACACTTTTAGTTCTATTTGCCTATTTATTTATTCTTTATTATTATTGAAGTGTTAGGTAGTTAGAATAGGGAAAAGGAGTCCAAAATGGTGGTAGCTAAAAGACAAGGCAGGGAAAAGCCTGTAAAAATAGAACAAAGGAAGATCAAAAAAGGTCTGAGGACCATAGTGAGGACCTCAGGAAGAACAAACAGCACTCCTGGCTAAGCCCAATTAGCATAGGGCAGGCCTAGGGAGAGGAAGAAACACATAAAAGGAGGAGCCAAAGTGCTTTCTCTCTCTCTCTCCCCACCCCGTGCGTCCGCTCTTTCTCTCTCTCTACCACCCCTCCCCCGCCCACTCTCTTCTCTTCTTCGAGGTTGGATTCTCCTGCTATCTTCTAAATAAAATAGAGCTGTAACACTGATTTGTCTAAGAGCCATGACATGGTTTGTTCAAGACCTGATTTCTGTGACGCCCTGAGGGCTTTAATGTCCATCGCCCCAAATCATTGTTGTGACGAGACAAGAACCGAGAAATATACACTCGCCTGACATTTCCATAACTACTTCCTGCTGTTTAGGGGCATAGTCCTTAAATTGTTAAGGCAACATATTCTCCTAACCCTCATATTGAGGATCTCTGATCCAGGGGCCTCAACTAATATTTGGAAGAGGCTGTGGCACTCGTAGGAACATGGACAACCATTTTTAACTTAAAAGCCTTCATGCGACTAGAAAAAAATCCAATTACACAGTTACAGATGTAAGGCAAAATAGTCATTAAAACAAGTTAAAATCAAAATTAAAAGTCATATTATGTCCATAGTTACATCAGTCCATCTTAGGATTGTTAGATGTCATCAGTTTAAGAAGAGGCATCACATGCGATTGTTGTTGAGGGTATTTGCAGACCTGGAGAAAGTCTTTTTCTTGAAGTGGAGATGTCCACCATGGGAAGCCTTCCACTGATGAAGAGGGGAGCACTCCACAGATCCAGCAGTTAGACTGATTGGGGAATTCAGCATAAGAGTGAGCCCAGGACAGGAAGGCATTGTCTTGAGGATCAAACTGCAGACTCAGGATTTTTGGAGTCAGCAGAAGTAGGCTCACATAGATTATCAGGCCCAGCTGAAAAGTACAAAGTCAGAGCATAGAAAGTAAAGACATAAAATGAAGTCACTTAGTTCTGGTCAGGGTGCCACCTCTTAACTCGAGTGTGATGTACCCACAAATCAATTCCTGGCACTTTGATAGCTGTGGGAGAAGAAAGAACAACCTGATAAGGGTCTTCCCAGAGGGGCTCAAGGGATGGGCCCCCAAACGCCAATGCTTTTATGAGGACCTTGGTTCCTGCCTCAAATAGAGGCTTGCTTGACTCAGAGGCTGGGTCAGGAGTTGTCTCCCGGAGTTCTGTTGATGTCTGTTGAAAAGCTGAGAGCTGAGTTACATAATTAGTTAATTCCAAGGCTTCGGGGTCTATAACAATGTCCGTGCATAAGAAAGGTTTTCCATAAATACATTCAAAGGGGGACAGTCCCTCCTTTTTTGGGGGCAGTTTGAGCCCTCATTAAAGCTATGGGAAGGACTTTAATCCAGTTGTCCTGCATTTCTTGAGTTAGTTCGTGCAGATGTCTTTTGAAAATGTCATTAGCTTTTTCAACCTTTCCTGAGGATTGGGGTCTCCAGGAACAGTGTAAGTGATATGGAATTCCTAGAGCTTTAGACACTCCCCGGGTTACAGCAGCTTTAAAGGCGGAGCCATTGTCACTCTGAAGGCTCCGTGGCAGCCCAAACCTGGGGATAATTTCATGGATTAAAATCTTTATAACCTCCTGTTCACTACAACAGGGAAAAGCCTCAATCCATCCAGTAAAAGTATCCACCCAAACTTGTAAGCAAGAATACCCATTAGCTTTTGGCATATGAGTAAAATCAATTTCCCAGTCCTCTCCAGGATACTTTCCACTTCGTTGTAATCCAGATTTTGCTAGCTTTTCTGCCTTTGGGTTATTTTTCTGACAAACCTCACACCTTTTGATAATGTTCTTTAAAGTTTCATTACATTTTTACCTTCAAACAAACAAGAAGCCATCTGGTAAGTACTCTCTGCACCCAAATGAAAACTCTGGTGTAAACCCTTTCCACTGAGCACTTTCAGGAATTATTAATCGTCCATTCTCAGACTGTAGCCATCCTTTATCAGTAACCTTTGCTTTTCTTTTCTCATATCTTTCTAGTTCTTCCTCAGTATATTGTGGTTTTTCCTGTTCTACAGGACCTGTCCAGATCAAAGGCGTCTGTAGTGAAGGGATTTCGTAAAGTACTGCTTTTCTGGCTTGACAGTCAGCCAGCTGATGACCTTCAGCTACTTTACTCCTGTCTCTGCTGTGTCCTTTGCAATGCATAACAGCTACTTCTTTAGGACAATATATAGCAGTTAAAAGTCTCTCAATCTCTCTGAAATGTTTAATAGGTTCTCCTGTTGCTGTTTCAAACTGTCTTTCTTTCCATATTGCAGCATGAGCATGTAAAAAGTCAAATAAGCATACTTAGAATCAGTGTAGATATTTGCCCGCTGCTCTTTGCTTAACTCTAGAGCTCGGGTCAGAGCCACAACCTCCGCTAATTGAGCACTAGTTCCCTGGGGGAGAACCTGTTCAGCAGCCACCACAGCATAACCTGCTTTACGCTTTCCATCCTGAAAAAAAGAACTGCCATCTGTAAATATTTCCATGTCGGGATTGTCTAATGGGATATCCATTAGGTTTTCCCGAGCTGCATAATTTAAAGTTAGGAATTGGGAACAATCATAGTCAGGTGTTTCATTTTCCTTTTCAGAAAGGAAAGTGGCAGGATTTAAATTTCCACAGACTTTAGGCTTAGTTACTGGTCCTTCTAACAACAATGACTGATATTTAAGAAGACTACTGTCTGTCATCCAAATATTAACCTTAGAATTTAAGATTCCACTCACATCATGAGAAGTCAGTACAGTAAGTTTTCATCCATTAATTATTTTTAAAGCTTCAGGTGCTAATAAAGGCGCTGCCCCAATTACTCTTAGGCAGTGGGGCCACCCACGTGAAATTACCTCTAATTCTCTGCTTAGATAAGCAATAGGTGGCTGGTGAGGCCCTCGGGGTTGTGTCAATACTCCCAAAGCCACACCTTTTCTTATTCTGACCCTGTGGGCAAACTCAGAGCTGCAGCTTGCAGGAGAGCAGTCTGAAGAACCTTAAAAGCCTTTTGAGGATCTGGAGACCAAACCAGTTTGTTGGTTTGGGCCTGCTGAGTTTCAGCTATAAGTTTATTTAAAGGCCGGGCAAGTTTCCCATAACCCGGAATCCAAATGCGACAGTAGCCGTCTGTGATTCCCCAAAATCTTCTCAATTGTCTTAAAGTCATAGGTGGGGGATGATTTAGTATAGGTTTAATTCTCTCAGGGCCTATGGCCCTAGTCCCTTCTGATATGATTAGGCCTAGATATCTAGCAGATTGTTGACAAAGCTGAACCTTTTCTCTTGATGCCTTGTAACCTCAGCCTGCCAGAAAGTTTAAGAAGTCTTCTGAGGCGGTTCTGAGGCTCATGAACAAGCTTCCTCTGTCTCAGCACAGAACAAAATATCATCTACATGTAACACTACTGCTTCGGAGTCATTAAAGTTTTGCAGATCCCATGACAAACTTTGTCCAAATAAGTGAGTACTGTCATGAAATCCCTGGGGCAAAACTGTCCAGGTTAACTGAGAAGCTGGCTGCGCAGGGTCCTCAAAGGCAAATAGAAATTGACTTTCCTCCGCCAAAGGCACTGAATAGAAGGCATCTTTTAAATCAATTACTGAGAAATATTTGGCTCGTTCAACAATTTCAGACAATAGAGTATAAGGCTTAGGCACCACGGGGTGTAAAGAAACTACAGCTTCATTTATTATTCGTAAATCTTGAACTAGTCTCCATTTATCATTTTATTTCTTTATACCCAGAATACGAGTGTTGCATGGACTGTTACAGGGAATTAATAGTCCCTGTTCCTTTAAATTTTTGATGATGGGTTTTATCCCTTTCTTAATCTCAGGTTTCAGAGGATACTGCTTCTTATGTGGAAATAACTGTGGGTTTTTGAACTTGACGACTACAAGAATAGCATTTTGTGCTCGACCCACAGATTTTCCATCAGCCCATACTCTAGGATTTACATTTTGTTCAATTGAAGGGAGAGAAAGGGAAGGCTCCATATACATGAAAACAAAGGCATGGACCTTGCTCAGCATATCCCTCCCCAAAACGGGTGAAGGAGACTCTGGCACGATTGGAAACTTGTGTGAAAATAGCACCAGATCCCAGTCACAACTGACAGAAACAATGAAGTAACACCTTTTGGCTCATCCAGACAGTCTCATTACAGAAGCAGATAGGGAAGAAAGTGGGCCAGGGTCTTCAGTAAGCATGGACTAAGTTGCTCCAGTATCTAAAAGGAAATTGATGGATTGGCCCCAACAGTTATTAATACCCAGGGTTCCTCAGGTGTAATTAGGACAGGAGTTAGTGTGGGGACCCCCGGGAACCTTCAGTCCTGATTATCTTGAGTCCGACCCCTGAGACCTACACCTCTGGGGGCAGTCTCTCTTCCAGTGTGCTCCTTTGCAGACTGGACATGGAGCTAGGGGCAGCTTAGATGCCTGAGGGCAATTCCGCTTGAGGTGCCCTTCCTTTCCACAGTAATAACAAGCCCATCCCTTTTCACTTGGGTCCCTCTGGGCATTTTTCTCAGGCCATTTAAGAACAGTTCTGATAGCCATTGTGAGGACTTCCACCTGTTCCTTTTTCCTTTTCTGCCTTTCTTTCTTTTCCTCATCAGTTCAGTTCAGTTGCTCAGTCGTGTCTGACTCTTTGAGACCCCATGAATTGCAGCATGCCAGGCCTCCTTGTCCATCACCAACTCCCGGAGTTCACTCAGACTCACGTCCATCGAGTCAGTGATGCCATCCAGCGATCTCATCCTCTGTCTTCCCCTTCTCCTCCTGCCCGCAATCCCTCTCAGCATCAGAGTCTTTTCCAGTGAGTCAACTCTCCATGAGGTGGCCAAAGTACTGGAGTTTCAGCTTTAGCATCATTCCTTCCAAAGAAATCACAGGGCTGATCTCCTTCAGAATGGACTGGTTGGATCTCCTTGCAGTCCAAGGGACTCTCAAGAGTCTTCTCCAACACCACAGTTCAAAAGCATCAATTCTTCGGTGCTCAGCTTTCTTCACAGTCCAACTCTCACATCCATACATGGCCGCTGGAAAAACCATAGCCTTGACTAGACAGATCTTTGTTGGCAAAGTAATGTCTCTGCTTTTCAATATGCAAACTAGGTTGGTCATAACTTTCCTTCAAAGGAGTAAGCATCTTTTAATTTCATGGCTGTAATCACCATCTGCAGTGATTTTGGAGCCCAAGAAAATAACGTCTGACACTGTTTCCACTGTTTCCCATCTATTTCCCATGAAGTGATGGGACCAGATGCCATGATCTTTGTTTTCTGAATGTTGAGCTTTAAGCCAACTTTTTCATTCTCCACGTTCATCACGAGACTTTTTAGTTCCTCTTCCCTTTCTGCCATAGGGATGGTGTCATCTGCATATCTGAGGTTATCGATGTTTCTCCCAGCAATCTTGATTCCAGCTGGTGCTTCTTCCAGCCCAGCATTTCTCATGATGTACTCTGCCTATAAGTTAAATAAGCAGGGAGACAATATACAGCCTTGATGTACTCCTTTTTCTACTTGGAACCAGTCTGTCTTTTCCTCATATTCCCTACCATAATAGACTGTCTGAGCCAGTTGTAACAGAGTATCTAAAGACTGATCTGGTCCATACGCTCATTTTAATAGCTTACGGCAGGTATCTGGAGCCAACTGAGTGAGAAATCTATTCTTTAAGATCACTCTCCCTTCTTCACTTTCGGGATCAATCTCAGTGAATCTGCGAAGGGCTTCTCTCAGTCTATCTAGGAATTTACCAGGAGCTTCCTTCTCCTCCTGTTCTATGTCTGCCAGTTTGCCATAATTTAAAAGCTTAGCATGTGCCTGCCCGAGTCCTTCAAGGAAACATCTGACAAAACGACTCTGATCCCATCTTCCTTTAGCTGTGCTTTAGTCCCTGACTACAACCCAACTTGTGGTTGCCAAGGGGGAGAGGGTTGTGAAAAAGATACAATGGGAGGTCGGGGTTAGAAGATGAACTATTATCTATAGAATGGATGAAAAACAAGATCCCACTGTATAATATAGGAAACTATAACCAATCTCATGTGATAAACAATAAAAGAAAAGAATGCAAAAAGAATGTATATATATACAAGTCTGATCTCTATCTCTGTGATTTAGAATTATATGGAATATAAAATACAGATATAGTTTATCATATGATATTTGTCTTTTACTTTTTGACTTCACTTAGTATGACAATCTCAAGTTGCACCTGTGTTATAATAGTAACTGAAAATGGCATTATTTCATTCCTTTTCATGGATGAGTAGTATTTCATTGCATACATGTACCACAACTTCTTTATTCATTCATTTGCCAATAAACATTTAGGCTGTTTCTATGTTCTGTCTATTGTTAATAGATCTATGAACATAGCATGCATATATCTTTTTGAATTATAGTTTTGTCTAGATATATGCCTATGAGATCATGGTCCACATATTGCTGAAGCCTGGCTTGGAGAATTTCGAGCATTACTTTACTAGCATGTGAGATGAGTGCAGTTGTGCGGTAGTTTGATCATTCTTTGGCATTGCCTTTCTTTGGGATTGGAATGAATACTGAACTTTTCTAGTCCTGTGGCTACTGCTAAGTTTTCCAAATTTGCTGGCAAATTGAGTGCAGCACTTTCACAGCATCATCTTTCAGGACTTGAAATAGCTCAACTGGAATTCCATCACCTCCACTACCTTTGTTTGTAGTGATGCTTTCTAAGGCCCACTTGACTTCACATTCCAGGATGTCTGGCTCTAGGTGAGTGATCATACCCTCGTGATTATCTGGGTCGTGAAGATCTTTTTTGTACAGTTCTTCTGTGTATTCTTGCCACCTCTTTTTAATATCTTCTGCTTCTGTTAGGTCCATACCATTTCTGTCCTTTATCGAGCACATCTTTGGATGAAATGTTCCCTTGGTATCTCTAATTTTCTTGAAGAGATCTCTAGTCTTTCCCATTCTGTTCTTTTCCTCTATTTCTTTGCATTGATCGCTGAAGAAGACTTTCTTATCTCTCCTTGCTATTCTTTGGAACTCAGCATTCAGCTGCTTATATCTTTCCTTTTCTCCTTTGCTTTTCGCTTCTCTTCTTTTCACAGCTATTTGTTAGGCCTCCCCACACAGCCATGTTGCTTTTTTGCATTTCCTTTCCATGGGGATGGTCTTGATCCCTGTCTCCCGTACAATGTCATGAACCTCATTCCATAGTTCATCAGGCACTCTATCAAATCTAGGCCCTCAAATCTATTTCTCACTTCCACTGTATAATCATAAGGGATTTGATTTAGGCCATACCTGAATGGTCTAGTGGTTTTCCCTACTTTCTTCAATTTAAGTCTGAATTTGACAATAAAGAGCTCATGATCTGAGCCACAGTGAGCTCCCGGTCTTGTTTTTGCTGACTGTATAGAGCTTCTTCATCTTTGGCTGCAAAAAATATAATGACTGATGCCTATGAATGATATTGTTGGATCATAAAGTAATTCAGTTTTAGTTTCTGAGGACCTACTATATTGTCTTCCACAGTGTTTGCACGAACTTGCAATCCCATCAGTGGTGTAGAAAGTTTCCTCTTTCTACACACCTTCTGCAACATTTGTTATTTGTAGGCTTTTTAATGATATGGAATGGAGTTTACAGGTCAAGAATGCTGAAGTGGATTGCCATTCTCATCTCCAGCAAATTGCCAACATCCATTGGATAAAAGAAAATGCAAGGGAATTCCAGAAATGCATCTACTTCTGTTTCATTGGCTATGCTAAAGCCTTTGAATGTGTGAATCACAACAAATTGTGGAAAATTCTTAAAGAGACAGGAATACCAGACCACCTTACCTGTCTCCTGAGAAACTTGTGTGCAAGTCAAGAAGCAGCAATTGGAAGTGGGCATTGAACAATGGACTGATTCAAAATTGGGGAAGTAGTATATGGTCACCTGTTTATTTAACATCTGTGCATAGTACATCATGTGAAATACCAGGCTGGATGAATCACAAGCTGTAATCAAGTTGCCAGTAGAGATGTCAATGACCTCAGATATGCAGAAGACACTATCCTAATGTCAGAAAGTGAAGAGGAACAAAAAAGCCTCTTGATGAAGGTGAAAGAGGAGAGAGAAAAAACTGACTTAAAACAACATTAAAAAAAAAAAAATCAACTAAGATCATGGCATTCAGTCCCATTACTTCATGACAAATAGATGGGGAAAAAATGGCAAAAGTGACAGATTTTATTTTCTTGGGCTTAAAAATCACTTTGGACAATGATTGCAGCCACGAAATTGAAAGATGTTTGCTCCTTGGAAGAAAAGCTATGACAATCCTAGACAGCATTTCAGTTCAGTTCAGTTCAGTCACTCAGTCGTGTCCGACTCTTTGGTACCCCATGAATCGCAGCACGCCAGGCCTCCCTGTTCATCACCATCTCCCGGAGTTCACTCAGACTCACGTCCATCGAGTCCGTGATGTCATCCAGCCATCTCATCCTCGGTCGTCCCCTTCTCTTCCTGCCCCCAATCCCTCCCAGCATTAGAGACCTTTCCAATGAGTCAACACTTCTCATGAGGTGGCCAAAGTACTGGAGTTTCAGCTTTAGCATCATTCCTTCCAAAGAAATCACAGGGCTGATCTCCTTCAGAATGGACTGGTTGGATCTCCTTGCAGTCCAAGGGACTCTCAAGAGTCTAGGTTGATTCTATTCCTTGGCTATTGCAAATATTGCTGCAATAGAAATTGAGTTGCATATATCTTTTCTCTGGATACATGCCCAAGAGTGGGATTGTAGTATCATATGGTAACTTTATTTTTAATTTTTAAAGGAACTTTCATACTGTTCTCCATAGTGACTGCACCAGTTTATATTCTGACCAATAGTATAGTGGGGTTTCTTTTTTTCTATATGCTCTCCAGAATTTATTATTGTTGGTAGATTTCTTGATGATGACCATTCTGACTGAAGTGAGGTAATACCTTATTGCACTTTTGATTTGCATTTCTTTAATAATTGGCTATGTTGAGCATCTTTCCATATGGCTTTTTGCATTTTCTATGTTTTCTTTAGAGAGATGTCTATATAGTGTATCTGCCCATTTTTGATTGGGTTGTTTTTTTGCTTGTTTTGCTTTTACAATAAGTTGTATGAGCTGTTTGTGTATTTTGAAAATTAATCCATTGTTGGTTGCATCATTTACAACTTTTTTTTCCCATTCCATAGGTTGTATTTTCTGTTTATGGCTTCCTTTACTGTGCAAAAGCTTTTAAGTTGATTAGATCCAATTTGCTTATTTTTGTTATTATTGCCATTACTCTAAGACATGGATCCAAAAATCGTTGCTACAATTTATGTCAAACTCGTGTTCTGCTTGTTTTCCTCTAGGAGTTTTAGAACATTTAGGTATAGTACATTTTGAGTTTATTTTTATATATAATATTTTAAAACATGTTCTGATTTCAGTTTTTTACATGTGGCTGTCCAGTTTTTCCAGCATCAGTTACTGAAGAGACAGTGTCTTTCCTCCACTGTATATTTTTTAAATTAATTTTTACTTTAGTATATAGTTGCTTTACAATGTTATGTTAGTTTCTACTGTTCAGCAAAGTGAGTTACAGTAAATGTACATATATCTTCTCTTTTTTGGATTTCCTTCTCATTCAGGTCACCACAGAGAACTGAGTAGGGTTCCCAGAGCTATACTGTGGGTTCTCATTAGTTATCTATTTTATACATAGTATCAATAGTGTGCCTGCATGCTAAGTTTCTTCAGTCGTGTCCAACTCTTTGTGACCCTATGAACTGTAGCCTGCCAGGCTCTTCAGTCCATGGGATTCTCTCAGAGAGAATACTAGAGTGGGTTGCCATGACTTCCTTCAGGGAATTTTCCCAATAGAAGGATCAAACCCTCATCTCCTACGTCTCCTGTATTGGCAAGCTGGTTCTTTACCACTAGTGCCTTTCTGTAGATCATAAATGCCTGGGATGTATTTCTGGACTTTCTGTCCTATTCCATGGGTCAGGGTGTCTATTTTTGTGCCAGTACCATACTGTTTTGATTTCTGTAGCTATGTAGTACAGTCTGAAGCCAGGGAGCCTGATTCATTCAGCTTCATTCTTCTCTCTCAAGATTATTTTGACTTTTTGATGTCTTTTGTGTTTCCAGATAAATTGAAGGACTTTTTGCTCTAGTTCTGTGAAAAAATGGCATTGATAATTTGGTAGGATTGCATTGAATCTGTAGCTTGCCTTGTTCATTTTAACAATAATAATTCTTCCAATAAAGAACATGGGTGTATCTTTATATCCATTTGTGTGTTCTTCCATTTCTTTCATCAGCATGTTATAGTTTTTGGAGTACAGATTTTTGCATTCTTAAGTAGGTTTATCCTTGAGTATTTTTTTTTTTTTGATACCATTGTAAATGTAATCACTTTCTAAATTTATCTTTCTGGTATTTTGTTGATAGTAAAATCAATTTTAAAAAATATTTTTATATTTCCTTCTGCAAACTCTAGCACTGAAATGAACAGTTCCTTTAGGTTTATTCCCTTCCCTCATTCAAGTCTTACAAATCTTTATACTAAATTACTTATGTCAATCTAGGTTAAATTTTGTCATTTGATAATCAGTTTATTTTTTCTGTTAGCTCTATAGACAGTATCACTTTATACAAGCAAACGTATGTTCTCTCATCTACGTCTCATTTTGTCCCCATCTAGTTTTCTTATTCTAATCATGAACCTGTCTTTTGTAAGTTTAATATTACCTGTCTCATTCCATTGCTCACTCCCTCATCTGTTTTCCTTAATCCCCTCTCCCCACTGTGCAACAAAAGTTTCCTAAAACCATTCCAAAAGGCAGAACAGAATGGTCTGGGACTTGAGGCTTTGTCTAGTTATAAAGTTAAATAATTAAAAGATTAAAATGCAAGATATCATTTCATATTGATTTAAGAAGAAAGAACAGAGACATAGGTGGCTAAATGGCTAATGATTGAATATAATTTTGAGTAATAAAGACTATTTAAAATATTTTTCCTCTTTAATTTAAATAAGATGCTATAAACCCTTGCTTCTGGTTTCTGATAAATACTACTATCACAAATACTACTGCTATTACAACCTTTGTAATGAAGACATAGATTCTAGTGATACTTCTATGCCAGAAATTTGAGATAAAATTTTTACAAATAAAGAAGTCTAAGTAATTATACAAAATGATATTACAGTCTATATTGTTAAATATTAACTAATGTTTTATGAGTATGTGTGGAAAAAAGATTCGTTTATACTTGAGTGCTTTAGAGGAAATGGAAAAAAATCTTCAACTTAAAGAAAATGAAAAACATTCGTGGTTTGGAAAAGGAAGAGGTAGGAAGGAAGGAAAGGAATAAGAGGGGAAGTGGAAGGGGATAGGAAGGGAATGATGTGCAGAGAAATTTTGAGAGTAGAAACCTGCCAAAGAAACCAAACTCTTCCCTGTGATTTGATGACTCATTTTTCATAGCAAAAGTTATAATTCTGTTCTAAAATTTTGTATTGAATTCATGAAGCATTAACACTAACTAGGAAAAATTTCAGTGACCAAAACAGTAGTATTCACAAAGCATTCTACAACAGTGCACAGAGATATGGGCAACTGGTCTGAACATCAGATCCTGGACATGGAACCTTTGGCTATTGGGCTTTGAAAGAGCAGAAGTAAGGAAACACTAGCTCTTTCCCTGGTGAAACTGAGTACAGGGCACAAGCAATATGATATGGAGGGGAAAAAAGTATGATTTAGCCCATCATCCCATCTCAGGCTTTATGTTCAGTGGGAAAATGGCCTCCCCCTAGACTTATAACACTCCAATGTCTGAGGCTCACAGCTGCAGCTCAGTGGCCTGGTAGAGCCTATGTTTGGAGGATGCATCAGGCACCATCCAGGTTGGATGGAGCTTTGACCTAAACATTGCTGTTGACTGAGACTGAAATCCTGAAGCACAGGGCTCTGATTAGTTTCTGTGGAGTTTTTCAGAAAGTCAGTTCTTTTATGGGAGGCCAGCCAAAAGGCAATCTTACATAATTATCCTTCCCCCACTTTGTTAGTTTTAGAGGAGGCAGCTGCTATTGCATGCTTCCCAGACACTTCCAGACTGGCAAACACATGGTCGTCTTTAAATCATTAACATACTTTAATGTCCTGATGTTTATAAAATTGCTCATCCCCATACTTTTCAAGATCAATGGAAACTTAAAAAAGATTTGAGTAAGAATGTATGACTCTGGCATTCTGTTTTCTCCCTCAAATAGAGACACTGAGGTTGACATTATACATTTTTTTCAAATAATCAGATCTTAAATTTAAAGAATAAAGTTTTCTGGTATATGTTTTAGAAATCATTTTATATTTATTGATTTTTCTTGTTTACATTAATAACATTTTTTTCAAATTTTTACTCTTACACATTAATTTTCATTCTGACAAACATTATATTCTCTCTTCTAAAATGGTACCTCGTTAAACTTAGACATTTTTGCAAAACAAACTGTAAACACAATGAAAAGATCATACTTAAAATGGGAGAAAATATTTACAAATTAAGCAAGCAATATGGATTAATCTCCAAAATATAAAAATAGCTCATTCAGCTCAATATCAGAAGACAAATATTCCAAACAAAAAATAGGTGGAAGATCTAAATAAATATTTCTCCAAATAAAATATATGATGGCTAAAAGGCACATAAAAATACGATAGCGTCTCTAACCATTAGAAAAATGTAACCCAATATGCTACTGGAGAAGAGTGGAGAAATAGCTACAAAAAGAATGAAGAGGGTGAGCCGGAAAAAAAAAAAAAAAAAGCCAAGTTGTGGATGTGACAGGTGATGGAAGTAAAGTCCATTGCTGTAAAGAACAATATTGCACAGGTATCTGGAATGTTAGGTCCATGAATCAAGGTAAATTGAAAGTAGTCAAACAGGAGATGGCAAGAGTCAACATCGACATTTTAGGAATCAGTGAACTAAAATGGACTGAAATTGGTGGATTTAATTCAAATGACTATTACATCTATTACTGTGGGAAATAATCCCTTAGAAAGAAAGGAGTAGCCATCACAGTCAACAAAAGAGTCCAAAATGCAGTACTTGGGTGCAGTCTCAAAAGCGACAAAATGATCTCTGTTATTTTCCAAGGCAAACCATTCAATATCATAAAAATTCAAGTCTATGCCCAAACCACTAATGCTGAAGAAGCTCAACAGTTCTGTGAAGACCTACAAGACATTCTACAACTGACACCAAAAACAAAACAAAACAAAACAAAAAACAAACGAACAAACATAAAAAACCAAGATGTCCTTTTTATGATAGGGAACTGGATTGCAAAAGTAGGAAGTCAAGAGATACCTGGAATAACAGGAAAATTTGGCCTTGGAGTACAAAATGAGGCAAGGCAAAGGTTAACAGACTTTTGCCAATAGAACATCCTGGTTATAGCAAACACACTCTTCAAACAACATAAGAAATTGACATGGACATGGACATCACTAGCTGGTCAATACTGAAATCAGATTGATTATATTCTTTGCAGTCAAAGATGGAGAAACTCTACAGAGACAGCAAAAATAAGACAAGAAGCTGACTGTCACTCAGATCATGAACTCCTTATTGCAAAAGTCAGACTTAAAATGAAGAGAGTAGTGAAAACCACTAGTGAAAACATTCAGGTATGGCCTATATCAAATCCCTTATGATTATACAATGGAGGTGACAAATAGATTAAAGGGATTAGATCTGACAGATAGAATGCTGAAGAACAATGGATGGAGATTCATAACATTGTTCAGGTGGTGGTGATCAGAACAATCTCCAAGAAAACAAAATGCAAAAAGGCAAAATCGTTGTCTGAGGAAGCCTTAAAAAAGCTGAGAAAAGAAGAGAAGCAAAAGAAAAAGGAGAAAAGGAAAGATATACCCATTTGAATGCAGAGTTCCAAAGAATAGCAAGGAGAGATAAGAAAGCCTTCCTCAGTGATCAATGCAAAGAAAAAGAGGGAAACAATAGAATGGAAAAGACTAGAGATCTCTTCAAGAAAACTAGAGATACCAAGGGAACATTTCATGCAAAAATGGGCTAAATAAAGGACAGAAATGGTATGGACCTAACAGAAACAGAAGATATTAAGAAAAGGTGTCAAGAATACACAGAAGAAATATACAGAAAAAGATCTTAATGACCCAAATAACCACGATGGTATCATCACTCATCTAGAGTCAGATATCCTGGAGTGCGAAGTCAAGTGGGCCTTTGGAAGCTCACTTCAAACAAAGTTAGTGGCAGTGACACAATTCCAGCTGTGCCATTTCAAATCCTAAAAGATGATGCTATTGAAGTGGTGCACTCGCTGCTGCTTCTGCTAAGTCACTTCAGTCGTGTCCGACTCTGTGTGACCCCATAGATGGCAGCCCACCAGGCTCCTCTGTCCCTGGGATTCTCCAGGCAAGAACCCTGGAGTGAGTTGCCATTTCCTTCTCCAATGCATGAAAGTGAAAATTGAAAAGGAAGTCACTTAGTTGTGTCAGACTCCTCACGACCCCATAGACTGCAACCCATCAGACTCTTCCATCCATGGGGTTTTCCAGGCAAGAGTACTGGAGTGGGGTGCCATTGCCTTATCATATCATAGCAAATTTGGAAAACTCAGAATTGGCCACAGGACTGGAAAAGGTCAGTTTTCATTCCAATCCCAAAGAAGGGAAGTGTCAAAGACTGTTCAAACCACTACACAATTGTGCTCATTTAACATTCTAACAAGGTAATGCTCAAATCCTTCAAGCTAGGCTTCAACAGTATGTGAACCAAGAACTTGCAGATGTACGAGCTGTATTTAGAAAAGGCATTAGAGCCAGAGATGAAATTGCCAACATCCATTGGATCAAAGAAAAAGCAAAGGAATTAGGAATTAAAAAAAAATCTATTTCTGCTCCTTTGACTACGCTAAAGGCTTTGACTGTGTGGCTCCCAACAAACTGTGGACAATTATTAGAGAGATGGTAATACAAGACCACCTTACCTGCCTCCTGAGAAATCTGTATGAAGGTCAAGAAATAGAACTGGACATGGAACAATGGACTGATTCCAACATGGGAAAGGAGTATGTCAAGACTGTATACTGTCACTGTGTTATTTAAGCTATATGCACAGTACATCATGCAAAAAGCAGGGCTAGATGAAGCACAAGCTGAAATCAAGATTTCAGGGAGAAATATCAACAGCCTCAAATATGCAGATGACACCAACCTTATGGCAGAAACTAAAGAAGAACTAAAGAACTTGATGAAAGTGAAAGAGGAGAGTGAGAAAGCTGGCTTAAAACTCAACATTGGAAAAACTAAGGTCATGGTATCCAGTTCCATCACTTCATGGCAAATAGATGGGGAAACAGTGGAGGCAATGTGACAGACTTTATTTTGGGGGGCTCCAAAATCACTGCAGATGATGACTGCAGCCACGAAATTAAAAGACACTTGCTCCTTGGAAGAAAAGCTTTGACAAACAGACAGCAGAGTAAAAAGCATAGATAGCATTTTGCCAACAAAGTCTGTCTAGTCAAAGCTATGTTTTTTCCAGTAGTCATGTATGGATGTGAGAGTTGGACCATAAAGAAAGCTGAGTGCTGAAGAACTGATGCTTTTGAACTGTGGTGTTGGAGAAGACCCTTGAGAGTCCCTTAGACTGCAAGGAGATCAAACCATTTACTATTAATGGAAATCAATCCTGAATATTCATTGGAAGGACAGATGCTAAAGCTGAAGCTTCAATACTTTGGGCACCTGATGAGAAGAATTGGCTCATTTGAAAAGACCCTTATGCAGGGAAAGGTTGAAAACAGGAGGAGAAGGGCAGCAAAGAGGATGAGATGGTTGGATAGCATCACCTTCTCAATGGACATGAGTTTACCTCAGCTCTGGGAGCTGGTGATAGACAGGGATGCCTGTCATGACTGCAACTAAACTGAACTGATAATGTGTCTTATCCTAAAAATATAATCATGTTCCATTAGTTTGGAATTTGAAATAGGCAGCATGAAGGAGATAAGATAGGTAGCAACAACAAGTGGAGCTTTGAGACAGTGTTGACAGAGAGGTCATAAAATAGAATCATAGAATCATGTTGGAGATATATTAAGTGGAAGATAGGGTGTGAGTTCAGGATTATGGGAATTATGAGAGAATGAGATGTTGTGAGTAATCTAAAGTGCTGAAACCATTAGTAAGTATAAATTTGGAGAGGATTGCAACCCAAAGCTCTTACAAAAACAGCAAGACTGTCTCCTTTGGGTAAACTGAGAATGGCCTGGACAGTCAAGTATTATTCTTTGTTGTAGCTCCACAGTTAAATGTTGTTCAACTTTATAAAATAAAACTTAATTCTGGTTTCCTCAGTGATGGGGTTCATGTTGATGTATGGCAAAACCAATACAATATTGTAAAGTAATTAACCTCCAATTAAAATGAATAAATTTATATTAAAAAACTTAAAACAAACAACACTTACTTTTTACAAAGAAATTTATGATCAATAACTACTAGAAAGAGTTTGGAAAAAATGGAAGCCTCTTTCATTAGTACACCCACTATGGAAGGCTGAATGGAAATTCCTTAAGAAACTAAGAATAGAGCTATGATATAATCCAACAACCTCAGTCTTGGGCATATATTGGAGAAAATCATAATTCAAAATGTACATGCACCCAGTGTTCATTGCAGCACAGTTTACAATAGCCAAAACTTGGAAGTAACTTAAATGTCCACTGATGGAGGAGTAGATAAAAAAGATATGGTACATATATACAATGAAATATTGCACAGCCAAAAGGAATGAAATAATGTCATTTGCAGCAACATGAATAAACACTGAGATTGTTTAGACTTAGTAAAGAAAGTCAGACAAAGACAGATATCATATGATATTACTTATACATGGAATCTAAAAAAAAAAAAGAAAGAAAGGTACAAGTGAACTTATCTACAAAACAGAAAAATGAGTCACAGATATAGAAAACAAAATTATTTTTATCAGGGGGAAGTGGGGGAGGGATAAATTGGGAGATTGAGATTAACATATACACACTATTATACACAAAATTGATAACTAATAAGGACCTACTATATAGCACAAGCAACTCTACCCAATACTCTGTAATGTGTATATATATATATACATGGTGGATCCAGGGTAATTTGAAGAGGGGATGGAGTTGGCAATTAGGAAATAATTATTTAATTAAAGATATAAAGAGAGATTAGGGAAGAATAATGTAGCGAAAAAAATAGAGAAAAGAGACTGATATTCCTTGGTTTACACGGAAAGCAAATAAAGTCTCAAGACAAGAAACTTGCACCATCTATGTTACGCCAAAGGCACTCGCTTGAATAGTGGAGGGTACCCCACCTTGGGCTCCCTCTCACATGGGTCTTAGAAGCCCAGGCAAATAAGTAGACACAGAGAGCCTCTGTGTTCCAAGGGATCAGCCTGAAAAAGAGAGGGAGGGAGAGGGAGAAAGAGAGAGAGAGTTGACATGGGGGAGGCCAAGCTTGTGCAAAAACTCCATAACTTTATTTTCAAAAGGTGCTTATATGCCCTAAGTTTTACTTAATGGAAGATACAGAGTCATGCAGGGGCAGCAGTCTTGACCCTTATCGATACCAGGCTTTCTTTCTGCATATCTTTCCGTATACAAAAGGTCTCAGGTGCTTTACATTATCTTCTGGCCAATAGGCCTGTTAACACTTTATGGCTCTCTTCCTTAATGAATGTTAATCTCATTTTCCCTGAAGTGTTTTTCTTTAATTTACATCACCCTCAAAGCACTAAATAAAGTTACAGCCCTATAGAACAAAGGTGCAGTGGGTTATAACAAAGAAGGTACTTAACTCAAAGATCTATGTTGCTACTTGTTTTTTCTATATACAAACTATATCAACAAATAAAAGATATGAAAACTTGGCAGCAAGTATTGGCTCAACAATGAAACCCTTAATCAGTCCTGTTCTAATGATTTTGACTCCTCAGAAGCTCCTACATTCCTAGGATGTTTGACACTTCTTGTGCCTCTCGTGGTCGGGAGGCCTCAAACAATCACATGTGCAGCTGTAAGAGTCCAGACAAACCTGTCAGGCAGGCTAGAAAGCCATCAGAGGGGTTTTTGGATGAAAACACTCTTATTATACCCAGGAGATTATTATGCCCATTAGCTTATTAGCTAAGAGCTCTAAACTAACTTTTTCCAGAAAAAGGTGGTGGGGGATAGCCCACTGTTAATGTCAGTGAAAGGCATAATAGAGTAAGGCAGACAGATTTTGGTTCTGGGAGTAGATGCTCAAGAAAACCCAGGGGGACCCTTGAGGCCTGATCCCACCTTTGCATTTTGTCAGGCCCCCTTCTCATGACCTTTGCCACGGGCGGGATTCCCTATGCTGGCTCCAGGCAGTAAAGACCAATGCAAGAGAAGCAAGAAAAGTGGGTTCAATCCCTGTATCTGGAAGATCTCTTGGAGGAGGGCGTGACAACCTACTCTGGTATTCTTGCCTGGAGAATCCCATGGAGAGAGAAGCCTGGTCACAAAGAGTCAGCTAGGACTAAAGTGACCTAGCATGCATGCATGCATACACACACACATGCACACACTAACAAATATATATAGGTATAACAGATTCACTTTGTTATACAGAAAAGCAGTATCATAAATAAATTATACTCCAATAAGGATTTTTAAAAATATTATATGTTACAAGTATAAAGTGTAGTAATTCACAGTTTTTAGAGGCTATATTCCATGAATAGCTGTTATACAATATTGGGTATATTGGCTAGTTGTCTATGATTGTGGTTTCAGTTTGTCTGCCCTCCAATGCCTTCTCTCAGTGCCTACCGTCTTACTTGGGTTTCTCTTACCTTGGACATGGGGTATCTCTTCATGGCTGCTCAAGCAAAGTGCAGCCACTGCTCCTTGTGATTTCAGACAGACTGAAACCACAATCACAGACAACTAGCCGATCTGATCACACAGACCACAGCCTTGTCTAACTCAATGAAGCTAAGCCATGCCGTGTGGGGCCACCCAAGATGGTCGGGTCATGGTGGAGAGGTCTGACAGAATGTGGTCCACTGGAGAAGGGAATAGCAAACCCCTTCAGTATGCTTGCCTGAGAACTCCATGAACAGTATGAAAAGGAAAAATGATAGGATACTGAAAGATGAACTCCCCGGGTCAGTAGGTGCCCAATATGCTACTGGATATCAGTGGAGAAATAACTCTAAAAAGAATGAAGGGATGGAGCCAAAGCAAAGACAATATCCAGTTGTGGATGGGATTGGTGATAGAAGCAAGATTCAATGCTGTAAAGAGCAATATTGCATAGGAACCTGGAATGTTGGGTCCATGAATCAAGGCAAATTGGAAGTGGTCAAACAGGAGATGGCAAGAGTGAACGCCGACATTCTAGGAATCAGCGAACTAAGATGGACTGGAATGGGTGAATTTAACTCAGATGACCATTGTATCTACTACTGTGGGCAAGAATCCCTTAGAAGAAATGGAGTAGCCATCATAGTCAACAAAAGAGTCCAAAATGCATAGTTGGGTGCAATCTCAAAAGTGACAGAATGACCTCTGTTCGTTTCCAAGGCAAACCATTCAATATAACAGTAATCCTAGCCTATGCCCCTACCAGTAAGGCTGAAGAAGCTGAAGTTGAATGGTTCTATGAAGACCTACAAGACCTTTTAGAACTAACACCCAAAAAAGATGTCTGTTTCAGGATAGGGGACTGGAATGCAAAAGTAGGAAGTCAAGAAACACCTGGAGTAACAGGCAAATTTGGCCTTGGAATATGGAATGAAGCAGGGCAAAGGCTAATAGAGTTTGCCAAGAGAACACACTGGTCATAGCAAACACCCTCTTCCAACAACACAAGAGAAGACTCTACACGTGGACATCACCAGATGGTCAACACTGAAATCAGATTGATTATATTCTTTGTAGCCAAAGATGGAGAAGTTCTACACAGTCAGTAAAAACAAGACCAGGAGCTGACTGTGGCTCATATCATGAATCACAGATTGTGGTTGTTGTCAAATAACCTTATTGTCAAATTCAGATTTAAATTGAAGAAAGTAGGGAAACCACTAGACCATTCAGGTATGACTTAAATCAAATCCCTTATGATTATATAGTGGAAGTGAAAATAGATTTAAGGGACTAGATCTGTTAGAGTGCCTGGTGAACTATGGATGGAGGTACGTGACATGGTACAGGAGGCAGGAATCAATACCATCTCCAAGAAAAAGTAATGCAAAAAAGCAAAATGGCTGTCTGAGGAGGACTTGCAAATAGCTGTGGAAAGAAGAGAAGTGAAAAACAAAGGAGAAAAGGAAAAATATAAGCATCTGAATGCAGAGTTTCAAAGAATAGCAAGGAGAGATAAGAAAGCCTTCTTCAGCGATCAATGCAAAGTAATTAAGGAAAAGAATAGGATGGGAAAGACTAGCGATCTCTTCAAAAAAATTAGAGATACCAAGGGAATATTTCATGCAAAGATGGGAACAATAAAGGACAGAAATGGTTTGGACCTAACAGAAGCAGAAGATATTAAGAAGAGGTGGCAAGAATATACAGAAGAACTGTACAAAAAAGATCTGCACAACCCAGATAATCACAATGGTGTGATCACTCACCTAGAGCCAGACATCCTGGAATGGGAAGTCAAGTGGGACTTAGGAAGCATCACTATGAACAAAGCTAGTGGAGGTGATAGAGTTCCAGTTGAGCTATTTCAAATCCTAAAAGATGAGGCTGGGAAAGTGCTGCACTCTGTATGTCAGAAAATTTCGAAAACTCAGTAGTGGCCACAAGACTGGAAAAGGTCAGTTTTCATTCCAATCCCAAAGAAAGGCAATGCAAAGAATGTTCAAACTACTGCACAATGGCACTCATCTCACACACTAGTAAAGTAATGCTCAAAATTCTCCAAGCCAGACTTCAGCAATACGTGAACTGTGAAATTCCAGATGTTCAAGCTGGTTTTAGAAAAGGCAGGGGAACCAGAAATCAAATTGCCAACATCTACTGGATCTTTGAAAAAGCAAGAGAATTCCAGAAAAACATATATTTGTGCTTTATTGACTATGCCAAAGCCTTTGACTGTGTGGATCACAATAAACTGTGGAAAATTCTGAAAGAGATGGGAATACCAGACCACCTGACCTGCCTCTTGCGAAATCTGTATGCAGGTAAGGAAGCAATAGTTAGAACTGAACATGGAACAACAGACTGGTTCCAAATAGGAAAAGGAGTACGTCAAGGCTGCTTATTTAACAGGGTGTCACCCTGCTTATTTAACTATATGCAGAGTACATCATGAGAAACACTGGGCTGGATGAAACACAAGCTGGAATCAAGATTGCCAGGAGAAATATCAATAACCTCAGATATGCAGATGACACCACCCTTATGGCAGAAAGTGAAGAGGAACTAAAAAAGCCTCTTGATGAAAGTGAAAGAGGAGAGTAAGAAAGTTGGCTTAACATTCAACATTCAGAAAACTAAGATCATGTCATTTGGTCCCATCACTTCATGACAAGTAGATGGGGAAACAGTGGAAACAGTGACAGACTTTACATTTTTGGCCTCCAAAATCACTGCAGATGGTGACTGCAGCGATGAAATTAAAAGATGCTTGCTCCTTGGAAGAAAAGCTATGACCAACCTGAAAGTGAAAGTGAAGCCACTCATTTGTGTCTGACTCTTTGTGACCCCATGGACTGGAGCTACCAGGCTCTGAGGAGCCTACCAAGCTCTCAGTCCATGGAATTTTCCAGGCAAGAGTATTGGAGTGGGTTGCCATTTCCTTCTCCAGGACATCTTCCCAACCCAGGAATCGAACACAGGTCTCCTGCACTGCAGGCCGATGCTTTACTGTCTGAGCCACCGGGGAAGCCCTAGACAGCATATGATCAACCTAGACAGCACATTAAAAAGAGGAGACGTTACTTTGCCAACAAAGCTATGCTTTTTCCAGTAGTCAGGTATGGATGTTAGGGTTGGACTATAAAGAAAGCTGAGTGCCAAAGAATTGATGTTTTTGAACTGTGGTGTTGGAGAAGACTCCTGAGTGTCCCATGGACTGCAAGGAGATACAGCTAGTCCATCCTAATAGTCCTGAATATTCATTGGATGGACTGATGTTGAAGCTGAAACTCCAATACTTTGGCCACCTGATGGGAAGAACTGACTCATTGGAAAAGACCCTGATGCTGGGAAAGGCTGACAGCAGGAGTAGAAGGGGGCGACAGAGGATGTTATGGATAGATCCCATCACTGACTCAATGGATATGCGTTTGAGTCTACTCCGGGAGTTGGCCATTGACAGGGAGGCCTGGCATGCTGAGTACGTCAGGTCGCTAAGATTTGGACACAACTGAGCAACTGAACTGAACTGAGAAATCCCATGGACTCCCATGGGGAGCCTGTGGGACTACAGTTCATAGAGTCACAGAAACTTGGACAGGACTTAGCAAGTTAACAACAACAATTATAAATCAAGATAACTCTAAATGGGTTTGAAAGCTTGATTTTCTCCAAAATAATGCAAATAAAGTTTACTTTGTTTTCACATTTATTTGGGCAACATTCCACTTAGGCTTCTATAATATAATCATAAGGGCCACAAAACAATGTTATGTTTAGTCTCAGTATCATTATGGATGTGATAATAAGCTACTATTACTGTTGCAGATCCTAATCTATACACAGTGCTCGTGTGTTTTGAACACCACTGAGTAGCCTTTTATACTATACAGATTCAACAAGATTTGATTGATACCACCTTTTCTATTTATAGCAGAGTTCCATTTCAAGTAAGCTCCCCTTACTTGTAAATAACTGGTCACAGTGGTACAAAGCCTTATAAGGCAAAGGTTTAGTTTTGTTTTTAGTTTAGCAAGTCTGCAAGTATTTTCTTCAGTAAAATCAGTGTGGAAGTACCTCCAAGAGCACTGCTCCCCACCATTTCTATAGCCAAATATATTGACAAGAGCACTGCAGTTCTACCCATGTCAGATAAAACTGGTATTTTTACTATAAGCTTATAATTTAGGCTACAGATCATTATCAATTGTGGTATTTAAAGGGGACTTCCAATGCATTGTATCCAAAATCCTTTATATTCTACCTATAATTTGATATACATTCTTTACAATTGGGTGGTGTTGTTCAGTCACTCAGTTGTGTCTGACTCTTTATGACCCCATGGACTTCAGCATATCAAGCTTCCTTGTATTTCACCATCTCCCAGAGCTTGCACAAACTCATGTACATTGAGTCAGTCATGCCATCCAACATCTCATCCTTTGGAGTCCCCTTCTTCTGTCTTCAGTCTTTCCCAGCATCGGGGTCTTTTCAAATGAGTCAGTTCTTTGCATCAGGTGGCCAAAGTATTGGAGCTTCAGCTTCAGCATCTGTCCTTCCAATGAATATTCAGGATTGATTTCCATTAGTATTAACTAGTTTGATCTCCTTGCAGTCCAAGGGACTCTCAAGAGTCTTCTCCAACACCACAGTTCAAAAGCATCAATTCTTCAGCATTCAGGTTTCTTTATGGTCCAACTTTCACATCCATACATGACTACTAGAAAAACCATAGCCTTGACTAGATGGACTTTTGCTGGCAAAATACTGTCTATGCTTTTTACTCTGCTTTCTAGGTTTGTCATAGCTTTTCTCCCAAGGAGTAAGTTTCTTTTATTTTCATGGCTGCAGTCACCATCTGCAGTGATTTTGGAGCACCCTCAAAACAATCTGTCATGTTTCCATTGTTTCCCCGTCTATTTGCCATGAAGTGATGGGACTGGATACCACAACCTTAGTTTATCGAATGTTGAGTTTTAAGCCAGCTTTTCACTCTCCTCTTTCACTTTCATCAAGAGGCTCTTTAGTTCATCAAGAGGCTCTTTAGTTCCTCTTCGGTTTCTGCCCTAAGGGTGGTGTTATCTGTATATCTGGGATTTTTATACTTCTCCCAGCAATCTTGATTCCAGTGTTTCTTCCAACCCAGCAATTCTCATGATGTACTCTGCATATAAGTTAAATAAGCAGGGTGACAATATACAGCCTTGATGTACTCTTCCCCAATGTGGAACCAGTCCATTGTTCCATGTCTGGTTCCAACTGTTGCTTCTGACCTGCATACAGGTTCCTCAGGAGGCAGGTAATGTGGTCTTATATTCCCATCTCTAAGAATTGTCTACAGTTTGTTGTGATCCACACAGTCTGAAGATATAGTGTTTTCAAAGAAGCAGAAATAGATGTTTCTCTGGAATTCTTTTGCTTTCTTATGATCCAACAGATGTTGGTAATTTGATTTCTGATTCCTCTGTCTATTCTAAATCCAGTTGACCATCTGAGGTGCTTATGATTTACCATAATGAGTCTGTCTGCAATGCAGGAGTCCTGGGTTTGATCCTTGAGTCAAGAAGATCCCCTGGTGAAGGGAATAGCAACCCAGTCCAGTGCTCTTGCTTGGAGAATCCCATGGACAGAAGAGCCTATAGCCCATGGGATCATAAAGAGTCGGACATGCCTGAGCGACTAATGCTTCTTCTTAATTTCCAAAATACTCTCATTCTCTCTGGGAGGCAATTGTATCTTGAATTATGATGTCCTGTTTCATTTTCCTCTGAATTTGACATACATGGTACAAATTGCCTGCATTTTTTACAATAATTGTCATTCCACACTGATTTTAATACTGCATTTTTTTATCAAGGTAAATATAAATATAAATAGCACTTCAAGAGTTCCTCACTGTGAATGAGATTGAAGTTATGTTAATATCCAGAACTATCTCCACCCTTTTGCTATAATAAATGATGTATGTGTCCAGAATTTCCTCCAAATTCTTCTGAGGTTGTTTAAGAATGTGCACAATTGCTGTCTATCTGATGTCCTTACTCAGTACCTATGGACTACTAGAGGGGTAGAACTAATTTTGTATTCTATTCAGTTCAGTTCAGTTTAGTCGCTCAGTCGTGTGCAACTCTTTGCGACCCGTGAATCACAGCACGCTAGGCCTCCCTATCCAATACCAACTCCCGGAGTTCACTCAAACTCACGTCCATCGAGTTGGTGATGCCATCCAGCCATCCCATCCTCTGTTGTCCCCTTCTCCTCCTGCCCCCAATCCCTCCCAGTTTCAGGGTCTTTTCCAATGAGTCAACTCTTCACATGAGGTGGTCAAAGTATTGGAGTTTTAGCTTCAAAATCAGTCCTTCCAATGAACACCCAAGAATGATCTTTAGAATGGACTGGTTGGATCTCCTTGCAGTCCAAGGGACTCTCAAGAATCTTCTCCAACACCGCAGTTCAAAAGCATCAATTGTTCGGTGCTCAGCTTTCTTCACAGTCCAACTCTCACATCCATACATGACCACAGGAAAAACCATAGCCTTGCCTAGATGGACCTTTATTGGCAAAGTAATGTCTCTGGTTTTGAATATGCTATCTAGGTTGGTCATAACTTTCCATCCAAGGAGTAAGTGTCTTTTAATTTTATGGCTGCAATCACCATCTACAGTGACTTTGGAGCCCCACAAAATATTATCTGTATGATATTCACCTTAAATTGTTTAAGATTTTCATTTTTACTCAGAATTCTATTTAAACAAAGGATATTTGGCAACAAGTTACTTACTATTCAAAACATGCTTTGCTCTTTGATGCTATATATTCAGTTAGCTTTTCTCAGATATAAAATAAGACATATTTGTCTTTTAAGGCTATACAAACTATATTTGTTGTTTTCATTTAATCTGTAGAAAATGTAATTCCCAAGCTCTTATTTTTATATATCCTGAGTTCTTTAATTCAAGTTTCACAATTAAGGGATTAGTCCCTGTTAATATCTTTTTGTCCGTATACCTGTATATCTGTCTTTCCATGTCTCTTTGTCTCCAATTCTCTCTTTCTCTCTCTCATACACACCACACACACACACACTCATGAAGCATATTGTTAATCTTATTTGCCTCGGTCACTAAAATGCCAAGAGAAAATTCAGAGCCATGCTAACACCATAACTTTTCCTGTTGCACCCTCAGCATTCCAGATCTAGAAACCCATTGCAGAATGGGATCTTTGCTAGGTGTGTGTCCTCAAACTAACCTCATGGTAAACATCTGCTGACCCCAGGAGGCAAAGGTATTTCTACAAAGTGAGTTCTCATCTACTGTGCTGTATGATAACCATGTGTGTCTCTCAATGGAGAAGACTGTCTGGACCCAAGTGATACAGCTTTCTGGTGGTATTATGTTTTCAACTCACACACGGTCTGCCATTTTCTCCAAATCCTTTCCATAGCCCTGAGTTTCTGGAATGAAATCGATTCTGACATCAGCATTTTTCTGTAGTTTTAATGAGGTAAAACTCTGCTGGATCAGACTAATTTTATCTTAGTCATAATTTCTTTCTCAGATATATCTTTATCCATTTCTGTTAAAAAGCTTAGTAAAGAACATCTTGTGCAGGTAAGGACTATATTGATTTTGTTATCTCAAGAAAATAACATAGTTCCAGGAGTATTATTAATCTGTTTATATATTCGCTCTCTCAAACTTACTCTCCTAAACCTTAGCAGCAGGGATCATGTCTTTTACAGTAATTACTGCATTCCTTGTTCTCAGTGCAGTGCATGGAACATGGGGAGTACACAGTAATGCACGGTTAACAAAAATTTGTCTGATTGGTGGGTTCGTAGGCAGGCTTCAGGTTATCAGCTCTCCGACCCTCCCCTTCATTATTAATTCACATGAATATATGGTAAACAGTGATGAGTAGAGTGACAAAAGCTGAACTTTAAATAATTTTGAAGCTAGCTCATAGGTATAATAGAATAATGTAAAATGTGTTCCATTTGGAACACATTTTGTTCCACATCAGTCAGTTTGAGAAATGCATCAAGGGAGAAATCTGGGGAAATTTTTAAGCTTATTATATTACTCTCTTTTCAGGGAACTGTCATGTTCTGCTACTGAACCTAGCTATTTCTATTTTTATTTCAATTATATATTTACATATATATATGTATATATATATATATAAAACTATGTATATGTTAGAGCTGAAAGACAGAGTACCTGAGGAACTATGGGCAAAGGTTTGTAACACTGTTGTACAGGAGGTGGTGGCCAAAAGCATGCCCAAGAAAAAGAAATGTAAAAAGCAAAATGGTTGTCTGAGGAGGCCTTACAAATTGCTGAGAAAAGAAGAGAGGTGAAAGGCAAAGAAAAAGGGAACAACAAACCAAATTGAATGCAGAGTTCCAGAGAACAGCAAGGAGTGATAAGAAAGCCTTTTAAGTGACCAATGCAAAGAAATACAGGAAAACAATAGAATGGGAAAGTCTAGAGATCTCTTCAAGAACATTAGAGATACAAAGGGAACATTTCATGTAAAAATGGGTACAATAAAGGACAGAAACAGTAAGGACTTAACAGAAGCAGATGAGATTAAGAAGAAGTAGCAAGAATACACAGAACAACTATACAAAAAAGGTCAATGTCCCAGAAAATCACAATGGTGTAGTCACTCACCTGGAGCCAGACATCCTGGAGTGTGAAGTGGGCATTATAATATGTGAAACAGATTGCCAGTCCAGGTCTGATGCATGAGACGGGGTGCTCAGGGCTGGTGCACTGGAATGACCCTGAGAGATGGGATGGGGAGGGAGGTGGGAAGGGGGTTCAGGATGGGGAACACAGGTACACCCATGGCTGATTCATGGCAATGTATGGGAAAAAACACAATATTGTAAAGTAATTAGCCTTCAAGTAAAATTAATTAATTAATTAATTTTAAAAAAAGGAAGCATTGGTTGTTGATTGTTTAGTCACTAAGTTGTCTGACTCTTGTGACCCCATGGACTGTAGATTGCCAGGCTCCTTGGAATTCTCTAGGCAAGAATACTGGAGTGGGTTGCCATTTCCTTCTCCAATTAGGAAGCATAACTACAAGCAAAACTAATGGAGGTGATGGAATTCCAGCTGAGCTATTTCAAATCCTGAAAGATGATGTTGTTAAAGTGCTGCACTCAATATGTCAGCAAATTTGGAAAACTCGGCAGTGACCATAAGACAGGAAAATTTCAGTTTTCATTCCAATCAAAAAGAAGGGCAGTACATACCAAAGAATGTTTAAACTACAACATAATTGTGCTCATTTCACATGCAAGCAAAATAATGCTCAAAATCCTTCAAGCTAGGCCTCAATAGTACATGAACTGGGAACTTCCAGATTTTCAAGCTGGATTTAGAAAAGAAAGAAGAACCAGAGGTCAAATTGCCAACATCCATTGGATCATAGATAAAGCAAAGGAATTGCAGAAAAACATCTACTTCTGCTTCACTGACTATGCTAAAGCCTTCGACTGTGTGGAGCACAACAAATTGTGGAAAATTCTTAAAGAGATAAGAATATAAGACCACATTACCTGCCGCCAGAGAAATCTGTATACAGGTCAAGAAGCAACATTTGGAAATGGCCACTGAACAAAGGATTGATTGAAAATTGAGAAAGCAGTACATCAAGGCTGTATATTGTCACCCTGTTTATTTACCTTCTGTGCAGAGTACACCATGCACAATATTGGGCTGGATGAAGCTCAGGTTGGAATCTAGATTGCAGGGAGAAATAACAATAACCTCATTTACCCAGATAACACTACCCTAATGGCAGAAAGTGAAGAGGAGCTAAAAGGCCTCTTGATGAGGATGAAAAAAAGAGGGAAAAAGCTGGCTTAAAATTCAGCTTTCAAAAACTAAGATCATGGCGTCTGGTCCCAATGCTTTATGCATGGTAAATAGATAAGGAAAAATGGAAACAGAGACAGACATTATTTTGGGGCTTCAAAATCACTGCAGACAGTGACTGCAACTGTTAAATTAAAAGAAACTTGCTCCTTGGAAGAAAAGCTATGACAAAACTAGTTAGTGTATTAAAAACAGAGACATCACTTTGCTGATAAAGGTCCACCTAGTCAAACCTAGAGTTTTTCAAGTATTCATGTACAGAGGGAGATTTGGACCATAAAGAAGGCTGAGTGCCATAGAATTGATGCTTTTGAATGGTGGTGTTGATAAAGACTCTTGAGAGTCCCTTGGACAACAAGGAGATCAAACCAGTCAATCTTAAAAGAAATCAACCTTGACTGTTCACTGGAAGGACTAATGCTTAAGTTGAAGCTCCAATACTTATAGCCACCTTATGTGAAGAGCCAACTCAATGGAAAATACTTTATGCTGGGAAAGTAGAGGGCAGGAGGAGAAGGGGGCACAGAAGTTGAGATGACTGGATGGCATCATTGACTCAATGAACATGAGTTTGAGAAAACTCAGGGAGATAGTGAAGGACAGGGAAGCCTGAAGTGCTGCAGTCCATGAGACTGCAAAGAGTCAGATAGGACTGAGCTTCTGAACAACAACAACAACAATTATATATATATATATATATATATATATATATATATGAACCGTGAACTTCCTGATGTTCAAGCTAGTTTTAGAAAAGGCAGACGAACCAAAGATCAAATTGCCAACATCCACTGGATCATGGAAAAAGCAAGAAAGTTCCAGAGAAACATTTATTTCTGCTTTATTGACTATGCCAACGTCTTTGACTGTGTGGATCACAATAAATTGTGGAAAATTCTGAAAAAGATGGGAATACCAGACCACCTGACTTGCCTCTTGAGAAACCTATATGCAGGTCAGGAAGCAACAGTTAGAACTGGACATGGAACAACAGACTGGTTCCAAATAGAAAAAGGAGTATGTCAAGGCTGTATATTGTCACCTTGCTTATTTAACTTCTATGCAGAGTACATCATGAGAAACACTTGACTGGAAGAAACATAAGCTGGAATCAAGACTGCCAGGAGAAATATCAATCACCTCAGATATGCAGATGACACCACCCTTATGGCTGAAAGTGAAGAGGAACTAAAAAGCCTCTTGATGAAAATGAAAGAGGAGAGTGAAAAAGTTGGCTTAAAGCTCAACATTCAGAAAACGAAGATCATGACATCTGGTCCTATCACTTCATGGGAAATAGATGGGGAAACAGTGGAAACAGTGTCAGACTTTATTTTTTGGGGCTCCAAAATCACTGCAGATGGTGATTGCAGCCATGAAATTAAAAGACGCTTACTCCTTGGAAGAAAAGTTATGACCAACTAATTAAAAAGCAGACATTACTTTGCCAACAAAGGTCCATCTAGTCAAGGCTATGGTTTTTCCAGTGGTCATGAATGGATGTGAGAGTTGGACTGTGAAGAAGGCTGAGCACTGAAGAATTGATGCTTTTGAACTGTGGTGTTGGAGAAGACTCTTGAGAGTCCCTTGGACTGCAAGGCGATCCAACCAGTCCATTCTGAAGGAGATCAGCCCTGTGATTTCTTTGGAAGGAATGATGCTAAAGCTGAAACTCCGGTACTTTGGCCACCTCATGCGAAGAGTTGACTCATTGGCAAAGACTCTGATGCTGGGAGGGACTGGGGGCAGGAGGAGAAGGGGATGGCAGTGGATGAGATGGCTGGATGACATCACTGACTCGATGGGCGTGAGTCTGAGTGAACTCCGGAAGTTAGTGATGGACAGGGAGACCTGGCGTGCTGCGATTCATGGGGTCGCAAGGAGTCAGACACGATTGAGCGACTGAACTGAACTGAACTGAATATATATATATATATATATATATATATATATATATATATATATATATATAGAGAGAGAGAGAGAGAGAGAGAGAGAGAGAGAGAGAGCACAGTGATTCCATTGGGTATCGACTTTGTTAAATGATATATTAGTGTTTTTCTTACTTATAAGTGTTAAGAGCAGGTTAGATTCAGTTTCCAAAACCGTTTAGTTCAGTTTAGTCACTCAGTCTTGTCTGACCCTTTTTGACCCTATGGACTGCAGCATGCCAGGCTTCCCTGTCCATCACCAACTTCCAGCACTTGCTCAAACTTATGTCCATCGAGTTGGTGATGCCATCCAACCATCTCATCCTCTGTCATCCCCTTCACTTCCTGCCTTCAATCTTTCCCTAATTCAATCTTCCAAAGTGAAGTCATTCAGTCGTGTCTGACTCTTTGAGGCGCCATGGACTGTAGCCTACTAGGCTTCTCCCTCTATGGGATTCTCCAGGCAAGAGTACTGGAGTGGGTTGCCATTTCTTTCTCCAGGGGATCTTTCTGACCCAGGGATCAAACCCGAGTCTCCTGCATTCCAGGCAGATGCTTTAACCTCTGAGCCACCAGGGAAGGCCTCAATCTTCCAAAACAGTTACCTAAGAAGGATTAGGATTCTCTATCTATATCAGATGGCTAACTGTCTTTGGACTATCTAAAGCCTTATATTTTCACTGGAGTACTAAAAACACTCTGAAGTGTAAAAATAATTTTATTTTCTGCAAGCTATAAACTTTTCAGGAATCAAAAGAAGATGATTAATATTGAAAGAGATAAAATTTTATTACAAAAATGATCAGGAAGTTCAAAAGAAATTGTTAAACTATTAAAAATCACATTTAACTTTTGTCTGTACATTTGATTCTAAATGATTTATAATAGTAGCTGACATGACTATCAAATAGATATCAGACACACTAAATGTGTTATTATGACAACAGATGTCTTACAGTGACTAATGATGAGTTTTCCTATTTAAAACTGTTTATCTCAAATAATTTATGAGTTCTAATCAATCCCATCAAATTTATCTCTGTTCTGTTGAAAAGTAAGCTCATCATTGATCCTTCCCTTGAAGGCTCAGTCAACTTAGATGGCAAATTTAGTGTAATTATACCAGTTAAAAATTGTTTAGTATGCATTAAATAAAAACATATTCAAAATAACTATGCTTAACTGGAGATATACAGCAAATTGCTTTATAATCTGTCTTTCTAAATATTAGATATTTTGTCAATTACCATTATAAACACTATTAGTTGGATGAGTTTAAAGTATCAAACATATTTTCATGTGCCTCTTGGTCATTTGTATGTCTCTTTTGGGAATATGTCTATTTAACTTCTCTGCCCATTTTTTTCAATTAGGGTTTTTGTTGTTGAGTTACGTGAGTTCTTTATGTTTTTTGAATACTAGCCCTTATTAGACATACTGTTTACAAATATCTTCTCCTATTCAGTAGGCTGCCTTTTCATTTTATTGATAATTTCTTTCACTCTGTGAAAGCTTTTTAGTTTGATGTAGTCTCATTTTGCTTTTGTTTCCCTTGCATTTTGGAGACAATATCCAGAAATATGTCACAAAGACCAGTATCAAATAGTGTCAAACTAATACTGCCTATGATTTCCTCTGGGTGTTTTGTGGTTTGTAGTCTTTCATTCAAATCTTTAAGCCATATTTAATGGGGTTTGTGTATGGTATGGGAGAAGGAAATGGCAACCCACTCCAGTGTTCTTGCCTGGAGAATCCCAGGGATGAGGGAGCCTGGTGGGCTTCCATCTATGGGGTCACACAGAGTCGGACGCGACTGAAGTGATTTAGCAGACTTAGCAGCAGCAGTGTGTGGTATGAGATACTGCAGCCAGGAAATTAAAAGACACATGCTCCTTGGGAGAAAAGCTATGACAAACCTGTAGATAGCATATTAAAAAGCAGAGACATCACTTTGCCTAAAGATTCATATAGCCAAAACTGTGGTTTTTCCAGTAGTCAGGTATAGGTGTGAGAGTTGGACCATAAAGAAGGCTGAGTGTGGAAGAGTGATGCTTTCAAACTGTGGTGCTGGAGAAGAATCTTAAGAGTCCCTTGGAAAACAAAGAGATCAAACCAGTCAATCATAAAGGAAATTTACCCTGAATATTCATTGGAAGGACTGATGCTGAAGCTGAAGCTCCAATAGTTTGGCCACCTGATGTGAAGAGCTGACTAATTGGAAAAGACCCTGATGCTGGGAAAGAATGAAGGCAGGAGAAGGGATTGACAGAAGATGAGATGATTGGATGGCATCACCAACTCAATCGACATGAGTTTGAACTCAGGGAGGTAGTGGAAGACAGGGAAGCCTGGTGTGCTGAAATCCATGGGGTGGCAAAGAGTCCAGCATGAGTTAGCAACTGAACAACAACAAATGAGATAGTTCCTCTTTTTTTTTTTTTTTTTAACATGCAGCTGTCTAGTTTTCCCAACACCACTTATTGCAAAGATTATCCTTTATCCATTGTATCTTTTTGCTCTTTTGTCATAAATTAATTGTCAATTTATGTGCAGGTTTATTTCTGGAGTCTCAATTAGGTTTCATTAATCTATGTGCATGTTTTCTTCACTAATAGCATGCTGTTTTGATTACTGTATCTTTGCATTATAGCTTGAAATTAGGGAATGTGATGTCTCCAGCTTTGTTCTTTTATCTCAGGATTTATTTAGCTAGTTGGGATTCCACATAAATTTTATAATTTTTTGTTTTATTTCTATAAAAACTGTCCTTGAGATTTTCATAGGGATTGTATTTAATCTGTGCAAATTGCTTTAGCTAACATTTATATTTTATCAGTGCTATTTTTTTTAATATATGAGCGTGAAATATCTTTCCATTACTTTTGTCTACTTCAGTTTCAACAATATATTCTAGTCTTCAGTATATAGGTCTTTTATCTCCTTTGTTAAATTTATTCCTAGATGTTTTATCCTTTCTGTTGCAATTGTAAATGGAATTCATTTCTTAATTTCTCTTTTTGGTAGCTCATTGTTAATAATTAGAAGTGAAACAGATTTTTTTAATGTTCATTTTGTACCCATCCATTTTATTTTATTCACTTATTATTTTGAATAGATTTTTGGTGGAGTCTTTAGGATTTTCTATGTCTATAAAACCATGTCATCTGAAAATAATGAAAACTTCATTTCCAATTTGGATGCCTTTTATTCTTTTCCTTGCCCAAGTGCTCTCACTAAGACTTCCAAAATTATGTTGAATAAAAGTGGTGGGAATGGGGATCATTGTCTTATTCCTGATTTTAGAGGAACAGCTTTCAGTTTTTCACAATGGAGTATGATGTTAGCTGCCAGTTTTTCATATATGGTCTTTGTTAAGAACTATGTTTCTTCTTCTTATGCCCATTTCACTGAGAGATTTTTTTTTATCATAAATAAATGTGGAATCTTCTGAAATTCTTTTTCTGCATCTATTGAGATGATCATATGGCTTTTACCCTTCATTTTGTTAATGTGGTGAATCATGCTGATTGATTTATGGATATTAAATCACCCTTGAATCCCTGAAATAAATCCCACTTAATTATGATATATGATCCTTTTAATGTATTGCTGTATTCAGTTTGATAATATTTTGTTGAGGATTTTCATATCTAAGTTTATTAGAAATATTAACTTGTAATTTATTTTTTTGGTGTGTTATCTTTGTTTTATTTTGACATCAGGGTAATGTTGGCCTTGTAAAACGAGTTATAAAGTATTCTCTCCTCTTCAAATTTTTGGAACAGTTTGAGAAAGATAGGTATTAAATATTTCAGTGTTGAATTCACTGGTGAAGCTGTCTGGTCCTGGACTTTTGTTTTGGGTAACATTGTTTATTTCTGTTCCAATCTCTTTACTAGTATTTGGTCTATTTCAGATTTTCTATTTCATTATGATTCAGTCTTGAAGGATTGTATGCCTGTAAGAATTAATCATTTTTTTCTCCCTAGGTTGTCCAATTTGTTTGTATTTAGCTGTTCACCAAAACCTCTTACAATCCTCTGAACTTCTGTGGTATCTGTTGTTCTTTCTCCTTTTTTTCTCTGATTTTATTTATTAGAGTCTTCTCCCTTTTTAAAATGAATCAGTTTATTAATTTTGTTTACCATTTCAAAAAACAGTTTTATTGATATGAGTGATTTTTTTATAATTTAATTTTTATTAGTTATTTTTTCTTTGATTTGTTTACAAACACTTCAGCCACCATTCGACATCAAGGGTATGGATGGGGTAGATAAAACAGTTTTGTAAAGGTACAGATTGGGTGTTGATAATGCATATTCACATACATAATTGTAAAAGTAACCTTTTCACAGTATAAAGTGTGCTAATATAATCTAAATTCATGAGGCTTTCACCTATCGCCACTTAAAAAAGTTGCCTTTTAGAAAGTACTCTTCACTTTCCTTGCATACACAGATCTCTCAAATTACCAGGTTGTGACAATGAATAGGAATTTCATAAGAGCAACTTCACAGAAAGTGCCATATTTGTGCAGTAAATTTTCTGATAATGTTTTGATCTTAATATTATTTGTCATAAGAAGACATATCCTGGGATATTGTCAAACATTTGACCAATACACTTTATGAAACTTTCAATATGATATTTTTTTCTCATGAGAGGAAGATAGCAGAGGTTCCTATTAATTCTATGCTATGACTTCTCCCAGAAAATAGTTTCTAATTTCTTACAGTTCTAGAAAAAATTGTGTGTAATTAATATTAGTCCTTATTAAGTTAGAATTTGCTGGTGTATTAACCACTGAATAAACATAAAAAATAAGTTCTTCAGAAAGCTACATCAATTACACAGACATCTGAAGATTCCTTGAGAGATTTTCACGCTATTCAATAAATGCAATTCTGTGATAAATTAAGCACTTAACATTTCTCTTTTAAAGTCCAAAACATTTATTTTGGTATGAATTACATATAGAAATAACTTGATAAAGTATGTCAATTGATTACTTAATATTAAGGAAGCCTCTTCTTTTTGTTTCTAGAGTATTCATAATGAAAGTTTTAGAGATTATTGAAAATAATCAAAGGATCAAATATAGTATGAACAGATAAATAAGAACTTAAAAAAAGGTATAGCGTTAGATGAATCTGTAAAAATTTGAGGAAAATCTTGATTGTCTGATACTCAGATCATCCCAAATAACATATTATAGAAGACAATAATCTATTTTTCACAAATTGTGTTTTTTTAAAAATATTGAATATGGCATTACTTATTTATGTATTTATTATGTTTTTCCTGCCTCAACGAGTTGATTTTTTTTTTTTTTTAGTTTTTTCTTTTTTTATGTATTCTTTCTTTTCTTTTTTAAGAGATTGGAATACCAGACTACCTGACCTGCCTCTTGAGAAACCTATATGCAGGTCAGGAAGCAACAGTCAGAACTGGACATGGAACAACAGATTGGTTCCAAACAGGTAAAGGAGTACGTCAAGGCTGTATATTGTCACCTTGCTTATTTAACTTCTATGCAGAGTACATCATGAGAAACACTGGGCTGGAAGAAGCACAAGCTGGAATCAAGATTGCTGGGAGAAATATCAATAACCTCAGATATGCAGATGACACCACCCTTATGGCAGAAAGTGAAGAGGAACTAAAATGCCTCTTGATGAAAGTGAAAGAGGAGAGTGAAAAAGTTGGCTTAAAGCTCAACATTCAGAAAATGAAGATCATGGCATCTGGTCCCATCACTTCATGGGATATAGATGGGGAAACCGTGTCAGACTTTATTTTTTGGGGCTCCAAAATCACTGCAGATGTTGACTGCAGCCATGAAATTAAAAGACACTTACTTCTTGGAAGGAAAGTTATAACCAACCTATATAGCATATTGAAAAGCAGAGACATTACTTTGCCAACAAAGGTCCATCTAGTCAAGGCTATGGTTTTTCCAGTGGTCATGTATGGATGTGAGAGTTGGACTGTGAAGAAAGCTGAGCACCGAAGAATTGATGGTTTTGAACTGTGGTGTTGAAGAACACTCTTGAGAGTCTCTTGGACTGCAAGGAGATCCAACCAGCCCATTCTAAAGGAGATCAGCCCTGTGATTTCCTTGGAAGGAATGATGCTAAAGCTGAAACTCCAGTATTTCGGCCACCTCATGCGAAGAGTTGACTCATTGGAAAAGACTCTGATGCTGGGAGGGATTGGGGGCAGGAGGAGAAGGGGACGACAGAGGATGAGATGGCTGGATGGCATCACTGACTCGGTGGACTTGAGTCTGAGTGAACTCCAAGAGCTGGTGATGGACAGGGAGGCCTGGTGTGCTGCAATTGATGGTGTCGCAGAGTCTGACACGACTGAGTGACTGAACTGAACTGAACTGTAGTTACTTTGCCTAGAAAGTATCATCACCATCACCAAGTCACCTGGATAAATTATTACTCTTTTAAAAGTACTAAAATACCTCCTTATCCATGATTCCTTCACTTACCTCTGGCACCATCTGATAAAATAATTAATTCCTTACCCTCTAGCATCTAAATACTTTCTATAACTGTATTACATGTACACCATTGTCTTGTCACCAAGATAGATAACTATCTTTTATTCAGTTTATCTGTACTACCCAGTTTACTGTCTGCCTAAATGTTGCTGAGGTAAAATACAGTGGGTCATAAGAGATTATCTAGTTCTTTAATGGTGAGTTTAAAAGCAAAAATCTTTAAATTCCCGAGAGGTAGCACTGTACCAGCTCTCCTAAAGCATCTGTCTTAGGCAGCTGTGTCTGCCTAAGTGTCCCTCTCCCTTCTACCCCACAAGGCTCCAGAGGAGTGAGAGGGAAAGCAGCTGACTGAGGTCCTTGCTCCATACTGTTTTACTCTCAGTCATGGGTCATCTAAACAATCTTTCCCTGCAATGTGTGGTGTCTCATAGAGTTTCACCATCTGACATTCGAATGTACTCCCTGCTTTGTCAATCAGATCACTTGTGAAAGTTACAAAAATGGCTCACCTGGGAATTCACCTAGGATATCATAGGGCCACACTTGACTTGCAGTTGATATCCTAATGCTCAGTCTGTGGTTCATTTGTATTCTAGCTAATAACAAACTATCATCTTTTGACTCCATTGAAAATGTTTTGTTGATCTTCATCATAGTACATTCTAAATTTATGTAGCCAGTGCCTTTTTTTTGTTTGTTTTCAATAAAGACTATCCTGAACCTATCTTGTCACTCATGCTATACATCCCAGATCCCAGGTACAGAAACTATTTTTAACCAAATAGGCTAGCTGTGTTTTATCAACAGGATGCCACAAAGGCTACAACACAATGAGACTGAACAGACTAGATCCAAGATGGAGGACAATGTACATTAATGGTCACCATTTTTCTTGTCATGTTTATCTCTGTGTTTGTTTCAGAAGCACCTGGTATTTGGCAGAGAGGCTTTGCAGCTGCACTTTGAGAGATACCCAGTGGTCAATCACCCCAACTGACTGACTCGACCACAGGAACACAATGTCACAGATGAGACCAGGTGTCCCAGAGTTTCCTTTGCTTCATTGCAACACTTAGATCTTCACTCCAAGACAGGATATATACTCTGTTAGGCACAATAGTGTCATGTGCAAGGGAGTCTGAGGGACTGTGTATGCACCAGCTTTTCCTGAAACTCTCCTCCTTTTCCCTCATTTTCTGATAATTTCCCAACAATCCTCTCTTAAGGGAAATGATGCCTTTAAAGCATGAGCTCCCCTTCTGCATTCTCTGGCCACTGAATAAAAGCCTATCTTGCTTAGACTTAGCTCAGTTTCATGACAGGCAGTGTGAATCCAAGTGCCAAACAGCTCCCTGACCTATCAGAGGGGCTTTGGTTTAGCCAGGAGCTGAGTCAGCAGTGTCTCATATATAATCTGGTAACACTTTTACAAAATTTTGGAAAAAGTTTTGGAGGTGATACTAAAAATTTATTTATTTTATTTTATCTTTGCCTTTTATTATTAGAGGATAGATTGTTTCATTTATCAATTTAGGTAATTTCTTATTTTACAGCTGAGAACAATTGCCAGTGTTTTGTAACCCCATTAAATTTTGGGAAAAACCATCATGCTTCAGTTATGACTTTTATAATTTTTTTCAGGCAAGGTTTATTGGATCTCATGCTATAGCACCAAGGAGCAAAAGCAATAGGATATTACTCAGCCATAAAAAGGAATGAAATGATGGCATTTGCAGCAACACGGATGGACCTAGAGATTAACATAGTAAGTAAAGTAAGTCAGCAGAAAGATAAATCATGTTATATCACATATATGTAGAATCTAAAAACGATAATACACATGAACTTATGTATAAAACAGATATACACTCACAGATAGAGAAAATAAACTTGAAGTTACCAAAGGGGAGAAGAGGTAAATTAGGAATTTAGGATTAACAGACACACATTACTATACAAAAAATAGACAGACTCAAGGACCTACTGGGAATTAAATCCAATATCTGCAATAATTCATAATGGAAAAAAATATATATATAATGTGCATGTATATGTGGGCTTCCCTGGTGGCTCAGACAATAAAGAATTTACCTGCAATGCAGGAGATTCAGGTCCAATGCCTGGGTGGGGAAGATCTCCTGGAGGAGGGTACACAACCCACTCCAGAATTCTTGCCTTGGAGAATCCCCATGGACGGAGGAGCATGGTGGGCTATAGTTCATGAGTTCACAAAGAGTTGGACACGACTGAGTGACTAAGCACATACGTATATGTATATATATACATATATACAAATCATTTTGTTGTAAACTTGAAATATTATAAACTGACTATATATAAATTTTATTTCTTAAAAAACTGAAAAAAGTCATTCTGTATATACACAAAGTCATTAATCAATATTAGACTCAAAATGGGATACGTTAATAACAAGTGACTGAGTGTGAGTTACAGAATTCGGTGGTGTGATTAATCTAAATATGATTTATTCATTCTAACACAGTTGTAGGAACTTCCCTGAGGCTTGTACTGTACAGGTACAGAGGAGCAGAAGAGCTGGTGGGGTACAATCCATGGGGTCACAAACAGTCAGACAGCTGAGCAACTAAGCACACACAGCACAGTGCAGATGCAAGGACACAAACATTTCTCTCATTTACTCACACCGTTCCTTCCATCGTAGATCTTTGACTGATATTACCTTTTAAAGACTTGCTGAGAGCAAATTGTGAATGATGTTGGTAATGATGATGGTAATAAGGAAGCAAAGGAAGACAAGGAAGATGAACAGCAGCTTCACAGAACCCTTTGCCTTTTACAAAGTGGTTTCACATACAGCTTGCACTTACTCTCACAGCAACTTGAGAGGTGATGTTGCACTTCTCACTTCCCAACTCAGACAACATCTTTTCAGAAAGTTTGTGACCCCTTTCAGGACACAAAGTTCTAGAAGCAGAATTGAATCAAACAAATATAAGTTTTTCTCTCCAAACTCCATGGTTCTTGCTACTTCAGAGTTAATCAATAAATGACTGTTTCATGCCATTCAAATGCACTTACTTGCAGCCCTCATGACACTTCACCACTAAATATTTCAACATTTCTTAAAAATGAATGCGTTCTGCTATATAACAAAATTACATCCATCACTTCAGTAAAAATACAATATGTAATCTAATATAATACAAATACCCAAAGAATGCTCAAACTACCGCACACTTCCACTCATCTCACATGCTAGTAAAGTAATGTTCAAAATTCTCGAAGCCAGGCTTCAGCAATACATGAACCATGAACTCCCTGATGTTCAAGCTGGTTTTAGAAAAGGCAGAGGAACCAGAGATCAAATTGCCAACATCCACTGGATCATGGAAAAAGCAAGAGAATTCCAGAAAAACATCTATTTCTGCTGTATTGACTATGCCAAAGCCTTTGACTGTGTGGATCACAATAAACTGTGGAAAATTCTGAAAGAGATGGGAATACCAGACCACCTGACCTGCCTCTTGAGAAATCTGTATGCAGGTCAGGAGGCAACAGTTAGAACTGGACACGGAACAACAGACTGGTTCCAAATAGAAAAAAGAGTACGTCAAGGCTGTATATTGCCACCCTGCTTATTTAACTTATATGCAGAGTACATCATGAGAAACACTGGGCTGGAAGAAACACAAGCTGGAATCAAGATTGCCGGGAGAAATATCAATAACGTCAGATATGCAGATGACTCCACCCTTATGGCAGAAAGTGAAGAGGAACTAAAAAGCCTCTTGATGAAAGTGAAAAGTGAGAGTGAAAAAGTTGGCTTAAAGCTCAATACTCAGGAAATGAAGATCATGGCATCTGGTCCCATCACTTCATGGGAAATAGATGGGGAAACAGTAGACACAGTGTCAGACTTTATTTTTGGGGGCTCCAAAATCACTGCAGATGGTGACTGCAGCCATGAAATTAAAAGACGCTTACTCCTTGGAAGAAAAGTTATGACCAACCTAGATAGTATATTTAAAAGCAGAGACATTACTTTGCCAAGTAAGGCCCGTCTAGTCAAGGCCAAGGTGTTTCCTGTGGTCATGTATGGATGTGAGAGTAGGACTGTGAAGAAGGCTGAGCGCTGAAGAATTGATGCTTTTGAACTGTGATGTTGGAGAAGACTCTTGAGAGTCCCTTGGATTGCAATGAGATCCAACCAGCCCATTCTGAAGGAGACCAACCCTGGGATTTCTTTGGAAAAAATGATGCTAAAGCTGAAGCTCCAGTACTTTGGCCACCTCATGTAAAGAGTTGACTCATTGGAAAAGACTTTGATGCTGAGAGGGATTGGGGGTAGGAGGAGAAGGGGACAACCGAGGATGAGATGGCTGGATGGCATCATGGACTCGATGGACGTGAGTCTAGGTGACCTCCGGGGGATGGTGATGGACAGAGAGGCCTGGCATGCTGTGATTCATGGGGTCGCAAAGAGTCGGACATGACTGAACGACTGAACTGAACTGAACCCTCAGTTCAAGCTAAAATTTCTCTAATTGTTCAAGTAATATTCTTTATTGCTTTATTTTCTAAAATCTTGGGTCCAAGAAGAAGCACGTGTTGCCTAAAGTTGTTATCTTTCTTTAGTCCACATCTTTCAGCACAGGTCTTTGTTTGTGTTTGGTTTTCCTGACATTGCCATTTTTTTAGAAAGTATAGTCCAGCAGCTCCATTACATAATCCTTAATTTAAGCATTCCTTATTTTCTCTGATTTTAAATAAAACTTTTATTTAGTAATGGGAAAGTAAATGTGAATCTCAGATGATGCCTTTTCCACCCAGGAAAGTGAATTTAAAAAAAAAAAAAAAAGGTTTTGTGTGTACGGCAAGAGGGGCAGCTGGAGGACAGAGAAACAAGTTCAATCTCATAAAATAAGCTTTGCAAATGATAGCCAAGGAAATGAGTCCAGGGCATAAAACACAGCCTCTACTTTACATCAACTCTGCAAAAAGGAAAGATAGCATCTTTAATTTGTAGGAAAAAAGACTGAGGATTATTTAAATAGCCTAGGAAAAAAGATAATTCGAAAGACAGCTGAATTAACCTATTTTTTATATGTTTGACAGAGAAGGCAATGGCAACCCACTCCAGTACTCTGGCCTGGAAAAATCCCATGGATGGTGTAGCCTGGAAGGCTGCAATCCATGGGGTCGCTGCGGGTTGGACATGACTGAGCGACTTCACTTTCCCTTTTCACTTTCCTGCATTGGAGAAGGAAATGGCAACCCACTCCAATGTTCTTGCCTGGAGAATTCCAGGGACGGGGGAGCCTGGTGGGCTGCCGTTTATGGGGTCATACAGAGTCAGACACGACTGAAGTGACTTAGCAGTTAGCAGTTATATGTTTGAAGATTAGCAGAAGTAAAACAAAATCAGTAAGACTATTGGGAGAAAGATCAAGGGCAGGAGGAGAAGGGGGTGTCGGAAGATGAGATGGTTGGATGGTATCATTGACTCAATGAACATGAGTTTGAGCAAACTCCAGGAGATAATGAAGACAGGAAAGCCTGGCATGCTGTAGTCCATGGGGTCACAAAGAGTCAGACACAACTTAGCAGCTGAACAACAACAACAAAGGATTGTTGCTCTTCATCTCTATGTATTTTTTAAATTAGTTTCATGTGTTGCTTTAGAAAAAAAATTTTAATTTGAAAAAATTCTGGGGAATTTTGAAAGACAAGAGGGATTATAATCCATAACTGATATCAATAGTTTTCTTAAATTCTTCATTTTAATTCTCTAAAATTGCATCATCTCTGGAAACTCTTGTCAGGATCTCCACCCACAGTTTTCCTGAAACTCAAGTGTCCAGATCATTTTCTCTAGTTGAATCTCTTTATTTTCCACCAATGTTGTAAGTTGACTTGAACTGTTCTTATTGCTGAATGACTTTCATATTTACTTTTCCTTTCTGATCTGTCCAGTTCTTTTCTACCAATATTGAATCCTGAATTTCTACTGATGAGGGATGTGGGGATGGCACCCATGGTAGCTTGGGGGTGTGAGGGTAACAGGCAGTGAGGAGAAGCTAACTTCTACCAGCTTCATCACCTCCAGGTCTCCACTACCCTCTAGCCACTGAGAGGTGCCTCTGCTAAATGTGTACTATGGAGCACACAGAACTGCTCTTGCTTAGATAATTTGGAAATGGCAGTGTCTAAACTCTTTCATGTTCATGACTTTGTGCTTGAAATAAGCACTAACTGTAAACCATCACACACTCTGGAACAGAAGCAGCTCGGAAGACTCAAACTACACAGCAGAAAGTCAGAGAGGTCAGTAGAGGTTTTCTGTAGATGACTCTCTTAAAGCTGAAACTTAATGAATGTGCAGGTAAAGAATCCAGCTGCCAAGTGGGAGATTCAGGTTTGATCCCTAAGTCAGAGAGACTCCCTGGAGAAGGAAATGGCAACCCACTCCAGTATTACTGCCTGGGAAATCCCATGGAGAGAGGAGCCTGGTGGGTTACAGTCCTTGGGATCTCAAAAAGTCAGACATGACTTAACATCTAAACAACAACAAGCAGTTAGTTAGGAATACAGACAGGGAAATTCATTCCAAAAAAAGAATTAGAGATGAACAGAGCATTTGACTGGACCATAGTGAGACAGGAAGGAAGGGGACAGGACACAATCGTTCAGAAGAATGGGATATCACAAAAACTGGTTAGAACATGCTGGGTCCAAGACGGCAGAAGATTTGGCTTCCAGTAGACCTTGAGTCTCATGATATGCTCACGGTAATATGTTAGCATTATACCCACCAGCACCATGACTGTTCCAAGGTCAACCACACAAGGCCAAAAACCGGGCAGTGCGTCTTCTCCAAGATAATTAGCATATCCTTCACACTTGTTAGCCTGTAAAATTACCCAGCTCATGGAAACTAACCACCCTCACACCTCAGGACTGTTCTCATTTTGAGACCACCCAGAAGCGGGAAGGCCCTGGGGCCACCTCTTGCCTTCTGAGATGGCCCACACTCTATGGAATGTGTATTTCCCTGAATAAACCTACTTTCAGTTTACTATGGCTCTTGAATTCTTTCCTGTGTGAAGCAGGGAAGTGGTAAAGGAACCTTCACTTGGTGGCCCATCTTAGGACTCACCTGAGACCTGGGACAGGACCATTTCACACTCCATTTTTCCTATAACAGTAGGAGCAAAAAGAACTGGGCAAAGTAAAGAGTGTGGATGGGAGGGCACCAGAGATGTCAGTAGCCATTGGGTCATAAAGAGACTTGTGCACTAGGTTAAAAGAACTTAATTTCTCATCTGAAGCCAAAGGAAATATTTATATCTTCTTTATGGTAAAATCATAAACTTGGCTGTTATCTCCATTAAACATATTTATACAATTGTCAAGGCAGCATAATAAAAATCCCATGTTAATTTACCCTTGAGTTACCTAACACAAGATTACAGATGAACAAATAATTTTTTTGTCTGGCTTCATATATTTCAATGAAACAGAAAAGCATAACATGCTTGTTATTATTTTGGAAAAAACATCCCTTTATCTTGCCAATTTTCTCCAAAATACACCAATATGTTTGTTTGAAATATATTTTCCTATATGAATGCTGAAAATAAACACCTCAAATTAAATAAAATCTCTGAGGAACACGCCAAGTGTTTCTGACACAAACTCTTCTCTTTTCCAGCAACAATTTTGTCCTCAAAATCATGGCTACTCCATGTGATATTTTTTGGATACGCTATCTTAGTTTGCAATTTTAATCATCATATCTTGTGGTCATTGAGAAATAGTATACTTTCGGGGAAAGGTTTAGTTTTGCCTTACCTCAAGGGAAGAGGCATTCTCACTTTAACAAGCAAACAAAGGGTCCTTAGATATGAAAAGAGAGCATGGATGCTGGTGATTAATGCACTTTGACGTAAGTAGGAGCTCTTGTCTCTCTCTGATGCTTATATTTTTGTATCTGGCCTTCCAAGAGCCTAAATGTTCTAGTAGGGTTAATTACATTGGAAAGCACATTTGGTGTCTTAGAGTTCTCCACAAGAATGTGCCTAAGAATGGATTAAAAGGTTAAATCTTTATTTGTGAATTACAAGCCCAAGTCAGTAAAAGTGAGGGGAAAAGAAAGTGAAGCCAGGAAAGATGCAAATCAAGAAGAGATGTTTTACAACACTGGCTAATGCTTCACAAGTTGCTTTATTGGCATAGAGGTGGCTCATAACTTGTGTTCAGCAGTACAAGGCACTTTGTTAGAAGAACTACAGAAAGATCCACACCTTGAAGGAAGGGAAAGAAGGTGACTTATCCATTTTAACTGTTTAGTGTTACATTTCTCGTGGGACAAGATTCACCCCACGAGTGGCTTAGCTTCCTTCATCTGATTAACCACTCCAGAAGCCATGCTCCACAAACTCCAGTTCGATATTTCACACAAGTCTGGCATTAGAATCATGATTCTACAAAGGATTGCAACATCACAAAAAAGAAAAAAAAAAAAAAAAGAAAGAAGAAAGTGGTAAAGGAACCTGCAAAGATGTGGGAGCTTTTTGTGAAACAAGAAATGGTGCTCTGGAGGAATCTAGGTAGGGAGACATACACCTATATGATTTCATACAGAAAGTGTATGTCACAGTTTATGTGGCAAGATCATATTTTGAAAGGTTATGTTTTCTATACATTTCTTGCCTGATTTTCTCACAGTTACCCTGATGATTATTTTTCAGTCGTGGCACTCTTCAAGGCAGAAAACAAAGATTCAGAGATAAACATTGAAGGACATTTTCATCCAAATTTCAGCAAAGTAAACTTGGAAGTATGTAGATTAATAAAAGTCTTTTTTTTTTTTATGAACTAACACAGAACAAATTTGACTCATTATTAGCTCTGTTTCTTTTACTATAAACTATTGCTTTTGCTATAAGTTATTCACTAAAGGGATGTTGCCTACAGCTTAAAGTGTACATAATAGCCCATATCTGGGAACCCAGACTTTCAAATCTGGAGTTAAACTTTGTTTAGGTCACAGGAAATATCTTGACCATGCCCACCTATAAATGGCTTCAGGAAAGAAGAAAGTAACATATCCTCTTAGGAGTCTGGCTTACCAGAAAATATTTGCAAAACTTATTGCCTGTTTTACCTTGCCTCCTTCCCTCCCTCTCCTTACTCCATAAGAGCACCTAACACCCAAACCTGGACCATAGGGTTCTTTGAGACAGTAGTCTGCCATCTTATTGGCTTGCTGGCTTTCCTATTAAAGTGGCTGTTCCTTGTCCCATAACTCTTCTCTTGATTCACTGTCCTGTTGTGCCTAGAGCAGTAGGAGCTTGGACTCGGTATAACACCATCAAATCAGGCACTGTGCAACCTAACCCGGCTAGTTTCATAGATGCTGGCAGAAGACGTGAAACCACTGTTGACCCAGCAAGTAACATCAGTTCCCTGTTTGCATCAGTTCCAAGTGCTGTGGAGATGATGCAAAAAAGCCAAGTGGAAGCTTCTCATGTGGTGGGTGTGCTTGATCAAGCTGAGGAAACCCCCAGATTATACGAGGGCTGCTATCACATCTGACCAGTCCCTGCCCTGTGGAAGATGTTCTCTTTATTATATTGGCCAGGAAACAAATCTGCCATCCAGCCAGAAGAGAGAAAACTGTCTGTCTTCCAAAGCTCATAGCTGTGCTAATATGCCTGAAAAAAGAATCTATAACAAAGCAACAAAAACTTCTAATGCTTCTTGCTCAGATCTGGAGAAAAAAGAAAGGCATGAAAAACCATATCTCAGCAAAAAGCAGAAAGTTTAGTTTGGAAGAAAAGCCCATTTGGCCACAAATGTTCTCTAGGTCAGGATTTTTGTTGTTGTTATAATGTAAGGATTTAATAAAACCTGTATTTATCCCTCAACTGTATCAAAAAATTAGAGAAAGTAAAAGGAGTTATTATCTTGCTTCCAAACTCCATACACACAAAAAAATTACTATTTAAATCAGATGAAAAATTGCTAAATTTGTATTTTCAAGTAACTGGTAAGTGTTGTGGGTTTTAAAATAAGCCAACGGCTGAATCTTGTATAGATAAGGAAAAAAAAAATAACATGTAAAAAAAGTCATGTCCTGTGTATTATCTTCTAAAAACGTTGTTGTTCAGTCACTCAGTCATGTTCAATTCTTTGTGACCCCATGGACTGCAGCATGCCAGGCTTCCCTGTTCATCACCAAATCCTGGGGTTTGCTCAAACTCATGTATCATTGAGTCAATGATACCATCCAAACATCCCATCCTTTATCGCCCCCTTCTCCTTCACCCTAAAAAAAGTGGACTTTTCAAGCAAGTAAATAAATGCCAACTTTATCAAGATATAAAGTACCACCTGCACATTTAATATCTTGGACTTTAATATTTTGGACGAATTTGTGGAAATAGAAGAATATTTCTGCTAAGGCAATTTTATGTTAAAAAAAATCTTATTGGTTAAATCTTAGGTATCTACTGATTTTCTTTGATTCTAAGACCCAGTTTTTCTGTAAGAGTCAGTGAGGAAATATCAGATGCCTAAAATCAAATATCTTTGCTTCTAGTCACAAGGCTCAGCAAAAGAAAAAGCAGCAGTTGGTTCGTGGGTCTCTACTCTTTCAGTGCCGCTGTAACTAAGTTCTCAGTACATGGAACTGGAGAATCAGGTTTGAATCTGACCTCTTGGGAACAGGCATTCAGTGTCCCAAGGGCTGAGAAAGCCAGCACTGCTGCCCTGCCACTGACGCATGAGTGCAGTAACCATGGGTCTATATCATGACTTTTTATAATAAAGTGCAGACACTGGCCCAGAGCAAACATGTCATGTAGGCTTTAGGTTTCCTTGATATCTGTGGCCTCATCATTTCTTGTTCTTTGCTGACATCCATGAATTCATCTTGCAAATGGTTGCCCCATGATTTTATTCTCTGTCTCCAACCCCTCCTCAGAAACTAAATGCAGGTAATATTTTATACATGTATTTCTCTGAAGGTGTAAATGGCTGAGAAGTTTTAGCATGCCAACAATGATGCATTGTTACCTGAATAGATGGGAAATTTAAACCAAGGATCAGTCAACAAGTAGCAAAGGTTTAGAGGAAAAAAAAAAGAGAACTGACTTTTTATTGAACTCTTCATATGACCTGTGTTTTTTCAAATAATGAATTAGCTGTGTTGACACCTGCCATCCTCATAATACTTCTAGGAGGGAGGTACGGACCCATACTCTCCTTAAACGGGATGGGAACCCAGCTACACCTCTTACTGGGGATTGATTCCATGATCCCCAACTTAGGAGAGGACCCTAATCCACTACGTTTTGATTGAAACTACCCGCCTGGTCTTAGGACTTTCTGACACACAAGTTCTTTGTCTCAATGCAGAAAGAATTCAGTGCAAGGCAAAGCAACAGGCAAAGAGTGAGGTTATTAGCCTAGGAAGCTTGTGAGAGATACAAGAGGCAGGAAAGGGAGTGCAACCCAGAGAACAAAGAGGGCTCATTCAGTTCAGTTCAGTAAATCAGTCATGTCTGACCCTTTGCGATCCCATGAATCACAGCACGCCAGGCCTCCCTGTGCATCACCAACATTGGAGTTTACTCAAACTCATGTCCACCAAGTCAATGATGCCATCCAGCTATCTCATCCTCTGTTGTCCCCTTCTCCTACTGCCCCTAATCCCTCTCAGCATCAAGGTCTTTTCCAATGAGTCATCGCTACACATGAGGTGGCCAAAGTATTGGAGTTTCAGCTTTAGCATCAGTCGTTCCAATGGACACACAGGACTGATCTCCTTTAGAATGGACTGGTTTGATCTCCTTGCACTCCAAGGGAGTCTCAAGAGTCTTCTCCAACACCACAGTTCAAAAGCATCAATTCTTTGACTCTCAATTTTCTTAACAGTCCAACTCTCACATCTGTATATAACCACTGGAAAAATATAGCCTTGACTAGATGGACATTTGTTGGCAAAGTAATGTCTCTGCTTTTTAATATGCTATCTAGGTTGGCCATAACTTTCCTTCCAAGGAGTAAGCGTCTTTAATTTCATGGCTGAAATCACCATCTGCAGTGATTTTGGAGCCCCAACCCCCCAAATAAAGTCTGACACTCTTTCCACTGTTTCCCCATCTATTTCCCATGAAGTGATGGGACCAGATGCCATAATCTTCGTTTTCTGAATGTTGAGCTTTAAGCCAACTTTTTCGCTCTCCTCTTTCACTTTCATCAAGAGGCTCTTTGTTCTTCTTCACTTTCTGCCCCAAGGGTGGTGTCATCTGTACATCTGAGGTTATTGATATTTCTTCCAGCAGTCTTGATTCCAGCCTGTGCTTCTTCCAGCCCAGTGTTTCTCATGATGTATTCTGCATATAAGTTAAATAAGCTGGGTGACAATATACAGCCTTGAAGTACTCCTTTTCCTATTTGGAACCAGTCTGTTGTTCCATGTCCAGGTCTAACTGTTGCTTCCTGACCTGCATACAAGTTTCTCAAGAGGCAGGTTAGGTGGTCTGGTATTCCCATCTCTTTCAGAATTTTCCACAGTTTACTGTGATCCACACAGCCAAAGGGTTTGGCATAGTAAATAAAGCAGAAATAGATGTTTTTCTGGACCTCTCTTGCTCTTTTGATGATCCAGTGGATGTTGGCAATTGAATTTCTGGTTCCTCTGCCTTTTCTAAAACCAGGTTGAACATTTGGAAGTTAATGGGTCACATATTGCTGAAGCCTGGCTTGGAGAATTTTGAGCATTACTTTACTAGCGTGTGAGATGAGTGCAATTGTGTGGTAGTTTGAGCATTCTTTGGCATTGCCTTTCTTTGGGATTGGCATGAAAACTGACCTTTTCCAGTCCTGTGGCCACTTCTGAGTTTTCCAAATTTGCTGGCATATTGAGTGCTGCACTTTCACAGCATTATCTTTTAGGATTTGAAATAGTTCAACGGGAATTGCATCAGCTCCACTAGCTTTGTTCATAGTGATGCCTTCTCAAGCCCACTTGACTTCACATTTCAGGATGTTGGGCTCTAGGTGAGTGATCACACCATTGTGATTATGCGGGTCATGAAGATCTGTTTTGTTCAGTTCTTCTGTGTATTCTTGCAAATATCTTCTGCTTCTGTTAGGTCCATACCATTTCTGTCCTTTATCGAGCCCGTCTTTGCATGAAGTATTCCCTTGGTATCTCTAATTTTCTTGAAGAAACCTCTAGTCTTTCCCATTCTGTTCTTTCCCTCTATTTCTTTGCATTGATTGCTGAAGAAGGCTTTCTTGTCTCTTCTTGCTATTCTTTGGAACTCTGCATTCAGATGTTTATATCTTTCCTTTTCTCCTTTGCTTTTCACTTCTCTTCTTTTCACAGCTATTTGCAAGGACTCCTCAGACAGCCATTTTCCTTTTTCGCATTTCTTTTCCATGGAGATGATCTTGATCCCTGTCTCCTATACAATGTCACAAACATTCATCCATAGTTCATCAGGCACTCTGTCTATCAGATCTAGACCTTTAAATCTATTTCTCCCTTCCATTGTATAATCATAAGGGATTTGATTTAGGTCATACCTGAATGGTCTAGTGGTTTTCCCTACTTTCTTCAATTTAAGTCTAAATTTAGCAATAAGGAGTTCATGATCTGAGCCACAGTCAACTCCCCATCTTGTTTTTGCTGACTGTATAGAGCTTCTCCATCTTTGGCTGTAGGGAATATAATCAATCTGATTTTGGTGTTGACCATCTGGTGACGTCCATGTGTAGAGTCTTTTCTTATGTTGTTGCAAGAGGGTGTTTGCTATGACCAGTGCGTTCTCTTGGCAAAACTCTATTAGCCTTCTCCTTGTTTCATTCCATACTCCAGGGCCAAATTTGCCTGTTACTCCTGGTGTTTCTTGACTTCCTACTTTTGCATCCCAGTCCCCTATAATGAAAAGGACATCTTTTTTTTGGATTTGGTTCTAAAAGGTCTTGTAGGTCTTCATAGAACCATTCAACTTCAGCTTCTTCAGCGTTACTGGTTGGGGCATAAGCTTGGGTTACCGTGATGTTGAATGGTTCGCCTTGGAAATGAACAAAGATCATTCTGTCGTTTTTGAGTTTGCATCCAAGTACTGCATTTCGGACTCTTTTGTTGACTGTGATGGCTACTCCATTTCTTCTAAGGGATTCTTGCCCACAGTAGTAGATATAATGGTCATCTGAGTTAAATTCACCCATTCCAGTCCAAAAACTGGGAAGGGAGGAGATCACCTTCTTCCTAATTTTGGGGCAGACATTAAGGCTTACATCATTAGTTCCTCTTTTGACCCTCTATTTATTTATTTATTTTAGATTGGAGGATAGTTGATTCACAGTGTTGTACTGATTTCTGACATATAACAATGTGAATCAGCCATAAGTTTACAAATGTCCCCTCCCTCTTGAATCTCCTCCATAACTCCCATCCCATCTCACCCCTCTGGATTGTCACAGAGCACCAAGTCGAGCTCCTTGCACTAAATATGGAACTATTTAATTCATATGTATATTAGCAAAGGATGTTGACATACACTAAGAATGGTAATGAATCTCTGGTTTCACCGTAATGCCCCCTTTCTAACTTTTTCACCTATATCCCTGTCTTGCTTCCTTCAAGGACCATTAACTCCCTGACTTCATTTAACAAGATTCAGACCCCATATCTATTGTCTTGTACTTTAGATAGTTGCTAGGTTTTACTGGATTCTTTTCTGGAGTGGTCATCGCCTTACAACAATCTCCCAAACTCCCTTAAAATTTCTTTTCTCTCTTTAACCCCCCTAGTGGGATTTCTAAATTGTTTAATTACCCTACTCTATCTCTATAGATATTTACATTTTCAAGTAGATATAATTCACATACGAGGAAACCCTGGTGCAGTGTTTTAAGCAGGGAAATTAAGCACAGTTAATATCTACACTAGAATTTGATTTCACTTTCCTCAGCATCTGCATACACAAACACTTCAGTACACTGACTCTAGGAAGCCAAGAGGAAGAAAAAAAAAAGAAAATAAGTTTTGGGGCTTTCCAGAAATCATGTCATGTAAGCACCACATTGTCTGTTCCTAATGCCAGTCCTACCAGTCTTGTGGGAGTATGTGAATGTTTCTGCGTTCATTAAAGCAAATGCAGGAAGCTTGTCTTCACATCCCTTGTTTATATTGATGATCACCCTGAAGAATTGACAAGCACCAAGGTGTCAATACACAGTCCTACAATAAAATTTTCCTACCTTATTAACGTGTACTAAATTTAGCTGAAGAATAATTGGATTCAATTATGAAAGGCATTTACAGATTGAAAGTCATTATTTTTGTTCTCTTGTTGGCAGTGATTCCCTCCAGGAATCATTCCTCCACTTTCACAAAAAATATTTTCCCATTATTTAGCTACACTTGGTACAGAATGGAAGATTGTTCTAAAAATCAGCAGTGAAAAGGCCCCCAAAAGAATGCACAACAGCAATGCAAAAGAATAGGCTGTGCTATTTGTATTATTTCTATCACACTTGTTTTCTAAAAAACCAAAACAAAAACTGCTATAAATACTTTTGAAATAAAATATGTGTTCTTACTGAGTGAGCAGTTCTTAGAATGTGCCAATATTGTGAAATTTGTTTAAAAATATTATTAAAATAATTTAACTGAGTATAAATAATGTAAGCCATAATTAAAATTTTAACTTGAAGCCTCTAGATATGTTTTCACCATTTTTTAGCTAGAAGTGAAGGCACTAGAAAAATAATGTGAATAAATAAAAAGATAATATTGTACAATCAGAAACTAAATCTTTAGTACTATTGTCTACAGTGATAATCAGATCTGGAGAGTATTGCTTCTTCACTTAAACAACAGAAAGGCTTGTGATAAGTATTTAAAATAACCATTTTGGCATTCCTTTCTTTCTTCTTTTTATTCCTATGAAAATATGCTTGCATAAATATATATAAATAGTCAAATTTTGTGTGTAAATATTAGACAAGGACTATAAATCTAACTGATACTCAGAACCATATTCAAGTTGTTTCAAACTACAGAATGTTAGGATCTGCTCCAGTCATGCCGAGTCAGGATTCCAGGATTAGACACAGCATGTGAGTATGCAAGAAACCCCTGTAGAGGAGTCTGTTAATCAGCAGATCTTTAACTAGGCTATTATACCTAAGAGGGCTTATTTAATCCAATTCACGTTTATACTTTGTCAACTACAAATTGGCATTTGCCATGTCCACTTGAAGAGAATTGAAAGACAACAGACAAAAGGAAGGATATACCCATCTGAATGCAGAGGTCCAAATAAGAGCAAGGAGACATAAAAAAGCCTTCTAGGTGAACAATGTAAAGAAATACAGGAAAACAATAGAATGTAAACTAGTAAAACTTTCTTCTAGAAAATTAGACATACCAAGGGAACATTACAGGCAAAGATGGGCACAATAAAGGACAGAAATGGTATGGGCCTAAAAAAGCAGAAGATATTAAGAAGAGATGGCAAGAATACACAGAAGAGCTATACAAAAAAGGTCTTAATGATCACGATAACCACAATAGTGTGATCACTCACATAGAGCCAGACATCTCAGAGTGTGAAGTCAAGTGGTCCTTAGGAAGCATCACTATAAACAAAGCTAGTGAAGGTTATGGAATTCTAGCTGAACTATTTCAAATCCAAAAAGATGATGGTGTTAAAATATTTCACTCAATATGCCAACAAACTTGGAAAACTCAGCAGTGGCCACAGGACTGGAAAAAGTCAGTTTCTACTTGAATCCCAAAGAAGGGCAATGCAAAAGAATATTGAACTACTGCACAATTTCACTCATTTCACAAGCTAGCAAGGTAATGCTCAAAATGTTTCAAGCTAGCATTCAACAGTACATTAATTGAGAGCTTGCAGATACACAAACTGGATTTAGAAAAGGCAGAGGAACCAGAGATCAAATTGCCAACTTCCGTTGGATCATAGAAAAAGCAAGGGAATTCCAGAAAAATATCTACTTCTGATTCATTGACTATGCTATAGCCTTTAACTGTGTGGATCACAATAAACTGTGGAAATGTCTTAAAGATATGGGCATACCAGACCACCTTTCTGAGAAACCTGAATGCAGGACAAGAAGCAATAGTTAGAACTGGAGATGGAACAACGGACTGGCTCCAAATTGGGAAAGGAGTTTGTTAAGACTGTACATTGTCACCCTACTTATTTAACTTATATGTATAATACCTCATGTAAAATGCCAGACAGGATGAAGGTCAAGCAGGAATCAAGATTGCCAATAGAAATATCAATAATTTTCGATATGCAGATGACACCACCCTACTGGCAGAAAGCAAAGAGGAAGTAAAGAGCCTCTTGGTGAAGGTGAAAGAGAAGAATGTAAGAGCTGGCTGAAAACTCAGCATTCAGAAAACTAAGATCATGGCATCTGGTCCCATCATTTCATGGCAAATAGATGGGGAAACAATGGAAACAGTGGCAGACTTTATTTTTGGGGGGTCCAAAATCACTGCAGATGGTGACTGTAGCCATGAAATTAAAAGATGCTTGCTCCTTGGAAGAAAAGCTATGACAAAACTAGATAGCATATTTTAAAGAAGCAGAGACATCACTTTAGCAACAAAGAGCTGTATAGTCAAAGCTATGGTTTATCTAATAATCATGTATTGATGTGAGAGTTGGAGCATAAAGAAGGCTGAGGGCTGAAGAATTGATGCATTTGAACTGTGATGTTGGAGAAGACTCTTGATAGTCCCTTGGACTAAAAGGAGATCCAAACAATCCATCCTAAAGGAGATCAGTCTTGAGTTTTCATTGGAAGGACTGATGGTGAAGCTGAAGCTCCAATAATTTGGCCACCTGATGTAAAGAGACAACTCATTGGAGAAGACCCTGATGCTGGGAAAGATTGAGGGTAAGAGAGAAAGGGGCAGCAGAGGATGAGATGATTGAATGGCATCACCAACTCAATGGACATGAGTTTGTGCAAACTCTGGGAAACACTGAAAGACAGGGAAGGCTAGAGTGCTGCAGTCCAAGGGCTTGCAAAGAGCTGGACACAGATGAGTAAAGGAACAACAACAATGGTCACTTACCATCTACCTTTACAGGGACTGAATCATGTGCCTCTGCAGCTGCTGACCTTCAACACTCCCTGAAACAAGATCAGGGTGGAGAGCAGAAATGAGGCTCTCTGTGTTGAGGGGGAGACTGATAGGGCAGGCCTTCAGACAGTTAGATATTCTTGGGAGCTGATTTTATGAGCCCAATTCTTGTATTTCCTCATATCTAGAAAAGCACTAAAATCCTTCACAGTGATGACTGTTCCTTGTGACTAGCAGAAAGTTTCACCAAAACAGCAGAAAACTTCTGCAAAAATATGTTTGCATGTATGCTACCTTCACCAAAATCACATATACAGTGACCTCCCCCCTGCTTCTTTGGAGCAGCCTCTCAGAGCTATCTGAATTACTGCCTCCCAGGCTGCAGTCCTCATTTAGCCCCAAATATAACTTAACTCTCAACTCACACATTATACACTTCTTTTAAGCTGACAAATTCAGTTATAAGAAATATATATTTTCCTCTTCACTGGTGCTCCTTAAAAATACATTAAAATTTTTCGACTATGATGGTAAGTTTAAATATAAGGTGCCTTGAAATGCATTCAGTTCAGTTCAGTTCAGTCGCTCAGTCGTTTCTGACTCTTTTTGACTCCATGAATCGCAGTACGCCAGGCCTCCCTGTACATCACCAACTCCCGGAGTTCACTCAGACTCACATCCATCGAGTCAGTGATGCCATCCAGCCATCTCATCCTCTGTCGTCCCCTTCTCCTCCTGCCCCCAATCCCTCCCAGAATTAGAGTCTTTTCCAGTGAGTCAACTCTTCTCATGAGATGGCCAAAGTACTGGAGTTTCAGCTTCAGCATCATTTCCTCCAAAGAAATCCCAGGGCTGATCTCCTTCAGAATGGACTGGTTGGATCTCCTTGCAGTCCAAGGGACTCTCAAGAGTCTTCTCCAACACCATAGTTCAAAAGGATTAATTCTTCAGTGCTCAGCTTTCTTCACAGTCCAACTCGTGTTAATTTTAAGCACATCATATTTTACCTATAATAGGCAGAATTAGAACCATGCTATTTAAGCTGATAGATACTTTGATTGATAATAGAATTATACACATAGAAGTCCTTCAGTATCTTCCCAATATTTGCCTATATCAAGGATCATAATAAACTGTGGAAAATTCTGAAAGAGATGGGAATATCAGACCACATGACCTGCCTCTTGAGAAACCTATATGCAGGTCAGGAAGCAACAGTTAGAACTGGATGTGGAACAACAGACTGGTTCCAAATAGGAAAAGGAGTACATCAAGGCTTTGTATTGTCACCCTGCTTATTTAACTTATATGCAGAATACATCATGAGAAACACTGGGCTGGAAGAAGCACAGGCTGGAATCAAGATTGCCGGGAGAAATATCAATAACCTCAGATATGCAGATGACACCACCCTTATGGCAGAAAGTGAAGAGGAACTAAAAAGCTTCTTGATGAAAGTGAAAGAGGAGAGTGAAAAAGTTGGCTTAAAGCTCAACATTCAGAAAACTAAGATCATGGCATCTGGTCCCAACATTTCATGGGAAATAGATGGGGAAACAGTAGAAACAGTGTCAGACTTTATTTTTTTGGGTTCCAACATCACTGTAGATGGTGATTGCAGTCATGAAATTAGAAGACACTCCTTGGAAAAAAAGTTATGAGCAACCTAGATAGCATATTAAAAAGCAGAGACATTACTTTGCCAACAAAGTTCATCTAGTCAAGACTATGATTTTTCCGGTAGTCATGTATGGGTGTGAGAGTTGGACTGTGAAGAAGGCTGAGCACTGCAGAATTGATGCTTTTGAACTGTGGTGTTGGAGAAGACTCTTGAGAGTCCCTTGGACTGCAAGGAGATCCAACCAGTCCATCCTACAGGAGATCAGTCTTGGGTGTTTATTGAAAGGATTAATGCTGAAGCTGAAACTCCAATACTTTGGCCACCTCATGCAAAGAGTTGACTCATTGGAAAAGACGCTGATGCTGGGAGGGATTGGGGGCAGGAGGAGAAGGCGATGATAGAGGATGAGATGGCTGGATGGCATCACCGACTCGATGGACGTGAGTTTGGGTAAACTCTGGGAGTTGGTGATGGACAGGGAGGCCTGGTGTGCTGCAGTTCATGGGGTCACAAAGAGTCGGACACGACTGAACAACTGAACTGAACTGCCCTGAGCTGAGCCTTCAGTTTTTACATACATAGAGGGAAAAGTTTTACTTCGTTTAGGAGCATATTATCTTAGAAATTTCAACATAAAAATAAAAATGTGGCAGCCTATGGGTGTTTAGAAGTTTAGTTAACAGACATCTTTTATTCAATGAGATTGGCAAAACAACAAAAATGATTTTTTATAATTTATTATGTACACTTTCATGGATAGACATATCATGAGAAATCAAGTAGACAGTAGAAAATGGATTTCACAATATGGAATGTGATGAAGGATATAGAATTATCTCATTATAGATGATATTTATACAGATTCAAATTAATATGGCTATAAGGTAATAAAACTGCATCATATCAATAACTATATCAACAGTCTTAATTTTATATCACATTCACTTGTATGTAGGTATGTTAACTTAGCTCACAAACAATAGATACAAATGATACTTTCATTCATTCATTCTATCATTTTAAAAAAATGGAAAGCGAAAGAAAAATACTTACTGAATGTTGATACACACAGGAGGATGGTAACTGTCGCACATACAACAAGCATGATGCCTGCCTTCAGTAAGTTTCACTTAGTGAGGGAAGTAATCAGGAAACCACTAGTCACCAAGCAATTACAAGTGTGACAAGTGAAAGAAGAGAAAGAACTTGCTATGGAGATGTCAGGAGGGCATAGAAACAGCCACAGGGAAGTTCAAGATTCTCCATCATTGATGACATTCAAACTAATCCAGTGAGACTGCTGTGGTGAAGAATTTAGCCAATTAAGAAAGGGGAGGAAGGAAGCACCCCAGAAAGAGTAAACAGCACATGTGAAGAATGAAAGATGTGGAAATTCCCTGGCAGCCTAGTGGTTAAGACTTTACCAGACTCTACAAGACTCTACACTTTCATTGCCAAGGTTACAAATTTGATCCTTGGTTAGGGAACTAAAATCCTGCAAGCTGCATGGTGTGGCCAAAAGAAGAAGAAGAAAAAAAGAGGAAGAACTAGATGGAGTCTCCTAACAATTTCTGCATCATTTCTTCTGATCTGCATCATCCATTTCTAGAGATGCAAATTATCACACACCTTCTTAATGGCCTGTCCTAGTTTCCCATTCACTCGCCCCTCCCCCATTCTGACTCAGTTAGATCCTTTCTATGTAAACCTTTATCTCAAGTCTGCTTTTGGAGGAGCCCAGATTTTAAAGCATATTATCAAAGCCTCAGGGCTTCTTTGGTAGCTCAGTGGTAAAAATCCTCTTGCCAATGCAGGAGACATGGGTTCAATCCCTGGGTTGAGGAGATCCCCTGCTGGAAAAGGAAATGGGAAACCACTTCATTGTTCTTGGCTGAGAAATCCCATGAACAGAGGAGCACGGTGGTATACAGTTCATAAAGTATCAAAAGAGTCAGACACAACTTAGCAACTAAACAACAACAAAGCCTCAGAAAAAATTTTGAAGACTGTTTACACAGGCACAAGCATTTGACACAGAACATTTCAGAACATTCATACTAGAAAAGCATAAAGGATATTTTCTTTTCATCATTTCAGTGAGATTTTGCAGTATCCAGTTCAGTTCAGTTCAGTTGCTCAGTTGTGTCTGACTCTTTGCGACCCCATGAACCACAGCACGCCAGGCCTCCCTGTCCATCGCCAACTCCCAGAGTTTACCCAAACTCATGTCCATCAAGTCAGTGATGACATCCAGCCATCTCATCTTCTGTTGTCCCCTTCTCCTCCTGCCACCAATCCCTCCCAGCATCAGTGTCTTTTCCAATGAGTCAACTCTTCAAATGAGGTGGCCAAAGTACTGGAGTTTCAGCTTCAGCATCAGTTCTTCCAATAAACACCCAGGACTGATCTCCTTTAGGATGGACCCAAGACAGTAGTAAAATAAATTAGAATAATAAAAATGGAGAATTTACATTCTATTGCTATTGAGGCATATTTTAAGTAACTATGAGAGGTTCCCTTCATGGATCACAGCCTTGTTGCAGCAAAGGGGTTTACATAATTCAATGAAGCTATGAGCCATGAGGTGTAGAGCCACCCAATATGGATGAGTCAGAGTGGAAGGTTCTGAGAAAACATGGTGCACTGGAGGAAGGAATGGCAAACCTCTTCAGTATTCTTGCCATGAGAACCCTTTGAACAGTACAATAAGGCAAAAAAAAAAAAAAAAAAAAGAAGCTGTAAGATAAGCGCCCCCCCCCCCTGCCCTGCCCCAGGTCAGAAGGTGTCCAGTATGCTACACAGGAAGATCAGAGGACAATTGCTAATAGCTCCAAAAAGAATGAAGCAGGTGAGCCAAAGTGGAAATACTGCCCAGTTGTAGATATGTCTGATGGTAAAAGTAAATTCCAAAGCTATAAAGAACAATATTGCATAGGGACCTAGACTGTTAGGTCCATGAATCAAGGTAAATTGGATGTGGTCAACCAGGAGATGGCAAGATTGAACATTGACATCTTCAGAATCAACGAATTAAAATGGACCAGAATGGGTGAATTTAACTCAGGTGACCATTTAATATACTACTATGGGCAAGAATCCCTTAGAAGAAATGGAGTAGCCCTCATAGTCAAAAAAGGGTCTGAAATCTCAAAAATGACAGAATGATCTTGGTTTGTTTCCAAGGCAAGCCATTCAATATCACAGTAATCCAAGTCTATGCCACAACCCCTCATGCTGAAGAAGCTGATGGTTCTGTGAAGACTACAAGACCTTGTAGAACTAAAACCAAAAAAGATGTCCTTTTCATGATAGGGGACTGGAATGCAAAAGTAGGAAGTTGAGAGATACCTGGAGTAACAGGCAAATTAGGCCTTGGAGTACAAAATGAAGCAGGGCAAAGGCTAACAGAGTATTGTCAAGAGAATCACTAGTCATAGCAAACACACTTTTCCAACAACACAAGAAACAACTCTACACATGGACATGACCACATGGTCAATACTGATATCTGATTATATATTTTGCAAGTGAAGATGGAGAAGATCCATACAGTCAGCAAATACAAATACTGGAGCTGACTGTGGTTCACATCATGAGCTCCTTATTGCAAAACTCAGGCTTAAACTGAAGAAACTAGGAAAAACCAATAAACCATTAAAGTATGACCTAAATAGTGTGAGCAAATTTGAAAAACTCAGCAGTGGCCACAGAACTGGAAAAGGTCAGTTTTCATTCCAATCCCAAAGAAAGTCAATGCCAAAGAATGCTCAAACTACTACACAACTGCACTCATCTCACACGCTAGTAAAGTAATGCTCAAAATTCTCAAAGCCAGGCTTCAGGAATACATGAACTGTGCACTTCCAGATGTTCAACCTGGTTTTAGAAAAGGCAGAGGAACCAGAGATCAAATTGCCAACATCTGCTGGATCATGGAAAAAACAAGAGTTCCAGAAAAATATCTATTTCTGCTTTATTGACTATGCCAAAGCCTTTGACTGTGTGGATCACAATAAACTGTGGAAACTTCTGAAAGAGATGGGAATACCAGAGCATCTGACCTGCCTTTTGAGAAACCTGTATACAAGTCAGGAAGCAATAGTTAGAACTGGACATGGAACAACAGACTGGTTCCAAATAGGAAAAGGAGTACATCAAGGCTGTATATTGTCATACTGCTTATTTAACTTCTATGCAGAGTACATCATGAGAAACGCTGGGCTGGAGGAAGCAGAAGCTGGAATCAAGATTGCCGGGAGATATATCAATAACCTCAGATGTGCAGATGACGCCATCCTTATGACAGAAAGTGAAGAACTAAAACGCCTCTTGATGAAAGTGAAAGAGGAGAGCGAAAAAGTTGGCTTAAAGCTCAACATTCAGAAAACTAAGATCATGGCATCTGGTCCCATCACTTCATGGGAAATAGATGGGGAAACAGTGGAAACAGTGTCAGACTTTATTTTTCTGGGCTCCAGAATCACTGCGGTTGGTGATTGTAGCCATGAAATTAAAAGACGGTTACTCGTTGGAAGAAAGTTATGACCAACCTAGACAGCATATTGAGAAGCAGAGACATTACTTTGTCAACAAAAGTCTGTCTAGTCAAGGCTATGCTTTTTCCAGTTGTCATGTATGGATGTGAGATTTGGACTGTGAAGAAAGCTGAGCACCAAAGAATTGATCTTTTTGAACTGTGGTGTTGGAGAAGACTCTTGAGAGTCCCTGGGACTGCAAGGAGATCCAACCAGTCCATCCTAAAAGAGATCAGTCCTGGGTGTTCATTGGAAAGTCTGATATTGAAGATGAAACTCCAATACTTTGGCCACCAGATGCTGAGAGCTGACTCATTTGAAAAGACCCTGATGCTGGGAAAGATTGAGGGCAGGAGGAGAAGGGGATGGCAGAGGATGAGATGGTTGGATGGCATCACCAACACAATGGACATGGGTTTGGGTGGACTCCGGGAATTGGTGATGGACAGGGAGGCCTGGCATGCTGCGGTTCATGGGGTTGCAAAGAGTCAGACATAACTGAGCGACTGAACTGAACTGAACAAAATAAGATCCCTTATGAGCATACAGTGGAGGAGACTAATAGATTCAAGAGATTAGATCTGGTAAACAGAGTGCCTGAAGAACTATGAACAGAGGATCATAACATTACACAGGAAGCAGTTTCCAAAACTATCCCAAAGAAAAAGGAATGTAAGAAGGCAAAGTGGTTGCCTCAGGAGGCTTTACACATAGTAGAGGAAAGAAGAGAAACAAAAAGCTAGGGAGAAAGGAAAAGATAAACCCAATTGAATGCAGAATTCCAGAGAAACACAAGGAAAGATTAGAAGGCCTTCTTCAATGGACAGTGAAAAGAAGAGGAAAACAATAGAAACAGAAAGACTAACAATCTCTGCATTTAAAGTGGAGATATGGAAGAGTTGCTGCTCTGAATATGATGTGACTTTCTAATGGGTCTATCATCTACACTATCAAGAAGTGACTCAGGTCATACTGCCTACATCTGCCAGGCAAAAAGTAGAAACATCATTCTGAATGCAGAAAACCCAAATCAAAGTGACACTCATCTGCTATTCTAGCCAATATTGATTAGATTCTGTGAGAGAACCGTATTGTATAATGCTCTAACAATATTAAGCTTGCTGTTTATTTTGGTAATTACCTTAACATTTAAAAATCAAATAGAGATGGTTCAGTACCAGAAATGAAATAATTGGTAATGAGCTGATTGATCATATTCATACACAAGAGATAGGGTGCAAAATGGTTTCTTCTTTATTCCCCCGGTATCTATCCATAACTCTTAAAATCGTGTTAGGGAAAACTTTCTCTGACACCCCTCTGTCCTTCATCCCTCCTCACAGGTTCCCTGGATCTTATAGCCCACTGTTCCACAATACAAATCACCTCTCTCTCCTGGATATGGTGTCAGTCAAAAACTGCCTAAGTTTCTCCTGGATGAAGATTGGAATCATGGGGTTACATCCTTCAAAGTCCTGTCCATAGAAGGAGTAAATGTGTAAAATTGTTTGCCTCATCCCATTTTGCACTTATAGATATGAAATACAAAATAAGTTACTTACTAAAATTATTTGCTTGTTCTATAAGAAAACTTTTATCAATCTAGATTGCAATGGCCATTGTTTGGAAGTATGAGTGAGTGAGCACACAGCTTTAAAAGAGAAAGTGGGAAACAAAATTCCATTCTAGTATAAATTCCCTGTGTGAAACTTTTTTTTTGGAGAAACTCCTTAAATAATAGACTTTGGAGAAGACTCCGATTTATCTACACTGTCTTACAGGGTACATTTGCTCCATATAGATCAATGAGTGGGTCTCTCCATGCCTTCAGTTTGGAACTGACATTGATCTTTCATTTCATTATCCAAAATATACCTCCACCCTCAGAAATATACTTTATCTGCATTATTTTAAATCCGAAATATCACCAAGTGCTTGAGTTTCAAAGACTGAAACCTCAAGGTTCTGAGGAGGGTGATTACCTATATGGATTAAGGCTTGTCTTATGCAACCTAGGGTTTGAGAACACTGGGTTCCTGCCCTAGACAGTTCCCTTATCCTTTTATTTACTATCAAAAATCCATATATTCACTTCTGGAAGGGAAGATCGGCTCTCTTTCATGTTCCTGCTTTACTAAGGACTTTGCATAGACTTGAAAAAGGCAATCACTTAGAAGAAAGTGTCTAATTTTCCTAAAATATTTATTTTTGTGAACCTGATGGGACAGGCAAGAGGGTAAGAAATCTTTTCAATACATCTCCTCAAGAACAAGGAGAGCAGTAGAGGGGATCAGAGATAATTCATTTAGTTGGAACAGTTGTAATGTACAACATGTGTAAGGGTAGAATAAAGATGACTTGTCTTGAAGGATACCAGAGAGATTTGGGCAGGGAGACAGCAGCTATGGTAGAGAGCTGGGGTCCATCAAAGTATGAAAGATGGAAGACAGTGTAGGCTACAAGTCTATATGTGATCAGCAGACGCTTTGCCTTCCTTAGTTTATAGGGATCTAACCTCACACACTCCAACCAATGGGAAGATGAGACCTAAGAATACAACATGAATAAATACTCAGAAATCGTAAGCCTCAGAAGTGAAGAGGATGAAGGTGACATAGATTTTGAATTGGGAAATGATTAAAATCAACAAAAAGAAAGAACAGCCAAATCTGAGGGCCCTATCACTATGCTAGGCAGAAAACATGTAAAAGTGGCCCTTTGAGGAACTACCCTCTGCTTCAATGGGTAGAGTCTATTAAAAATTGAAGGAAAGAGAGACAGAAGGGAAGGAGGAAGGCTGGGAGAGAAGAAATAATTGTGGTTTTATTATTATTTTTTTAATTAGACAGATCATCCTCAGCAACTTGTTGGTTCTTCCTTAATTCTGATGTTACAGATTGAGCAGCACCCTTATTTATTGCTTGAGGGACACAGGCATTGTTAACAGTTTCCTATATTTCTATACTTGTTGATTCAGAAAAAGAAGATCATGGCATCTGGTCCCATCACTTCATGGGAAATAGATGGGGAAACAGTGGAACAGTGTCAGACTTTATTTTTTGGGCTCCAAAATCACTGCAGATGGTGACTGCAGCCATGAAATTAAAAGACGCTCCTTGGAAGATAAGTTATGACCAACCTAGATAGCATATTAAAAAGCAGAGACATTACTTTGCCAACAAAGGTTCATCTAGTCAAGGCTATGGTTTTTCCAGTGGTCATGTATGGATGTGAGAGTTGGACTGTGAAGAAAGCTGAGCGCCGAAGAATTGATGCTTTTGAACTGTGGTGTCTCAAGGGACTCTTGAGAGTCCCTTGGACTGCAAGGAGATCCAACCAGTCCATTCTGAAGGAGATCAGCCCTGGGATGTCTTTGTAGGGAATGATGTTGAAGGTGAAATTCCAGTACTTTGGCCACCTCATGCGAAGACTTGACTCATTGGAAAAGACTCTGATGCTGGGAGGGATTGGGGGCAGAAGGAGAATGGGGCGACAGAGGATGAGATGGCTGGTTGGAATTACTGACTCGATGGACGTGAGTCCGAGTGAACTCCGGGAATTGGTGATGGACAGGGAGGCCTGGCGTGCTGCGATTCATGGGGTCACAAAGAGTCGGACACGACTGAGCAACTGAACTGAACTGAACTGATACTTGTTGTAGGTTATTGGCTTCCCTTCTTTGTGATAATTGCCTCCACAGTTAAATACTGAAGCTAGGCTTCCTTTGGTGGCGGGGGCAAGGGGGTCAGCAGGCAGCTTCTATAAACTTCCTTGCTACTTGTAAGCCCAGATTTCCAATGGTGTCTTCCTCATCAGCCTTATCATAAATTGATCATTGCGCTTCTTCCCAATACTAACTCATCATTGCTTTGAAAAATGGTCCCTCATCCAGGATGTATAATGAAGTATAGTCTTGGGTAAATTTTCAGCCTTGCATGCACTTTAATTATTAAGTTAACAAATTAAATTTCATTATTAAATTAATAATTACATTTATTAAATGCACTTTAATACATATATGCCAACCTACCCACCTCTGCCTTTAATCCATATTTCCACAGTCTCTCACACCAAATCTGGCCAGCATTTATTCTTTTTTTTTTTATTTGTACACATATATATTTATGTATATGGGCTTCCCTGGTGGCTCAGAGGTTAAAGCGTTTGCCTCTACTACGGGAGACCTGGGTTCTATCCCTGGGTCGGGAAAATCCCCTGGAGAAGGAAGTGGCAACCCACTCCAGTATTCTTGCCTGGAAAATCCCATGGATGGAGGAGCCTGGTGGGCTACAGTCCATGGGGTAGCAAAGAGTCGGACATGACTGAGCGACTTGACTTAACTTTTAACTATATTTATGTATACACACACACAAAACTATTTTTGTTATATTTTTTACAGTTATAATTTCTAGAAGATACTGGACAGATTCCTCAGTGCTATATAGGAGGATGCTGTTTCTCTGGTTTATATATATATTTAAGTATCTCTTTATTTGGCTGTGCAGGTCTTAGTTGCAGCTTGTGGGCTCTTTTGGATGGGAGCAGGCAAACTCTTAGTTGTGGCATGTGGGATCCAGTTCCCTGAACAGAAATCAAACCCTAGCCTTCTCTGCATTGAAAGCAAAGAGTTTTACATAATGGACCAACAGGGAATTGCCCATCTGTTTTATATATAAGAATTTTTAATATTTATTTAGCTGGATTGGGTCTTAGTTGTGGCCTGTGGATCTTTTGTTGAGGCTTTCTCTAGCTGTGGCCTGTGGGTTCTAGAGCTTGTGAGCTTAGTTGTCATGCAGCATGGGGATGTTAGTTCTCCAGCCAGGGATCAAATCCATGTCCCCTGTGTTGGAAGGTGGACTCCCAACCACTGAACCATCAGGAAAGTCCCCTCTGTATTATGTATAATAATATGAATCTGCTAAATCCAAACTCCCTATTTATCTCTCCCCAACCCTTTCCTCTATGGTATCCATGAGTTTGGTTTCTGTGTGTTTGAGTCTGTTTCTCGTTTGCAAATAAACTCATTGGTATCATATTTCAGATTCTTCATATAAGTGATACCATAGAATATTTGTCTTTCTCTGACTTCACTTCATAAGATCATCTCTCCATCCATCCATGTTGCTGCAAATGCCATTATGTCATTCTTTTTTGATGGCTGAGTAACATTTCAGTGTGTTTATATGGAGATATCCATATATCTGTATAGAGTACATCTTGTTTATTCATTCTTCTGTTAATGTACATTTAAGTGGCTTCCATGTCTTGGCTATTTTAAACAGTGTCCCTATGACATGTGGGCTGCTTGTATCTTTTGGAATTAGAGTTTTCTCCGGAAATAGGCCCAGAATGTGACTTTTGGACATATTGTAGCTCTATGTTTAGCTTTTTTAAAATTTTCTATCATAGTTTTATTTTTTAAATATAAATTTATTTATTTTAATTGGAGGTTAATTACTTTACAATATTGTATTGGTTTTGCCATACAACAACATGAATCCACCACAGGTATACATGTGTTCCCCATCCTGAACCCCCCTCTCTCCTCGAGAACCTCCATACACTTCTCCAGGGTGACTGTGCCTCTTTACAGCCACCAAACGGTAAGCGGGTTCCTTTTTCTCTACCCTCTGAACCCTCTCTTGCATTCATAATATGTAGTCCTTTTGATGATGCTCTTCTGACCAGTGCAAGGTGACACTCATTGGAGTTTTAAATTGAAATTCTCTAATAATTAGGGATGTTGCATCTTTTCATGTGTCTGTTATCCACAGGTATATCTTCCTTGGACAACTATCCGTTGAGGTTGTCTGCATAATTTTTAAAATTTATTTAAATTCATTTTTACTTACTATTCATGCATTCATTGATCATTTTTTTATTTTGGGCTGCCCCGTCTTCATTGCTGTGCATGGGCTTTCCCCAGTTGTGGTGAACAGAGGCTGCTCTTCATTGCAATGTTCCAGCTTCTCATTGTGGTGGTTTCTCTAATTGCAGAGCACAGGCTCTAGGTGTGTGAGCTTCAGTTGTGGTATACAGCCTCAGTATTTGCAGCACGTAGCTCTTTGGGTGTGAGTGGACTGAAGTAGTTGTGGGGTGCCTGCTTAGTTGCTCTGTGGCATGAAGGATCTTCCTGGACAAGGGTCAAATCTCTGTTCATTGCATTGGAAGGAGAACTCCAGCCACTGGACTACCAGAAAGTTCCATGTGGAGTTTTATTTTTTTTATTTTTATTTTTTAAACCTTAGTAGTTACTGTGTTTTTAAATTTAATTTATTATTATTATTATTATTTTACTTTATTTTACAATACTGTATTGGTTTTGCCATACATCAACATGAATCCACCACGGGTGTACATGAGTTCCCAATCCTGAAGCCCCCTCCCACCTCCCTCCCCGTACCGTCTCTCCGGGTCATCCCAGTACAAGAGCCCCAAGCAACCTGTATCCTGCATCCTACACTGAACCTAGACTGGCGATTCGTTTCTTATATGCTATTATACATGTTTCAATGCCATTTTCCCAAATCATCCCACCCTCTCCCTCTCCCACAGAGTCCAAAAGACTGTTCTGTACATTTGTATCTCTTTTGCTGTCTCACATACAGGGTTACCATTACCATCTTTCTAAATTCCATATATATGCATTAGTATACTGTATTGGTGTTTTTCTTTCTGGCTTACTTCACTTTGTATAATCGGCTCCAGTTTCATCCACCTCATTAGAACTGATTCAAATGTATTCTTCTTAATGGCTGAATAATACTCCATTGTGTATATGTACCACTGCCTTCTTATCTGTTCATCTGGTGATGGACATCTAGGTTGCTTCCATGTCCTGGCTATTATAAATTGTGCTGCGATGAATATTGGGGTACATGTGTCTCTTTCAATTCTGATTTCCTCAGTGTGCATGCCCAGCAGTGGGATTGCTGAGTCATAAGGAAGTTCTATTTCCAGTTTTTTAAGGAATCTCCACACTGTTCTCCATAGTGGCTGTACTAGTTTGCATTCCCACCAACAGTGTAAGAGGGTTCCCTTTTCTCCACATCCTCTCCAGTATTTACTGCTTGTAGACTTTTGGATCACAGCCATTCTGACTGGTGTGAAATGGTACCTCATTGTGGTTTTGATTTGCATTTCTCTGATAATGAGTGACGTTGAGCATCTTTTCATGTGTTTGCTAGCCATCTGTATGTCTTCTTTAGAGAAATGTCGGTTTAGTTCTTTGGCCCATTTTTTGATTGGATCATTTATATTTCTGGAATTGAGCTGCGGGAGTTGCTTGTACATTTTTGAGATTAGTTGTTTGTCAGTTGCTTCATTTGCTATTATTTTTTCCCATTCTGAAGGCTGTCTTTTCATCTTGCTTATAGTTTCTTTTGTTGTGCAAAAACTTTTAATTTTAATTAGATCCCATTTGTTTATTTTTGCTTTTATTTCCAGTATTCTGGGAGGTGGGTCATAAAGGATCCTGCTGTGATTTATGTCAGAGAGTGTTTTGCCTATGTTCTCCTCTAGTTTTATAATTTCTGGTCTTATGTTTAGATCTTTAATCCATTTTGTATTTATTTTTGTGTATGGTGTTAGAAAGTGTTCTAGTTTCATTCTTTTACATGTGGTTGACCAGTTTTCCCAGCACCACTTGTTAAAGAGATTGTCTTTAAGCCATTGTATATTCTTGCCTCCTTTGTCGAAGATAAGGTGTCCATAGGTGTGTGGATTTATCTCTGGGCTTTCTATTTTGTTCCATTGATCTATATTTCTGTCTTTGTGCCAGTACCATACTGTCTTGATGACTGTGGCTTTGTAGTAGAGCCTGAAGTCAGGCAGGTTGATTCCTCCAGTTCCATTCTTCTTTCTCAAGATTGCTTTGGCTATTCGAGGTTTTTTTTGTATTTCCATACAAATTGTGAAATTATTCGTTCTAGTTCTGTGAAAAATACCGCTGGTAGCTTGATAGGGATTGCATTGAATCTGTAGATTGCTTTGGGGTAGAATGCTCATTTTCACTATATTGATTCTTCCAACCCATGAACATGGTATATTTCTACATCTATTAGTGTCCTCTTTGATTTCTCTCGCCAGTGTTTTATAGTTTTCTATATATAGGTCTTTAGTTTCTTTAGGTAGATATATTCCTAAATATTTTCTTCCTTTCGTTGCAATGGTGGATGGAATTGTTTCCTTAATTTCTTTTTCTATTTCTCATTATGAGAGTATAGGAATGCAAGGGATTTCTGTGTGTTGATTTTATATCCTGCAACTTTACTATATTCATTGATTAGCTCTAGCAATTTTCTGGTGGAGTCTTTAGGCTTTCTATGTAGAGGATCATGTCATCTGCAAACAGTGAGAATTTTACTTCTTTTCCAAATTGGATTTCTTTTATTTCTTTTTCTGCTCTGATTGCTGTGGCCAAAACTTCCAGAACTATGTTGAATAGTAGCAGTGAAAGTGGGCACCCTTGTCTTTTCCTGACTTTAGGGGAAATGCTTTCAATTTTTCACCATTGAAGATAATGTTTGCTGTGGCTTTGTCATATATAGCTTTTATTATGTTGAGGCATGTTCCTTCTGTTCCTGCTTTCTAGAGAGTTTTTATCATAAATGAATGTTGAATTCTGTCAAAGGCTTTCTCTGCATCTATTGAGATAATCATATGGCTTTTATTTTTCAATTTGTTAATGTGGTGAATTACATTGATTGATTTGCAGGTATTGAAGAATCCTTGCATCCCTGGGATAAAGCCCACTTGGTCATGGTGTATGATCTTTTTAATGTATTGTTGGATTCGAATTGCTAGAATTTTGTTAAGGATTTTGGCATGTATGTTCATCAGTGATATTGGCCTGTAGTTTTCTTTTTCTGTGGCATCTTTGTCAGGTTTTGGTTTTAGGGTGGCCTCATAGAATGAATTTGGAAGTTTACCTTCCTCTGCAATTTTCTGGAAGAGTTTGAGTAGGATAGGTGTTAGCTCTTCTCTAAATTTTTGGTAGAATTCAGCTGTGAATCCATCTGGACCTGGGCTTTTGTTTGCTGGAAGATTTCTGTTTACAGTTTCAATTTCCGTGCTTGTGATGGGTCTGTTAAGATTTTCTATTTCTTCCTGGTTCAGTTTTGGAAAGGTGTACTTTTCTGAGAATTTGTCCATTTCTTCCACGTTGTCCATTTTATTGGCATATAATTGCTGATAGTAGTCTCTTATGATCCTTTGTATTTCTGTGTTGTCTGTTGTGATCTCTCCATTTTCATTTCTAATTTTATTAATTTGATTTTTCTCCTTTTGTTTCTTGATGAGTCTGGCTAATGGTTTGTCAATTTTATTTATCCTTTCAAAGAACCAGCTTTCTGCTTTGTTGACTTTTGCTATGGTCTCTTGTTTCTTTTGCATTTATTTCTGCCCTAATTTTTAAGATTTCTTTCCTTCTACTAACCCTGGGTTTCTCCATTTCTTCTTTTTCTAGTTGCTTTAGGTGTAGAGTTAGTTATTTACTTGACTTTTTTTCTTGTTTCTTGAGTTATGCCTGTATTGCTATGAAGTTTCCCCTTAGCACTGCTTTTACAGTGTTCCACAAGTTTTGGGTTGTTGTGTTTTCATTTTCATTCGTTTCTACGCATATTTTAATTTCTTTATTGATTTCTTTTGTGATTTGTTGGTTATTCAGAAGCGTGTTGTTCAGCCTCCATATGTTGGAATTTTTAATAGTTTTTCTTCTGTAATTGAGATCTAATCTTACTGCATTATGGTCAGAAAAGAGGCTTGGGATGATTTCAATTTTTTTGAATTTACCAAGGCTAGATTTATGGCCCAGGATGTGATCTATTCTGGAAAAGGTTCCGTGAGCACTTGAGAAAAAGGTGAAATTAATTGTTTTGGGGTGAAATGTCCTATAGATATCAACTAGGTCTAACTTGTCTATTGTATCCTTTAAAGTTTGTGTTTCTTTGTTAATTTTCTGTTTAGTTGATGTATCCATAGGTGTGAGTGGGGTATTAAAGTCTCCCACTATTTTTGTGTTATTGATAATTTCCCCTTTCATACTTGTTAGCATTTGTCTTACATATTGCGGTGCTCCTATGTTGGGTGCATATATATTTATAACTGTTATATCTTCTTCTTGGATTGATCCTTTGATCATTATGTAGTGTCCTTCTTTGTCTCTTTTCACAGCCTTTGTTTTAAAGTCTATTTTATCTGATATGAGTATTGCTACTTCTGCTTTCTTTTGGTCTCTATTTGCGTGGAATATCTTTTTCCAGCCCTTCACTTTAAGCCTGTATGTATCCCCTGTTTTGAGGTGGGTCTCTTGTAGACAACATATATAGGGGTCTTGTTTTTGTATCTATTCAGTCAGTGTCTTTTGGTTGGGACATTTGATCCATTTACGTTTAAGGTAATTATTGATAAGTATGATCCCATTGCCATTTAGTTTATTGTTTTGGGTTACGGTTTATATGTCCTTTTTGTGTTTCCTGCCTAGAGAATATCCTTTAGCATTTGTTGGAAAGCTGGTTTGGTCGTGCTGAATTCTCTCAGCTTTTGCTTGTCTGTAAAGCTTTCGATTTCTCCTTCATATTTGAATGAAATCCTTGGTGGGTACAGTAATCTGGGCTGTAGGTTATTTTCTTTCATCACTTTAAGTATGTCTTGCCATTCCCTCCTGGCCTGAAGAGTTTCTATTGTAAGATCAGCTGTTATTCTTATTGGAATCCCCTTGTGTGTTATTTGTTGTTTTTCCCTTGCCGCTTTTAGTATTTGTTCTTTGTTAATTGGATTAATATGTGTCTTGAGGTGTTTCACCTTGGGTTTATCATGTTTGGGACTCTCTGGGTTTCTTGGACTTGGGCAATTATTTCCTTCCCCATTTTAGGGAAGTTTTCAACTATTATCTCCTCAAGTATTTTCTCACGGTCTTTCTTTCTGTCTTCTTCTTCTGGGACTCCTATAATTCGAATGTTGGAGCGTTTCATATTATCCTGGAGGTCTCTGAGATTGTCCTCATTTCTTTTAATTAGTTTTTCTTTTTTCCTCTCTGATTCATTTATTTCTACCATTCTATCTTCTATTTCACTAATCCTATCTTCTGCCTCAATTTTTCTACTATTTGTTGCCTCCAGAGTGTTTTTGAACTCATTTATTGCATTATTCATTATATATTGAGTCTTTTTTATTTCTTCCAGGTCCTTGTTAAACCTTTCTTGCATCTTCTCAATCCTTGTCTCCAGGCTATTTATCTGTGATTCCATTTTGATTTCAAGATTTGGGATCATTTTCACTATCATTATTCAGAATTCTTTATCAGGTAGATTCCCTATCTCTTCCTCTTTTGTTTGGTTTGGTGGGCATTTATCCTGTTCCTTTACCTGCTGGGTATTCCTCTGTCTCTTCATCTTGTATATATTGCTGCGTTTGTGGTGGCCTTTCTGTATTCTGGCAGTTTGTGGAGTTCTCTTTATTGTTGAGTTTCCTTGCTGTGGGTGGGGTTGTATCAGTGCCTTGTCAAGGTTTCTTGGTTACGATAGCTTGTGTTGGTGTTCTGGTGGGTGGAGCTGGATTTCTTCTCTCTGGAGTGCAATGAAGTGTCCAGTAATTAGTTATAATATGTCAATGGTTTTGGAGTAACTTTGGGCAGCCTATATATTGAAACTTAGGGCTGTGTTCTTGTGTTGATGGAGAATTTGTGTGGTATGTCTTGCTCTGAAACTTGTTGGCCCTTGGGTGGTGCTTGGTTTCAGTGTAGGAATGGAGGCATTTGATGAGCTCCTGTTGAGTAATGTTCCCTGGAGTTAGGAATTCTCTGATGTTCTCAGGATTTGGACTTGAGCCTCCTGCTTCTGGTTTTCAGTCATTTTTACAGTAGTCTCAAGACTTCTCCTTCTATACAGCACTGTTGATATAACATCTAGGTTAAAGATGAAAAGCTTCTCCACAGTGAGGGACACCCAGAGAGGTTCACAGAGTTACATGGAGAAGAGAAGAGGGAGGAGGGAGTTAGAGTTGACCTGAATGAGATGAGGTGGAATCAAAAGAGGAGAAAGCAAGCTAGCCAGTAATCACTTCCTTATGTGCGCTTCACAGTCTGGACCACTCAGAAAAGTTCATGGAGTTAAGAGAAGAGGGAGGAAGGAGACAGAGGTGGCCAGGAGGATAAAAGGTGGGAATGAAAAGGAGAAAGACAGATCCAGCCAGTAATCAGTTCCCTAAGTGTTCTCCACCATCTGGAACACAAAGATTTACAGAGCTGGGTTGAGAAGAGAAGGGGGAGAGAGGAGACAGAGGCGACCTGGTGGAGAAAAAGGAGTGTCCAAAGGATGAGAGAGCAGTCAAGCCAGTAATCTCTCTCTGAAGTAAAAATGGGTACTGAAGATCAGGTTTTGGAAGGTATAAAATTGATAACAAATACCAAAAAGCAAAGATAAAAAATCTAGAGTAGAAGTTGGATTTTCAAAAATACAATATTAAAGAAAAGAAGAAGAAAAAACAGAGTCACAAGACTTATTAAAATGCACACACACATATATATATATATGAAGTTTAATGCCTTGAGAACCCCATGAACAGTATGAACAGGCAAAATTATAGGATACTGAAAGAGGAACTCCCAGGTCAGTAGGTGACCAACACACTACTGGAGATCAGTGGAGAAATAACTCCAGAAAGAATGAAGGAATGGAGCCAAAGTAAAAACAATACCCAGCTGTGGATGTGACTGGTGATAGAAGCAAGGTCCGATGCTTTAAAGAGCAATATTGCACAGGAACCTGGAATGTCAGGTCCATGAATCAAAGCTAATTGGAAGTGGTCAAACAAGAGATGGCAAGAGTGAACGTCAACATTCTAGGAATCAGTGAACTAAAATGGACTGCAATGGGTGAATTTAACTCAGATGACCATTATATCAACTACTGCGGGAAGGAATCCCTTAGAAGAAATGGAGTAGCCATCATGGTTAACAAAAGAGTCCGAAATGCAATACTTGGATGCAATCTCAAAAGTGACAGAATGATCTCTGTTCATTTCCAAGGCAAACCATTCAATCTCATGGCAATGCAAGTGTAGGCCCCAACCAGTAACGCTGAAGAAGCTAAAGTTGAATGGTTCTATGTAGACCTACAAGACTTTTTAGAACCAACACTCAAAAAAGATGTCATTTTCATTATAAGGGACTGGAATGCAAAAGTAGGAAGTCAAGAAACACCTGGAGTAACAGGCAAATTTGGCCTTGGAATGCAGAATGAAGCACGGCAAAGACTAATAGAGTTTTGCCAAGAAAATGCACTGGTCATAGCAAACACCCTTTTCCAACAACACAAGAGAAGACTCTACACATGGACATCACCAGATGGTCAACACTGAAATCAGATTGATTATATTCTTTGCAGCCAAAAATGGAGAAGCTCTATACAGTCAACAAAAACAAAGACCAGGAGCTGACTGTGGCTCAGATCATGAACTCCTTATTACCAAATTCAGACTTAAATTGAAGAAAGTAGGGAAAACCGCTAGACCATTCAGGTATGATCTAAATCAAATCCCTTATGATTATACAGTGGAAGTGAGAAATAGATTTAACGGCCCAGATCTGATAGATAGAGTGCCTGATGAACTATGGACATTGTTCGTGACATTGTACAGGAGACAGGGATCAAGAACATCCCCATGGAAAAGAAATGCATAAAAGCAAAATGGCTGTCTGGGAGGCCTTACAAATAGCTGTGAAAAGAGGAGAAGCAAAAAGCAAAGAAGAAAAGGAAAGATATAAGCATCTAAATGCTGAGTTCCAAAGAATAGCAAGAAGATATTAGAAAGCCTTCTTCAGTGATCAATGCAAAGAAATAGAGGAAAACAACAGAATGGGAAAGACTAGAGATCTCTTCAAGAAAATTAGAGATACAAAGGGAACATTTCATGCAAAGATGGGCTTCATAAAGGACAGAAATGGTATGGACCTAACAGAAGAAGAAGATATTTAGAAGAGGTGGCAAAATACACAGAAGAACTGTACAAAAAAGACCTTCATGACCCGGATAATCATGATGGTGTGATCACTCACCTAGAGCCAGACATCCTGGGATGTGAAGTCAAGTGTACCTTAGAAAGCATCACTACGAACAAAGCTAGTGGAGTTGTTGGAATTCTTATTGAGCTATTTCAAACCCTGAAAGATGATGCTGTCAAAGTGCTGCACTCAATATGCCAGCAAATTTGGAAAACTCAGCAGTGGCCACAGGACTGGAAAAGGTCAGTTTTCATGTCAATCCCAAAGAAAGGCAATGCCAAAGAATACTCAAACTAACACACAATTGCATTTATCTCACATGCTAGTAAAGTAATGCTCAAAATTCTCCAAGCCAGACTTCAGGAATACGTGAACCGTGAACTTCCTGATGTTCAAGCTGGTTTTAGAAAAGGCAGAGAACCAGAGATCAAATTGCCAACATCTGCTGGATCATGGAAAAAGCAAGAGAGTTCCAGAAAAACATATCTTTCTGCTTTCTTGACTATGCCAAAGCCTTTGACTGTGTGGATCACAATAAACTGGAAAATTCTGAAAGAGATGGGAATACCAGACCACCTAATCTGCCTTTTGAGAAATCTGTATGCAGGTCAGGAAGCAACAGTTAGAACTGGACATGGAACAACAGAATGGTTCCAAATAGGAAAAGGAGTACATCAAGGCTTTATATTGTCACCCTGCTTATTTAACTCATATACAGAGTACATCATGAGAAACCCTTGATTGGAAGAAACACAAGCTGAAATCAAGATTGCCAGGAGAAATATCAATAACCTCAGATAAGCAAATGACACCACCCTTATGGCAGAAAGTGAAGAGGAACTAAAAAGTGTATTGATGAAAGTGAAAGAGGAGAGTGAAAAAGTTGACTTAAAGCTCAACATTCACAAAACAAAGATCATGGCAACTGGTCCCATCACTTCATGGGAAATGGATGGGGAAACAGTGGAACAGTGTCAGACTTTATTTTTTGGGGGGGCTCCAAAATCACTGCAGATGGGGACGGTAGCCATGAAATTAAAAGACGCTTACTCCTGGAAGAAAAGTTATGACCAACCTAGATAGCATACTGAAAAGCAGAGACATTACTTTGCCAACTATGGTCCGTCTAGTCAAGGCTATGGTTTTTCCTGTGGTCATGTATGGATGTGAGAGTTGGACTGTGAAGAAGGCTGAGCGCTGCAGAATTGATGCTTTTGAAGTGTGGTGTTAGAGAAGACTCTTGAGAGTCCCTTGGACTGCAAGGAGATCCAACCAGTCCATTCTAAAGGAGATCTGTCCTGGGATTTCTTTGGAAGGAATGATGCTAGAGCTGAAATTCCAGTACTTTGGCCACCTGATGCGAAGTGTTAACTCATTGAAAAATACTCTGATGCTGGATGGGATTGCGGGCAGGAGGAGAACTGGACGACTAGGATCAAACGGCTGGGTGGCATCACTTACTCGATGGACATGAGTCTGAGTTAACTCTGGGGGTTGATGATGGACAGTGAGGCCTGGCGTGCTTCGATTCATGGGGTCGTAAAGATTCAGACGTGACTGAGTGACTGAACTGAACTGAACCGATGAAGTTTGCTTTAAAAGTAGGGTCTTTTTTGGAATAGCAATAGTAGGTTATAAAAATGGAAATTAAAGGAGTAATAGAGGACTTAAAATTAAAAAAGGTTAAAAAAGAAGAAGAAAAAGAAAAGACTAGGAAAAAGAATGATCGTAAAAATAGTAAAGATATATCTAAGACTTTGGTGTTGTTGTGGGCAGTGTGGGGTCAGTTCATTTTCATATAGTTCCTTGGTCCAGCTTATATTTCTCAAGATCTATAGGCCCCCTCCCATGTAGTCAGTACTAATGATAAGGTTTTAATCTGTTGCACCCTTCACTTCCAAGGCGGTTCCCTCTGTTTTAGCTTCTTCTGGTCTCTTCAGTGTCTGATTTCCGCCCTGACACAAGGGTGGGGGGGGGGGACTCTTTTTTTAGGCTCACTTGTTCAGTCACGCTGTGGGGAGGGAGGGACGCTCCAAACAAATAACACTGGCATGTGCTCGCAGTGTCTCAGCCACACTGGACCTGCCCCCGCTCACAGCACACACAGCTCAGGCTCTAGGTTGCTCCCCCAGGAACCGTCTGAGGCCAGCCCTGGGCTGCATGCACCTCCCAAGTCTAAGCCGCTGAGGTTCAGGCACTCAGGTAGTCCTCAGAGGTGCAGACTCAGTTCAGCCTGTGTTTTGTGCTCTTCCCAGGTCTGAGTAGCTCAGGTGTTTGGCGAGCATGGTCACTGCGACTTATCGCCTCTCCCGTCCCTGCTGCTCTGTTTTCTGGGTGTACCACTGGTGCACCTTCTCAGGCAGATGATGACTGTCCAGAACCCCAAGAAGTCTTAGTTAGCAAAGAAGCCTGCTTGCAGTTTGGTAGATAATGTCTCTCTGGGGCTGCAATTGCCCCCTTCTGGCTCTAGCTGCCTGTCACCAGAGGGGGATGGTCTGCAGCCCGCTAATTCTGTTCTGTCCTTTGTTCTGTGCGTGGTCCTGGTGGTGTCTTATGTTAGAGATTTTCGAGTGGTAGCTATCCCACAGTCTGGTTTGCTAGCCCAAGTTAGTTCGCTCTGGTTACCCTCAGGGCATTTGGGCCCAATCCTTAAGAAGCAATGCAGCCTACACCTTCCTGCCCAGCCCCCACTTGCTAGTGGCGGATGCAGGTGTCTGCACTGCTTCTCCGCTGGGGGAGTTACCATTGGGATCGTAATCTGTGGGGTTTATTTATTTATTTATTTATTTATCCTCCCTGTTATGTTGCCCTCTGTGCTTCCAAGGCTCGCCACAGACTCAGCAGTGAAAGTGTTTCCTGGTGTTTGGAAACTTCTCTCTTTTTATGACTCGCTTTTCTGACAGAGCTCCCTCCCTACCTCTTTTGTCTGTTTTTTTGTCTCCTATATTTTTTCCTACCTCTTTTCAAAGACAGTGAGCAGCTTTTCTGGGTGCCTGATGTCCTTGGCCAGCATTCAGAAGTTGTTTTGTGGAATTCACTCAGCATTTAAATGTTCTTTAGATGAATTTGTGGGGGAGAAAGTGGTCTCCCCGTCCTATTCCTCCACCATCTTAGGACACCCCCCCCCCCCAAGCACTTATTCTTCTACAGATCACAATTTTTCCACTCTTATGGGATATTCTAGACTGTATGCTTCATTTTCCAGGGTCTTTGCTTGGGTATTAAATCATACATCTGAAAATGTAAAACCACTTATATCGATAACGTACTTTTTATTCAAGATTAAGTTAAACCTCTTTTCATCCAGTACCGTCAGAATCCAGTCCTATATTCACTTTCACAGCTCCTGCCAGTTTGTGATGTCTGGGTCCTGTGGTTTCACAGGGCCTTTCCTCTCTTAGTGGACCCACTGCATCCCCAACCAGGTTACGCTGAGACTTACCCATGCACTGGCCATGTGTGGGCATGTCTTGACAGAGTGTATGTCATCTTGTAAACAAGAGACACTTGCATCATCTTCAAGCAATGACAGAGCTCCAGCCCTTAGTGCATAAAAGTGAGTGACTTTTGCAAGCTCACAGAGTTCTGGGAAAGTGAAAGATTCAAGACTTTTTATCCATCCATACGTGTCTCAGCACCATGCTTTCTGAGTAGGACCCTAATCTTCATATAGGTAGTCTACCTTGATTGAGAATTTGATATTCACAGGAGCTTTTTCTACTTTTCTGTTGCAGATGATGAATACCTCTTGATACCCTGCCACAGAGGCCTTGAACTTCTCTACCCTTGGCTTCTAGCTGCCAATTGTTTCTGCTCTTATTCACCTTTTTATTAGAGCATCAGTTGAGCAGAGTAATAACCACCCACTTACACTGCCTTTACAGTACTGTTTCCTACCTATTTCTAAATTCATGATAGAGAATTCAGTCCTTTTGGGTGGGAATTTTTTCATAGCACCTGGTCAGCAGCAATGCTAATCAAAGCACAGGTACACACACCACCTTCCTCTCCTCCTGGCGCACTCCAACATGTCCTATCCTTCTCCCATAAATGCCAGATAGGTCCTGAAGGAAGTATGTTTGATGCCATTCATCTCATTTCCCACAGGACTGCATATCCTCTGCCACAGTACCCAGCACATTATGTGGGAGCTGTCTACATGCGAATCTCTCCCCCACACTCTACAGACTCAGCTGAAGGTAGGGCCCCACCTCTGTCTTACTCCTTATTGATTATACCTGTAGCAAGGAGCATAGCACCAGAGACCTACTAAATAATCAATAAAGGCTTGTTTAGAGAATAAGTCAATGTTGCTCAATACTCTGGCTTTCTATTATCTAGGTGTCCCTTGATTCAGTATGCCTGTCCTCATTAAAGAAAAGAAAAAGAAGAGTGAGTTAACTGTTAATAAAAATATTCATTAGATTTAGCGACAAATCTCTTTACACATCTGTTGTGTAGCTAGACAGCATCCCCTAATCCCACTTTTCAGAGCTAGCTATATATCACTAAAACATCACTTGCCATTATTTCATTAAGTTTGTAGACTTTCAATTTAGGATCTATCAGCATCATCACCACTGTTTAAAATGTACTGCTGTTGCATTATGTAAAATGGTCCTGTAGTGACCTAACTGTCTTACTCACTTTCTCTGACTATTCAGTGAGTCATACCATATTTCCTTTCAAAATCTTTCATCTCATTTTTAACTATCCAAATGCTTAAATAACTGGCATTATTTGTGGAAATGAAGCATGGTGAAAGTAAGTGGAAAGTTAGTCAAAACCTAGTCCATTTTATTGGAGAAGGACATGGCAACCCACTCCAGTATTCTTGCCTAGAGAGTCCCGTGGACAGAAGAGCCTGGTGGGCTGCTGTCCACAGGGCTGCACAGAGTCAGACACGACTGAAGCGACTTAGCATGCATGCATGCATTGGAGAAGGAAATGGCAAACCACTCCAGTGTTCTTGCCTGGGGAATCCTGGGGACAGGGACTGAGGTGACTTAGCATGCATGCATGCAGTCCATTTTATAAGGTACAATTATTTAAGAGGTACACAGTTTTGCCACAGTTTTGTGACAATACATGTGTGTCCAACTCTTTGCGACCCCATGAACTATAGCCCACCAGTCTCCTCTTGTCCAGGGGATTCTCCAAATAAGAATACTGCAGTGTGTTGCCATTTCCTTCTCTAGGAACTCTTCCTGACTCAGGGATCGAACTCAGGTCTCCTACATTGCAGACAGATTCTTTAATATCTGAGCTACCCCAGAAGACCACTATAACAATAGGAATAATTATGCCGTCTTCTTATTTAAAATGGTTATATTCTCTTTCTTTCTATATACAAATAAAATATATGATATACAGGTCTCATATAAATATAATACACACATATATATTTATACACATATGGACATAATTGTACACTCATAATAAAAAAGATATTTTCTTTATTTTAATATCCACTTTGAAAGTTCTATAAGCTGTTCTATGATATACTCCTTTACAAACACTGAATCTATTCTTTGACTAGAAGGAATGTCTGTTCTGTTGATCTTTGCACCTATTGGCTGTAAATCTTAGTGCCTACCTTTCTTTCAATTATCTTAGATCAATGTATCTTGTAACAACTGGCTTCTGGAATCCTGTGGAGAATTTCAGTTTATTCTTTTTGAAATAGAATCATTTTCTAGAGTTTCATAGTTATAGATACAGCTAACTACTTAGAGTTGCATGCAGATTATGGTTTATATTTGCTGGTGAGGAAACTGCTCAAAAAATTGGAACCAAAAGAAAAGCCAAACACAAATCCAAGTGTATCAGTTATGTATAAAGTAAATCCTAATTTAGCCTCCCATTAAATCCCACTGATTTGTTTCAGTGATAGAAGCCACATCTTTGCCTGCTTTGCTATTAGCCCAAAGTGTGTGCATGCTGACTTACATGATTTGATTTTCTATTCTGTCAATTAAGTTTTAGCCACTATGTAACAAAATCCTCTCCTAGGAATGAAAGTGTAAGTATTAGCTTTTATTTCTCCATGAAATGAAACTACCCAGTCTAGTTCAGTTCACTTTAGTTTATTGTTCTCTGGGCATATCAATTATATTATATATCAGATTGATTATATTCTTTGCAGCCAAAGATGGAGAAGCTCTATACAGTCAGGAAAAACAAGACCGGGAGCTGAGTGTGGCTAAGATCATGAACTCCTTATTGCCAAATTCAGACTTAATTTGAAGAAAGTAGGGAAAGCCACTAGACCATTCAAGTATGACCTAAATCAAATCCCTTGTGATTATACAGTGAAAGTGAGAAATAGATTTAAGGGACTAGATCTGATAGACAGAGTGCCTGATGAACTATGGATAAAGGTTCATGACATTGTACAGCAGAAAGGGATCAAGATTATCTCTATGGAAAAGAAATGCAAAAAATCAAAATGATTGTCTGAGGAGGCCTTACAAATAGCTTTGAAAAGAAGAGAAGCAAAAGGCAAAGGAGAAAAGGAAAGATATACCCATCTGAATGCAGAGTTCCAAAGAATAGCAAGGAGAGATAAGAAAGCCTTCCTCAGTGATCAGTGCAAAGAACGTGGAAAACAATAGAATGGGAATAAACAGAGATCTCTTCAAGAAAATTAGAGATAGCAAGGGAAAATTTCATGTGGAGATGGGCTCAAAAAGGACAGAAAAGGTATAGACTTAACAGAAGCAGAAGATATTAAGAAGAGTTGTCAAGAATACACAGAAGAACTATAGAAAAAGATCTACATGACCCAGATAATCATGATGGTGTGATCATTCACCTAGAGCCAGACATCCTGGAGTAGGAAGTCAAGTGAGCCTTAGAAAGCATCACTATGAACTAAGCTAGTAGAGATGATGGAATTCCAGTTGAGCTATTTCACATACTAAAAGATGATGCTGTCAAAGTGCTGCACTCAATATGCCAACAAATTTGGAAAACTCAGCAGTGGCCACAGGACTGGAAAAGTCAGTATTCATTACAATCCCAAAGAAAGGCAATACCAAAGAATGCTCAAACTACTGCACAATTGCACTCATCTCACACTCTAACAAAGTAATGCTCAAAATTCTCCAAGCCAGGCTTCAGCAATACATGAATCGTAAATTTCCAGATGTTCAACTGGTTTTAGAAAAGGCAGAGGAATTGGAGATCAAATTACCAACATCTGCTGGATCATTCAAAAAGAGAGTTCCAGAAAAACATCTATTTCTGCTTTATTAACTATGCCAAAGCCTTTGACTGTGTGGATCACAACAAGCTGTGGGAAAACCTGAAAGAGATGGGAATACCAAACCACCTCACCTGCCTCTTGAGAAATCTGTATGTAGGTCAGGAAGCAACAGTTATAACTGGACATGGAACAACAGACTTGTTCCAAATAGGAAAAGGAGTACATCAAGGCTGTATATTGTCACTCTGTTTATCTGGTGGCTCAGATGATAAAGCGTTTCCCTGCGATGTGGGAGACCCAGGTTCAATTCCTGGGTCAGGAAGATCCCCAGGAGAAAGAAATGGAAATCCACTCCAGCATTCTTGCCTGGAAAATTCCATGGACAGAGGAGCCTGGTAGCCTACGTCCATGGGGTTGCAGAGTCAGACACAACTGAGCGACTTCACTTTCTTTCTTTTTCTTTTCTTTTTTTTTTTTTTTAATTTAACTTTTATGCAGAGTACATTATGAGAAACGCTGGGCTGGAAGAAGCACAAGCTGGAATCAAGATTGCTGAGAGAATGATCAATAACCTCAGGTATGCAGATGACACCACCCTTATGGCAGAAAGTGAAGAAGAATGAAACTCTTGATGAAAGTGAAAGAGGAGAGTGAAAAAGTTGGCTTAAAGCTCAATATCCAGAAAACTAAATTCATGGCATCTAGTCCCATCACTTCATGGCAAATAGATGGAGAAACAGTGAAAACAGTGACAGACTTATTTTTCTGTGCTCCAAAATCACTGCACATGGTGATTGCAGCCATGAAATTAAAAGACGCTTACTCCTTGGAAGGAAAGTTATGACCAACCTAGACAGCATATTCAAAAGCAGAGATATTACTTTGCCAACAAAGGTCTGTCTAGTCAAGGCTATGGTTTTCCCAGTAGTCATGTATGGATGTGAGATTTGGACTATAAAGAAAGCTGAGCATGGAAGAATTGATGCTTTTAAACTGGGTTGTTGGAGAAGAATCTTGAGAGTCCCTTGGACTGCAAGGATTTCCAACTAGTCCATCATAAAGGAGATCAGTCCTGGGTGTTCATTGGAAAGACTGATGTTGAAACTGAACCTCCAATACTTTGGCCACCTGATGCGAAGTGTTGACTCATTTGAAAAGACCCTGATGCTGGGAGGGATTGGGGGCAGGAGGAGAAGGGGTTGACAGAGGATGAGATGGCTGAATGGCATCATTGACTCGATGCACATGAGTTTGTGTGAACTCACTTGAATTCACATTCCAGGATGTCTGGCTCTAGGTGAATGATTACACCACCGTGATTATCTGGGTCGTGAAGATCTTTTTTGTACAGTTCTTCTGTGTATTCTTGCCACTTTTTCCAAATATATTCTGCTTCTGTTAGGTCCATACCATTTCTGTCCTTTATTGAGCCCATCTTTGCATGAAGTGTTCCCTTGGTATCTCTCATTTTCGTGAAGTGATCTCTAGTCTTTCCCATTCTGTTGTTTTCCTCTATTTCTTTGCACTCATCACTGAGGAAGGCTTTCTTATCTCTCTTTGCTATTCTTTCAAACTCTGCATTCAGATGCTTATATCTTTCCTTTTCTCCTTTGCTTTTCACTTCTCTTCTTTTCACAGCTATTTGTAAAGCCTCCTCAGACAGCCATTTTGCTTTTTGCATTTCTTTTCCATGGGGATGTTCTGTTCCCTTTCTCCTGTACAATGCCATGAACCTCCATCCATAGTTCATCAGGTACCCTATCAAATCTAGTCCCTTAAATCTATTACTTACTTCCAATGTATAATCATAAGGTATTTGATTTAGGTCATACCTGAATGGTCTAGTGGCTTTCCCTACTTTCTTCGATTTAAGTCTGAATTTGGCAATAAGGAGTTCATGATCTGAGCCACAGTCAGCTTCTGGTCTTGTTTTTGCTTACTGTATAGAGCTTCTCCATCTTTGGCTGCAAAGGTTATAATCAATCTGATTTTGGTGTTGACCATCTGGTTATGTCCCTGTGTAGAGTTCTCTTGTGTTGTTGGAAGAGGGTGTTTACTATGATCAGAGTGTTCTCTTGACAAAACTTTATTAGCCTTTGCCCTGCTTCATTCCATATTCCAAGGCCAAATTTGCCTGTTACTCCAGGTGTTTCTTGACTTCCTACTTTTGCATTCCAGTCCCCTATAATGGAAATGACATCTTTTTTGGGTGTTAGTTCTAAAAGGTCTTGTAGGTCTTCATAGAACTGTTCAACTTTAGCTTCTTCAGCATTGCTGTTTGGGGCATAGGCTTGAATCACCATGATATTGAATGGTTTGCCTTGGAAATGAACAGAGATCATTCTGTCGTTTTAGAGATTGTATCCAAGTACTGCATTTCGGACTCTTTTTTTGACCATGATGGCTACTCCATTTCTTCTAAGGGATTCCTGCCCACAGTAGTAGATATAATGGTCATCTGAGTTAAATTCACCCATTCCAGTCCATTTTAGTTCACTGATTCCTAGAATGTCGACATTCACTCTTGCCATCTCCTGTTTGACCACTTCCCATTTGACTTGATTCATGGACCTGACATTACAGGTTCCTATGCAATATTGCTCTTTACAGCATAGGACCTTGCTTCTATCACCAATCTCATCCACAACTGGGTATTGTTTATGCTTTGGCTCCATCCCTTCATTCTTTCTGGAGTTATTTCTCTACTCATCTCCTGTAACATATTGGGCACCTACCAACCTGGAGAGTTTCTCTTTCAGTATCCTATCATTTTGCCTTTTCACACTGTTCATGGGGTTCTCAAGGCAAGAATACTGAATTGGTTTTCCATTCCCTTCTCCAGTTTACCACATTCTGAGGGTATATTAAGATGAAAATAAAATTAATGGTAAATTATACATTTAGTGATATATAAATTAACAAAAGCCTATTCTTAAATTCACTGAACTTTACTTTCCTAAAATTTTTCATACTAAATAGACATAGTTCTACTTATCATAAAAACTTTTAGATACTAAAATCTCTATTTTTGTATAGGAACGGAGTTTGAGTGGGAAGGAATAGATGTATATGTATATTTGAACCCTTTTGTTGTCCACCTGAAAACTATCACAACACTGTTAATCTGCTATACTCCAATGTAAAATAAAAATGTTTAATAAAACTGGGAGAAAAATCTCTAGTTTGAAACAATTCCTACATTTAGGTGGATAAAATGGAAAACTGAGGAATTGTAATTGGAAGTTGCCTATTTTGGTGTTATGTAATGGTGGATTCCTGGAATAATGTGTGTAAACCACCTATGAAAGTTGAAAGTCCTTGTATTTGCTAACTGTCTAAGATCAAGCATCATGTGATTGAGAATTCCTCCGTATTACGATTACTGACTCTAGAGCCTTTGGACTTCCATGGTGGCCTCTGTTTTTGAACTGGCTTGTAGATGCCGAGGCTTTAGTCTTCTTGGACTATATTAACTAAAGATCTTATCAAACTCCAGAGGAATTAATCAAAAGTTGAAGAGTTTGTCTCTTCTCTGTTAATCAACTGGTGAGATACTTAAACTACTTAAATTTGACCCATGGAACCTTGGAAAGTAGCATATGTAAGTATTAAAATACAGTGATTAGACAAAATAACATAATGCAGCCATGGGTGCACATCTAACCCGCATGCCCTGCTCTCCACTTTTCCACAGTATCACCAAATGGCCTGCTCAGTGCTTCCCAGTGGCTGCGTATATATGAAAGTTGCTCAGTTGTGTCTGACTCCTTGATCCTATGGGCTATAACCCACCAGGCACCTCTGTCCATGGGATTTCCCAGCAAGAATACTGGAGTGGATAACCATTGCCTTCTCCAAGGGATCTTGCCACCCCAAGGATGGAATATTGCAGGCAGATTCTTTACCATCTGGGCCACCAGGGAAGGCCCTCCTAATTGCTACTGTGCTTCAGTCATGTCCAGCTCTTTTTAACCTTATGGACTGTAGCCTACCAGGCTCCTCTGTCCATGGGGACTCTCTAGGCAAGAATACTGGAGTGGGTTGCCAAGCCCTCCTTCAAGGGATTTTCCTGACCCAGGGATCAAACCTGAGTCTTCCTGCATTGCAGACAGATTTTTTTCCTCTGAGCCACCAGAGAAGCCCCTCCTAATGGCTACTTAGTAGCAAATAACTGAAGTCCAGTTCCTCTGTCAGTCATGATTAGACAGTACTGCCTTTGGAACTTTCGTGTCCCTCCTGTTTCCACATAAAGGACTATCTAGATATATTTAATCCATGCCGCCTTATCACAGACTATCCGGCATGCCCATCCAATATACCATCATCTGACACAAGACATTCTAAGAAGTAGAGTAACATGTTTTTATGATTATTATCTTATCAGCACTGACAACAGTGTATGAAACATCTTTTATGGTCTAGTTAGCAAATTTCAGTATAAGAAACACCATTATTTGGAAGATAATCCTCAAAATAGTTTATACCATGAATCCTTTCATAGCTTACTTGCCTATTAAATTGTTTCTTTTTATCTAAGGCTATGTGTTAGTTGAACAGTCACGTCTGACCCTTTGCAACCCCATGGACTGTACCCCACCAGGCTTGTCTTGTCCATGGGATTCTCCAGGCATGAATACTGGAGTGGGTTGCCATTTCCTTTTCCAGGGGATCTTCCTGACCCAGGGAGCAAGCTCCGGTCTCCTTACTGTATTGGCAGGCGGATCCTTTACCATGTGAGCCACCAGGGAAGTCCTAAGTGAAACTAAAAACAAAACAAATAAATCTTTTTCTTTAGTTTTAGCATGCACGTAGTAGGTAGCCACAGATATTTTATAATTAAATATATCAAACTGAGTCAACTGCTTCATATTTTAGAAATTTTACTACACATCTCTTTGCAGTAAACCTAACATTAGTCCATCCATATGTTTGAGCTGCATAATCCTTGAAGTCAATTACCTTAGAGTATACTTATTTGGACTTCCTCGGTGGTTCAAATGGTAAAGCATCTGCCTTCAATGCAGGAGACCCGGGTTTGATCCCTGGGTCGTGAAGATCCTCTGGAGAAGGAAATGGCAACCCACTCCAATATTTTTGGCTGGAAAATCCTATGGATGGAGGAGGGTGGTAGGCTACAGTCCATGGAGCCACAAAGAGTCAGACACGACTGAGCAATTTCACTTCATATACTTATTCTAAAAATGCAGTCTTAGAAACAACATAGTACATATTGAAATTATGTTAGGTAATATAAACTATATGAATGTGACAATTAATAAATAATATATTATATTTTAATATCCCTAAAGATTACATTTAAAATCTAATAATTCCCTAAAGCTGTTTGAGTTACATGATCCTTTCAAAAGGTAATAATTTGCATTTCAAAAGGAGCTTTTGTCCTTTAAGGCTATGAGAGCCCATCTGAAATAAAACCTGACTGGGATAAGATTCACTATAGAACATGAAGCAGTAGTAAGGTTAATTTAATGCCTGCAGAGAAAGCAACCAGATAATATCTCTATAGTGTAGTTTAATGCAAATGCTTGTAGCTTTTTTCAACTTAATTTTTATTTAGACAGTGAAGGAATAATTTTAAAAAAGACCGAAATTTTTTATCATGACAGCTTTCAAGACAAAGGTTAACATTCATATACCTTTGACTCAGAAAAATAAAAGAATAAATAAATAGGACCAAAGAGATTTATTGACCAGATTTTTTAAAATACATGTCAAATTGGATTTTAAATCATCAGATCAAAATGCATAGCTAGATCCTTGGCCCAAAGCAACATCAAGATGAAAACAGTTTCATTCAGCTAACATTTCTAGCAAATCTAGGGACACAGAGTTTTCTAATTTACATAATTATGGTTTCAAATTTTCATGCATTTAAATAACCTTAACATTTCAAACAGATTTGAGTTCCAGTTTTTTAAATAAAGTGAGACAAACTAAGAATTTATCCTCAAATTATGTACATCCACTGCTATTGAAAGTGATGGAAAAAATAGCTGTCCATGAAGTAAGAAATTTCATTTTAGAAGCTGAATGCTACAACAAGAAAGTGTGACTAACGACATAATCTTCAACTGGCTGTTAAGATGCAGTGCCCAGTTAGCATCCGGAAATCCTGAGTGCATTTTCTGCAGTTCTCCCCAGGAGTTCTCTCAAATCGACACCAATCCAACTATGTATCATCCGCCTCTCTCAGCATATGACCATTTTCCTGACTTCTGTGAGAAAAGATAGTCCCTTAGGTATAAAACCCCACATCTTTCTCTTAATATTATTCTAATTTGACTTCATCACTTTCTCTTTCCTTCTGATTTTTTTATCTTAATGGCCAATCACTCCACGTGTAACCTGAATTTCATTATTTGCTTCCTGTTCAGTGGACTTACTCCACATTAAAAAAATTTTTTTTATTGGCGTATACTTCCTTTACAATGTTGTTAGTTTCTGTGCTCTGCTGTGCTTAGCTGCTCAGTAGTGATCAACTCTGTGTGACCCCAAGGGCTGTAGCCCGCCAGGCTCTTCTGTCCATGGGATTCTCTACTAGAGTGGGTAGTCTTTCCCTGCTACAGGGCATCTTCCCCACCGAAGGACTGAACCCGGGTCTCTCACATTGCAGGCGGATCCTTCACCGTCTGAGCCCGTGTTAGTTTCCACTGTACAGCAAAGCAAATCAGTCACGTGTGTGCTTATGTACCTTATTTTTGGGTTTTCTTCCCCTGTGTGTGGCCACAGGGCAGTGAGTACGGCCCCTGTGCTATGCGGTAAGTTCGCGTTAGGCGTCCATTGTATACACAGTGCCGCTAGTGTCTGTGTGTCAATCCCAGTCTCCCGATTGATTCATCCTGCCCTCCTCTCTCCCTGCTTGGCGCCCATGAATTTGTTCTCTATGTCTGCCTCTCTATTCCTCCTTTGCAAATAAAATAGTCTATACCATTTTCCCAAATTCCACACATATGTGTTAATACACAATATTTACTTTTCTCTTTCTTACCCATGTCATTCTATATGATAATCTCTAGTCTCCAGTCAAATTATTTCTCTTTTGTGTATGTTATCTTCACCATCTTCCTCCAGACTTGTTTCTTAAATTCAGCATGCAAGTCTGCTCACACTAGTATGTGTTAAATAATGAACTTTTCTTCGGCTTCCCTGGTGGCTTAGCAGTAAAGAACTTGCCTGCAATGCAGGAGACCTGGGTTTGATCCCTGGGTCAGGATGATCCCCCGAAGAGGGCATAGCAACCCCCTGTAAGTACTCTTGCCTAGAGAATCCCATGAATGCAGGAGCCTGGCAGGCTGCAGTCCATAGGGCTGAACTGAATAGTACACATCAGAAGTGACTCAGCAGCAGCAATGGTGAACTTTCCTTATGCCGTCATCTCCCAACATCTAGTCCTATATGTACATCTTTCTACACTTCCATTCATCACCATGGCTCCACGTGGGGCTAATTTATATAGTTTATATTCTGGGTCCACACCTCCTCATCTCACCCTTTCATACCTCTACGTTTTGTTCTTAATCTTGCATGTAAACTATCTTTGCCAAAGATATTAATAAGGCCTAACTACCAAGTGAAGAAGTTATATAGTACTTTTATCATGTCACTTTCCTGCATTTTACAATCGACCATCTCATTCTTGAAATTCCACGTTCCTCTGCCTTCAATGACTGCACTTTCTTCTGGTTTTCCAGCTACTCTTTCAAAAGCACTTTCCTAACTTCCTCATTCTCTGACTAGCTCTTAAAATAGCAGTGTTGTCCAGGGTTTCACTCTTAATCATTTGTATTTTATTTAAATTCTGTATCTCCTCCATAAGTGAGCATATTCATAGAATCCCTTTAATAAAATTAAACTAAAGTTTAACCCCTCACTCTATTTATAAAGGTGATTGCTATGTTCTCTACTGCTAAATATTAGAGATTACTGAAATACTACCAATTAATATATAAGAGAATTTGGCCACCTGATCCAATTGTTTGGCCACTGATATGAATAACTAACTCATTGGAAAATACCCTGTTGCTGGGAAAGATTGAAGGCAGGAGTAGAAGGGGATAGCAGAGGATGAGATGGTTGGATGGCATCAGCAACTCGATGGACATGAGCTCGAGTAAGCTCTGGGAGTTGGTGATTGACAGGGAAGCCTGGCATGCTACAGTCCATGGGATGGCAAAGAGATACAACTGAACTGAACTGAATATATAAAATACTTTGTTCTTTCATTCCAAAATTCCAGATGACTAGTAAAAAGTGAGTGTCATAAACACATATATGTATCCAAACTGGTGTTGGAAAAACTTTGGTTAAAATCTTAGGCCTGCCATACAGTAGTTGAGTGGCTTGTATCTCATCTTAAGCCTCATTCAATTTTAATTCTCTCATTTGTGTGGCTCAGCTGGTAAAGAATCTGCCTGCAATTTGGGAGACCTGGATTTGATCCCTGGGTTGGGAGGATCCCCTGAAGAAGGGAAAGGCTACCCACTCCAGTATTCTGGTCTGGAGAATTTCATGGACTATACAGTCCATGTGGTCTCAAAGATTCAGACACAACTGAGCAACTTTCACTTAACTTCACTTCATTTGTAAAGTGAGTCTAAGTAGTAATACCCACTCTACTGCTGTAAGATACATACTTAATGAAGTCCTTGGCGTTTAATAAATTTTCAACAACAACAACAACAGCAAAATTAAAAAGACAAACTGCTAACATCTTCTTCCATAATTTTACCAAACAAATTTAGCACTTACTTTTAAGTATATTAGCTATGCCCTGAAATTAATAAAGTTGAATTTTATTGTCACTTTGAAAAGGAAAGTGAAGAGTGTTGGAGAAAGCATTCACTTCTCTAAGAGGCTCCAGACTTGGAGATTCTCTTGTCAAGCAAAAGACCAGATCTTTTGAATGAAATGAGAGACTTTAACTGTTGGGATAAGGGAAAAATGACAACCACCATACAGAAAATTTTCCATTGTTAAGTCCTGTACATTTTTCAAAGATTAGGCAGAAAAGTTTTCTTTTGTAGGAAATGAAATAAATGTTCATATATTAAGACACAGAGAAGTCATTCAGGCTTATGCATGAGCTAACGTGAGACATCCCATCTCTGCCCCATCAAACACACACTGTCTCTCTGCTTTAGCTATGTTTATGTGCTCATGGCTGAGCTGGGTCTTGGTTGCAGCACACTAGCTCCTTGCTGCTGTGTGCGGGCTTTTTCTAGCTGCTCCGAGTGAGTGCTACTCTCTAGTTTTGGTGCATGGTCTTCTCATTGCAGTGGCTTCTCCTCTTGTGGAGCATAGGCTTAGTTCTTCCACCGCATGTGAGATCTTAGTTTATGGACCAGGGATCAAACCCATGTCCCCTGCATTGGCAGGAGGATTCTTAACCACTGGACCACCAGGAAAGTCCCTGCTTTAATTATTAAAGAAAAGGGCATACTGCTGCTACTGCTGCTGCTAAATCTCTTCAGTAGTGTCCAACTCTGTGTGACCCCATAGACGGCAGCCTACCAGGCTCCCCTGTCCCTGGGATTCTCCAGGCAAGAACACTGGAGTGGGTTGCCATTTCCTTCTCCAATGCATGAAAGTGAAAAGTGAAAAGTGAAAGTGAAGTCGCTCAGCCTTGTCCAACTCTTAGTGACCCCATGGACTGCAGCCTCCCAGGCCTCTGCCCATGGGATTTTCCAGGAAAGAGTACTGGAGTGGGGTGCCATTGCCTTCTCCAAAAGGGCAAACTGACCACAAGTAAAGAATGTCCATGTAAAAAATTGTAAACATCACTATGAACAAAGCTAGTGGAGGTGACGGAATTCCAGTTGAGCTATTTCAAATCCTGAAAGACAATTCTGTGAAAGTGCTGCACTCAATATGCCAGCAAATTTGGAAAATGCAACAGTGGCCACAGGACTGGGAAAGGTCAGCTTTCATTCCGATCCCAAAGAAAGGCAATGCCAAAGAATGTTCAAACTACTGCACAATTGCACTCATCTCACATGCCAGTAAAGTAATGCTCAAAATTCTCCAAGCCAGGCTACAGCAATACGTGAACCGTGAACTTCGAGATGTTCAAACTAGTTTTAGAAAAGGCAGAGGAACCAGAGATCAAATTGCCAACATCCACTGGATCATCAGAAAAAAAAGAGTTCCAGAAAAACATCTATTTCTGCTTTATTAACTATGCCAAAGACTTTGACTGTGTGGATCACAATAAACTGTGGAAAATTCTGAAACAGATGGGAATACTAGACCACTTTACTTGCCTCCTGAGAAACCTGTATACAGGTCAGAAAGCAGCAGTTAGAACTGGACATGGAAGAACAGACTGGTTCCAAATTTGGAAAGGAGTATGTGAAGGCTATATATTGTCACCCTGCCTATTTAACTTATATGCAAAGTACATCATGTAAAATGCCAGCTGGATGAAGCACAACTGAAATCAAGATTGCTGGGAGAAATATCAATCACCTCAGATATGCAGATGACACCACCCTTATGGCAGAAAGTGGAAAGTGAAACTACAAACCCTCTTGATGAAAGTGAAAGAGGAGACTGAAAAAGTTGGTTTAAAGCCCAACATTCAGAAAACGAAGATCATGGCATTCGGAACCATCACTTCATGGGAAATAGATGGGAAAACAGTGGAAACAGTGTCAGACTTTATTTTTTGGGGGGCTCCAAAATCACTGCAGATGGTGGCTGCAGCCATGAAATTAAAAGATGCTTACTCCTTGGAAGAAAAGTTATGAGCAGCTTAGATAGCATATTCAAAAGCAGAGACATTACTTTGCCAACTAAGGTCTGTCTAGTCAAGGCTATGGTTTTTCCAGTAGTCATGTATGGATGTGAGAGTTGGACTGCGAAGAAGGCTGAGCACTGAAGAATTGATGCTTTTGAACTGTGGTGTTGGAGAAGACTCTTGAGAGTCCCTTGGACTGCAAGGAGATTCAACCAGTCCATTCTAAAGGAGATCAGCCCTGGGATTTCTTTGGAAGGAATGATGCTAAAGCTTAAACTTCAGTACTTTGGCCACCTCATGAGAAGAGTTGACTCATTGGAAAAGTCTCTGATGATGGGAGGGGTTGGGGGCAGGAGGAGAAGGAGACGACGGAGGATGAGATGGCTGGATGGCATCACTGACTCGATGGACGTGAGTCAGTGGACTCTGGGAGTTGGTGATGGACAGGGAGGCCTGGCGTGCTGCGATTCATGGGGTCACAAAAAGTTAGACATAACTGAGCGACTGAACTGAACTGAAAGTTTAATATCAAAAAACGAAGAACATGGCACCTAGCCCCATCACTTCATGGGAAATAGATGGGGAAACAGTGGAAACAATGTGACATTATTTTTCTGGGCTCCAAAATCACTGCAGATGTTGATTGCAGCCATGAAATTAAAGACACTTGATCCTTGGAAGAAAAGCTATGACAAACCTAGACAGTGTATTTAAAAATAGAGACAATACTTTCTCAACAAAGGTCAAAGTGAATGGTTTTTCTAGTAGCCATGTAGAAATGTGAGAGTTGGATGATAAAGAAGGCTGGGTCCCAAAGAATTGATGCTTTTGAACTGTGGTGTTGGAGAAGACTCTTGATAGTTCCCTGGACTGCAAGGTAATCAAACCAGTCGACCCTAAAGGAGATCAATGCTGAATACTCAATGAAAGGACTGATGCTGAAGCTGCAGCTTCAAAACTGTGGCCACCTGATTGGAAGAGCCAAGTCATTAGAAAAGACCCTGATGCTGGGAAAAATTGAAGGTGGGAGGAGAAGAGGATGCCAGAGGATGAGATGGTTGAATGGCATGAGTTTGAGCAAGCTCCAGGTGATAGTGAAGGACAGGGAAGCCTGGAGTGCTGCAGTCCATGGGCTTACAGAGTCAGACATGACTGAGTGACGGAAGGAAGACCAGGCTGCTGATAATAACAAGAATGATGATTATGGACTTGACATAAAAACATCACATTCTTCTTAAAAGTTGGATCCATCTCAGCTCCTTTCATGGAGGGCTCACTGTACCTCTAATAAGAGCAAAGCACTTCACCATCCACTTTACCTTCTTTCACATAGACATATGCAAATCATTTTAAATCCTTCATTTTTTTTTTCTATTCAGAGGTCTTCTCTGTCTGCTAGTTTTATGCTCCTCCTCCACTAGGGCAGGCAACACATTCCTTGTTTACATTTTTGGGTCAATCCTAGCAGGAGAGAGATGATACAGGAGAATCATTTGCAGAATGTATATTTACAAAGAGACTAACTCTCTCTCTCTCTCTCACACACACACACACACACACACACACACAAAGATTAAAAGAAGTACCTAAATAGAGGAGGAAGCAGAGGCCAATGGTAGCAGAGCTGCCACAACCCCTATGTGATAGGGAACAACGGGAGGAAAAGGAAGAGAGTCGGGTGGAGTCTTGAGAGAACCAACATCCTTCAATAAACGGACACCACCAGGTCAAGACAAACTCTCTGGACAGAAGTCAGAGAAATAAACAGAAAATTGCCAGAGAAGTATGCTCCCATCAGCCTCTTCCCTTCTGCTGATCCCAGCCTGTAGTAAATCCCAAAAGATGCCAGACTGCACAGGAGTTTGTGATGTCATTAATGTGGGTTAGGAACCTGGAGGAGAAAATGAGGTGGAAGGGTGGAGACCAGGTGTGGAGTGGAGTCTTCTGGCACAGTCTGTACCCCTGTTCCTCAGCATCTATTCTCCTATTCCATCCTGCTTAGTCATAAATCCTGAAGAGCAGGACAACTTATACTATAGACTAAAACTGTTTCACTAGGACCACAGCCTTGTCTAACTCAATGAAACCAAGACATGCCTGCAGGGCAACTCAAGACGGGTGGGTCATGGTGGAGAGATCTGACAGATTGTGGTCCACTAGAGAAGGGAATGGAAAACCAATTCAGTATTCTTGCCTTGAGAACCCCATGAACAATATGAAAAGGCAAAATGATAGGATACCAAAAGAGGAACTCCCCAGGTCATTAGGGGCCCAATATGCTACAGGAGATCAGTGGAGAAATAACTCCAGAAAGAATGAAGGGATGTAGCCAAAGCAAAAACAACACCCAGCTGTGGATGTGACTGGTGACAGAAACAAAGTCCAATGCTGTAAAGAGCACTATTGGATAGGAACCTGGAATGTCAGGTCCATGAATCAAGGCAAATTGGAAGTGGTCAGACAAGAGATTGCAAGGGTGAACGTCGACATTCTAGGAATCAGCAAACTAAAATGGACTGGGATGGGTGAATTTAACTCAGATGACCATTATATCTACTACTGTGGGCAGGAATCCCTTAGAAGAAATGGAGTAGCCATCATGATCAACAGAAGTGTCCAAAATGCAGTACTTGGATGCAGTCTCAAAAAAGACAGAATGATCTCTGTCCATACCCAAGGCAAACCATTCAATATCACAGTTATACAAGTCTATGCCCCAACCAGTAACGCTGAAGAAACTGAAGTTGAATGGTTTTATGAAGACCTACAAGACCTTTTAGAACTAACACCCCCCAAAAATGTCCTTTTCATTATAGGGGCCTGCAATGCAAAAGTAGGAAGTCAAGAAACACCTGGAGTAAAAGGCAAATTTTGCCTTGGAATGCGGAATGAAGCACAGCAAAGACTAACAGAGTTTTGCCAAGAAAATGCACTGGTCATAGCAAACACCCTCTTCCAACAACACAAGAGAAGACTCTACACATGGACATCACCAGATGGTCAACACCGAAATCAGATTGATTATGTTCTTTGCAGCCAAAAATGGAGAAGCTCTATACAGTCAACAAAAACAAGACCAGAAGCTGACTGTGGCTCAGATCATGAACTCCTTATTGCCAAATTCAGACTTAAATTGAAGAAAATAGGGAAAACCGCTAGACCATTCAGGTATGACCTAAATCAAATCCCTTATGATTATACAGTGGAAGTGAGAAATATATTTAAGGACCCAGATCTGATAGATAGAGGGCCTGAAGAACTATGGAATGAGATTTGTGACATTGTACAGGAGACAGGGATCAAGACCATCCCCATGGAAAAGAAAGGCAAAAATCAAAATGGCTGTCTGGGGAGGCCTTACAAATAGCTGTGAAAAGGAGAGAGGTGAAAAGCAAAGGAGAAAAGGAAAGATATAAGCATCTGAATGCAGAGTTTCAAAGAATAACAAGAAGAGATAAGAAAACCTTCTTCAGCAATCAATGCAAAGAAATAGAGGAAAACAACAGAATGGGAAAGACCAGAGATCTCTTCAAGAAAATTAGAGATACCAAGGGAACATTTCATGCAAAGATGGGAACAATAAAGGACAGAAATGGTCTGGACCTAACAGAAGCAGAAGATATAAAGAAGAGGTGGCAAGAATACATGGAAGAACTGTACAAAAAAGATCTCCACGACCCAGATAATCATGATAATGTGATCACTAATCTAGAACCAGACGTCTTGGAATGTGAAGTCAAGTGGACCTTAGAAAGCATCACTATGAACAAAGCTAGTGGAGGTGATGGAATTCCAATTGAGCTGTTTCAAATCCTGGAAGATGATGCTGTGAAAGTGGTGCACTCAATATGCCAGCAAAATTGGAAAACTCAGCAGTGGCCACAGGACTGGAAAAGGTCAGTTTTCATTCCAATTCCAAAGAAAGGAAATGCCAAGGAATGTTCAAACTACCGCACTATTGCACTCATCTCCCATGCTAGTAACGTAATGCTTAGCATTCTCCAAGCCAGGCTTCAGCAATACATGACTCGTGAACTCCCTGATGTTCAAGCTGGTTTTAGAAAAGGCAGAGGAATCAGAGATCAAATTGCCAACATCCGCTGGATCATGGAAAAAGCAAGAGAGTTCCAGAAAAATATCTATTTCTGCTTTATTGACTATGCCAAAGCCTTTGACTGTGTGGATCACAATAAATTGTGGAAAATTCTGAAAGAGATGGGAATACCAGACCACCTAACCTGTCTCTTGAGAAATCTGTATGCAGATCAGGAAGCAACAGTTAGAACTGGACATGGAACAACAGACTGGTTCCAAATAGGAAAAGGAGTACGTCAAGGCTGTATATTGTCACCCTGCTTATTTAACTTATATGCAGAGTACATCATGAGAAACACTGGACTGGAAGAAACACAAGCTGGAATCAAGATTGCTGGAAGAAACATCAATAACCTCAGATATGCAGATGACACCACCCTTATGGCAGAAAGTGAAAAGGAGTTAAAAAGCCTCTTGATGAAAGTGAAAGAGGAGAGTGAAAAAGTTGGCTTAAAGCTCAACACACAGAAAACGAACATCATGGCATCTGGTCCCATCACTTCATGGGAAATAGATGGGGAAACAGTGGAAACAGTGTCAGACTTTATTATTTTGGGCTCCAAAATCACTGCAGATGGTGACTGCAGCCATGAAAGTAAAAGACGCTTACTCCTTGGAAGGAAAGTTATGAGCAACCTATATAGTATGTCAAAAGCATAGACATTACTTTGCCGACTAAGGTCCGTCTAGTCAAGGCTATGGTTTTTCCTGTGGTCATGTATGGATGTGAGAGTTGGACTGTGAAGAAGGGTAAGCACCGAAAAATTGATGCTTTTGAACTGTGGTGTTGGAGAAGACTCTTGAGAGTCCCTTGGACTGCAAGGAGATCCAACCAGTCCATTCTGAAGGAGATCAACCCTGTGATTTCTTTGGAAGGAATGATGGTAAAGCTGAAGCTCCAGTACTTGGCCACCACATGTGAAGTGTTAACTCACTGGAAAAGACTCTGATGCTGGGAGGGATTGGGGGCAGGAGGATAAGGGGATGACGGAGGATGAGATGGCTGAATGGCACCACGGACTTGATGGACGTGAGTCTGAGTGAACTCTGGGAGATGGTGATGGACAGGGAGGCCTGGCGTGCTGCGATTCATGGGCTCCCAAAGAGTCGGACACAACTGAGTGACTGAACTGACTGAACTGAGAACTGTTTCAATGTCCTTTCTTTGTTTCAGTTCAGTTCATTCGTTCAGTCGTGTCTGACTCTTTACGACCTCATGAACCACAGCATGCAAGACCTCCCTGTCCCTCACCAACTCCCAGAGTCTACCCAAACCCATGTCCATTGAGTCGGTGATGCCATCCAGCCATCTCACCCTCTGTTGTCCCCTTCTCCTCTTGCTCTCAGTCTTTCCCAGCATCAGGATCTTTCCAAATGAGTCAGCTCTTCGCAGCAGGTGGCCAAAGTATTGGAGTTTCAGCTTCAACATCAGTACTTCCAATGAACACCCAGGACTGATTTCCTTTAGGATGGACCGTTTGGATCTCCTTGCAGTCAAAGGGACTTGCGAGAGTCTTCTCCAACAACACAGTTCAAAGCATCAATTCTTCGGCACTGAGCTTTCTTTATAGTCCAACTCTCACATCCATATATGACCACTGGAAAAACATAGCCTTGATTAGACGGAACTTTGTTGACAAAGTAATGTCTCTGCTTTTAATTTTTTTTAATTTTTAATTTAAATTTATTTATTTTAATGGAGGCTAATTACTTTGCAATATTGTATGTGGTACATATGCACAATGGAGTATTACTCAGTCATTAAAAAGAATACATTTGAATCAGTTCTAATGAAGTGAATGAAACTGGAGCCATTTATATATAACAGGGTGACATCTCTGCTTTTTAATATGCTCTCTAAGTTGGTCATAAATTTCCTTCCAAGGAGTAAGCTTCTTTTAATTTCATGGCTGCAATCATCATTTGCAGTGATTTTGGAGCCCAAAAAATAAGTCAGCCACTGTTTCCACTGTTTCCCCATCTATTTCCCATGAAGTGATGGGAGCAGATGCCATGATGTTAGTTTTCTGAATGTCGAGCTTTAAGCCAACTTTTTAACTCTCCTCTTTCACTTTCATCAAGAGACTCTTTAGTTCTTCACTTTCTGCCATAAAAGTGGTGTCATATGCATACCTGAGATTATTGATATTATTATTGATATTTCTCCTGGAAATCTTGATTCCAGCTTGTGCTTCCTCCAGCCTAGAGTTTCTTTATTTGGGAACCACATGAAACTGAAATACATGTCACATGATACAAAGGTTGGAAAAACATGTCCAAATGTGACATATATTTGCTTCTGAAACCCAAAAAGTTTTCCAAGCACGGTGTCACTATCCTTCATGAGGGGATATTAAATGCACCTTCAGAGCTCATCTTGATTCGGGTGGTGGAATGGCTTAAAAGAGGATCTTGGTCCTTGACTTTTTGAAGAAAAGATTCAGCAGACAGACCAAGGTTGTGTAATAGAGACAGCGTTTATTAGAAGCAAAGTGTGGACGATCAAATGGGTGAAAAAACAAGTTTGCACACAATAGGGCAGCTTAGTTTGCTTACATGGGGACAGTTTTCCAGATTGCCTCTGGCCAGTCTTCTCACTTGTGCCCATGTTTGTTCTGGCAAAAGGCAGCAGGAGGCCAGTTGCACCTGCTCAGCCTAGGACCTGGCTATTTTCTACCTCAATCTGACAAGCACTAGGTTATAGACTGTTACAAACTTCACTAACAGATTGGGTTTCTGAGTTTTTCCAGAGTTTATTTTCAAACTTCAAGGCAGAAATGTCTTATTAAGTTTGTAGAGGGTGCTTCCTGATTACTAGATCTTAGTATCATGAAGTCATCAGTGCCATGAGCCAATGTGATGTTTTATGGAATACCAAGTTGATCAAGGCCCCTCTAGATTATATCATAAAATGGACCCAAAGAAAGGGCATAGAAGGAGCAGAGCAGGAAATAGGAAGAATTGTCAATACTCTGCACATGCAGGCTAGTTTTAATTTTCTGTACTGACTGTACTAGAAAGGAGCATATCTGACAAATAAATAGCTACAGGAACCAGGAGTTGTATTGAAGTATGCCACTAAAACATTAAACAAGCAAACCAACAAACACAACACCATAGCAAAAAAAAACACACAAATCCATAGTGGGTTGTAAATTGCATCATTACTTGGTTTAGATCATGACAACCTAATGAGATGCTCCATGGTGCATCTGGTCTTTTTTCCTGATATGTAACTTATATGTGAAGTGAGTATGGGTTAAGAATCACAATTTCTGCATCTATAGACTTTGATAGTATCCCTCCTCTCTACCTATTTCAGGAGCATGGAATTACTTTTGGTACACTCTCTCTGATGGTGAAGGTCTGGGAGCTTTAACTTGGCTTTAACTTACATAATAGCCCTTCCTTTATTACTCAGATAATCAATTTTAATATTCTCCTAGTTATTAAAAATGTCCATTTTAGCTGTACATTCCGGAGATTGTGGAAATATTGAATGATATGGAATATGGAAATGACTGAATGATAGATCGTCTGCTGCTCCTTTGTTCCATCAGTCATGTCCAGCTCTGTGTGACCCTATGGATTGTAGCCTGTCAGGCTCCTCTGTCCATGGAATTCTACTTGCAAAGTGTACTGGAGTGAGTTGCCAGGCCCTCCTCCAGGGGATCTTTCCAACCTAGGAATCAAACCCGGGTCTCCTGCATCACAGGCAGATTCTTTACCACTGATCACCAGGGAAGCCCAAATGATAGTTTAATCTCACACATAAAATACATTCCAATATTGCCAAGTTACTGAATTTTACTCTCCTTCTTCTACAATATGCCAACATATCAGGTTCACTGAGTTCACTAAGTGTAGGCCATTGCTGAGTTGAGTCTGATTCTGGCATGTTTTTATTATAATTTCTAGATATTTGCATCAGGCATTAAATTCTAAATTCTAATTTGGTTCACCGTTGTTAACAAATTTGAGTTATCTGAGATTCACATTATTTCCCCCTTTGTCTAGTATCCTTACAAACTTTGGCTCTTATGCTCCTTGGGATCCTACAGATAAATATTGGAAAGGTCTTGTAATTCTCTTAAGTTCTCTGGTGGCTCAGATGGTAAAGCATCTGCCTGCAATGCGGGAGACTCAGGTTTGATCTCTGGGTTGGGATGATCTCCTGGAGAAAGAAATGGCAATTCACTCCAGTACTCTGGCCTGGAAAATCCTGGTAGGCTACAGTCCATGGGGTCGCAAAGAGTCGGACATGACTGAGCAACTTCACTTTTATTTCACTTTGTGATTCTCTTAATGTGCAGATTATATGTCTCCTCCTGGACCATGTTTTATATCTTTTGATCACTGAAGACAATGTCAAGTTCAAACTCAAATATTGCCCTCAAGAAAAAGAAAAGAAAGTAGTTTCTGGAGAATTGGTACTGAGCTTGAACACCTATAGGAGAGATTCAATGTAGAGGTAGACTAGGATCCCTCAGATAGGAGGATAACTTGCTACCTATGGCATAAGCATTTAACGAAGATATTAGATGTGTAGTTTCTCCACCTCAGTTCTGTTTGCCCAAATGTCCTAAGGCCTTGCCGGGGTCCAGCCCTGGTGGATCCAGGGTGATTCGAAGGTAGGGGGACGGAGTCGGCATCTTTGGAAATAACTTATTTAATTACAGATAGAGAGGGATTAGAAGATTAGCAGAGAAAGAGGCCCAATAACTTGGTTCACATGGGATACCAATCACCACCTAGGTAGGCCGCAGGCGTCTTCCCGTTCCCCCGAAGGAAAGGAGGCACTGAGGCCCCCCCCGTCCGATCTTAGAAGCCCAGGCAAAATTAATAGGCTTGGTGGGTACCCATGCACCAGATGGGAATTCGGCCAGAAAATAGTAGGAGAGAAAAAGGGGCTGAATAACTTGGTTTATGTGGGATACCAATAAAATTCCAAGACAAGGAATTTGCACCATCTACATTGGGCCACCGGTGCCACTTGAATATCGGAAGGTGCCCCTCCTTGGGCTCCTTCTCACATGGGCTTGAAAACCAGGGCAAATAAGTAGACTTGGAGGGCACCCACGCTCCAGATGGGAATTCAGCCAGAAAAACGGGGAGCAGAAAAGAACGACATGAGGGAAATCAGTCTTTCCAGAAACTGATACGATTTCTTTATTTTTGGGTTTGCTTATATACCTTTTGTTACACATAGGGATGAATACAGAGTCACGTGGGGGTCAGCAGTCCTGAGCTTTATCAAAATCAGGTGCTTCACATAAATATATAAAAAAAGGTCTTAGGGATATTGCATCATCTTCTGGCCATGAGTGAGACCTGCTGACATTTTATGATCCTTTCTTTCTGATAACCAAAAAACTTATTTCTTCCAAAGGTGTTTTTTTCTTAAACCAGGCACCACTGCCGGGAGCCAGTGTGAGGAATCCCGCCCATGACAAGGTCATGAGGAAGGAAGCTGACATACGCAAGGCATGCTCAGACTTCAGGGACCCCTCTGGAAATTTCTAAGCATGTACCCCAGCAAAAATCTGCCGGCTTTTGTGCTCTGCTTTTCCACTTTTCTGATATTCTCTGGAAAAAAGTCAATTCAGGGTTTTAGTCTTCTGCATTTAAAAGGGATGTTTCAGTTAAACCCCTCTGATAGCTCTCTAGTCTGCCTAACAGGTTCCCCAGATCTCTTACAGCTTGTGAATTGCTTACAGCCGCCCAACCGCGGGAGGCACAAAGCTTAAAAGCATCTTAAAGATACAGAGCCTTTTCTAAAGAGTTAAAAATTATATTGGCAGAGGGTTTTCACTGTTGACTCAAGGATTGCTGCCAGACCTCCTTATTCTTTATCTTTTAGGCACATGGAAGGATGTTAATGTAAGCAGGATGTAGAAAAAGATACATAGTAGTTTTGATGTTAGCAACACTAGACTTTTGAGTTAATTGCTTCTCTTTTGCTGTAAATCACTGTACTCCCTCTACTTGTTATAAGTTGCTGTATCCTTGCTGTGTAAGAATGTAACTTTATTTAGTGCTACTGAGAGTGACACCAGACCTTGGGAAGATCAACACAAATAAGTCTTGTGGTTGACCAACCCTTATCAGAAAAAAGGCTGTAAAATGTTAATTGGCCCTTTTGGCTGGAAGATGATGTAAATTACCTCAGACTTGTGTATACAATTAGGTATGCAGAGAGAAAAGCCTGGCTTTGATAAGAGTCTGGACTGCTAACGCTGCATAACTTTGTGTTACCCATTGATCTCCATGTTTTATCAAAAGTATAAAAGGCCTTCTGAACAATAAAGGATGGGACCAGATTCTCGGACCAGTTTCTCGGACTAGTCTCAGACTGGTTTCTTGGGAATCTGGCTCCCCCCGTGTCTCTCTCTCTCTCTTTTCCTCTCCCTTTTCTTTCCTCTGCTCTTTAATTTCTGGCTGAATTTCCATCTGGGGCACGGAGGCTCGCCAGGTCTACTTATTTGCCCTGGTTATTAAGATCCGCGCGAAAGGGAGCTTAAGGCGAGGCACCCTTAGATATTCAAGTGGGCACCGGTGGCCCAACGTAGATGGTGCAAATTCCTTGTCTGGAATTTTATTGGTCTTCCGTGTAAACCAAGCTATTCAGCCCTCTTTCTCCACTTAATCTTCCTACTGCACTATAGTTTCTTAATCTAATCTTATATTAATAAATAAACAAGTCTTTCCACGCCAACGCCGTCCACCCTTCGAATTCCCTGGATCCACCGGGGCTGGACCCCGGCACACCACCCTCCAAATAAAGTTACGTTCCTATAGGGTGAGGGTGTAGTGAGTTATAATCAAGAAAGGAATTTATTTAACCCAAGGTTAACATGATTACTCTTAAAGGTTAATACTTATTTCTCCTATATGCTTAAAGGTTAATACTTATTTCTCCTATATGTTAGTTATATTCATTATAAGGGTAGGGAACATGGAGATTTAGCAGCAAACATCAGCCCAACAAATGAAAATCCTTTCACCAATGCTCCCCTTAAGATCTATTTAGTCTTAAGATAGTGATAAAGTTACATTTTTACATAGCAAGGACACAGTGATTTATAACAAAGTACAGTGATCTATTACAAAAGAGAAAATCCATTAACTCAAAAAATCTAGTATTGCTAACATCAAAAACTACTATATTTCCTTTTCTATATTCCAAATACATTGATTAATATATTCCCAGGTGCCTAAGGATATGGAGGCCTGGTGGCGATCATTGACTCAACAAGAAGAAAAAGCCCTATGCTAATTAAGACTCTCAAAATACTCCAAAGCTCTCTGTGCTGTTTATGGTTAAAAGGTAGTAAATAATCATGTGGCAGGAGTATGGATAATCCTGTCACACAAGCTAGTCTGTCAGTAGAGAGGTTTGACCTGAGACATCCTTGTCCCACCCAGGGGAAGGAATTAGCAGCAATTATTGACACAACAAATGAAAAACCCTTCACCAATATAATTCCTAACCAACCCAGTATACTAATAATTTCCAACTCCCCACAAGAATTTGCCTTTAGTAAGTCTAAAACATCTCATGCCTCTAAGATAGGGAGGCTGTAAACAATCACATGTGGCCGGACGAACCTATACAGGTGGGCTAGATAACCTTCAGAGGAGTGTGTAAGCTGAAACACTCTTGTCACGCCCAGGAATTTTTATTGCCTTGGAGCTGCAGGTTTACTCCTTCTCCGAGAGAAACGGTTATGGGGGAGGGCCCCCCGTAAAGTCAGAGATGTAGGTGAGAGCATAAAACAGACTCTGGTTTTGCGGTTAGGTGCTCGGGAACAGGGGGTTTCCTGAGGCTTGATCACGACTTTGTGTATGCCAAGCCTCCTTCCTCATGACCTTTGCCATGGGCGGAGTTCCTCATGCTGGCCCCTAGCAAGGCCTCAGTCTTTTCCCATCAGCATCATTACCGTAAGGAAAGAGACTTATTAGGATGCAGGGTTTCATCTGTGTTGCTGCTTTGAGACCCTCACAAAGCTAGGCTGATTTCCAGGTGTATCTTCCCATCTATGACTATTAAAGATAAGAAATTTCAGAAGTACTATGGAGTCTTTTGATGTCCACAAGTGTCTTAATTTTAGAGCCCTAATTTTCAATTTGTCTTGGTTTTTCTATGTATGTCCTTTAGAGTGTTATGAAGTAACCAGGTGATTCCACAATCACTCAAGAATTTTTGTTACTATGTTGTGTTGAGGAACCCCAAACCACCCCCTGGCTCAGTGATTTTCAAGAAGGATTACAAGACTCTCCTATAGTCGCATGAATGCTATGATTTATTATAACTAAAAAATACAAAGGACGTGCATAAAGGGAAAAGCGTATTAGGTGAAGTACAGAGGACACTGGGCATAAACTCTCTCCTTCCCAGTGGAGTCACACAGAGACTGCTTAATTATTCCAGTAAGATTGTGACAAAAAGTATGCAATGTCTCCCAGGGGAGCTCATTAGACACTCTGTTCCCAGGAGTTTTATTGAGGGCTGGTCATGCAGGTACTCACTGGAGACCAAGCGCTGAAGTTCCAGACTCTCAAAGGAAAGCAGGTGCACAACAAAAAGTACATTGTTGTGTACATCAGAAAATATTATGGTGTGTACTTAAGTACATAGTTTTTGTCATCAAACATCAAATAAACCTGAGGAAATACACATTTTCCAAATAGTTTAGGCATAGAGAAACACTCTTGGAAGTTCTGGAAATGGTAAGAACCCCCTTCCACAATCTAAATTTCCAGATGTCAGCTAAGAGCTTGCCTTGCAAGCAGGGTTGGAAAGGGAGGGGGTCTCAGTGACATTTGTGTGCAGCCCATTAACTCGGTGCAAAGAAACCTGTTCTTCCAAGACCTTGCTTTCTGATTGCACTTTATCCCAGGTCCCTCTGAAAATTTGAAAAATTATAGTATTTTTCAGTGCTATGAATTGCTTGTGTCTTATTTTCACCTGCAATGGAAGTTATTTATGTATTCTTTAAATCTATGACAACAGAGAAGGCAATGGAACTCCACTCCAGTACTCTTGCCTGGAAAATCCCATGGGTGGAGGAGCCTGGAAGGCTGGAGTCCATGGGGTCGCTGAAGGTCGGACAAAACTGAGGGACTTCACTTTCACTTTTCACTTTAATGCCTTGGAGAAGGAAATGGCAACCCACTCCAGTGTTCTTGCCTGGAGAATCCCAGAGACAGCGGAGCCTGGTGTGCTGCCGTCTGTGGGGTCACGCAGAGTCGGACACGACTGAAGTGACTTAGCAGCAGCACCTGCAGCAGTATATCTATGACAAACAAAACTCCAGAATCCCACTGTCATTAGCTTTTTTTTATAATATAGTTGCTTTATAACATAGTGTTAATTTCTATTGTATAGAAAAACTAATCAGCTGTACATCTCTTGAGAAACCTATGTGCAGGTCAGGAAGCAACAGTCAGAACTGGATATGGAACAACAGACTGGTTCCAAATAGGAAAAGGAGTACGTCAAGGCTGTATATTGTCACCCTGCTTATTTAACTTCTATGCAGAGTACATCATGAGAAATGCTGGGCTGAAAGAAGCACAAGCTGGAATCAAGATTGCTGGGAGAAATATCAATAACTTCAGATATGCAGATGATACCACCCTTATGGCAGAATGAAGAGGAGCTAAAAAGCCTCCTGATGAAAGTGAAAGAGTAGAATGAAAAAGTTGGCTTAAAGCTCAACATTCAGAAAACTAAGATCATGGCATCTGGTCCTATCACTTCATGGGTAATAGATGGGGAAACAGTGGAAACAGTGTCAGACTTTATTTTTTGGGGCTCCAAAATCACTGTAAATGGTGACTTTAGCCATGAAATTAAAAGACGCTTACTCCTTGGAAGAAAAGTTATGACCAACCTAGATAGCATATTGAAAAGCAGAGACATTACTTTGCCAACAAAGGTCCATCTAGTCAAGGCTATGGTTTTTCCAGTGGTCATATATGGATGTGAGAGTTGAACTGTGAAGAAAGCTGAGTGCTGAAGAATGATGCTTTTGAAGTGTGGTGTTGGAGAAGACTCTTGAGAGTCCCTTGGACTGCAAGGAGATCTAACCAGTCCATTCTGAAGGAGATCAGCCCTGGGTGTTCTTTGGAAGGAATGATGCTAAAGCTGAAACTCCAGTACTTTGGCCACCTCATGCGAAGAGTTGACTCATTGGAAAAGTCTCTGATGTTGAGAGGGGTTTGGGGCAGGAGGAGAACGGGACGACAGAAGATGAGATGGCTGGATGGCATCACCGACTTGATGGACATGAGTTTGAGTAAACTCCAGAGTTGGTGAGGGACAGGGAGGCCTGGCGTGCTGTGATTCATGGAGTCACAAAGAGTCGGACACGGCTGAGCAACTGAACTGAACTGAGCTGATACATACACATACATCCCCTCTTTTTTGGATTTCCTTCCCATTTAGGTCACCACAGTGTATTAAGTACAGTTCTCTGTGCTATACAGTAGATTCTCATTAGTTATTTATCATATATATAATACTGAATATATGTCAGTCTCAATCTCCTGTTTCATCCCACCCTCATCCCACCTATGTCCATATGTTTATTCTCTATGCCTATGTCTCTATTTTGTTTTACAGATAAGACTATGTATACTATTTTTTCTGGATTCCACATATGTGTGTTATTAATAATATATATATATTGTTTTTCTCTTTCTGACTTACTTCACTTTGTGTGCAAATCTCTAGATCCTATCCATGTTTCTACATATGACCCAATTTTGTTCCTTTTTATGACTAAGTAATATTCTATCATATATATGGACCACATCTTTATCCATTTCCATGTCTTGGCTGTTGTAAAGAGTGCTACAGTAAACACTGGTATACATGTGTCTTTTTGAATTATGTTTCTCTTAGGAAATTCTTTGGCAGTTCAGTCATTAAGACTTCATCCTCCCCCTGCTGGGGTGATGGTTTAATCCTAGATTGAGGAACTAAGAATCCTACATACAGTGTGGACAAAACAAAACAAAAAACAGAATCCCTTTTTAAAAACCTTTTTATTAGGTCCACTTCTGGTGGTAGTTATTATATCAATCTGTGACCCAACAGAAAACAAGTGAAATAATAAAATTTGAGATATGTCAAAGGGGAGGTATTTACAAAGGTCAGAGTAGGGAGACTCCATAGAATGAGACAGAAACACAGGACCACCACCAGCAGAGTTTCAAACCACCTAAGCACTAGGAGATATTAGAAGGATAGTTTTCTGCACACGCAAAAATGAAAGGGGATACCTTAGGAGAACCAGTGGTCCATCCTATCATGGGGGATGCAGCCAGCTGAAGCCATCCAGGAAAAAAAGCACTCTGAGCTCACTCTCCTCCCATTTTTATGATCCCTCACAGTACTGCATATAGGTCCAACCCAGTTAGAGCCCATAAGCCAAAGGGCCTGATATAATCAATATAGGGCAGATCCTCAAGACATGGGCCAATTTGAAAAATATTACAGAGATTGACCTGGAAGAGCAACGGAAGATTTGGGGCATGAACTATAGTTTCCTTTCCATTTGCCACAAATTCTGCATCCTGTGATTCAAATATATTCTGACATCTCACCTTCTCAAAGAATAATTCTAAAAATGAATTACAAGTAATGAACTTCCTTTCTCCTCCTTGTCTAAATATTCAAGTCTCATCAGTACCTACCAGTTTTCCAAAAATATACTATTAAAATGTACTTCTGTGTTTTAAAAAAATTGCAGTTTTATTTCTCACTATTTTCTCATTTTGTTATTCATTGAGAGTATCTTAATGCCCTTAATAACTATTCATTTTGTACTGTATAAAACAAATCTTGTGTTTTCAAGCTCCTAATTGGCAAGTGCTCTATGTGTTTTGCTAAATTAATACAAGGTATTGCCCAGCATTCTGAGCATGTAAATTTGGCATTCATGTTGTTTTTTTTTTTAAATCCTTGCCAAAATCTAGCTCAGTAAAATGTTTACCAGGTAATAAGAGACATTAGCTTATGTCAAGAGACTGGGATTCTAAGCACTTCTATGCCTGCCGGAAACACATCTTGATCTGGGAAATTTCTCTCAACCTCAGCATCCTCACTTGCAGCTTGGATGTTATCATCTCTGATACCTCTTCCAGGTTTAAGAGTCTGTTTACTGATTTCAGTTCAATCATCTTTAGAATTATTTTTCTATCCTTCCCCCTAACTGGAAATACAGAGTATTTTCAAGAGGACCTCAAATTTCTATGCCAATTATTCTACAGATTTGAAGTGTTCTTCTGAGAGTCAACTTGTCCAAAATCAACTTTTGTGATGCAATGTTCTCATCTGATTTTAAATGTTAGAATTATAAAACAGACTTCCACTAATATTGGCATTTCCTCATTATCCCATTACATGCTTTATTGGTTTACATCTTAATGATAAGACAGTTCTCTTGCCTGGACCTTACTATGCCAGTTTTCATGTTTATATATAAACATTACTGCATCTAAATTATAGATTAAGCATTTTAGACTTTATTACTTTTTAAAAATAATTAATTTATTTTAATTGGAGGTTAATTACTTTACAATACTGTAGTGATTTTTGCCATACATTGACATGAATCAGCCATGGGTATATATGTGTTCCCCATCCTGAATCCCCCTCTCACTTCCCTCCCCATCCCATCCATCAGGGTCATCCCAGTGCACCAGACCTAAGCATCCTGTCTCATGCATTGAACCTGTACTGGCAATCTGTTTCACATATAATATACATGTTTCAATGCTATTCTCTCATATCCCACCCTTGCCTTCTCCCACAGAGTCCAAAAGACTGTTTTTTACATCCGTGTCTCTTTTGCTGTCTTGCATATAGGGTCATCGTTGCCATCTTTCTAAATTCCATATATATGTGTTAGTATACCATATTGGTGCTTTTCTTTCTGACTTACTTCACTCTATATAATAGGCTAATAGGCTCCATTTTCATCCACCTCATTAGAACTGATTCAAATGCATTCTTTTTAATGGCTGAATAATATTCCATGTGTATATATACCACAGCTTTCTTATCCAGCCGTCTGCCAATGGACATTTAGGTTGCTTACATGTCCTGGCTGTTGTAAACAGTGCTGCGATGAACACTGGGGTACACATGTCTCTTTCAATTCTGGTTTCCTTGGTGTGTATGTCTAGCAGTGGGATTGCTGGGTCATATTGCAGTTCTATTTTCAGTTTTTTAAGGAATCTCCACACTGTTCTCGATAGTGGCTGTATTAGTTTGCATTCCCACCAAAAGTGTAAGAGGGTTCCCTTTTCTGTGCACCCTCTCCAGTATTTATTGATTATAGACTTTTTGATAGCAGCCATTCTGACTGGCGTAAGATGGTACCTCATTGTGGTTTTGATTTGCATTTCTCTGACAATGAGTGATGTTGAGCATCTTTTCCTGTGTTTGTTAGCCATCTGTATGTCTTCTTCAGAAAAATGTCTGTTTAGTTTTTTGGCCCATTTTTTGATTGGGTCGTTTATTTTTCTGGAATTGAGACAGAGGAGCTGCTTGTATATTTTTGAGATTAATTCTCTGTCAGTTGCCTTGTTGGCTATTATTTTCTCCCATTCTGAAGGCTGTCTTTTCACCTTCCTTCGTTGTGCAAAAACTTTTAAGTTTAATTAGGTCTCATTTGTTTATTTTTGCTTTTATTTCCATTACTCTGGAAGGTGGGTCGTAGAAGATCCTGCTGTGATTTATGTCAGAGAGTGTTTTGCCTATGTTTTCCTCTAGGAGTTTTATAGTTTCTGGTCTTACATTTAGATTTTTAATCCATTTTGAGTTTATTATTGTGTATGGTGTTAGAAAGGGTTCTAGTTTCATTCTTTTAGAAGTGGTTGACTAATTTTCCCAGCACTACTTGTTAAATAGATTGTCTTTTCCCCATCGTATATTCTTGGCTCCTTTGTCAAAGATAAGCTGTCCATAGGTGAATGGATTTATGTCTGGGCTTTCTATTTTGTTCCATTGACCTATAGTTCTGTCTTTGTGCCAGTACCATATTGTCTTGATGACTGTGGCTTTGTAGTAGAGCCTGAAGTCAGGCAGGTTGATTCCTCCAGTTCCATTCTTCTTTCTCAAGATTGCTTTGGCTATTAGAGTTTTTTCATATTTCCATACAAATTGTGAAATTATTTGTTCTAATTCTCTGAGAAATAGGATTGGTAGCTTGACAGGGATTGCATTGAATCTATAGATTGCTTTAGGTAGTATACTCATTTTCACTATATTGATTCTTCCAATCCATGAACATGGTATATTTCTCCATCTATTTGTGTCATCTTTGATTTCTTTCATCAGTGTTTTATAGTTTTCTATATATAGGTCTTTTGTTTCTTTAGGTAGATTTATTCCTAAGTATTTTAGTCTTTTCATTGCAATGGTGAATGGAATTGTTTCCTTAATTTCTCTTTCTATTTTCTCATTGTTAGTGTATAGGAATACAAGGGATTTCTGTGTGTTAATTTTATATCCTGAAACTTTATTATATTCATTGATTAGCTCTAGTAATTTTCCGGTGGAATATTTAGGGTTTTCTATGTAGAAGATCATGTCATCTGCAAACAGTGAGAGTTTTACTTCTTCTTTCCAATCTGGATTCCTTTTATTTATTTTTCTTCTCTGATTGTTGTGGCCAAAACTTCCAAAACTATGTTGAATAGTAGTGGTGAAAGTGGGCACCCTTGTTTTGTTCCTGACTTTAGGGGAAATGCTTTCAATTTTTCACCACTGAGGCTAATGTTTGCTGTGGGTTTATCATATATGGCTTTTATTATGTTGAGGTACGTTCCTTCTATGCTTGCTTTCTGGAGGGTTTTATCATAAATGGATGTTGAATCTTGTCAAAGGCTTTCTCTGCATCTATTGAAATAATCATATGGTTTTTATCTTTCAATTTTCTGGAGGGTTTTTTTTTATCATAAATGTATGTTGAATTTTGTCAAAGGCTTTCTCTGCATCTATTGAGATAATCATATGGTTTTTATCTCTCAGTTTGTTAATGTGGTGTATTACATTGATTGATTTGCAGATATTAAAAAATCCCTCCATTCCTGGAATAAAGCCCACTTGGTCATGATGTATGATCTTTTTAATATGCTGTTGGATGCTGTTTGCTAGAATTTTGTTAAGGATTTTTGCATCTATGTTCATCAGTGATATTGACCTGTAGTGTTCTTTTTTTGTGGCATCTTTGTTAGGTTTTGGTATCAGGGTGATGGTGGCCTCATAGAATGAGTTTGGAAGATTACCTTCCTCTGCAATTTTCTGGAAGAGTTTGAGTATGATAGGTGTTACCTCTTCTCTAAATTTTTGGTAGAATTCAGCTGTGAAGCCATCTGCTCCTGGGCTTTTGTTTGCTGGAAAATTTCTGATTACAGTTTTGCTTTCTGTGCTTGTGATGTGTCTGTTAGGATTTTCTATTTCTTTGTGGTTCAGTTTGGGAAAGTTATACTTTGTCCAAAAATTTGTCCATTTATTCCAAGTTGTCCATTTTATTGGGATACAGTTGCTGATAGTAGTCTTTTATGATCATTTGTGTTTTTGTGTTGTCTGTTGTGATTTCTCCATTTTCATTTCTAATTTTGTTGATTTAATTCTTCTCCCTTTGTTTCTTGATGACTCTGGGTAATAGTTTGTCTATTTTATGTATCTTCTCAAAGAACCAGGTTTTAGCTTTGTTGATTTTTGCTATGGTCTCTTTTGTTTCTTTTTCATTTATTTCTGCCCTAATTTTTATGATTTCTTTCCTTCTACTAACCCTGAGGTTCTTCATTTCTTCCTTTTCTATTAGCTTTAGGTGTACAGTTAGGTTATTTATTTGATTTTTCTCTTGTTTCTTGAGGAAAGCTTGTATTGTTATGAACCTTCCTCTTAACACTGCTTTTACTGAGTCCCTTAGGTTTTGGGTTGTTGTGTTTTCATTTTCATTCGTTTCTATGTGTATTTGATTTCTTTTTTTTTTTTTTATTTCTTCTGTGATTTGCTGGTTATTCAGAAGTGTGTTGTTTAGCCTCCATATGTTTGTATTTTTAATAGTTTTTTTTTTTTCCCCTATTATTGACATCTAATCTTACTGCATTGTGATTAGAAAAGATGCTTGGAATGATTTCATTGTGGGGTTTTTTTTTTTTTTTTTAAATTTACCAAGGCTAGATTTATGGCCCAGGATGTGATCTATCCTGGAGAAGGTTCCATGAGCACTTGAAAAAAAGGTGAAATTCATTGTTTTGGAGTGAAATGTCCTATAGATATTAATTAGGTCTAACTGGTGCATTGTATCATTTAAAGTTTGTGTTTCCTTGCTAATTTTTGGTTTAGTTGATCTATCCATAGATGTAAGTGAGGTATTAAAGTCTCCCACCATTATTGTGTGATTGTTAATTTCCCTTTTCATACTTGTTAACATGTGCCTTACATATTGCTGTGCTCATATGTTAAGTGCATATATATTTATAATTGTTATATCTTCTTCTTGGATTGATCCTTTGATCATTATGTAGTGTCCTTCTTTGTCTCTTTTCACAGCCTTTATTTCATCTGATATGAATATTGCTATTACTGCTTTCTTTTGATCTCCATTTGCATGAAATATCTTTTTCCAGCCATTCACATTCAGTCTGTATGTGTCCCTTGTTTTGAGGTGGGTCTCTTGTAGGCAGCATATGTAGGGGTCTTGATTTTGTATCTATTCAGCCAGTCTTTGTCTTTTGGTTGGGGCATTCAACCGATTTACGTTTAACCTAATTATTGATAAGTATGATCCCGTTGCCGTTTACTTTGTTGTTTTGGGTTCGAGTTTATACACCTTTTCTGTGTTTCCTGTCTAGAGAAAATCCTTTAGCATTTGTTGAAGATCTGATTTGGTGGTGCTGAATTCTCTCAGCTTTTGCTTGTCTGTAAAGCTTTTGATTTCTCTTTCATGTTTGAATGAGATCCTTGCTGGCTACAGTAATCTGGGTTGTAGGCATTTCTCTTTCATCACTTTAAGTATGTTCTGCCATTCCCTTCTGGCTTAAAGAGTTTCTATTGAAAGATCAGCTGTTATCCTTATGGGAATCCCCTTGTGTGTTATTTGTTGTTTTTCCCTTGCTGCATTTAATATTTATTCTTTGTGTTTGATCTTTGTTAATTTGATTAATATGTGTCTTGGGGTGTTTCACCTTCGGTTTATCCTGCTTGGGACTCTGGGTTTCTTGGACTTGGATGGTTATTTCCTTCCCAGTTTGGGGAAGTTTTCAACTGTTATCTCCTCAAGTATTTTCTCACCGCCTTTCTGTTTGTCTTCTTCTTCTGGGACTCCTGTGATTAGAATGTTGATGCATTTGACATTGTCCCAGAGGTCTCTGAGTTTGTCCTCATTTCTTTCAATTCTTTTTTTTTTTTTCTTTTTTCTTCTCTGATTTATTTATTTCCACCATTCTATCTTCCACCTCACTTATCCTATCTTCTGCCTCAGTCCCCTCCAGACTTCCCTTGGTTCCCTCCAGAGTGTTTTTGATCTCAGTTATTGCATTATTTATTATTGATTGAATCTTTTTTATTTCTTCTAGGTCCTTGTTAAACATTTCAATCCTTGTCTCCAGACTATCTGTAACTCAATTTTGTTTTCAAGATTTTGGATCACTTTTACTATCATTATTCTGAATTCTTTCTTCAGGTAAACCCCTTATCTCCTCCTCTTTTGTTTGGTTTGGTGGGCATTTATCAAGTTCCTTTACTGCTGACTATTTCTCTGCCTTTTCATCTTGTTTAGATTGCTGTGTTTTGGGTGGCCTTTCTGTATGCTGGAAGTTTGTGGTTCCTCTTTATTGTGGAGGTTCCTCCCTGTTGGTGGGGTTGGACAGGTGGCTTGTCAAGGTTTCCTGGTTAGGGAAGCTTGCATCAGTGTTCTGGTGGGTGGAGCTGGATCTCTTCTTTCTGGAGTGCAATAAAGTGTCCAGGAGTGAATTTTGAGGTGTCTGTGGGTTTAGTGTGACTCTGGGCAGCCTGTATATTAATGCTTATGGCTATATTCCTGCATTGCTGGAGAATTAGCATGGTATGTCTTGCTCTGGAACTTTTTGGCTCTTGGGTGGAGCTTGGTTTCAGCATAGGTATGGAGGCTTTTGGATGAGCTCTTGTCAATTAATGTTCCCTAGAGTCAGGAATTTTCTGGTGTTCTCAAGTTTTGGATCTAAATCTCCTGCCTCTGGTTTTCAGTCTTATTCTTTCAGTAGCCTAAAGACTTCTCCATCCGTACCTCACTGATGGTAAAACATCTAGGTTAATGGAGAAAAGATTCTCCACAGTGAGGGACACCTGGAGAGATTCACAGAGTTACATGTAGAAGAGAATAGGGAGGAGGGAAATAGAGGTGACCAGGAGGAGAAAAGGGGAATCAAAAGGGGAGAGAGCAAGCTAGCCAGTAATTAATTCCCTATGTGCTCTCTACAGCCTGGAACACCCAGAGAGGTTCACAGAGTTACATAGATAAGAGAAGAGGGAGGAAGGAGGTAGAGGTGACCAGGAGGAGAGGAGGGGGAGTCAAAAGGAGAGAGACATATCTAGCCTGTAATCAGTTCCCTAAATGTTCTCCATAGCCCAGAATACCCAATTCACAGCATTAGGTAGAGAAGAGAAGGGCAAGGGAGGAGATAGAGGTGGCCTAGGGGAGAAAAAGGAAAGTCAAAAGTGGGAAAGGACAATCAAGCCAGTAATCACGCTCCTAAGTAAAAATGAGTACTGAAGACTGTATTCTTAAAGGTACAAAATTGATAACAAATACCAAGAAGCAAAGATTAAAAATGTAAAGTAGAGGTTAGACTCTTAAAATACAGAATTTAAAAAAAAAATCACAAAAATTATTAAAAATATATTTGAAATTTGATTTAAAAATAAGATCTTTTTTGCAAGGTAATAGTAGGTTATAAAAATGAAAATTAAAGGAAAAATAAAGGGCTCAAAAGTTTAAAAAATGATAATAGTAAAATATATCTAGGAATTTCTCTGAAGCTGTTGTAGGCAGTGTGGGGTCAGTTCAGTTTCAGATAGTTCCTTGTTCTAGCTTATACTTCTTCTTGCGGTCTATAGGCGCCTTCCAATGTAGTTGGTGTTAACTACAGGGTTTTAATCTGTTGCACCTGTCACTTCCCAAGCAGTTCCCTCTGTTTATTTTGGCTTCTTTTGTTTGCAAGTCTCTTCAGTGTCTAATTTCCACCCTGAAACAAGCGGGTGGAGGCAGTCACTTATTTAAGCTCACTTATTCAGTTGTGCTGTGGTGAAGGAGGAACACTGCAAACAAATATCATTGGCATGTGTGGGGAGTCCTCTCAGTGTCTGGGCCACACAGGGTTTGCCCTCACTCAGCATGTGTGATTTCCCAGTCTACACTGCTCAGGCTCCAGGTTGTTCTGCAGGGGAACTGTCTAAAGTGGGAACTGGGTTGTGTGCACTTCCCAGGTCTAAGCTGCTCAGGTTCAGGTTCTCAGGTACTCCACAAAGGCACAGACTCAGTTGGGTCTGCATTTGGTGCCCTTCCCAGGTCTGAGCAGCTCAGGCGACCAGGTGCTTGGCGAGTACACTCTCCCGAGGTGGGCAGTGTGTCTTATCACCTCCCCCATCCCAATCTCTGGATTTCCTGGATGCACAGCAGGAGCACTGTCTCAGGTGTGCCATGTGTCTCCGCTGGGGAGCTGATCTCTGACTGTGGCCCTCCTGGTGTATGTCAACTGTCCAGGATCCCAGGAAGACGTGGTTAGGAACTGGGAGCCTACTCACAGTTTGGTAGAGGATGCTGTTTCTTGGGGCCAAGTTTGCCCCCTTCTGACTCTGTCTGTTGCTCGCCTGCTTCCCTGCCTCTGACAGGGGACAGGCCGTTCTGCAGCCAGCTAGCTGTTCTCTGGTATGTGCTCAGTCCTTTGTTCTGTGAGCGGGCCCAGAAGTGCCTTAGGTTAGAGCTTTTCATAGGAAAGTTCTCTCTCTCTCTCTCTCTCTCTTTCTTTTCTCTCTCTCTGATACTTTGCATCGCTATCTCATGTTAGCTCCCTCAAATTGCCCTCAGGGCATTCAGGCCTGGTCCTTACTCTAAGCAATGCAGCCTGCTCCTCCCTGTTTAGCCCCAGTTTGCTGCTGGCAGATGCGAGCATCTGGGCTACTTCTCTGCTGGGAGTTGCCATTAGGCATGTTATCTGTGGGTTTTATTGATTTGTCTTTTCCTCCCAGTTATGTTGCACTCTGAGATTCCAAAACTCCCCACAGACCCACCGGTGAGGGTTTCCTGGTGTTTGGAAACTTCTCCTCTTTTAAGACTCCCTCCCCGGGATGAGTCTCTGTCCCTAACTCTTTTGTCTCTCTTTTTATATTTTGTCCTACCTCTTTTCAAAGACAATAGCCTGCCTTTCCTGGTGCCTGGTGTCCCCCGCAAGCATTCAGAAATTGTTTTGTGGAGTTTGCTCAGTGTTCAAATGATCTTTTGATGAATTTGTGGGGGAGAAAGTGGTCTCCCCATCGTATTCCTCCATCTTAGGACCACCCCCTTTAGACTTTATTTCAATAAACAGATATCAACAGGACAAATTTCAAAGTTCATGAGGTGACCTACACATACATACATGCCAAATCAAGAAGTATAAAATTTGATGAGAATGTAAAAGTTGAAGACAGTCTGAGGTTATTAACTACCATCAAATTTAGGTAACTAGCCCAGACTCTTCATGTAAGTAGCTGTACTCATATGTAAAGCAATTTCCCTATAAAGAAGTAGATAGTTACTCTCCCAAATAGCTGTATGGCAGTTGCTCCCTTTGTATTGTATACTGTGCTAAGAGCCAAAAACACAAAGAAATCAAAATTAAAATGACACTGTTGTAATAAATCTTACCATCTATTGAGTTAAAATGTACTTTAAAAAATACACATAAATGGGTTGATCATTGTAAAAATTTGTTATGTAAATAAACCAAGAAGGACCCAATAAAGTCTAAGAGACAACTGAAACCTATCCAGAAAAGAGACATTAAAATTAGATACAAAGAACAAGTAATCATTAACTTGGTAGACAGAGAAGAAAAACTCCAGGCTAAGGAAACAATAAGTATGCAGAGCTTACAGGTTAATAAGTGTGGCTGGAAGAAAGATGAAGAGGGAGGCAGTTCTGGGTGAAATGATAGATCAGACTTTGGGGGCATATTAAAGATTTTGGCTTTTATCTGTTGGGAATAGGACTTACTAAAGGGTTTTAACAGGCAACACCATGTCTATAATTCCACTTTACAAACATCATTCTGACAAAACATTCATTCATTACTAACATTATTTTGTTTTCTGAAAACAAATTATTAGAAACATTTAGGAGAAGCTAAGGTTAAAAAATTTGAGACTTCGGTTGGAAGGCTACAATAGTCCAAGTGGAACATGGAGGGTAGCCTGGCTAGGGGCTATGGCAGTAGAGATGGGATTAATAAGATGGTTTTAATAAATACATAGATCATAAAGTTAGAGGAACTTACTGATTTATTGGATAATGGGAAGTGAAAGAAAGAGAAAAGACAGTAATAACTCTTAGGATTTTGCCTTGAGCTTCTAGTAGATGATAGTGTTCTGTATTGACAGTAGAAGCAATGAAGATTAAATATATTGAGTAGTTGTGAATGGGGACAACGAATCAAGATTTGTATGTGTTTCTTGGAGATGGTCATGTGATACTCAAAGCAGCTTAATATCTTGTCTAAGCCAAAGATGCAGATATAAGAATCACTGATGTTTAGATAACTAAAGCCATGGAAAGGGGTGAGATATAAGTCTGTATACAGCATTCTTTAAAAGGGTGGAGGAAAGCATGAATTCTGGCATCAGACTGACTAGTGCTGACAGACTTGACTCTTCACCTAACATTCATTAGCTGAATTAGCTTGAGTAAGATTATTAACCTGTATTTAGTATTTTCATTTTTTAAAGAGAATAATGATAGTGGACAGCTTATGGAGATATTAAGAGCATGTCATTAGTTAAAATATACTAAGAGCATAGGATAGCATCTGGCAGAAAGGGACATGCTCAATAAATGTCAGATAACTGTCATCATCATCATTATCATCATTTCCTAAAAGTATGCTGAGTAAAAAGAGGTTCAGGACAGTTATGAGAAGTCTCAACATTTGACAACCAGGAGAGAAAAATGAAGATTGTGAAGAGAAATCAGAGAGACCTGAAAAAATGTACACCAGATTTAATAGTATGAAAGATTTTCTAACTCAAGATCATCTAAACAAAATGGTAAGAGTAAACCTCTAATGATTCTGTTTTGGAGAGTATACAAAACTCTTTTAAGTAGTTACCTGTGAAAGGCAGGTAGTTGGAATGAAAGTGGATAGGCAGCAAGTTTAAATACAGATAGGAGTATTCTAATAATAACAGAGAGACCGAAGCTAGGCAAAGTGAAAGGAGGTCATGGAAGAATGATTAACAGTTAAAGTCTCTAGAAAGAAAAATGAGACTCTTCTCAGCTACCAATAGGGCAACTGGGGAAGGATTATAGATTTATCTGGAAAGGAATACATCCTTGTAATAGAAAAAATAAAGGAAAGAAGAAGTCAATATTTAGGATCATTTGTAAATCTAGTTGTTAAAAATGAGGAAAATTCTCTTTAATCATTTTTTCTTCTCTCACTAAAAATAGTAGTCAAAGATGAGTCAGATGTTTGTAGTTTGGAAATATTAGGTAAATTTTGTTATGACAACTACAAAAAGATTGAACTGAGAATCAGATACAGGTATTTAGTTGATTATAAAACAATTAATAAGTAAAATTCTGAAATTAATGATTGTGAATTTTTGGTACCATCAATGTGACCCAATATATAAGAATCTCCAGTTTTGCTTAGCTATTTGGGTGAATACACGTATAAGGTGGTCACTTTCATCCACATTTATAATTTTTAATGTGCTAAATACAGAGGACTTAGAAATACAGGTTTAGGTAATTATTCATGGATTCTAATTTTTGTTAGAAAGGAAGTGATTATTAGCAAGGAAGAGTCTGCTGAATATGGAGAAATAAGAAGAGTTGGTATTCTGGCATTTTCCATGGGCCCAGAAAATGAAGATGACAGATTTAATAAGTGAATGATCTGGAAGCAAAGTGCATTGCATTAAGACAGTGGGGTTTCAAGGCTAACATTCAGAATGGACTAATAGATTTGAGTTATGTAAAGGTACTGAGTATGGTCCTGGGACCAGAGCCCCATCCATTCAGCCTGCATGGAGTTCAGCTCTTGATCAACCACTTGTGTTTTTGTGCAGTTCACAGTGTACAGCCTGCTTCCTGAGTATGCTTAGCAAAGGTCAAGTGGAAAGATTTTTGTAGTTGAAAAAAAAAACTGAGGAACCAGAGTGAGGAACTGGCCAACTATGGATTTTATAGTTTAGAATGATGGCAGGACTTAAAAGTAAAAGGAAGATTTTAATGTGCTGACCAAAGTATTATGAGGAAAGATGAGTGAATGGATGCTCTTCTGTAATGCAGAGTCAAAGAGGATGTGAACAGCTTCCTCAGATAATATGACACTTGATTTTTCTGAGACAAATGTCAGCCTATCCTTCCTACTCAGAGGTAGATAGGCTTTTATTTGATTTTTTTTTTTTTAGTGAACATTTGCATAAGACTGTATCTTACAAACTGTTCTAATCTCTTTAAAATATTAACATTTAATCTCATAACAATTTTATGAGGACCACTCTCATACTTGAAATCACATTCCTTTGCGTGAACCTTGAATCCACAGTCCCTGACTTAGGAGGGAACTTGAACCCACTATCTTTTAACTGAACCTGCTCATCTGGTCTCAGAAATTACTGAAACTCAGGTTCTTTGTTTCAATGCAGAAAGAATTCAGCATGAGACAAAGTGATAGACAAAGAGTAAGTTTATTAGCACAGGACATTTGTGAGAGATACAAGTGGGCAGATAAGGGGAAACAGCCTTGAGAACACTGAGGGCTGTATCTTTATAATCAAAGGAAAAGTGGGAAGGGAGAAAGACCACGTTCCTCCTTATTTTTGGGCAGATGTCAAGGCTTACATCATTAGTTTCTCCTTTAGCCCCATATGGCCTAAGCAGGACTGTCGTGTCACTATTTCAATCATATATTAGCAGAAGGGTGGTGATATATATATATATGTGGTAATTCATCTCAGGTTTCAGTATAATGTCCCATTTTCCTAATTTTTTTTTTTTCCTTTCACCTGTAATCCTGTTTTTGGCAATGAGCAGGAAGACAGTTTTTTTTTTTTTTTTTTCAGGGTCTATTATCTTATAGATTTACCAAGATCGAATGCAAGTCTTGTATCCATGTTTCTGTGATAACAGTCTAAGTATGTCTGATTAGTTTTAAAATATTTTGATTGTTGCTTAGTTGCCAGATGTTCTGGTTGGTGTCTAGTTTATGGTGATCTCTTGAAGTTCCTCTCTATCTATCTTTCCCTAGTAGGATTTCTAGCAGTGTAACTATTAGGTTGGTGCAACTGTCATTGCGTTTGGACCTTGCATTTTAAATCATTATAACTACACTCAAGCACTCTTTATTAATCAAAATAGGAACAATTACAATCAACACTTTTTTTTTTTTTTTTTGCCAATGAGAAATAAGTTTGCTTGTTTCTGTATCATAAAAATCTGTGCTTCAGGATTTGACAATATCTTGGAAAGTATTTTCTGCCTCCTTTTCCAGGTGGCATTAGTAATAAAGTACCCACCTGCCAATGCAGGAGACATAAGAGACATGGGTTCTATTCCTGAGTTGGGAAGACCCCCTGGAGGAGGGCATGAAAACCCACTCCAGTATTCTTTCTTGGAGAATCCCACAGACAGAGGAGTCCGGTGGGCTACAGTTCATAGGGTCACAAAGAGTCAGACATGACTGAGCGACTAAGCACACACACACGCTGGTTGTGGAAGCATTTTCCCTGCAAAAAGTTATCGAGATGCTTGAATAAGTGCTGGTTTGTGGAAAGCCAGGTGAATATGGCAGATGAGGCAAAACATCTTAGCCCAATTTGTTCAATTTTTGAAGCCTTGGTTGTGCTATGTACGTGAGGTCAGGTGTTGTCATGTAGAAGAACTGGGCCCTTGCAGGCTGCAGGCATGGCAGTTTTCAGTGCATCTCATAGATTTGCTGAGCATACTTCTCAGATATAATAGTTTCTGTGGGATTTAGAAAGCTATAGTGGATCAGATCGGCAGCAGACAATCAAACAGCATCCATGACTTTTGGTGTAAGTTTGGCTTTGGGAAGTGCTTTGGCATTTCTTCTTAATTGAACCACTGAATTAGTCTCCAGTTTTTATAAAAAATCTACATTTTGTCAAAAGTCACAATCTGAGAAATGGTTTGTTGTTGTTGCTTACAGTAAGAGAAGATGACACTTCAAAACGATCATATTTTAAATTTACAGTCAGCTGATGAGGCACTCACTTATCAAGTTTTTTCACCTTTCCAATTTGCTTCAGATGCCAAATAACCATAGATTGGTCGACATTGAGTTCTTTGGCAACTTCTCTTGCAGTTGTACGAGGGTCAGCTTTGATGATGCTCTTAATTGGTCATTGTCAACTTCCAGTGGCCAGCCACTGTGCTCGTCTTCAAGGCTATGATCTCCTTTATAAAACTTCTTGAACCACCACTGTACAGTACACTCATTAGCAGTTCCTGGGCCAAATGTGTTTTTGATGTTGTGAGTTGACTCTGATGCTTAATGATCTATTTTGAACTCTAATAAGAAAACCTCTCATATTTGCTTTTTGTCTAACATAATTTCCAGTCTAAAATAAATATCAAACAAACAGCAATAACTCATTAACCAAAAAAAAAAAAAAAACAACAAAGCAAGAAATGTACATTAAAATAATATACATTGCAAAAACAATACAAAAACCGTGATTACTTTTGCACCAATGTAATATCTTATTCTATTTCTATCATAATCATTCAGCAGATAAAGATATGTAAACCAAGAAAGTCAGATAAGTTGCCTAAAGTGATATTGCCAGTTAACAGCATAGCTGAGATTCAATCCACTTGGTGAGAAGGAGTGAGAGAGAAGCCACTTCTTATTTAAATCAAGGATTGTGAAGGGTAGAGAATTCAGTAGTATTTATGGTTAGTATAAATAAATATTGAGTGGTTAGAAAGATGGTAAAGAGACAAAGATTATGCGAGGAAAATAAAAAGTGGAAGGTTGACTTTTGAAAAGTAATCTGATGCTGGAGTAAGAGCAAAAAGGAGGAAATGAGGAAATGTCACTGAGAAAAATAAAAGGTAACACACTCTAAATTGGGTTGGGACAATTCCTTAATAAAAAGTGACTATTAAAATTGACAGGCTTGTGCCATGATCTGAAATAAAGTTTGGAATTGTTGTGTTTGGTTGGAGCTTTTTCCTTCATGTCCCAAAGATGCAAATATTTCCTGTTCTCAGACAAAAGTTGTAGCCTTGTGGTCCAGCACAGAAACAGGGAGCAGTTAGTTAGAATTAATTATGCTGTTGATCATCCTCCCAGCAAAGCAAAGGGCACTTCCCCATGGCCTTGTTCACCAGCCTCCACTGTGACGTGTCTCTACTAGTGTTTACATTCTATTCCACAATATGTGGGTGGTAAATTTCCATTATCTTCATCACACTAGAAATGATTAAGCTACATTGCTTTCTGTTTCTCAAGTTTCTGTGTGTTTGGGCAACAGGACTGCCAGGCAGTTGCTGAATAAGGTTTTTAAGAACCTTAATAAGAGCTAAACCACAGGCCGCCATGATGACTAATCAAATACAAGAGATTAGTGGCACCACTGTGGGGACACTGTGCCAGGCCAATGTTTAGCGATAATTTTAATTTTTTAAGAAGAAGGATTCAGACTTTCCACTGCTAATCTCACATCCATATTAAAAAAATAATAATAAAGCAATGAAAATTACTGGGGAAAAAAGAATCTCCAAGATAGAACACAGTTATAAAAGAGCTAAAGAAGATCTAGATGTCACAGAATAAAGGACCATGGGAGTCATCTGATCAGAGAAGTCCTGGGCAGTCATATGGCATCTGCTTTTTTCATAGCCAAAGCAGACCTCCAAGACAAACCCTAGTGTTCTTCCTGCTGATCACAAATCTGACCCTGAAAAACTAAAAACAGAGCTTCAGATAGTGCCAGAAAATTAATGTATGGAGCTGATGTACATTAATTCACACTCCTCCATGAGATATTATTTCTTCATCTATGAGAAAAGGAAACCAAGAAAAGGAAAAGATGCTAAGTGACCAGTGAGTCCAAGTGAGTGAGGGAGAAAATCAGACTCAACCTCAGATTCACCCCCTGAACCATCTTGTTCTCTGCAGACCATGTCCATTTCAATGATACAATAGTTGACTTATCTTTTGATGAGGGAAATACAGAAATTTTCCTAATCAAACAAAAAATGAAGTCTTCCTGCAATCTGAGGCCCCATGCTCCTGTTCATTGAATGACATACCTATCTCAGGAATGTCAAGCCAGTGCAGTGCTTCATTTGTTTGACAGATGAAATGTGAGTCTCAGCAGCCGAAGTCCAATAATCTCTTCTGAAATCCCACATCTAATAACTAAAGGTGGTGGTTATTTTGATTTGGGTAGAGCTTTTTAAAAAATCAGCTTTATTGAAGTATAGCTGGTAAAATTATATTGCACTTAAGTATAATATGTGATGATTTGATATGTGTATTCATTGTGAAGGATCCCACTGATCCTTCACTGCTTTCATCAAATCAATTTTCACTCTAATTGATAATACTGTATTGTATAATTGAAATTTTCTAATAGTATAACATAAATGTCCTCACCAACAAAGAAAGACTAAAAATGACTAGCGCAATATTTTGAACATCATGGACTAGGACTTACTAAAAACATCATTCTGGAGATGTTTTAATATGTCTTTTGTTATGCAAACATTATTGACCAGAGTATTTCAATATTCACTTACATATTGATGGCCACAAGCATTAGTTTCTGCTAAAATCTGCTGGCTAATAATGTAACAGTTGGTTGAAAGCATAGCCTTTTTGAGGGTGGGAAATGTGTATCTCCTGGTGGGAAAAAACAAATAAAATGGAAAATTAAAATAAAGCACTTTGGCATTTCATGCCATTGTTTTGCCCTGCTCAGGTCTTACCTTTATTAATCCCCTTTCATTTATTTCTAGGAGTATATGTAATGGCACCAAATATCTCTTGGGGTTGAGGATTGTGCAACTAAAGTGACATTCATTTTCTTTCAGAAGAGTGTGATGTTGGATTGTGACAATTATGATGACTTGGCATTCATTTCATTCTAGAACAGTGTATGTCTTAACCCACAGCTTTCCTCCTTCTTCAGTGCCTTATAGACAGCGTTATTTCCCCGCCCACTTCTCTTTATCACTGAACTGTGCTTAATATGGACCCTAGAAACAGGACTGTTTTTGCCAACTGTCTATTTTCTAGCATCTAATTTGTTTCATGTATCGATGTGAGAGTTGGACTGTGAAGAAAGCTGAGCACTGAAGAATTGATGCTTTTGAACTGTGGTGTTGGAGAAGACTCTTGAGAGTCCTTTGGACTGCAAGGAAATCCAACCAGTCCATTCTAAAGGAGATCAGCCCTGGGTGTTCTTTGGAAGGAATGATGCTAAAGCTGAAACTCCAGTACTTTGGCCACCTGATGCGAAGAGTTGACTCATTGGAATAGACTTTGATGCTGGGAGGGATTGAGGGCAGGAGGAGAAGGGGACGACAGGATGAGATGGCTGGATGGCATCACTGACTCGATGGATGTGAGTTAGAGTGAGCTCTGGGAGTTGGTGATGGACAGGGAGGCCTGGTGTGCTGCGATTCATGGTGTCGCAAAGAGTCGGACACGACTGAGTGACTGAACTGAACTGAACTGAATGCAATAATCTAGAGGAATAATCTAGAGGCAATAAGGTATTCAAACCCTGTAACTGTATCTCCTCAGATTTTCTTCTAAGTTAACTTTCATATATTTCTGCTTTCTTTACCCTATTCTGTTATGTGCATTATCCTTGCAAGATATCTCAAATCTTTAGGGAATTTGAGTGAGGGGGATAAATGCTGTCATCTTCCCAAAAGATTCTCATCACCCTTAGACTATCTTTGACTCATGGCTATTTAAAAATAATTGCAGTGCCTGTTCATTCTTAATTGGCAGGTAGGAAAAGATTTTTGTTTTTTGATTACCTATTTGCTTTGATGGGACTTCCCAGGTGGTTCAATGGGTAAAGAATCTGCCTGCAATGCAAGAGATACAGGAGACATGGATTTGATTCCTGGATGGGGAAGATCCCCTGGAGAAGGGCAGGGCAATCCCAATATTCTTGCCTGAGAATCCCATAGACAGAGGAACTTGGCAGGATATAGTCCATAAGATCGCAAAGAGTTGGACACAACTAAAGCAATTGAGCATCCACACATATATTTTCTTAAGCTTTGAAATTTAAAAATACTTTTATGTGTAACAAAGAACTTAATAAATTGGACAATACTGAAGACTGGTGAAATTTAAGCTTAAATATAGAGGGCGAAAGTTGTTGATCAGTGTAATATAATGGTCTACATTCTCCCTGTGAAGAGCTCATATCTGTTCTCACTCTCAAGTGCTAGCAATCTTCATTATTTTTTCTTTCAGTGTACAAGCAAGGACTTTTAATTTTGTTCGTAGAGTTTGGAATAAAAGGAAATGGTGATAGAACGCCATAGAGCAAGTTGTTTTTTTAATGCTTTCCACTGAAAATCCCTTTCTCTTCTATAATTGTGAAGAAAATTACTCTTGGCTTAAGTTTCAATTTTCCTTCAAAATTCCACTTTCCTACTACCAAATGCAATTAATTTGTTCAACAAATTAATTTTTTTTTTGGTCCTAATTCAACAAAGCTTTTCATAAGGCTAAATGGCCGTTCCTGGAGAAGGGAATGGCAACCCATTCCAGTATTCTTGCCTGGAGAATCCCAGGGACAGAGGAGCCTGGTGGGCTGCTGTCTATGGGGTCACACAGAGTTGGACATGACTGAAGCAACTTAGCAGCAGCAGCAGCAGATCATTCCATTCTATGCAAAGTGCTATCAACTCACAGATATACTACATAATATATCTCTGAGTCCAATGTAGGGAAAACTAACAGATTAAATGTAGAAAATAGAGTATTCAAGTCAGAATTTTTTTATCATGGCCAGAAACTGTAAGCAATGTCAAAAATCATAATTGCAAAAAAGAATAAATACATGTTCTCTGTTCTTATACATGAACACACGTACCAGAAAACCACGAAGCAATGGAAATGAAGAAACTGCAGCTACATTCAGCAACATGGGTTAATCTTAGAAACAATGTTAAATGGAAAAAGATGTAGGAAAAAATGCATATTGTGTAATTCCCCTTTATGTGTATTTCAACAATTGGCAGAAAGTGAAAGTGTTAGTCGCTCAGTTGGTTTTGACTCTTTGGACCTCATCCCACCAGGCTCCTCAGTCCGTGGGATTCTCCAGGCAAGAATATTGAAGTGGGTTGCCATCCAGGGTATCTTCCCCACCCAGTGATCTAACCTGGGTCTCCTGAATTGCAGGCAGATTCTTTACCATCTTAGCCAACAGGGAAGCCCCATTATGAGGTAAATGTAAGTGTTAAAAGGATAAAGAAAAGTAAAGAAACTATGAATGATAAATGTTATGATAGTGGTAACTTTTGAGGAAAAGAGAGACAATATAATTTTAATAATTATAAAGAAAGACATAGTGTCCTTGTTCAGGTGTCCAGATGTTTGTTCTATACTAGTTTATGAGTTTGTGCATATTGTTTTATTTTTGATGCATTATTTTTCAAAAATAAAAATATTTTTACAACAAAAAAGTGTAACATATCCTGAAAATGAATACGTGTTTCTTTATTGCATGTTTTTCAAAATAGAGTCTATGTCCTTTGACAGTGGAAACTGCTATCTTCAGCTCTGGATACTCATTGCCTAGCACATAGCTTGTGCTTTACACATTCTTGTTGAATAAATGAACATTTATTGAGTATTGGAAGGTAATAGAAATTGTAATACTTCAAGAACATTTAGTATACACTTTTAATCATTGATAAAAGTTATGGAGGCTTAAAAATATTAAATAGAGGGACTTCCTGGTGTTCCGGTGATTGAGACTTCACCTTCCAATGCAGAAAACACAGGTTCAATCCCTGGTTGTGGAACTAAGATCCCATATGACATGGAGCAGCTAAGCTTATGCCCTCTGGAGCCTGCATGCCACAACTAAAGAAAGAGGTCCATGTGCCATAGTGAAAATATCTTGCATGCCACAGTGAAGATGCCCTGTGCTGCAGTTAAGACTTAACACAGTCAAATAAATATTTAAAATATATAAAATATTTGTATTATATCATATTATATATATATATATATATATATATATATATATGGTATTATATGTTATGGTTTCCCAGGTAACCAGGTAATTTGCCTGCAATGGAGAAGAACTGGGTTCAATCCTTGGACTGGGAACATCCCCTGGAAAAGAACATGGCAACCCACTCCAGTATTCTTGGAGAATCCTATGGACAGAGGAGCCTGGTAGGTCTACAGTTCCTGGGGTCAAAAAGAGTCAGACGCAACTGAGCGACTAACTTTCTCAATAAGTTTTAGCTTTTTTAAGATTTTTTTTATGAGACCATTTTTAATGTCTTTATTGAACTTGTTACAATATTACTTCTGTTTTCTGTTTGGTTTTTTGGTTGCAAGGCATGTGGGATCTTAATTTCCCACCAGGGATCGAATACTCACCCATGCATTGGAACACGGAGTCTTCACCACTGGACCAGCAGGGAAGTCCCTAACTTAATAGTTGAATTGAAGAGAGTGACGTGAGAAGATAGTGACATCACAGCATTAACAGACAATCCTCTGAGGGTCTAGCACATTTCTGCATGTCTTGAAAGTAGAGATGTTGCTACCCTTATTCCAGATTATCCTCTAAGAGATGTTTCTCTCCTTCCAAAATCAAGGGCAGGTTTGCTTAGAGCCCATTGTAAATGATTTGGCTCTCTAAACTCAGGACTCTTTTCTATGATACAACCTGCTGAGTGTTCAGCCAACACCTGGTCCCCTCATCACTGCTTCGTGGGTATCAGCACTTGGGTCGCCAACAGAAATGTTGATATTCTGGCTATTGCTTTTGTCATGAGTAGTGGGCATTCCTTTCTTTTTGGAACAGGCATCTTGTGTCTTCCACAGCATCTTTGGAACTGTTGCAGGCTAACTTGTAGAGAGAAAAACCTGACCCTTAACAGCACTTGACACACAGATATTACCTTAAGAAATTGCAAAGACACTAGAAAATCTCAATGAAATATATCAACACCTCAGTACTCTTGCCTGGAAACTCCCATGGACGGAGGAGCCTGGTGGGCTGCAGTCCATGGGGTCGCTAAGAGTTGGACACAACTGAGCGACTTCACTTTCACTTTTCACTTTCATGCATTGGAGAAGGAAACAGCAACCCACTCCAGTGTTCTTGCCTGGAGAATCCCAGGGACTGGGGAGCCTGGTGGGCTACCATCTATGGTACAGAATCAGACACGACTGATGTGACTTAGCAGCAGCATGGTTTATTTTCAAAATAGATTTTTTTAGTAGGAAATCATCTGAAGTTCTGGGAGTTTATTTTAATGAATAATTGTACTTACTATTTCTAAGTTGTCACATCAAAATTAAGTTTTTTCCTTTACCCCAAAAAAGGGTTTTCAATGAAAATAGAATGATATAAGTGAAAAAAGAATATTGGAAGTGTTTTTTCACTACCTTCCAGTCTATTTATGAAGTGTTAGATTTTCCCTCACTTATATATTTAACTACCTATTGAAAAATGACTCAAGAGTTTTATTCCTTAAGTAAAGTCCTGAAAAACAATATTCCTCTATGCACAGGATGCTAAAAGCGAATTCACAGCTAATGCTTCACAAAATATGACAAAGCTGAATGTGACCTACAGGAAATTACATAGCAAGGTCTTTGGGCATAAAAATGTCAGAACAACAGGACACCAAAATGCAAAGGCTTTTGGTTTACTTTCTGAAAAGAAAAGTGACTTGAAAATGAATATAAATACTACACAGAAACATTTAAAACTCTCAGAATAACTTCCATGAAAATTATCAATGTTCGCATTTTTCTTAAATGTCTTGAAATATTCTGTATCTAATTAACTATTGCCAATGAAATATTCCTCTTAGATTTTCTGATGGCCAATTTGTCCCATACCATAATGTGCTGTGTGTCCTCTGTCATTCAGGCATGCCTGACTCTTTGCAGCCCTGTGAACTATAGCCCACAAGGCTCTGTCCATGGAATTTTCAAGACAAGAATACCGGAGCAGGTTGTCATTTCCTACTCCAAGGAATCTTCCCAATCCAGGGATTGAATCTGCATCTCCTGTATTGGCAGGCAGATTCTTTATCACTGAGCCACCTGGGAAGACCCCCCTCATGCCATAATACTTTGATATTTTAAAAGTCACTCAAATTAATGAAACCATTTCCTATTTGCCAAGCTCTTATGCTTTACATGTCTTATCCCACTTAATCTCCAAGACTGCACAACGTTATTAGGTTCTATGCCAAAACCATGCAGCATGTGAGATCCTAGTTCCTCAACCAGGGATTGAACTGGCACTCTCAACATTTGAAGTGCAACGTCTTAACCACTAGGCCACTAGGGAAGTCTCCCTAAAACATTTTTCAAAATACGCTTTTCTACATTCATTGTCACTGTTGGGTAGAGAATTATGTTAAAAACTCCAAGGTCATGGAACTGCCTTCACGTGGGTCATAAGGATTTGCTGCCCTCCACAGGCAGACATTTCTCCCAAATACATGCTCTTTATAGACCAGGTAAGAGGGAAATTATCTTTGTTATTATTGGGAAAGCTATACCCATAAATGCCCCACAATTTTGAGATGGTATTGTCACCTGTACTCCTGAGGGACAGCTCAATTTTTTAAGTCTCTAAAATGGAGTCATTTTAGATAAGGTTTACCCTTCATTTATACATATATCACCAATTATTAAGTCACACTACCACTTTATTTCTCTATTTATAGCTTCCTCATCCTCACAATTGTCATTTATTAAAACAAATGCTGTGATAGGCATTTATTTAGTGCTATCTCATTCAACAATCACAATAAACCTTTACAGTATTAAGATCCTCATTTTATAGACTATGAAACTTAGAAAGACTATGCATTGCTCCCACAGCCATATGTCTGTTTAGTGAATATTAAATGAGATTCAAATTTAGACCTTTTCAACCCCAGTAACTATTTCCATTTTAGCATGTTTCAATGTGGAACCCATAAGATTAAATATATATTGTTTATCTATTTATCAAATATTGATAGAGTATGTACTGCATGCCAGACTGTGATGTATGCACTGGTATTTCAGCAATAAGTGGTCCAAACAATGTCTCTGTCTTCCTGGTTTTGACACATAGGAGCCAGATAACACACATAAATAAAAAGGATAACTTCAGCTATGGTTTAGTGTTATATTTCAGTTATCAGTTGCTGCATAATGAATCTCTCCAACACAAAAAGGGCTTAAAACCATGATTATTTTGTATATTTCATGAATCTGTGGGTAGAATGGACAGATATTCTGGTCTTAACTAGGCTCACTCATAAGGCTGGCCCCAACTCACACATCTGGGTACTGGTACCACCTGTCAGCTGGCCTTATCTCTCCATTAGAGAGATAAATGAGCTCCTCTTTAGAACTTAGCCTGGACCGCCTGACATAAGGGATGGAGCAAGAGAAGAAAAACAGAAGGTGTTGATTCTGGCTAGTCCATCCTGAGATGCTTCGTTCAAGCTTCCTATCAAAAGAAACACTAAAAATAATATTTATATATAGATATAAATGTAAATCCATACATATGGATTAATAGGCAAAGATTTCTAGAGTTTTGGAGAAATACTAGAATGCTGAAATTTGGCTGAAATCACAAATACTAACCCATCATGCAATATACAGCTAGGATAAGTGAAAGAATCTTCATAAAAGTAGATTAAAAATACTTTTCACCCTGCTCTTCTCCACCCTCCCAGTTTGTCTCATCACTTCCAGGACAAGAGAGTTTCTTTTTAAAGCAATCAGAATACCTCTTTAGAAACTCTATTACATTTTGTCTTTCTAAGTCCAATTAAAATTATAATTGCATGAGAGCTACTGGGTGGGAATCAAGGTAGGAAAGAAACCAGGAGAGACACTACAGCAGCCTGAAAATAAGGCCACCTCACATAAAGGGCTATAGAAGGGGTTTGTGCTGTGGGAAATGGGTATCACAGCTCCCCGAGCACCAGACCCATCCACAGAGTCAGAGAGCAGGAGTGCAGCCCCAAAAGATCCTAGCAACAATCATCTAGATGTAAGCCTGCCCGTTTGTGAGCAGCAGGATGATGGCATCACACAGCTCCATCACTCAACCATTACCCTTGGGACACACTGGAAGTATGCCTGCAGGCAAAGAATCAAGACAGAGGGAATAGACTGGAAGACAGGGGAAAATCATTCAGTATCTTAAGTAAGAAAAACAAAACCTCTTCTCTACCTAGTAAGGGGTAGACATGCTCATCTGTCACATGTTTTTAATCACGTCTTTTCTCAGACATTCAAGATGCACACATACAGGCTGTCATACATTTTTATGACTCAGAGAAGGACACTGAAGTTGAGTCCCTGGCAAAGAAGGATAGGGGTACTAAATTTTTAATAGAAAATATTGGAAGAACAATTCTGCAGAAAGAATTGTCTTGAGAACTGATTAATGCTTAAAGTTTTACCTGTATTTGTGAAATGTTAAAATGTGAATTTTATCTTTGAATAAAGCTTGATTCATATAGAGTTCTGGGTAGTTCATATATACTGCTGCTTCTTTGTCTGATAATCGTAAAAACTTACCAAAGTGATTGTAATCATAATCTGACCCCAACCCAACACAAACAATACACTACATGAAACGGGGCGGGCGGGGGGGAATTTCATTTATTTGTGGTTAGAAACTATAATTGGATTTGGCATTTCCCTAGGAAACCAAAAACTCAGTTTTGCCTAATTTTGAATCAATCAGTAGTCCTTTTAGTAAAAAGGGTGAAGGGTTTCATTAGAGACCACTGTGTGTCATTTAATCAGCAAATGCGTATACACATTTGAGAACATTAACTAGAAATATATAATCATCATTGTAGGAATTCAGTTACTTTTTGGACTCAGTTTGGTTGCAGATAAATTTTCATTGATAATTTTAATTATAAGTCAGAAATGTTTATTTTTGAAGTAAACAGATATCTCTTAATATCCTTCATGTTCAAGCTGTGTACCATCACAGAACACAATATAGCAAGGTAAGAATATGGTGTTTCACCTCTGCAAGTGTTACCAGATCAGGTCTTCTGCTCACTACTCAAAAATCAATCTTCAAGAAGTAAAAATGTTGATAGGAAGAAAAGTTGCTTTAATCAGAATTCTGGCCATCTAGGGGAGAAGGTGGACTCATGTCCATCAGTGTCCCCCAAAAACCACCTCCAAAGATTCTGCTGGGCCATGAAAGTTTTTAAAGAGTAACAAGTAATTTCAGCTAATCATTGACATGGAAGGTCAGAGTCATTGCCATCTCCCATTGTGTGCAGGCTTGTCACTTTTTGTGTTCTTTAGATATTGTCTTCTTCACATAGTTTGTGAGATGGATGAAGGGGAAGCTGGAGAAGAGATCTGGCATGGATTAATTATTTATTCTTCATTTCTACCACTTTGATCTGTGGGAAGCATCAACATCTTAGGCAAAGTATGGCATGATGAAAGGATTTGGAAGGTGTGTTTGGGATGAAGATGAGTAGAGCATGGGGGCAGCTGGTTTAAGGTTAGTGACAGACAAAGGGGCCACTGCAGGGAGCTCTTTCCTGCCAAAAGCTTCTTACACAAGCTATTTATAAGCCTTGAAATCCGTTTGCAATTTAATTGATTGGAAATGTTTAAGAATTGTCATTGTATAATTTTTGTTTGTTTTTTACATTTGTGAAAATGTATAATCCTCTCCTGTTGCATGTGGGAGTCCTGTGGAGTAGACCTTGGGTGGTTATTTGTGCCCTCACTTGGATCTTTCCTCCCGTGAATGCTGGGAGGAATGCTGAGATGCTGAATGCTGAAAACCCGATGTCAGCATTTCAGGTTTTCTCAATATGTTGGCAGTCTTGAGAAGTGATGGAGGAGGCAGACTAAGCCCAGGGTACCTGATGCTGTTTTGTTGTTTTTGTCTGTTTTCAGCTTGAGAACAGGCTGCTGCTGCTAAGTCCTTCAGTCGTGTCCGACTCTGTGCGACCCTATAGATGACAGCCCACCACGGTCCGCCATCCCTGGGATTCTCCAGGCAAGAACACTGGAGTGGGTTGCCATTTCCTTCTCCAATGCATGAAAATGAAAAGTGAAAGTGAGGTCGCTCAGTCGTGTCCGACTCTTCGAGACCCCGTGGACTGTAGCCTACCAGGCTTTTCCGTCCATGGGGTTTTCCAGGCAAGAGTACTGGAGTGGGATGCCATCGCCTTCTCCGAGAACAGGCTAGTGAATGGCAAATAAGAGTCTGTATGCCCTATAATATCATGACTCCTCATCGACATTATTACCAGTCATTTCTATGAGTTTTCTTGGGGTCTAAGTAATGGGAGCTCAGAAATACAGACAAATTCTCTCCCTTTTCTTCTTTTATGGTCCCAAGCCATGGCTTCTGCTGACAAGGAAAGCTTTTTATTTTGAGCACGGCTGTCCTCTCCCTGTGATGAGCGCTACTGTGGACATTGTGTGTTGGGGAAGGGACTCTGCTTTAGGACACATGAGAGTGGAATGGTCCCTTACCATCTGGTGAAACCTTAGTCTGAGTTTCAACAGGAATAGGATTAAGTGACCTCAACCTATCCCTCAATCTATGTGTCATTCAGTTTGAGCAATACTTGTCAACAGCCCAGCTCAAAAGGTAAAGCACCAAGATCACACCACTACCTTTCTAACTCCTCATCCGCAAAGCTTGGAGTCCAGTCTTACTCGTGGCTCACCCTTGCTAAGGATACCTGAAAACACAAATGTGACACTGCACTCCTTCTCGGGTGAGACTTGAACCCCACCAAAACTCAGATTGGAGGCCTGAACCCAGGGGACTCAAGCCCACTGTCTTTTAACTGAAACTGCTCACCTGGTGTCAGGACTTACTGAAACTCAGGTTCTTTTGTCTTGAAGCAGAAAAAAATCAGTGTGAGTCAAAGCAATAGGTAGAGAGTGACTTTGTTAGCATAGGATGCTTATTAGCATAGTGGGCAAGCAAGGGAGCACAGCCCTGAGAACACACAGGGCTACACTTTTATAACCAAAGAAAAAGTAAGGAGGGGAGAAGACCACCTTCATTTTCATTTTTGAGTGGGTGTCAAAGCTTACATAATTAGTTTCCCCTTTGACTACACAGTCTCACTGGGACAGTCATGAGATATTTAAATCATATATTAACAAAGGAGTGGTGATAAACACTAAAATATGGCAATTTATCCCAAGTTTCAGCACAATGCTCCCTTTCACCTAGTTTCTTTCCACTTTTGCCTATGTTTCTGTCTTGGCTACATCTAGAATGTTACTCTTCAAGGACCATTAACTCCCTGGCTTCACCTTATGACATTCAGACCTTGTATCTATTTTCTTCTGTTTTGACTATCAGGATTTGTGGCTTGAGTGTGCCAGGTGCTTGAATGTACTTGGTCTTCCTTCAAGGCAGAGTAGATTGTTGGTAGGTTACTAGATTATTTTCTTGAGTGTCATTAGCTTACAACAGTCTCTCACACTCCCTTAAAATTTCTTTTTATCATTAATTCCTAGTAGGATTTCTAAACTATTGAATTATCCTACTCTATCCCTAGCAAAGGTAATAAAGTAATGCAGTGACATCACACAGTAGTGAAAATGATTGAAAGCTACTCACATCAACATGGATGAGTTTCAGGAACACTGAGAAAAAGAAGAAAGACTCAGAAGTCTCTAGCACACACTTCTTTTATATGAATTTTCCAAACTAAATAATATATTGGACAAATTAAGTATATAGCACTTAAACATATATTAAGCAAACAAAAATACTGTTAAAATAAATATGTAGAAGTAAAATATGAAGAAAATAAATGGGAATGATTGGAAAACAGTTCAGGGTTTGGTCATTCTCCAGACAAACTAATGCTCAGACCTGGGCTCCCAGGAGCTTTCGGGCTATGAGTAATGTATATGTTCTCCCCTGAAGCAGGGCAGTCACTTTTCCTTACTCACTTTTCAAATCTATATATGTATTCATTATTTCTACACTATATTCCAAAGTTTTTTAAAGGGCAAAAATTATAGAAAATAAATCTGAAATATAATACAAATGATGAGCAATTAAACTAATGCAAAATATTGCTTTTTAAAAAGAAAATATTTAAATTCCAAACTCCCAGTTTATCCCCCCCCCCACTTTTCCCCTTCAGTTACCATAAATTTGGTTTCTATGTCTATGGGTCTGCTTCTTTTTTATAAATAAGTTCATTTATATCATTATTTTTAGATTACATATATAAATAATATCCTACAATTTCTGTCTTTCTCTGTCTGACTTACTTCACTTAAAATATACATGCTCAGTTCAGTTCAGTTCAATTCAGTCTCTCAGTCATGTCCGACTTTGTGAACCCATGAGTTGCAGCACACCAGGCCTCCCTGTCCATCACCAACTCCTGGAGTTCACTCAAACTCACGTCCATCAAGTCAGTGATCCCATCCAGCCATCTCATCTTCTGTTGTCCCCTTTTACTCCTGCCCCCAATCCCTCCCAGCATCAGAGTCTTTTCCAATGAGTCAACTCTTCACATGAGGTGGCCAAAATACTGGAGTTTCAGCTTTAGCATCATTCTTTCCAAAGAACACCTAGGACTGATCTCCTTTAGGATGGACTGGTTGGATCTCCTTGCAGTCCAAGGGACTCTCAAGAGTCTTCTCCAACACCACAGTTCAAAAACATCAATTCTTTAGTGCTCAGCTTTCTTCACAGTCCAACTCTCACATCCATACATGACTACTGGAAAAACCATAGCCTTGACTAGACGGACCTTTGTTGGCAAAGTGATGTCTCTGCTTTTATATATATAAAGTTGGCTTCCCAGGTGGTGCTAGTGGCAAAGAACCTGCCTGCCAATGCAGCAGGCATAGGAGATATGGGTTCATTCCTTGGGTTGGGAAGATCCCCTGGAGGAAGGCATGGCAACCCACTCCAGTATTCTTGCCTGAAGTATCCCACAAACAGAGAAGCCTGGTAGGCTACAGTCCATAGGGTTGCAAAAAGTCAGACACAACTGAAGCAACTTAGCATGCATGCATATATATAAAATAACCAACAAGGACCTACTCTGTAATAGAGGTCTCCATCCTTTTTGGCACCAGGCTCGAGTTTCATGGAAGACAGTATTTCCATGGACAGAGGGAAGGCTTAGGGATGATTCAAGTGCATTACATTTTTGTTCACTTTATTTATATTATTATTATATTGTGATATACATTGAAATAACTGTACTACTCCCCATAGTGCAGCACCAGTGGGAGGCTTGAGCTTAGTTTCCTATATCTAGATGGTTCCATTTGGGGGTGATAGGAGACAGTGACACCCAAAGTGTATTGCTTGTGTCCAAATGAAGCTTCTCTTGAGTGCCTGCTACTCACCTCCTGTTAGGCAGCCCTGTTCCTAACAGACCACAGACCAGCACTGGTCTGTGACCTGGGGTAGACTGCTCTATAGAGCAGGGAGCTATATTCAACATTATAATAACCTTTAAAGGGAAAGAATCTGAAAAAGAATATATATATATATATATATATATATATATAAAATTGTTAATTAAAAAATAAAAAAGGAGGAAAGAAAGATAAAAAGAGGGGAAAAATGGGATTTTAAAAGATTAGGCTTAAAAAACAGATTTTAGCCTGCAAAGAAAAAGAACTGGAGCAGAATTTTTGCAACAACTGCAAGTAATTTTTGTTGTTTTTATTGTTACTGTTATTGTTGTCATTTAGTCTGTGCTGTGGGTTGTGTTACAGACAGTGCTGTAGAATGACTGGGCCTCTCTCTTTTCCACTAGCTGTATTATATGTCTGCTTGATGTTGCCATTAGGGAACGGTGGTTTATGTGGCCAGTTCTAGATGCCTATAACAAAGGTCAAGAAAAACCAACACATTATTGCTGAGCTTCCTGGCCTTTTGATGTGCTAGTTGGGCTTTCTGTGTTGTCCATTTTGTCTTATTGTACTCTGATTTTCCTTTCTTGTTTATTTGAGGGAATACATACAAGATAACATGAGTATGTTGGCAGAATGACAGCCATAGTGGAATTTAGCACAAGTTTATGTAAAAGACATCTAGCCACGTAGGAGAAAGAAAAGGGACTTCTGAAATACAACAAAGTGTGTAAGCTTATTATTTTTACTTGGAAAAAATTACTCCAAGGTTGATGGCTTACAGATGTGATGAAGAGGTTGGCAGAATAGATTGGGCAGTCTTATAGGACTTCATTGTGAGAAATAGTCAAAATATCAGGACCTTGAGATTTTTATCTCCTGACACATAGAGGTATGGAACAAAGACCAGAAGAAAACATTTCTTTTAATGCCCTACTATGAAATCTCCATGATTTATAACTTATAACATACTGTGTAACTTGTAACATACTTATAACATCCTGTGTAAAAAGCAGCCCTAGGTCACATGAATATATTTCCTTTTATTAAGATGAGCTGAGTAGGTCAATGAAATATTTCCAAAACCTGTCATAAGTATCCTAGTTATTGTCAGTAGTATTCCAGTTGTAGTGTTGCCCTACGTCCTCCACAAAGGCCACTACCAATTTCCTACAACCTGCCAACACTACTGTTCCAGTGGCATCATTGTCCTAGGAACATAATATGAGTGGTATTTACTAGAGTTGTGCAGAGGGGTGGCCTGGGCCCCTGAGCACCATCTTATAAAATGTAATGAATGCGGTGTATCTAGGAAAGCTCAAACCCTACAGAATACTGTGTATTCCACAAAGTGTGATGGGTACAGCTGTTAAATGTGTTGAAATCAGCCCTAACTTCCATGTGACTATGCAAAAGATAGGGTCTTTGAATAGCTGATTAAAGCTAAATGAAGTCATTAGGATAGAGACCTGACCCAAAAGAACTGGTTTCTTTATAGAAAAGGAAGAGACACCAGAGCGTGCTCTCCCTTTCCATGCATGATGAAAAAGCAGGCCATGTGCGCATAGTGAGAAGACAGCTACTACCAGTTAAGGGAAGAAGCCTTAGAATGACACCTACCTTGCTGGTTCCTGGACCTTGGGCTTCCAGCCTCCAAAGTGATGAGAAACAAACCTCTGTCATTTAACCCTCACTCCAACCCTAAGACTACAGTTTTTGTTATGACATTGTGAGAATAAAACAGGAACTTAAACTCTTGAGTGCAAAATTTTACTAGTGATTTTATTTATATTTAGAGTGCTACCCTTCCTATTCCTCTCCATGTATATTTGTATCCTGAAAATCCATGTCAGGTGATCTCTCTTCCACAGTGCCTTTCTTCATCTTTCATTGTATGTCATCCTGCTAGCAACTGAAATTAATAGCATGTTTTCACCAGTCATAACTTATGTTCCAGTGATCTGTATATGTAATTATGAGCATTATCACTATTCCTGTTGTTATCCTGTCAGTAAAAGGCAGCTGCTGAGAACAGAAACTTTTCTTTCCTTCATATTGAATATATTGTCAAGTTTTGTCAGTCCTGTGTCAACATATTCCTTGAGATTGAGCATGTTGCCTTAGACCCAGCCCCATCTGTTGAATTTTAACTACATCACCTGTCACTTGGACAATATCAGTAGCTTCCTAGACACAGTTGTCTTCCACCACTCTAGTTTCCTTATAGGCTAATCTTTTCATAGAAGCTATTGTAATCTTTTTAAAATGTAAGTCATATAGCATCACTTATCTGCTTAGCCACCAATACCACCATCTTGCTGCAAGTCACAGTAAAAAAAATCAAAGGTTGTCCTAAAAAGGATCATTTAACTTATCTTGTTTGGTCATTTCAGAAGTGAAGGACTGAGAGTGTTGGAGTGGGCAAGAGTCTTCCCGAGTCACATTCAACATATCAGCTGCAGAACTGGGACTGTGCCTATCGCCAGTGCCAATCATTTATCACACCACATGGGGTACACTGTTTCCTTTTAGTAGGGATGAAAGAAAGGCAATCTTTGTGAAAGCAGAGATTCACAGAAGGAAATGCCTGGTTGGAGGACAGAAATTTGTGACAAATAATATCTTTTGTCCTGGCTTCCAAGAATCTATCTGAAAGAATGAGTTTCCATTATATGTGTTTTTCATTGCAAATTAATCTGTATGTTTCATGCAAATTATAGCTATGATTAATAAATAGCACATTAAATCCATTTGTTTATTCACTTCTCAAATATTGTTGTATATCTCCTAAATCCCAGTCATCATTGTAGGATTATAGAAAAGTAGTTACCAAAATACACACATATGTATAAATTCAGTTAAATAAAATTATAAAAGTTAATTGGTTTAGAACTATTATATGAAAGAAATCAAAACTGAAAAATTAGTTATTTACATCTGTACAATGTACAAAAGACAGACACTGTACAGAAACTTCAGTAAAGCATGGAGTATGTCAGATCCAAATAAGTGTGAAAAGTAAAATCAAATAGGGAGGAGCTAGGAATAATTTGGGGGTGGAAAAAAAAAGATGTAATTTAGGTTGAGGATCCAGGAGAGTTTTCCTTGACAAGTTCAGTCATTTGACTACAAATCTGAAAGAAATGAAGGGGTGATCCACTTGGGTACATGAGAAGGAACAGCTGGCAGAGCAGAGTCAGTGTGAAGGCCACGAGGCAGGAGTGTGTCTGAAGACAGGTTAGTCAGTGCAGGCAGAGCAGAATGAGCAACAGGGGATGCTACCAAGGTAGAAAGATACCAGGTCATGCCAAAAGTCAGGGGCTGGTGTGAGACCTCAGCTTTTTCTCTGAGATGGAAACTCTTGGAGGGCCTGAGCAGAGCAATGGTTCCAGGGTGAAACAGCAGCAAGGGAGAAGCAGAGGTACACTTTGAAGACAATTATAACAACCCAGGCAGTTGAAATGTGGGCAATTCTGAGTCACCTCCACACAGGTCCCATCTAATATCATAGACTGTCTGACTAAAAACTCACCTAATCTTGTCTAGGTAACCAACGAGACTAATACATCTTCCCCATTCCCTTGGAAACATGGCTCAGTTCAGTTCTCTTTCATTCAGCTACCTTGCAGGTGGGATGCTTGCCAATTATCACTATCTTCTTCAAAAATATTTTAGGCTAATTTTATTAATTGATTATTTTATGCATTAATTTATTGTGTAATCCAAACAAATATTATGTAAATAAATTAAACATGTGTACAAAAAGTCATTATTTATATGAAGACCACGTGAACATTTTTGAAAAACTGATAAAAAGAAGTGTGTTTTAAAATATTGAATTAGGTGAAGGAGATGATTTTAAAGACTAGGGAAAAGGAAAAATCTATAAAGATGCTTTACTCAGATTGTTTTAAAATCTATTTAAGTAGAATGTCTACTTTTAAGTAAACCAAACTAAATGCAAATATTGATAAAGATAAGTGCAATTGTTTTTAATTAAAATAAAATATATAAGCCTAACTCATTACCTCTAAATGATTCTTTAAATGTATATTTTCAATTATTAAACCTATAATCTCTACTCCTGATAGAGAGAAGGGTCCTATTAGAATATGTATAATGTCAAATAATTAAGGAAAACTATAAAAATTAAGTATTTGGAATTTTTATCTGAAAACAAACATAACAAAGAATAGTGACTGATACAATCTACAAAGCATAGAACTGTTGAAGCAAGTCTTTGCCATAGACTGTTGTGCTATATTCATATATGTTTTCTGTTCTGTTCAGTTGCTCAGTCGTGTCTGACTCTTTGCAACCCCATGAACCACAGCATGCCAGGCCTCCGTGTTCGTCACCAACTCCCGGAGCTTGTTAAGACTTATGCCCATTGAGTTGGTGATGCCATCCAACCATCTCATCCTCTGTCGTCCCCTTCTCCTCCTGCCCTCAATCTTTCCCAGCATCAGGGTCTTTTCAAATGAGTTAGCTCTTTCCATCAGGTGGACAAAGTATTGGAGTTTCAGCTTCAACATCAGTCCTTCCAATGAACACCCAGGACTGATCTCCTTTGGGATGGGCTGGTTGGATCTCCTTGCAGTCCAAGGGACTCTCAAGAGTCTTCTCCAACACCACAGTTCAAAAGCAGCTATTCTTAGACGCTCAGCTTTCTTCACAGTCCAACTCTCATATCCATACATGATCATTGGAAAAACCATAGCCTTGACTAGATGGACCTTTGTTGGCTATCTAGTAATGTCTCTGCTTTTCAATATGCTATCTAGGTTGGTCATAGCTTTTCTTCCAAGGAGTAAGCGTCTTTTAATTTCATGGCTGCAATCACTATCTGCAGTGATTTTGGAGCCCCCAGAAATAAAGTCTGACACTGTTTCCAATGTTTCCCCATCTATTTCCCATGAAGTGATGGGACCAGATGCCATGATCTTAGTTTTCTGAATGTTGAGCTTTAAGCCAATTTTTTCACTCTCTTCTTTCACTTTCTTCAAGAGACTCTTTTGTTCTTTTTCACTTTCTGCTAGAAGGGTGGTGCCATCTGCATATCTAAGGCTATTGATCTTTCTCCCAGCAATCTTGATTCCAGCTTGTGTTTCATCCAGCCCAGTGTTTCTCATGATGTACTCTGCATATAAGTTAAATAAGCATGGTGACAATATAAAGCCTTGACGTACTCCTTTCCCTGTCCAGTTCTAACTGTTGCTTCCTGACCTGCATACATATTTTTCAAGAGGCAGCTCAGGTGGCCTGGTATTTCCATCTCTTTCAGAATTTTCCACAGTTTATTGTGATCCACACAGATCACAAGGCTTGGCATAGTCAATAAAGAAGAAATAGATGTTTTTTCTGGAACTCTATTGCTTTTTCAATGATTCAGTGGATGTTGGCAATTTTATCTCTGGTTCTTCTGCCTTTTCTAAAACCAGCTTGAACATCTGGAAGCTTACGGTTCACGTATTGCTTAAATATATGTTTTAGATAACAGGAAATTGAACTTTAAGGCAGAATATCTGTGATTCACTCCATCCCCATAGAAATAGAGTCTAGCAAATATAAAAAATATGCAAAAATAAATTTGCCAATTAAAAAAAAAAAACTAGCCTGCTCCTCACAAATTTCCATAGTGTTTTGTGTCAGTATTGTGAATATTCAAATGATATATTAAAGCAATCTACAGATTAAGCACAATTAATATCAAATTACCAATGACATTCTTCACAGAATTGGAACAAAAACTTTTACAGTTTGAATGGAACACAAAAGACCCTGAATACCCAACATAATCTTGAGATAGAAGAACAAATCAGGAAGAATGAGGAGCCCCAACTTCAAACTATACTACAAAGCTGCAGTAATCAAGAGTATGGTACTGGTACAAAAATAGAAACATAGGAAAATGGTACCAGATAGAAAGCTCAGAGATAAACCCATGAACCTATGGTCACCTAATCTATGATTAAGGAGACAAGAATATACAATGGAAAAAAGACAGCATCTCCAATAAGTGGTATTTGAAATCTGGACAGATACATTAAAAGAATGAAATTAGAACACTACCTAACACCATAAACAAAAATAAACTCAAAATGGATTAAAAACCTAAATGTATGGCTAGACAGTATAAAACTCTGAGAGAGAAAAAATAAAAGGAAGAACATTCTTTGATATAAATTACAGCAAGATCTTTTTTGGCCCATCTTCTAAAATAATAAAAATAAAAGCAAAAATAAACAATTGGGACCTATCTGCAATGTGGGAGACCTGGGTTCAATTCCTGGGGTGGGAAGATCCCCTGGATGTTCCACTCTTGCTATTTTGGCCTGGAGAATGCCACGGACTGTACAGTCCATGTGGTAGCAAAGAGTTGGAAACGACTGAGCCACTTTCACTTTCACTTTCTTTGGGACCTAATTCAACTTTAAATCTTTTGCACAGCCAAGGAAACCATAAACAAGATGAAAGACAACGTTCAGAATGGGAGAAAATATTTTCAAAGGAAGCAATAGACAAGGAATTAATCTCCAAAATATATAAACAGCTTATGGAACTCAAGATAATAATAATAATAATAAGCAAACAATCTGATCAAAAAATGGGTGGAAGATCTTAATAGACATCTCTCTAAAGATGACATATGGATGGTCAAGAGACATGAAATGATACTCCTTATCACTAATTATTAGAGAAATGAAAATCAAAACTACAGTGAGTTATCACCTCATACTAACCAGAATAGCCACCATCAAAAAATCTACAAACATTAAATGCTGGAGAGGGTGTGGAAAAAAGGGAAACCTTTTACACTGTTGGTGGGAATGGAAAATGGTACATCCACTGCGGAGAATAGTATGGAGGTTCCTTGAAAAACTAAAAATAAAACTGCTATATGACCCGGAAATCCCACTACAGGAAACATACCCTAAGAAAACCATAATTCAAAAAGACACATGTACTCCAATGTTCACTGCACCACTATTTACAGCAGCCAGGACATGGAATCAGGCTAGATATCCATCAACAGATGAATCAGTTAAGAAAACATGGTGCATATATACAATGGAATATTTCTCAGTCATGAAAAAGAATGAATTTGAGTCAGTTCTAGTGAGGTAGATGAACCTAGAGGCTGTTACACAGAGTGAAGTAAGTTATAAAGAGAAAAACAAATATTGCGTATTAATGTGTGTGTATATACATATATATAATCTAGGAAAATTGTATTGATGAACCTATTTGAAGGGAAAGAAGGGAGATGCAGATATAAAGAATGGACTTGTGGCACCATAGGAGGAGAGAGTGGGACAGATGGAGAAAATAGCTTTGACATATATACACTACTATGTGTAAAAGTAATTGGTTGGTGCGATTTATAGATAACTAGTGGAAAGCTGCTATATGACACAGGAGCTCAAATCTGTGGTGACCTAGATGGGTGGAATGAGGGAGAAGGGTGTGGGGCAGGGTGGAGGAAAACAAAAGAGGTGAGGATATATGTATTATGGCTGATTCGTAATGTGGCACAGCAGAAACAGCATAACATTGCAAAGCAATTTTTCTCAAATTAGAAAAAGAATCTGATCACATCCCCCCAAAATGTGAAAACTAAGAATGCTTAGAATATAGAAAGAGATTCTTCAAAAGTTTTGTATTCAGTGTGTTTTATTGTATCACAATACTTAGGGAACATTATGACCTTTCACAGAGTCTAATTGAGATGTAATTACAGAAACTGTACAATAAGCGATGCAAATGGAGCATAGGTACTATACTCCCATTGCCATCTTCCTCTCTCATTTTTCTGGTGAATAGTTAAGTGTCTTTTATTGAATCAAATCCACCCTCTAACCTGGATACTTCCCTAACTCTAGCTACACAGTATCCCTGCTCGTTCAATGTTGTCCTCGGAATGTTTTTTTTTTTTTAATATCCAATAGAGTTATGTGAAATAGAGCATAAAAAGTAGGCATTGTACACAGAAAATAATAAGCATGTGATCAATAATAACTGCAGATGTAAATTTTTAAATAATTTTAATTATTTATTTTTTTGCTGCAGTCTTTAATTTAAAAATTTTAGGACAGACTGCCAGAGTGGAAGGTTGGGAGAGAATTGATATTATAGTTTTCTTATTTTCCAGAAAACCTTAGTATTGTTCTAAAGGCCTCCACCGATAGGGTGAGCCCCACCTTCATTGTTGAGGTTCATCCCCTTTACTTGATGTCAGTTGGCTGTAAATGTGGACCACCTCTTCAAAATACTTAGATTAATGTTGGATTAAACAGATGAATACTATAGTCTAATGAATTTAGCACATGAAACAGACCATCACATAATGTTAAGGCAGCCATACACAATATGTAAACAAATGGATGTGTAGATGTTGCTATTCCAATAAAACTTGACTTAGTTTGAATTTCATAAACTTTTCACATGTTACCTATTGTTTTTCCTTAAAACACTCCAAAATATACACACCATGTTTAGCTCACAGACAGATCATATAAATCAGGGAGTGTGCCAAATTTGTCCCAGTTGTTGACACCCTACTCCAAGACAATGCATTGCATGTGTTATCTACATTAATTATAAATATATTAAAATTTTATTTTAATCACATTGAGTGACATTAAGAGAGTATTTGATAATATGTCCAAACTCAGAGCAGTGTAATGCAGAAATCAAAGCATGGTCTTGGTTTCTGACATAGGCTATACTCTTAAACCAGGAGGTGCTTGTTGAGCATTTTAAAGCAATAGAAAATGTTTGGGAAGTCCCATGGACAGAAGAACTTAGAGGGCTACAGTTAATGGGGTTGCAATTGAGCCAGACATGACTGAGAGACTAAACAAAAATAACAAGAAAGTGTTTTGTGCATTTTCCCTATGAATTAAATGATATAAAGAAAAAAATTAAAAGCAGGTCTGTAGACAGAATAAACACTAAGCAAAAGATAGTTATTGTTATTGTCAGTGATAGCATCTTTTGGCCTTATTGTGGCCAAAACACTGGTTATGTAATTATCAGTTTTGGCAATTTAATGACCTAACAATGCAAAAGAAACATCATTCAGAAAGAAAAGTAGTATTTCATACAAAATACATAATCAAAAATATTCTTAAGTTGAGACATAATTTTCCCCTAGAGAAGGGAATGGCAACCCACTTCAGTATTCTTGCCTGGAGAATTCCATGGACAGAGCATTCTGGTGGGCTCCATGGAGTCTCAAAGAGTTTGACACTTCCAAATGACTGACACATACATACACATTTGTAACTGAGCAAATAATATTTTCAAAGTAGAAAAGATATGATCTTCATTAGTAGTGCCTTCATTTATTCCATATATCTACTTGAATTCTCCCAAGTCTCTTAAATCAAGCAAAATCTAAAATATGTATTTTTTCAGTTCCCAACCTTTACCTGTCTTCCAACAGCCCCTTTCTTCTGCACTTTTAATCTTTAGATAGTACTATCCGAGTTCTTGTACTTGTGCCATGCAGTGGGCCAACACTCCCCTTGAGAATACCTGTGAGAGAAAAATAAACTTCCTTCCACTGATTCTATTTAAAATGAAATCTCATGTGCACATATTCTTAATAACTACATTCTTGTATAAATAAATTTTTCTACACAGTTAAAGAATCATTTTCTTCTTCCATAAATTTGACCATTTCAGCACTGACAATTTTATTAATAGGTAAATAATGTCCTCTATGATACTTAAATAATCTATCACGGTATTTTAGCATTCATTTTTAGTCTCCCTCTCATCTATTTGAAATTTTTATATGAGTCTCAATTTCCACACATTACCTTCTTAAACTCCTGAGACATTGCAAATTGAATTTCTCCTTCTGAAATGAATGACAGTTTGGTATTGACATTAAAATTCTCCTTCCTTTCAAAACTCTCCATAATCTGTGTCTTCTACAAAGGCCTTGCACTCCAGCAACTCCTGTAGACTTCAGCACCCTCCTTTGTGCTCCACACCATCTTCCTTCACATCAGAGTTCAGTTCAGTTCAGTTCATTTGCTCAGTCGTTTGCGACTCTTTGTGACCCCATGGACTGCAGCATGCCAGGCTTCCCTACCATCACCAACTCCCAGAGCTTGTTCAAACTCATGTCCATCAAGTCAGTGATGCCATCCAACAATCTCATCCTCTGTCAATCCCTTCTCCTGCTTTCAGTCTTTCCCAGGAATAGGGTCTTTTCTAAGGAGTCAGTTCTTTGCATCAGGTGGCCAAAGTATTGGAGCTTAAGCTTTAGTATCAGTCTTTCCAATGAATATTCAGGACTTATTTCCTTCAGGGTTGATAGGTTTGGTCTCCTTGCCGTCCAAGATATTCTCAGAGTTTTCTCCAATACTACAGTTCAAAAGCATCAATTCTTCTGTGCTAAGCTTTCTTTTAGTCCAACTAAAAGACTTTCTTTTAGTCACATCCATATATGACTACTGGAAAACCCATCACAATTGTGCCTAAAATAAGATTTGCACTCAGCCATTCAGTCACGTCTCTTTGCAGCCTCATGGACTACAGCCTTACAGTCTCCTCTGTCCCTGGGATTCTCCAGGCAAGAATACTGGAGTGGGTTGCCATTTCCTTCTCCAGGGGATCTTTCTGCCCCAGGGATCAAACACCGGTCTCCTGCATTGGCAGGCAGATTCTTTACCATTGGACCATCTGAGAAGCTCTAAAAGAAGATTCACCCAAGGCTTAAAAAAATTAGCCAATATTAATTAAACAAAGACCTGTTGCTACCAAACCCTATGTGAAGTTGAACTGAATTGCCACCTGTGAGGATTAGCTCAGCTGTCATTCAGCAAGCACAGTGTAAAGCATCGACATTTGTCAAGTTTTAAAGGATCATAGCCAAAATTACTGCTTATTTTCTCTTTCTGTACATGTGTATTGCTTCTATAAACCACAGGCTCATGGGACTGTTACCGGTCCTTGTCTTCAAGTTCTTTGGAGGTCATTTAAAGTATATTTTATGTCATGCTACATGTGTCAGTTCATTTCAGTCACTCAGTCGTGTTTGACTCTTTGTGACCTCATGGACTGCAGCATGCCAGGCCTTCCTGTCCATCACCACCTCCCAGAGCTTGCTCAAACTCATGTCCATCAAGTTGGTGTTGTCATCCAACCATCTCATTCTCTGTTGCCCCCTTCTCCTCCAGCCTTCAATCTTTTCCAGCATCAGGGTCTTTTCTAATGGGTCAGTTATTTGCATCAGGTGGCCAAAGTATTGGAGTTTCAGCTTCAGCATCAGTCGTTCCAATGAATATTCAGGACTAATTTCCTTTAAGGTTGACTGATTTGATCTCCTTGCTGTCCAAGGGACTCTCAAGAATCTTCTCTAACACCACAGTTCAAAAGCATCAGTTCTTCAGTGCTCAGCTTTCTTTATAATCCAACTCTCACATCCATATATGACTCCTGGAAAAACCATAGCTTTGACTAGACAGACCTTTGTTGGCAAAGTAATGTCTCTGATTTTTAATATGCTACATGTGTCAGTCCACACCAAATTATACTCTAAAGGTGATGGCAATCATCTCAGATTTAACTGCTCCAAGAGAGATGGGGTGGTGAATATTTAGATCTCTCTTACATACTAGTATTCTATTTACTCTAGCTTGGATAATTGTCATTTCCACATATACCTTGTTAGCTTTATATTTAAGAGATTAACCAGAGTTCCCCAAAGTTCATTTTGTATATGTCATATAGTCAATATTTAGCCAGTCCATGCCATACATGCCCCCTAGTTTGGGCAAAGATTCATATACTCTTCTAAAGTGATGGAGTGTTAGGAGACAATGCTTACTGTTTTTAATAGCTGACTCTTGAACAAAGTGGTTTGAACTGTGTGGTTTCACATATGGATATTTTCAGTAGTAAATATTAGAGTACTATATGGTCCAAATTATACTTGGATTAACCCTCATATTGTTCAAGGGCCAATTGTATATATAAATTATTGGACATTGAAAAACCAAATGAAATTGAATAAAAATATAACTACTTGCATTTCTATTATTTGTTTTTATTGTCAAAATGAATTTTATTGTGAACACATTATAATATTAGCTCTTTACTGCTCATTTTTTTCTATATGCTTTTCTAGTAGTTTTCTTAGGTTCTCTCCTCAGACACTTCTTTTTATCACACGTATTGTCTTTTCATTATATCTTTTTTTTTTTTTTTCCAGATAGTGGAGGTATAATCACCTTTCTGGAATTTTCTACACACTTTTAAAATTTTTTATCTTTTTATTTATCCTGTAAAATCTTTGCAAACTATAATTTCAAATTGATTTAGAATTTTACAGTAATGAAAACTGTACTATAAACATTATGAAATGTTATACTTGTTTCATACAGATATTTGATTAACAAAAAAGTTATTAGTCTATCTAGTCTAAGCATATATTGTAAGAATTAGTTCAATCTAGAAAACAAAGGAAAACATTTTGGAACAAGCATCTCCATGATATCAAAGTAAAGGTTAATCTTTATCAATTTATTCGGACTCTGACATTATTAAATCAATGTTGATTTTTCCAAAGCAGAAATGTCAAGTTACCCTGATCTACAGTGAGATGGTTAAGACTGAAATGCAGACCAAATGGAGAAACTCCCATAATTTGTGTGTCACAGAAAAAAACTCATAATTCAGTTTGGAAATATATACTGCTGACAGTATGAAATAAATTGTCAAAAGACAATCAGGGATTCTAGAAAAAAATCTAAATAGCTCACACAATATATGACTTTCATTATTGTCAGGTCTCACCAAGTTAGAAAGCAAAGTAAACCCACTTGTTTGTATGTGTGCTCCTTTTAAAAATATTAAATATCATAAATACTTTATAGGCATTAATATTTCAATAGAATAAAAGACATTAACATATATAAAAATTTCAAATATTTTAAAGTGGCTTTACATATCATTTGATATACTGACTGAAACAGTGATTATTAAAATAAGAATTACCAAAAAGTTTCTACCTGTCAACATTCTTCAGAGATAAGAAGTGTTATGGATATAATTGTAATCTCATTAATTCAGACTATTAACTTCTGAATATTTTGTTAATGTTTTAAGAACAGCAGAATATTTTCCATACTAAACAAATTCTATTTGTGGAGTTTGTCTTTGATCATTCTTTAAAAGTAAAATATGAAGGCAATTGATTCTTGAAGTGAAGAGATAAGCATCTTTTCTTTAAAGGTAGAGAGGATTGTCTGATTAGATACTTAAATAGCATAAAAATAGAAAATAATCTCTGAAGTGTGTTGATTGAAAGCTATAAATAAATATAGAGGATCAATGTTTGAATTAGGTGGTGCACCTATCACAACCTTTATATTTGCAATGAGTAAAAGCCTATGCAAATTAGCATAAAAGTAAATGTGAAGACATAGCACATCGCAAGTGAGTGCCGTATCCCCCAGCTCCTGGATCCACCAAGTCTCAGCACAGCTCTCTTGGGCTGTTCCAGGCACGTTGCAGCCTCCCACTTGTGTCACAAGCTGTCTGTTTTACTTTCTAGTGGCTCTCCTCACAACCAGGACGATCTACCCAGCTCATCAGCAGAACCCAGAGTGCAGGAGATGGGTGCCCACCAAGGGAAACAGAACTTGCTGGGTCACTTACTTAGCTTCATGGTCTATGGTGAAAAAATGTAAAGTATGCATGGGCTCTGCAGGAGGCCCCCAAAGGAAGTAAGTGTCATTTGCCATAGCTTATAATGCTCCCTTATCAGGTTTTCCCTTCCTTGTCTCATTCTCCTCTTGAATATACTTCAAGGAATCACTTCCCAAATATTGTGTCGAAGGCCATGTTTCAGGCTCTGCTTTCAGTGGGATCTGAGGATACAGGACACAGACCTCTCTCCCAAATTTCAGCAAGTACTTAGGGGCTTGCAGGACATGAAGAATGCATTACTCCCTCACAGGTGTTCTCTGTTATGTCCACTGGGGGGGCGGGGGGGGGGGGGGAAAGCACCATCTAAAAATTGACCACTGTGTTTTGTTCTGCAGAAAGGCTGAGGACTCAAACCCAGGACATAGCCTCTCAGGTAACTCTGAGGGACTGCTCCACAGAGCAGAGACAAGATGTATAGGGGGTTTTGCAACAACAGGTGGTTGAAACATCAAAAGATTACAGCTAATTAAAGAAAATTAGATATCTTGGATCTTCCCAGGTGGTGCTAGTGGTAAAGAACCCATATGCTAGTGCAGGAAACATGAGACATGAGTTCGATCCCTGCATCAGGAATATCCAATGGAAGAGAACAAGGCAAGCCACTGCATTTATTCTTGCCTGGTCAATCCCATGGACAGAGGAGCCTGGTGAGCTACAGTCCATAGTCCATAGCGTCACAAAGAGTCAGACAAGACTGAAGTGACTTAGCACACACACGCAAACACACCGATATCTTCAGTTAAGGAATTTAACACTTTTCTATGTATGGGGCATTGCAAGAGTTTGGGCTCATCAAAATAGTTCTTTTGATATGCATCTCAGCTATCTGGGGTGTATATCCTCTGTTTTCACACCCTGTTATCTCAGTGTACACCACTGGGAGCAGCTGAGTGACTAATGACTTTATGTTCTAGCGTCCTTTGTTTACTGATATGGCAGTTAACAATCTTAGTCTACACATATCATCTCCCTCTCTTGAGTTCTCTGTCCCTATGTCTTTTTATTTCCTTTCTTTCTTTTTTCTTTTTTTTTTCAGAAGCTCAGCAGTTTAATTCTGTTTTTTGGCTTGTTTATCTTCTCTAAATCTATACATTCAAGATCTCATCATCTAGCACAGGCAACTTATAAACACATTATCCTAAACGAGGACAACTTTGCCATGAGAAGAATGTTTGTTAACTATTATCTTTTTAATGTGTTCATAAATAAGTAGTATTTTAAAGGTAGAACTTGTTTATATTTATCAGACGACTTTATTCCCTTCCTATGCCAGGAGATATATGCCATATTTTTAAAAATTATTTAATTGTGGTGGAGCAGTGGCTGCATGGTGCTGGAGTGACTTTGAGGAGATATCCCATGTCCAAGGGCAAAGGAGAAGCCCCAGCAAGATGGTAGGAGGAGTGAAATCAAATTTAGACTCAAATCTCATACCTGCCAGAAACACTCTGAGGGCTCAAATATACCTTGTGCACACCAGGACCCAGAGATTCCACAGAGACTGAGACAGAACTGTGTTTGAATGTCTCCTGAGGAGGAATGGGTCAGCAGTGGACTGCTGTAGGGGCAGGGGCTCTGGGTGCAGTAGACCTGGGTATGGCATAAGCCCTCTTGGAGGAGGCCACCATTAACCCCCTCATACAGCAGCCAGAACTTACACAGGACTGGGGACACAGACTCTTGGAAGGCACAAACAGAAGCTTGTGTTCACCAGAACCCAGGAAAAAGGAGTAGTGACCCAAGAGGACCTGATCCAGACTTGCCCATGAGTGTCCAGGAGTCTTCTATGCAGGTGTGGGTCAGTAATGGCCTGCAGCCGGGTTGGGGGCATTGAGTGTAGCAGTGTGTGCATGGGACCTTTTGAAGGAGGTCACCATTATCTTCATTAACTCCACCATAGTTTGGGCTTAGGTCAAATAACAGGGAGGAAACATAGCCCCACCCACTAACAGAAAATTGAATTAAAGATTTACAGAACATAACCCCTACCCATCAGAACAGGACCCAATTTCCCCCTCAGTCTCTCCCATCAGGAAGCTTCCATAAGCCTCTTATCCTTCTCCACTAGAGGGCAAACAGACTGAAAACCACAATCACAGAAAACTACCCAATCTGAACACATGGACCACAGCCTTGTCTAACTCAATGAAACTATGAGCCATGCCATATAGGGCCACCCAAGAGGAACAGGTCATGGTGGAGAGTTCTGACAAAACGTGGTCCACTGGAGAAGGGAATGGAAAATCACTTCAGTATTCTTCCCTTGAGAACCCCATGAACAGTATGAAAAGAAAAAAAAAAAAAAAAAGGACACTGAAAGATGAACTCCCCAGGCTGGTAAGTGCCCAGTATGCTACTGGAGATCAGTGGAGAAATAACTCCAGAAATAATGAAGAGATGGAGCCAAAGCAAAAGCAACATCCAGTTGTGGATGTGACTGGTGATGGGAGCAAGGTCCAATGCTGTAGGTCCATGAATCAAGGTTAAATTGGAAGTGGCCAAACAGGAGATGGCAAGAGCGAACATCGACATTCTAGGAATCAGTGAACTAAAACTAAACTCAGCATTCAGAAAACTAAGATCATGGCATCTGGTCCCTTCATTTTATGGCAAATAGATGGAGAAACACCAGAAACAGTGACAGACTTTATATTTTTGGACTCCAAAATCACTGCAGATGGTGACTGCAGCCATGAAATTAAAAGACACTTGCTCCTTGGAAGAAAAGTTATGACCAACCTAGACAGCATATTAAAAAGCAGAGGTTTACTTTGCAATAAAGGTCTGTGTAGTTAAGGCTATGGTTTTTCCTGTAGTCATGTATGGATGTCAGAGCTTGACTATAAAGAAATCTGAGCGCTGAAGAACTGATGCTTTTGATCTGTGGTGTTGGAGAAGACTCTTGAGAGTCCCTTGGACAGCAAGAAGATCAAACTAGTCATTCCTAAAGGAAATCAGTCCTAAAAATTCATTGGAAGGAGTGATGCTGAAGCTGAAAACTCCAATACTTTGGCCACCTGATGGGAAGAACTGATTCATTTGAAAAGACCCTGATGCTGGGAAATAGTGAAGGTGGGAGGAGAAGGGGATGACAGAGAATTAGATGGTTGAATGGCATCACCGACTCAATGGACATGAGTTTGAGCAAACTCTGGGAGTTGGTGATGGACAGGGAGGCTTGGCATGCTGCAGTCCATGGGATGGCAAAGAGTTAGACACAACTGAACACCTGAACTGACTTACTGATTGTAAGTTCAGTGATAATAACTATAATTTACTTTCCATTAAAGAAAAGAAATAAGTGAAGTCAGACAGAGAAAGAAAAATATCATATTACTTATATGTGGAATCTAAAAATATGATACAAATGAACTTATTTACAAAACAGAAACAGACTCACAGAAAACAGGGGAAGAGTGGAGGGATAAATTAGGAGTTTGGGATTAAGATATACCCACTATTATATATATAAATACATAAACAAAAAAAGACCTATACTATAGCATTGGGAGCTATACTGAATATGTTTTAATAATTTAAAAGTTTATAATGTTGGAGAAGGAAATGGCAACCCACTCCAGTGTTCTTGCCTGGAGAATCCCAGAGATGGTGGAGCCTGGTGGGCTGCCATCTATGGGGTCACACAGAGTTGAACACAACTGAAGCAACTTACAGTTTATAGTGAAAAAGAATCTGGAAAATAATGTATACATACATACATACATACATACATACATACATACATACATACATATATATATATATTCATATATGGAGAAGGGGACAGCAACCTACTCCAGTACTCTTTCCTAGAAAATCCCATGGACAGAGAAGCCTAGCAGGCTATAGTTCTGCTAGGACTGTAAAGTGTAAGACATGCCTGAGTGGCTAAACAACAACAGCAAACAGTTGAAATGACAAAGCATTGTAAATTAGCTTTGATTAAAAAAATTCAAATTCAAAAACTCTTTTCAAATAACAGGAGATATATTTAGTTGATACACACACATTTGTATATATACATTTGTCATGCAGAGCATAATAAGCTGATTTTTTCCCTATGAGATTATATAAACTTTGCTTTTTCTATTTGTACTTGTTAGAAAAATATCATCAACAGTTCTTCATTTTTCTTTGCCTAAATGCTGAACATGATTTTTGACCACATTCTTTCTATACAAATCAGTAAGATGCCAACACATTTTTACCTTGGACATTTTTACATATATAGACTTTTGAATTGTTAACTAAAAGATGATGCTGTTAAAGTGCTGCACTCAGTATGTGAGAAAATTTGGAAAACTCAGCAGTGGCCACAGGACTGGAAAAGGTGTTTTCATTCTAATCCCAAAGAAAGGCAATATTCAAGCTACTGTGAAATTGCACTCATTTCACAGGCTAGAAAAGTAATTTTCAAAATTCTCCAAGCTAGACTTCAACAGTACATGAACTGAGCACTTTCAAATGTTTAAGCTGGATTTAGAAAAGGCAGAGGAACCAGAAATCAAGTTGCCAATATCCATTGGATCATTGACAAAGCAAGATAATTCCAGAGAAAGCATCTACTTCGGCTTCATTGGGCTTCCTTGATATCTCGGTTGGTAAAGAATCTGCCTGCCGTGCAGGAGACCCCAGTTTGATACCTGGGTCAGGAAGATCCACTGGAGAAGGGATCTTCTCCAACATTCTTGGCTACCCACTCCAGCATTCTTAGGCTTCCCTCGTGGCTCAGCTGGTAAAGAATCAGCCTGCAGTGTGGGAGACCTGGGTTCAATCTCTGGGTTGGGAAGGTCCCCTAGAGAAGGGAAAAGCTACCCACTCCAGTATTCTGGTCTGGAGAATTTCATGGACAGCATAGTCCATGGGGTCGCAAAGAGCTGGAAACCAGTGAGGGACTTTCACTTTCATTTTCTGCTTCATTGACTACAGCAAAGCCTTTGGCTTTCTGGATCACAGCAAACTATGGAAAATTCTGTAAGAGATAGGAATACCAGAACACCTTACCTGCCTCCTAAGAAATCTGTATGTAAGTCAAGAAGCAACAGTTAGAATCAGACATGGAACAATGGACTGGTTCTAAATTGGGAAAGGAGTACATCAAGGCTGTATATTGTCACCCTGCCTATTTAACTTATATGCAGAGCATATCATGTGAAATGCCAGGCTGAATGAAGCACAAGCTGGATCCAGATTGCTGGGAGAAATATAAATAACCACAGATATGCAGATGACACCACCCTTATGGCAGAAAGTGAAGAGGAACTAAAAAGACTCTTGTTGAAAGTGAAAGAGGAGAATGAAATGGTTGGCTTAAAACTCAGCATTCAAAAAACTAAGATCATGGCATCAGGTCCCATGCTTCATGACAAATAGATGGGAAAACATTGGAAACAGTGTCAGACTTTATTTTTTTTTTGGAGCTCCAAAATAACTGCAGATGGTGACTAAAGACAGGAAATTAAAAGACACTTGCTCCTTGGGAAAAAAATCTCTGACCAACCTCAGTTTAGTTCAGTTCAGTCTCTCAGTCTTTTCTGATTCTCTGCCTTTCAGGACTGATTTCCTTTAGGATAACCAACCTAGACAGCATATTGAAAATCAGAGAGATTACTTTACTGAGAAAGGTCTGTCTAGTCAAAGTTATGGTTTTTCCAGGAATCATGTATGGATGTGAGAATTGGACAATAAAGAAAGCTGAGCGCCAAAGAAGATGCTTTTGAACTGTGGTGTTGGAGAAGACTCTTGAGAGTCCCTTGGACTGCAGGGAGATCAAACCAGTCAATACTAATGGAAATCTGCTGGAAGCCAGTGTGAGGAATCCCGCCCATGACAAGGTCATGGGGAAGGAAGCTGACATACAAAGGTCGTGATCAGACTTCAGGGGTCCCCCTGGAATTTCCTGAGCATGTACCCCAACAAAAAAACAAAAATCTGCCGGCTTTTGTACTCTGCTTTTCCACTCTTCTGATATTCTCTGGAAAAAAGTCAACTCAGGGCTCTAGTTTTCTGCATTTGAAAGGGATGTTTCAGTTAAACCCCCTCTGATAGCTCTGTAGCTTGCCTAACAGACCTCTTACAGCTTGTGAATTGCTTACAACCCCTCAACCTCGAGAGGCACAAAGCTTAATAGCATCTTAAAGATACAGAGCCTTTTCTAAAGAGTTAAAAATCATATTGGCGACAGGTTTTCACTGTTGACTTAATGATTGCCACCAGACCTCCATATTCTTTATCTTTTAGGCACCTGGGAGGATGTTAATCAATGTAAATGGGATATGGAAAAAGATATATAGTAGTTTTCATGTTAGCAACACTAGACTTTTGAGTTAATTACTTTTCTTTGTTATATATCACTGCACTCCTTTTGTGTCCTTGCATTGTAAGAATGCAACTTTATTTAGTGCTTTCTGAGATTGGCACCACCAGACTTTGGGAAGATCAACACAAATAAGTCTTGTGGTTGACAAACCCTTATCAGAAAAAAGGCTGTAAAATGTTAATTGGCCCTTTTGGCTGGAAGATGATGCAAATTACTTAAGACTTGTGTATACAATTAGGTATGCAGAGAGAAAAGCCTGGTTTTGATAAGAGTCTGGACTGCTAAAGCTGCATAACTTTGTGTTACCCATTGATCTCCATGTTTTATCAAAAGTATAAAAGGCCTTCTGAACAATAGAGGCCAGAGCCGGTCGCTGGACAGGTTTCCCCCGTGTCTCTCTCTCCCCTTTTCTCCCTTTCCCTCCCTCTCCTCTTTACTTTAATTTCAGGCTGAATTCCCATCTGGGGCGCGGAGGCTCACCAAGTCTACTTACTTGCTCTGGCTGTTAAGACCCGCACGAAAGGGAGCCTACGGTGAGGCACCCTTAGATATTCAAGTGAGCACCGGTGGCCCAACATAGATGGTGCAAATTCCTTGTCTGGAATTTTATTGGTCTTCCACGTAATCCAAGTTATTCAGCCCTCTTTCTTCACTTAATTTTCCTACTACACTATTTCTTCCTTATCTAATCTTATATTAATAAATAAATAAGTTTTCCTCGCCAACGCTGTCCCCACTTCAAATTCCCTGGATCCACTGGGGCTGGACCCCAGCAGAAATCAGTCCTGAATATTCATTGGAAGGACAGATGCTGAAGCTGAAACTCCAATACTTTGGCCAGGTGATGGGAAGAACTGACTCATTTGAAAAGACCCTGATGTTGGGAAAGATTGAAGGCAGGAGGAGAAGGGGATTACAGAGGATGGGATGGTTGGATGACATCACTGACTCAATGGGCATGAGTTTGAGTATGCTTTGGGATTTGGTGATGGACAGGGAGGCCTGGTGTGCTGCACTCCATGGGGTCACAAAGAGTCAGACGTGACTGAGCAACTGAACTGAACTGAACTGATGAATTTTAAGGAAAGATGATTTTAAATTGTTTATTAACTATCAGTCATAGCCCCATCTTGCCAAACAGTCAATATGGAAAGACCTGCGTTTAAAGGCATTTTAGAACCAACATTCCTGATTTGGGGTTACCAGTCATAGGCCTCAGCAACAGAATGGTCCAGCATGGCGTCTTCCACCTGACTACTGGCCCTGGGACCCAGAGTCTAACATTTTCTGTCGCCACCTCTGCAATACGTTCTCACACTTTCAGTTTAACACACAAAGCTCCCTGATGGCCAGGGCTCTGATGTCTTCCACACCATGGTTATAGATCTAGACTTCACTGTGAACGAATCACTCTCTCCCTACCCTTTCAGAAAGAGGCGCGAAGGAGCACTCCAATCCCAGCTCACTGCTGTCACCTTCTGGTCTTGAGTAGTAATTCTGACTGCCCCCTTCCCATCTATCCCATGTAGGCCTTTCACCCTGAAAATTAGCTTTGTAAAACTCAGGTTAAAGAGACTTATTTGATTTTGCATTAAAAGCTTGAATTCTTCACAGGGCCACATTCCCCTGATTATCTTGTCATGTGTTATCTAAGGATTATTTTAAGCTTCACTAAATGGCACAGTGTAGTCATAGCAAAATAGCCTTCTTCTTTGTCTCAGGTTGATGGCAACTACTCTGAAGTCAATACTGCTAACTTCATTTCTAAATTGTTGCACCTACTGTTCCAGTCAGATTTACCTTCTGTGCCAGAGATTTAGAATCCACTGAGTACCATTGGCATGTTGGGGGAGACTAGAGAAAGGTGCTTTGATATGGATGAACATTTCTTAAACCAAGCATACCAGCATCGGTCTAATGTGTCTTGTGTGGCTCACGGGCTCAGCACCAACGACAGTTGTGACATGGTGGACAGCTGGTGAAGGAGTCTAGTCTCTGTCCCAAGTACCCACACACTCCGTGGATGCAGCAGAATGCTGCTGATAGAACTGTGGCCATTATTACAGCAAAGGTGTGGGAAAACTTGGAAGGATAAGACCAAATAACACCAATCATGTCAAAAGGAATCTTAAGATGTTCTTTCAATGGTTAAACAGTGAATCTGAGCTGGGGAGGATATTTTCTTCTTTGGATAAAAGTACTTTTACAAAATGATAGAAATCCAAGAGTGCCAGGGTCCAGCCCCGGTGGATCCAGGGAATTCGAAGGGTAGACGGCGTTGGCGTGGAAAGACTTGTTTATTTATTAATATAAGATTAGATTAAGAAACTATAGTGTAGTAGGAAGATTAAGTGGAGGAAGAGGGCTGAATAGCTTGGTTTACGCGGAAGACCAATAAAATTCCAGACAAGGACTTTGCACCATCTACGTTGGGCCACCGGCGCCCGCTTGAATATCTAAGGGTGCCTCACCTTAGGCTCCCTTTCACGCGGGTCTTAATAACCAGGGCAAATAAGTAGACCTGGCAAGCCTCCGCGCCCCAGATGGAAATTCAGCCTGAAATTAAAGAGCAGAGAGAAGGAAAGGGAGAGAAAATGAGAGAGAGAGAGACACGGGGGGAGCCAGATTCCCAAGAAACCAGGCCGAGACTAGTCCGAGAAGCTGGTCCGAGAAACTGGTCCATCCTTTATTGTTCAGAAGGCCTTTTATACTTTTGATAAAACATGGAGATCAATGGGTAACACAAAGTTATGCAGCGTTAGCAGTCCAGACTCTTATCAAAACCAGGCTTTTTTCTCTGCATACCTAATTGTATACACAAGTCTTAGGTAATTTACATCATCTTCCAGCCAAAAGGGCCAGTTTAACATTTTACAGCCTTTTTTCTGATAAGGGTTTGTCAACCACAAGACTTATTTGTGTTGATCTTCCCAAGGTCTGGTGCCACTCTCAGAAAGCACTAAATAAAGTTACATTCTTACACAGCAAGGATACAGCAACTTATAACAAGTAGAGGGAGTGCAGTGATTTACAGCAAAAGAGAAGCAATTAACTCAAAAGTCTAGTGTTGCTAACATCAAAACTACTATGTATCTTTTTCTACATCCTGCTTACATTAACATCCTTCCAGGTGCCTAAAAGATAAAGAATTTGGAGGTCTGGCAGCAATCCTTGAGTCAACAGTGAAAACCCTCTACCAATATAATTTTTAACTCTTTAGAAAAGGCTCTGTATCTTTAAGATGCTTTTAAGCTTTGTGCCTCCCGCGGTTGGGTGGCTGTAAGCAATTCACAAGCTGTAAGAGGTCTGGGGAACCTGTTAGGCAGGCTAGAGAGCTATCAGAGGGGTTTAACTGAAACATCCCTTTCAAATGCAGAAGACTAAAACCCTGAATTGACTTTTTTCCAGAGAATATCAGAAAAGTGGAAAAGCAGAGCACAAAAGCCGGCAGATTTTTGTTGGGGTACATGCTTAGGAATTTCCAGAGGGGTCCCTGAAGTCTGAGCACGCTTTGCGTATGTCAGCTTCCTTCCTCATGACCTTGTCACAGGCGGGATTCCTCACACTGGCTCCCAGCACAAGAGTGCTAGATTTGAACTAATATGAACCTTAGCTTCTTCAACAGAATTGCAGACCCAGCTGCACCTTCTCTATCCTCATTAAAGAACCTCAGTCCCATCACTTAGGGTGGAAGCCCTGGGGGGCTCATCACCTTCTCCAGCAGGAAGTTGAGGCTGGGCCTGATTTCAACCACATAGATCAGGCTGCAGGACCAGAGTCACAAGCAAACAGGTTAAGGCAGGATTTGAAATGCCTGGAGGGACTAAGCTGGTAAGCTAATCAAGGAAGCAATTTCTACTATGCAAATTAGCTGAGAATGGGAGGAAAAGTGATAAATGACCTGATGCCTCAGTTTTGAAGGAGCAATATAGAGTGATGGTCAAGAACTGTCACAAGTGTAGAAACTCATTACGTGAGTGAGCAGCCCCAAATCTTGCCACTTAAAAATGTGGGCTTAGTGTGCTAGAGGTTTTGTTTTTTCAACAAAAGTCATTCATTTGATTCTTTAAGTGAATTTTCCTGGAGTTAACAACTAATGCAATTTTCTAAACAAGTATGAGAATCTCAAAGAGCTTTCTGACAAGTTGATAACTCTTGGAAATAAAGCTGTTGTCTTCAAAAGACATAACCTTCTCAGGGTTATGTCCACTTAGTGTTTGCTCTGTGGTTCGATCTGGTGTCTTTTAAATTTTGAGCTTCTCTCTCTGAAGGTCTAATATGACTTGCTTGACTCCAGTTTCGAATGTATCACAGGCCTTAGGAAAACTGGGCAGGTGGCAAGAAAAAGAGGTACTATCTGAATCCACCACAGTTTTTCAGAAAACTGAGTTGAGATTTTGGCCAAAGCCTTACAGACCCCATAATTTTCTCCAGAATACCTCCTTAACTGAGACAGAAATAGTCATCTGTTAATAAGTCAGTAATTCCTTCCTGTTAGCCTTTTTTAGTTTTTTTCTTTCCTTTTGCACCTGTAAAATATGTTAATAATATCTATATCCTATAAGACCAATAGAAAATTATAGACAATTGTTTCCCATACCCTGTGTTGATATAAATGTCTACATGCCTCAGATAATAGATTGCGATTATGACACACTCATGTCTAAACACTGGTAGTCTCACATGACTGTACTTCACCATGGATCATGTCAACTGTCTGTTGAGATGCAGTCCTCCACAGATCTCTTGCGTTTCCACATAGCTCATTAGTGAAGCACTGACTGTACTTTTTTGGCATAAGCCATCATGGATGCTTGTCTAGTGAACAACCTTGGAAGACAGAGACGGTATCTCCTTCTGGAACAAAGGCTGAGCATGCATCTGCCCATTATAGGACAGGGGTGTTCTTAAGTTCAACACACCTTAGTGTGAGTTGACATCCATGTGGCCCATTCATATCATCCCCGTGAGTGTAGAGGCCTAGAAAACTGACACACATGTGTTAATGCTGACGCTGCTGGTCATGTCCTGAATGACAGAGTTGAGTCCTCTGTGCGTGACCTGAAGTCTTGTGTCTGCTGTCAACATCCATGAAACTGGCTGGCCACTATCTCAGCTCCCAAGGAAGGGAGAACCTCAGAGTCTCCCCGTGCTGGGCAGTGCTGTGCTTGTAACAGAACGCTGACCTGTTACATGTGGCCGGTCTCTTGCTGTTGCTCTAGTTTGCCCTTTCCACGTGTCTAACCTGAGACTGTGTTACTGTTCTGCAAGCTAGAGGTTAGTGTCCTCCACCCACCTGTGGTATTAGAGGATTTTAATTAATGTCATTCCTTTTTGTGCTAACTCTTTAAGACAATGACAGAGGGCAAGGACTGTGGGTCCCTGTAGAGACTGAAACAGCACTTATTTCTTCATTCTTTCATAAAACTATAGAATAATTTAGTACCCTCAAATATGCATTTAACAACAGCTCTCGTTTGTTTACAATCCAGATAGCAACTATGTTCTACAATTAAGATGCAGCTGTCCCAAGAAACTTGCCTTTCACTGTTTGCAGAAAATCCAAACCATGTTCTTCCAAAACTTTTCCTGAATCTTTACATGTCTTGTGTCCTTCTCCAATTCTTCAGTCCTATTTTCTGTCTTACAGTTATTTTTTTTTTAATCACTCTTCTTGCATTAAGTCAAATGTGATAATCATCCCCTTATCTTGATTTTCACTGAGGGTAAAATATACTGTATGAGATCAATGTACATATATGAGATTTATTGAAGATTTGAAGGAAGTTTATGCTGTATCAAAAACATAGGAGTTAGGAGACTGTCTTGTCCTTCCTGTTAGGGAATGAATGTCTAATACCCACACTACAGTTCAGGAAGAGTGGTGTCTCTTCTCAATTGGCATAACCCTTGCATCCACTCTGCCTTTCTCTGCTGTGCGCTGAGCCCCAGGACACCAGGAAGTGCATCACTCAGGCTCACGTATCCATTAGGAGGAAAGCGGAAGATCAGAGCTTGGTAGAGAGAGGGAAGATTCTCTCTCCTTTGCCCTCTCTTTAGCTCACTGTCGTCTGGCAGAAGCAACATTCTTCTATCAAAGTCCACAGGTCTTGTCCAGACATTTAGGCAGAGGCTGAGTGCCCCTGCTACACTCCATGTGTCTCAACATCCTTGTTGATTCCCTTGCCCAGAGTACAGAAAATAGATCCTTCACTGAGCCACATGTAGCTAACTTTTTGAATGTATCATCTATTTCCTTCTGGTATCCCACCTAATATATCCAAGCACTGAAAACTTATTTCTTTCTTTCTTTCTTTCTTTTTTTTCTTTTTTGGATGCATTTCTAATCCCAGTTTTCCAGAGAAGAAGCTAAAGCTCAAGGAGACTAAGTGATCTAGCCCTCAATCACTCAACCCTTAAGGGAAACATCCAAGATGTAATGATGAATGAGTTGTTTTCAAATCCTGCACTGTTGTTACCATGTCAGGCTGCCTCTCCTACAGTGCTCTATAGTTCAATAATGGATATGCTATAATAGCAAGAATGCTCTAAAACACTTTTCTAAACATGGTTCTATTGCTTCTACAACCTGCATGACAATGAAAGCTTCATATGAAGCTTCTTTAGTCTTGAATGATCTACAAGGTTTATACTAAATAAATAAATGTAAATGGATAGATATGATTTTTAAATAACATAGTCCAGATGTCATTCAATTATTGCTTTATGTTTTCTCATAGAGCATTTATTTCTCACCCAGAGTGAAGCAGAATATAAAAAGATTTCTCAGTTAATTAACCAGTACTAAGATCAAAAACACTTTATTCATATTTAACTCCATCCATCACTTTACCAAGAAAAAATTTGATATAAGTGCAAAAATTTAAAGTCAGAAAGGCAAGTAGTAGAGTGTCAGTAAAAGATACTCTTGAGGATGATTTTAGATGTGCTTTCATTGGAACCTACCAAGGAAGTCTGGGACAATCCAGAGAAAAAAACCACCAAGGTTGACTTCTGGGAGAATGTAATTAAAGCTTGGTCTCATTAGTTGTTCAGGAACACAGACAACATCACTATTTTCTGCATAACTAGTGAACAAATGGATGTCCTTGATGGCAGGCTAAAAGATACCATAGACATCTTATGGAAATTTAAAACCAGTTGCTTCTGATTTCCTCAGTCATGCTTAGTGTATCCCTCTGTATACTGATGTTTATGCTTTTCTCCGATTCTTAAGCCTAATTTTACTTAATTTTCTTCTAGAAATTCAGTTGATAATTTGGCCATATTTTTAAGACACTTTATTATGTACCTTTTTGTTCTTTGCATACATAGCATGAAAATATTGATGCTGCAGCTCTTTACCTAGTTTTTAACTAGTGACTTTCCATAGCTGTTATGTTTGTGAGTAGATGGCACCCCACTCCAGCACTCGTGCCTGGGAAGTCCCATGGATGGAGGAGCCTGGTGGGCTGCAGTCCATGGGGTCGCTGGGAGTCAGACACAACTGAGTGACTTCACTTTCACTTTTCGCTTTCATGCATTGGAGCAGGAGATGGCAACTTACTCCCGTGTTCTTGCCTGGAGAATCCCAGGGACGGGGGAGCCTGGTGGGCTGCTGTCTATGGGGTTGCACAGAGTCAGACACAACTGAAGCGACTTAGCAGCAGCAACATATTTGGAGGAAAAAGCAACTCCCTCTCTTTTGGTAGCAGTTCCAGTTAGATATACAATATGCATTCCAATAAATACAAATATCTATCAAAATTCACCTGACTAGAATGATTCAAAAGCATTCCCATGTTACATAGTCAGTTCCTTGTAGATAAGAGTGACTTTTAGATATTTGTTTTCAATAAATATATTTTGCAGACATTTCAGGGAAAGTAGAATTTTAAGGCTAAATAATTGGATTTTATTGAATTTTCTGCTACATCTGATAAGAGTTCTCTAAACAAAAATGTTCAACAATAACAATAATGGAAGCATGTTCAATAATAAACGGTCAAAAGGCATGGTAAATACAGGGAACATAAAAAGATCACTTCAAGTACCATTAAAGAACCACAAAGTGTCTATGTCAGAAGGACCCAAAACAAAGGAATTATTGGACTTTTTAAGAGCAATTTCTGGACCTCGAATGAGTCATACCCAGGTCCATCTTGAATCCCATCTTGAATCCCATCTTGCCCTGCCCAGCAAATGTTATTCTGATTCTAAGCAGCTAAGCTTTACAGTCGGGGTCAGCAAGGTGGAAATGCATCAGGTCAATGTGACAAAAAGAAAAAGAACACTTTTCAGAGGAGGACAGCCAGCTCGCTCTTTTCCAGGTTTTGATGCTCTTAACAAGACTGAAGATTGTGCTGTTCCTTTCAAATAAACATCCACAGAATGACCTTCTGAATCTCCTCTCTGAGCTACAGTCATCATCACAGCTTTCTTGTTAGAGTCCAAAACGATCCTCTCCTTTTCTTTCATCCTGTTAGTGGATTGCAACCCGTGTGTCTTTGTACAGAAGAAGCTGAGCAAGAGTACCTATCAATGTGCATGTGTGTAGAGATGTCTTTTCGTGCTGGGTGATGGTATGGGGAGGGAGGTGGGTGGGGGTTTCAGGATGGGGAACACATGTACACCCATGGTGTATTCATGTTGCTGTATGGTGAAACCAATACAATATTGTAAAGTAATTAGCCTCTAATTAAAATAAATAAATTTATATTAAAAATAAATAAAATAAAAATGAAATAAAAATAGATAATTGATAGATGATAGATAGATAGACAATGCATAGAGAGAGAGATAGGGAACTAACAGATTACAGATAGATAATGGATAGAGGAGCGCTAATGGATAAATAGTGGACGGATAGATAGACCAATAGATAGATAACGGATAGAGGAAGAGGTAGATAGATGAACAGAGAAATATAATAGATAAATAGATTCATACAAAGAAAGATAGATAAATGATAGATAGATAATGGATAGATAAGTAGATAACGGATAACTAGACTATGGATAGATGGATAGACTGATAGAAATGGAGAGGTAGATATAATGGACAGATAGATGATGGATGGATGATAGATGAATTGATGGATGTTAGGTAGAAAAATCTTTCAAAAATTTGAAAAATATGAATAATTTTAATATATTTTCAGAACTTCTAGTTTATACACAAGATCTTCCCTGAGTTAATATGTATCTGTCTCTCTCAAAGTCACTTAGTAATGTCCAACTCTTAGTGACCCCATTGAGTGTAGCCCACCAGTCTCCTCTGTCCATAGAATTCTCCAGGAAAAATATTGGAGTGGGTAGGCATTCCCTCTCCAGGGGATCACCCTGACCCAGGGATCAAACCAAGGTCTCCTACATTGCAGGCAGATTATTTACTGTCTAAACTACCAGGGATAGACTTTACACAATTTTTAAATTTATATTTTCTTAATGTACATTACAAAAAATTACTAGCACCTTAAATCCATAATTTCATTGCTTATGTATTGATGCTTTCAACTAGAAATACCAAGTCTATTTAAATAAAAATATTAAACAGTATTACAGTTCAAATGCAGTTAAACAAAAATCACAAAAGCAATAAATGACTAAGTTTGGAATGTTTCAGATGTTCAAGCTGGATTTAGAAAAGGGAGAGGAACCAGATATCAAATTGCCAACATCCATTGGATAATTGAAAAAGCAAGAGAGTTGCAGAAAAAAAAAATCTACATCTGCTTTATTGACAACACCAAAGCCTTTGACTGTGAGGATCACAACAAACTGTGGAAAATTCTTAAAGAGATGGGAATACCAGACCACTTGACCTACCTCCTGATAAATCTGGATGCAGGTCAAGAATCAACAGTTGGAACTAGACATGGAACAACAAACTGGTTCCAAATAGGGAAAGGAGTACATCAAGGCTGTATATTGTCACCTACCTATTTAACTTAAATGCAGAGTACATCATGAGAAATGCTGGACTGAATGAAGCACAAGCTGGAATCAAGATTGCTGGCAGAAATACCAAAAACCTCAGGTATGCAGATGGCACCACTCTTATGGCAAAAAGAAAAAAACAACTAAAGAACCTCTTGATGAAAGTGAAAGAAGAGAGGGAAAAAGTTGGCTTAAAACTCAATATTTAGAAAACTAAGATCATGGTATCAGGTCCCATTTCTTCATGGCTAACAGATGGGGAAGCAATGGAAATAGAGACTTTTTATTTTTTATTTTTTGGCTCCAAAATCACTGTTGATGGTGACTGCAGCCATGTAATTAAAAGACACTTGCTCCTTGGAAGAAAAGCTATGATCAACTTAGACAGCGTATTAAGATGCAGAGACCTTACTCTGCCAACAAAGGTCCATCTAGTCACAGCTCTGATTTTTCCAGTAGTCATGTGTGGATGTGAGAGTTGGACTATAAAGAAAGCTGAGCACTGAAGAATTGATGCTTATGAACTGTGGTGTTGGAGAAGACTCTTGAGAGTCCCTTGGACTGCAAGGAGATCAAACCAGCCCATCCTAAAGGAAATCAGTCCTGGATATTCATTGAAAAGTCTAATCCTGAAGCTGAAACTCCAATACTTTGGCCACCTGATGCAAGGAACTGATTCATTGAAAAAGACTCTCATGCTGGGAAAGAATGAAGACAGGAGGAGAAGGGGACGACAGAGTATGAGATGGTTGGATGACATCAGGGACTTGATGGACATGAGTTTGAGCAAGCTTTAGGTGTTGGTGATGGATAGGGAACCCTGGCATGCTGCAGTCCATGGCATCACAAAGATTCAGACACGATTGAGTAACTGAACTGAACTTATTTGAACTGACTATATAGACCTTTGTTGGCAAAGTGATGTCTTTTCTTTTTAGCAAACTGTCTAAGTTTGTCATAGCTTTCCTGCTAAGAAGCAATCATCTTCTAATTTCATGGCTGCAGCCACCATCCACAGTGACTTTAGAGCCCACAAAGAGGAAATCTGTCACTGCTTCCACCTTTTCTCCCATTTTCCATGAAGTGTCAGCAAATTTGGAAAACCCACCAGTGGCCATAAGACAGGAGGCCAATCCTCATCCCAATTCCCAAGAAGAGCAGTACTAATGAATGTTCAAACCACTGGTCAATTGCACTCATTTCCCGTTGTAGTAAGGTTATGATCGAAATCCTCCAAGCTAGGCTTCAGCAGTACATGAACCAAGAGCTTCCAGATGTTCAAGCTAGGTTTAAAAAAGGCAGAGGAACCAGAGATCAAATTGCCAACATTCACTGGATCATATAAAAAGCAAGGAAATTCCAGGAACACATGTAATTCTTCATTGACTACATGAAAGCCTTTGATTGTGTGGGTCATAACAAACTGGAAATCTCTTAAAGAGATGAAAATACTAGACGACCTTACCTGTCTCCTGAGAAACCTGTATGCAGGTAAGGAAGCAACAGTTAGAATAGGACACAGAACAAAAAACGGTTTCAAAATTGGGAAAGGAATGCATCAAGGCTGTATATTGTCACCCTGCTTATTTAACTTACATGCAGAGTACATCGCGCAAAATGCCGGGCTGTATGAATCACAAGCTGGAATCAAGATTGTTGGGAGAAATATCAATAACCTCATATATATGGATGATACCACTCTAATGGCAGAATGCAAAGAGGAACTAAATAGACTCTTGATGAGGTTGAAGGAGAAGAATAAAAAAAGCTGGCTTAAAACTCAAAAAGAAAAGAAAAAAAGAAAACTAAGATCATGGCATCTGGTCCCATTACTTCATGGCAAATAGAAGAAAATGTGGGAGCAGAGGAAGCAGATCTTCCAGATCCTTCCAGGTCTTGAGCTGCCTGGTGGTATATATTTATATACAAAGGAATATTACTCAGCTACAAAAAAGAATGAAATAATGCCATTTGCAGCAACATAATGGACCTAGAGATCATCATACTAAGTGAAGTAAATCAGACAAAGACAAGTATCATATGACATCACTTATATGTGGAAACTAAAAAATGGTACAAATTAACTTATTTACAAATCAAAAATAGACTCACAGATATAGACAGCAAACAAACTTATGGTTAATACAGGGGGAAAGTGAAAGTGAAAGTTGCTCAGTCATTCCCGACTCTTTGTGGCCACATAAAGTATACAATCCATGGAATTCTCCAGACCAGAATACTGGAGTGGGTAGCCATTCCCTTCAGGGGATCTTTCCAACCCAGGGATTGAGCCCAGGTCTCCTGCACTGCAGCTGGATTCTTTACCAGCTGAGCTACTAGAGAAGCCCATAATATAAATACAAGTTCAGTTCAGTTACTCAGTCATGTCCGACTCTTTGCAACCCCATGAATCTCAGCACGCCAAGCCTCCCTGTCCATCACCAACTCCTAGAGTTCACTCAAACTCACGTCCATTGAGTCAGTGATGCCATCCTGCCATCTCATCCTCTGTCGTCCCCTTCTCTTCCTGCCCCCAATCCCTCCCAGCATCAGAGTCTTTTCCAATGAGTCAACTCTTCTCATGAGGTGGCCAAAGTACTGGAGTTTCAGCTTTAGCATCATTCCTTCCAAAGAAATCACAGGGCTGATCTCCTTCAGAATGGACTGGTTGGATCTCCTTGCAGTCTAAGGGACTCTCAAGAGTCTTCTCCAACACCACAGTTCAAAAGCATCAATTCTTCAGTGTTCAGCCTTCTTCACAGTCCAACTCTCACATCCATACATGACCACTGGGAAAACCATAGCCTTGACTAGATGGGGAGTTTGGGACTAACACATATACACTACTATATATATGTATGTGTGTATATATATATCCAGAGTAGTTTCTCTATTGAGTTTGAGAAAGCTCCAGGGAAAACTGGTGTGGTGCAGTCCGTATATATATGTATATATTTTTTAATTTATATACATATAAATTAAAATTTTAAAAAAGCTTTACCAAGAAGGTGTGACTTGAGCAGATATTTTTTAAAAAGGTGAGAATAAGCCATGTGATTCCCATAGAGAGAATATCTCAGGTAGAGGAAGTATAAGAACAAAGACCTGAGGGTAGAGAATCCCTGGTCTGTCTGCAGACATGAGAGAGATCTGAAGGAGGGTTGGGTGCAGAGGGCCAACACAGAGTCCTGCTGATAGGCCATTGTAAGGACCATGGCTATCACTTTGAATGAGGTGGGAAACTACTAGACAGTCTTAGGCACAATAGTGATGGGATCTGATTCATATTTTTAAAGGTGGGATGTAGGTAAGGTTACAAGAATGGAGACCAGTGAGGAGTCTAATGCAGTAACTCAGGCATGAGATGAGGATGCTTGTACCAGAATAACAACAGGGAAGGTGGTTCACACAAAAAAAAGATAAAAATCTGAAAATATTTTAATAATAATGCAACAATTTTCCAACAGATTTTATGTGAACTATGATATAAAGAGAGAGGAATGAAGAATTCTACATTTTCAGAGACTAGCTAAAATTATTGACCTACAATCCCTTCTTATAAGGGGTTGTATTTCCATACCTAAAAGTAAAGGAAACTAAAATCTAAGTAGATTAATGAGACTTGGCGTTGAAGTACAATTATTTTGTGATGTAACAAGGCATCCAGATTCAAAATCTACATTTTTTCACTATACCTACTTTGCTTCTAAGTTCAGTGTTTATGCCTTTTAACCTTAAATCATAAGCTTTTACCCAATCCAAGCTGAGTAACATCTGCCTTCTGGAGTTTACTGTTTTTGCATAAGATAGTGTAAGATTATCAAAGGGTTCACAGATACAACAGGAGGCAATTTCTCAACTTACAATGGGTTTGCTCAATTGCTGAGGCTGAGGAATGACTGTTATGATAAAGTATGAATGAACTAATCCTTTCTTGAATGAGAACAGTCCTGGGTGAAAATGCTTTGATTTTTCCTCCTCACTTTTTATAAGCTACATTGCCACTGACAACAAATGAAAAATATTGTGGAAAAGCCGAGACAAACAACTCTTTTAAAAAACAGCTGTGTGAACTTTCATACTAATGGCTCTCTACCCAGCTCCTTCTCCTTGAGAGGGAAAAACTTCTCATTTTATAAAAGAAAGCAATTTGTTGTAAGAGTCCTCGAATTAAATCTTCAGAATAAAAGGAAGTTCAGAAACTATTTGAAGAGTCTTAGAAACAATGTAAGCCACATTCTCAGGTTTATGTCAATTGATGTGGTAATAAATTCCCAAGAACTCTTTCCCAAGACCTCCGATTGCAGACATCATTCAGAACTGAAGGATGATGACATACCAGCGTTACAAGCATCCTAGAAGAATATGGGGGCAAGCTGTTGGCAGCAAACTATACCCACCTGTTTCAGTTCATGAACTGGCTGAACCCATTTGAGGCTTTCTATAATTGAGTTTAGCAGAAAAAAATGATACATCGAAGTGAGTTCAAGGTAACAGCCATTTCCAAAATTAAAATGATCATTTGGGTTTACTAATATGCCTTACAAGTTAACCGATAGTGTTTCCTGACCTGGATTTTTCATATATAAGCTTTAGATCATAAGGTACAAATATATCTATAATTATAAGACAACCTTATACACCTTCTATAGGCACTTAGATGACCATGAACACATACCAAAAAGAACAAGGAACAAGTTTTGAAATGAGAATGAGACAGTGACAAAAAAGTAATGATTGGTTTTTATATATTTATGAAGAACTATCATATAAACTTAAAGCTATGCCTTATTCACATCTGTTTTGTAGACAACATAGATGACTAAAAAGTGAACTAGAATTGCCATAAAAAGAAAAAATGTACATAAAACTTAAAGCTGTTTCTAAAACACTACTGGGATAAATTAGATTGCCATATAAAATACAGGGTGCTCAGTTCAACTTGAATTTCAGATAGACAATAAATATTTTTAGTATAAATATGTTGTACATATTGCAGTTTTTAGTCTGTTATATTTTGTATATTTTAGTGGTTAGTATCACATAATATGTATTATGCATATTGCACATTTCATATTTAAGTATATCCTAAATATTGCATGGAACATAGTTAAACTAAAATGTTAGTTGATATCTATATGAGATTCAAATTTGAACACACTGTACTTTTGTTTGCTAAATCTGCAAACCTAGATGGAGAGAGATCATTCTGGATGAGCCAGCAAGGTTTTGGGGAGAATATATTTTCCAAGAATTTGGGGAACTTTTGAGTCTCCAATCAGCTGGGTGATTTTGAGCTTGTCTGACTCTTAGTTTTCAGTTGTCAGTTAAATCATTTAAAGTATTACTGGTTTCAATTTTATGATTTATAAATATTCAAAATTAAAATGTCTTATTATATGAAAACAGTCAGTCTGGAATATCAAGCTAAATACCACCAGCAAGCACTAATTTGGATCTTATTAGGATCCATGGAAACCACTGTATTTACAGGATATTAACCACTTGACCCCTAAATGATCTAATAACACAATAATACCAGTGGAATTATCTCCCATTTTTCAGGTGAGAAACTCTGCTTCAAAGTTTAAATAGCTTTCTTTGAGAACACAAATCTACTAAGTGGCAGATCCAAGATTTAAACAGAGATCTTGACCTCAGGAAACCATACTCAGTAACACTGTACATGTCCTTTTCAGTGATGCTTAAATCGAACCAGACAATTATTCAGTCTTCTTTGTTGCCTTAAATACATGTTTATAGAGAGCCAACTTTGAATGTATTTTTTACATGAAAAATGAAAGCAAGGCAGTGATTTTTACCATGTGTATTAAACAGAAAATATAGTTCAACTGGGGCTTCCCAGGTGGTGCTAGTGGTAAAGAATCTGCCTTCTAATGCAGGAGACATGAGATATGGGTTTGATCATTGGGTTAGGAAAATCCCCTGGAGGAGGGCATGGCAACCCACTCCAGTATTTCTGCCTAGCGAATCCCATGGACAGAGGAACCTGACAGACTAGTCCATAGGGTTGCACAGACATGACTGAAGTGACTTAGGACACACACGTACATGCATAGATCAACTGCCATCTTGCCAACTTGCCCTGAACCCAAGAAGCTGTCTTCCTTTGGTAGTGTCACTGCCTTTAGGGCCTTACTTCAAAAGAAAATTACCAGCCACTTAGTGGAGCCTAAACTAGCTCAGTTGTCTGGCAAAGCATCTGTTGAAAGAACACAGATTGAAAATTTGAGTCAATGAAGATACAGCACTTGCTGTGGTGCCCATATATTTGCAGTGTGGCTGGAGAATGGGAAATGTCAAGTGTATATTATGAAATGCAATTAATATTGTCCAGTGATAAAACAATTAATGGTAAAATAAGTCATACGATTCCAAGTTATTGGAGACTGAAAGCGATATTTATTTGGTCTTCTAAGCATCAAACACAAATATTATTTAACTGCTATGTCTAAAAGATGACAGGCAAAATAAGAAAATATTCCAAAACTAGCATGCTATCCAGAATATAGCATAAAATACTTTATAAAGTTATTAAAAAGTCAACATGACTTTATTAAATCTAATAGTTTTAAAATATAAAACCCCTCATAGCATGTTACGGCCCTTTCTGGAGTGAGAAAAACGTTAGCAGAATGTAGCAAATGTCGTAAGAAACAAAATCACATTTGAGGCAGAGCTGATCTAATTCTGTTATACGTGAATAGAGATACAGGGAATGAGGCCATGAGTTTCCAGCAGGAGGGAGACGGATGAGAATGATGTTGCTGCTTGTTGAGAGAGGAAAGGAGAGCTTTGAATTAATTCCTTGCCACTATGTGGTGCTAGCTACCATTTAAAAAAATGAATAAAATGGCCATGCTATCTATCTTGGCACCTGATTAAGAAAATTTGACCCCCTTAAAATAATTTTCTAATGTGAAAAGAGTAAATAACCCAAACTGGCCTCTCAGATATGGGGCTGCTCTGAAGGAAACAATAGGAAGTGTCAACAGTAGCTGAACAGCAGTTCGGCAGCATCAGGGGTATGGATCCCAGCCTCACTGGGGTGGATAGGCACCATCTCATCTTCATGGGAAATGAGAGAACAAGTAGGACAGGAAGAACAGCAGCAGGGCACAGGGACCCCCTGGGCATCTGCCCCTAGCTGAACCCCCAACTCTACAATGAGTGGAGCTAAAGTGAGGGAATATTGGTCGTTTGAAGCCTGCCTATAAACCACTAGGTCTTACCTGGTGCTCTGACTTTTCAACTGCTGAAGTCTAGACAGTGACAGTGAAAGGTGCTCAGCTATGTCCAGCTCTTTGCTACCCCATGGACTGTGCAGTCTATGGAATTCTCCAGGCCAGAATACCAGCGTGGGTAGCTCTTCTCTTCGCCAGAGGATCTTCCCAACTCAAGGACTGAACCCAGGTCTCCCACATTGCAGGTGGGCTCTTCACCAGCTCACTAACGGGAAGAGCTGACTGACGGGCGCTCCTGAATGAGTCATTTCAATAAGTAGAAGGAATCCATATAAAAAGCAATGGTATGTGTTATTTTCCTTCAGGTCTAGAGACCTAAGGGCTTCCCTGGTAGCTCAGATGGTTAAAAATCTGCCTGCAATGCAGGAAACCCCAGTTCAATTCCTGGGTTGGGAAGATCCTCTGGAGAAGGGATAGGCTGCCCACTCCAGTATTGTTGAGTTCCCTGGTGTCTCAGACAGCAAAGAATACACTTGCATGCAGAAGACCTGGGTTGGATCCCTGGGTAGGGAAGATCCCCAGGGGGAAGGCATGGCAACCCACACCAGTATTCTTGCCTGGGGTATCCCCATAGACAGACAAGCCTGGTGGGCTACAGTTCATGGGGTCACAAAAAGTTGGACCCAACGGAGCAGTCAGCTTAGCTGACTAAGCAGCTAAGAGACTAAAGTCATAATGAACAGCTAGAGAACAGCTAGAGACTAAAGTCATAATGCAGTTTGATGAGTGTATAACACTCCACAGTCTAAGCTAGCTACTTAAACTATGTTATGTGATTCATCAGTGGACAAAATAGTACCCCAAACAAACAAACAACAACAACCAAAAAAAAAAAAAAAAAGCATAAAAGCTAACAAAAACCACTAACCACTGAGGACTTTCAAATTTAATATCTAAACAAGATTCTATGCTTTCCAGTATTAGACTACTCTCTCTTTTGAAGCTATAAATGAGGCACAGGCTGGGCTTAGTCATAATTACTGACTTTCTTTGGCTCCCATCTTAAAATTAATCATCTACTTTATATTGCTATGTTTTTTGTAATTACCTCTAAAATTATTGGACAATAGTTGCAGAGAATAGAAATTGTTTCAGCCAATATATGTAAAAATATGTTAAAGAGTGCCTTGTAAAATAGTGAAGATATGTGAAGAGACAACCTTTAGAATGAGACTCCAGAAAGAACTTCCACCATCAGTAAGCCACCCCATGAATCTGTTGCCACAGTTGACAGCTCCCTGATCTGCACAAGAAAAATGGACCCCCAGCATCCTTCTTCTGTCATTGACTGGTTCCAATGTAAGTCTTAGTAGAGTGTGTTTAATCACAGCATACTTATCATCAACCATTCAGGCAGGACAGAAAAAAGGATCATCTGCTCTTCTGACCTCTGACTGAAAGTCAGTAGAAATACATGTTGAGCTAAGTAATTCCTAAATTATTGTAATCACCCAATACTTTTACAAATGCAAAATACTTTTATACCTTGTAAAATCTTAAATGGGTAAACACAATTATATAATTATATACTTATTTTATCTGAAATGTAAAGGTGACATTGGTTTAAAATATTTTCTTTAGATAATTAAATAAATAAGTATCTCATCTAAGAACCTCATTGACAATTGAATAATCAGCTATTGTGATCAATGTAAAACTTACTGGAAATAAATTAATAGCACATATCATTTTATACATAGATAAAGAAAGAAAGGGAGAACTGAATCACTTGATAATTTCCATGGAAAAAGAATTGAGTGACTCATTTTGTTATTAAAATAGATAAGTTCTTAGAGTTATTAAATTATTCAAGATATTCCTTTCATATTCTTTCCTAGAATAAATAAACACTTGTAATAAATTTGGATGTATTCTTTCAAATAGGATTAAGCCTAGATTCTTATATGGGAGGAATAAAAGAACCATACATAATAGTATGTTGATTGAATACTCTTGTTAGTGTTTTGAACCAGAAACCTATTTTTCTAGAATTCTGTGCATGTACTTTGCAAAGTTATTAAAATATTCTCCATAAATTTAAATAAATATACCAAACTCTTAATAAGTGAAATTCAATGTACCCATAACTTAAGTATGTTCATGTTTATTCCATTTGTTTATTTTTAGATATTCTCTTAATAAGACCAAAAACTTTCCCTATTAATTGTATTGTTCTTATTGCTTTTATCTTTATCTCAATAAATTATTCCATGAAGCTTTTAAAATTAAGTATAGTAGACTATTTTGCAGAGAAGGCATTGGCACCCCACTCCAGTACTCTTGCCTGGAAAATCCCATGGACGGAGGAGCCTGGTAGGCTGCAGTCCATGGGGTCGCTAACAGTCAGGCACGACTGAGTGACTTCACTTTCGCTTTTCACTTTCATGCATTGGAGAAGGAAATGGCAACCCACTCCAGTATTCTTGCCTGGAGAATCCCAGAGGCAGAGGAGCCTAGTGGGCTGCTGTCTATGGGGTAGCACAGAGTCGGACATGACTGAAGCGACTTAGCAGTAGCAGCAGCAGACTATTTTGACATGCAATACTGTGAAATTTGGGGCTTCTCAGGTGGCACTAGTAGTAAAGAACCTGCCTACAAATGCAGGAGACATGAGAGTCATGGGTTTGATCTCTGGGTTGAGAAGATCCCCTGAATGAAGGCAAGACAATCCCATTCCATTATTCTTGCCTGGAGAATCCCATGGACAGAGGAACCTGGCAGGCTGAAATCCACAGAGTTGCAAAGAGTCAGACATGACTGAAGCAACTTAGCATGTACGTACTGCGAAATTTACCTAAAACTCAAATGTAGCAATGGACTATTAACCATGAAAAGGAATGAAATCATGCCATTTGCAGAGAAACGTGGATGCCTCTAGAGACTGTCGTACAGAATGAAGTAAGTCAGAAAGAGAAAAACAAATATCATATACTAACTTTTCTTTCCATATATGTGGAATCTAGAAAAAAAAAATGGTGTAGATAATCTTATATGCAAAGCAGAAATAGAGACACAGATGTAGAGGAAAAAATGTATGGCTATCAAGGGAGTGCGATGAATTAGAAGACCGGGATTGACATAAATACACTATTGGTACTGTGTATGAAATAGGTGACTGAGGAGAACCTACTGTATGGCACAGGGGTCTCTACTCAGTGCTCTGTGGTGACCTAAATGAGAAGGAAATCCAAAAAAGAGAGGATATATGCAAACATGCAACTGATTCATTTTGCTATACAGCAGAAATTAATACAACTATTAGAAATAGTTGTATTAGTAATAGAGTAGTTGTATTAGTATTATAGAAACTATAATTGAAAATTATATATTAATACAACTAAATCAACTATACTCCAATAAAAATTAACTTAAAAAGTGACATTAGAGTTGTCCTCAAAAATAATACACATTGTCCAAAGAAGGAAAAAATAGGACAATTACAAGTGAAAAATCATAGGAAAATCGCAAGCCATGGTGGTACTCTAGGCTGTGGTGTGCTGGACCACCTGTAGTTCATCATGGCACAAGTGTCCAGGGTGTGTGAGGATGTGGTAGTGGACAACACTAGAAAGGCAAGCAGGAAACAGGCCTTGGAAGTTTGAGTTTGTCCTACTTACAATTTGAATAGTATCATGAAAATAAAGTGGGAAACATTGAAAACTATTCCACTGAGGGTGAATGTCATCATCAGAGGTGTCAACTAGTTAGTTTTGTGCTTCCTAAACATACTGTTTGGCAGTGACGGGATGATTTCAGAAGTTCCATAGGAAAAACAAGAACAGCAGCTAACTAAAGGGATTGGAAATGATAGGGTCTTAAAGTAGGAGAGGCACAATGCATGAAGAATGTCATAAACTTCAAGAGATATATAGGAAATAAAAGTGACAGGGCTAGTAAATAATGGCATGTGAACGACAAAGATAAGTTAAATGAGTCTCAAGTTTATTCATTGATTGAGTAGATGGTGGAGGAATAATTTTGAGATTTCAGATTAGTAGATCATTCTACATTCTCAAAGATCAGCTTATTTTTTTCATCTCTTTCAAAAAAGCAACAAAAGCCTTTCTACTAATAATGATTGAATTCTAAAAAGTGGGAAGAAGTAAAGAGACTACAATAATTGGTCTTTATATAACCCAGATGCCAATGGGAGCTCATAAAGCCCAAAATAAACTTGGTAAATTTGATTTAAATACATCTTTCACTGTGTAAAGTTTATTCCAATGCTCTATATTTTTTTGAATTCCTAGAGTTCCAATAGTCTTATAGTCACCATCGACTTCAGCTTTTTGTCAGCTAAATTCCTTTTTTCTTCAGGACATCTTGTTTCTAACACTAACTATGTATGTGTGCCAAGTTGCTTCAGTCATGTCTGACTCTTTGCAAACCTGTGGACTATAGCCTACCAGGCTCCTCTGTCCATGGGATTCTCCTGGCAAGACTACTGGTTAGCTTGCCTTGCCTTCCTCCAAAGGACCTTCCTGACACAGAGATTGAACCTGTGTTTCTTGTGCCTTTTGCATTGGTCAATGAATACTTTGCCATTGCCCAAGTAGTACCAGTGGTAAAGAATCTGCCTGCCAATGCAGGAGGTTGAGATGCAGTTTCAATCTCTGGGTCAAGAAGATCCCCTGGAGTAGGAAATGGTAAGTCACTCCAATATTATTGCCTGGGAAATCCCATAGACAGAGGAATCAGGTAGACTACTGTCCACTGTGTCATAAAAAGTCAAACACCAACTATACAAGAGCTCAACTCAATTTTGGGCAAGGGAGAGAAAAAGGAATATATATATATGTATTTATATATATATAATGTATAGATATCATTACTGAATTTTACTGATCTTTTATAATCTATATCACAGAAATGTCAAAACTTAAGGTTCAACATCTCAGTTTTTATAGGTCTTTCCATGGATTAGCCATGTTTCTTATTCAGTTATTCACTCTCTAACTTTGTATGCTGATTTTGTTCCTTCCCTTGCAGGAATATAAACCTGCAATTTGTCCCAATTTTCTTGTGGAAAAAAAATTATCTTTCTCTAATCTCCCTTCCCACATCCACTGGGACGAGATGAGAAGTTACAGGTGTCAAAAGGCTAGTTTTCCATACAAGGGTCACATTTCTTCCTGCCTATTCTATGACTGGAAATGCACTATGTATTGCAAGGGGCATCTCCTCTTCCAGATATTTCTATCACTTCATCTTTTGCTTATTTTTTATGATTCAAAATCACATATGGAAATTTCAAAGTATGATATTGGGCAAGTGTTTTTACTTAACTTTACAAAAAGCTTCAGAGCAAAAGGGATGAAGAATAAATAACTCTTTAAATGTGAACAGTTCTAAAGTAAAATGGAAGTTCTACAATAATAGGAGAATTGTTTTACCTATTTCAACGTTGTAACTCCAGAATCCAGAATTCTACTTGGCATATGGCAGACATTTAATGTATATTTGGATGTTTGAATATATTATTTTTTAAAATAGAGCTATTATATCTGGTCCCTAAAGTTATCTTATAGTTATCAAAAGGAAAAAAAAAAAGTTTTCATCATGTATAAAAAACACTTTCATCATGTTCAGATTTAGTGAATGTATTTTACTGTACTCCAGGACTCATAGCATTTTTTATATAGTAAATACTTCTGAATTGAAACAGTCTTCTATTTTCCTTGGCAGACCCAGGTTCGATCCCTGGGTTGGGAAGATCTCCTGGAGAAGGAAACAGCAACCCACTCCAGTACTCTTGCCTGGAAAATCCCATGGGTGGAGGAGCCTGGTAGGCTACAGTCCATGGGATCGCAAAGAGTCAGACACGACTGAGCGACTTCACTTTTTGAGCTTTGCTGGTATGACGCCAACACCCTTCTCTAGAGGACGCCCACTCTTTGTGGCTCGCAGACCACCAACTCTAATACTTTTATCATCTATTTTAAGAGCATCCTGCGTGCTTTTGTTTTCAAGAAAGTACACAGCTTATGTTTCTTTGTGACCAAAACAATTCATTGGACTAAGCAGAAAGAGGATATAAGTAAAATAATTGCATGAATAGAATGCCCAAACAAAAACTCGGTGAGCTTGCTGACACATGACACAGCTTGTCACCTAAAGCATTGGCCCACCAAGTCTTAAGATTAATGGTACCAGTTATTCAGGTTTGTTTACTTGCCCAGAGCAACTGTAAAAAATTGCCACAAACTTAGTGGCTTTAAACAGCAGAAATTTATTTCCCATAGTTCTGGAGGCTGGAGTCTGAAATCAAGGTGTCAGCAGAGCCATTTTCTTCCCTAAGTTTCCAGGAAACAATCTTGTTCCTTGCCTCTTTCAGCTTCTGGAAGCTCTGGGAATTCTTTAACTTGTGGTTATGTCATCTGGGGACATAACCCAGTTCTGCTTCTGTGCTCACATTTCTTCTTTTCTTTTTTCCTTGTGTCTCTTATAAAGACTGATCATCCATGATATTTTTCTTGTATAAGACTCTTTACCTTGATTACACCTGCAAGGACTACTTCATCACTACTTCTAAGGTGTAACTTTCCGGGTGTAATGCTATAGCTCAAACTTAAAAGATTCTGTCTTGTTTCTACAGGAAAGAAAGTTGGCCTCTGTACCTGGTCCAGCATTTCTCAACACCAAACATTCACAAGCTAGTTTATAAATTATCATAGAGATTACAAAGACAGAAAAATAAAATAGTATATTTGTAGATATATTATGGGCTTCCTGGTGGCTCAGCGGTAAAGGATCTTCCTGCAAATGCAGGAGATGCAGGCTTGATCCCTGGGTCAGGAAGATCTCCTGGAGAAGGAAATGGCAACCCATTCCAGTATTCTTGCCTAGGAAGTCCCATGGACAGAGGAGTCTTGTGGGGTACACTATATGGGCTCGCAAAGAGTCAGACATGACTTAGCAAACAACAACAGGTATATTATATATATATAATCTGTAAAACAAAAGTGTGTGGAATGATAAAATATCAGTTTTAAGTTCTAATCTTTCGAGTATATGAAAATGATTAACTGTACCAATATGCAAATTATTATATAAATAATTATAACCATTTTATATAGAGAAATGGATGAGGACACTTACATTTGAAAAGACATAAATTATGAAGAAACATTTGGGTTGCAAATTGGACACTGTCAAACGTGGCATGCTTTTAATCTTATCTGCCCAGATTTCTCTTAATTTTTATTACTCACTAAAATTCTAAATTTTGGTTACTTAGTCTGCAGAGTAGGCAGTCTCTTTCTCAGTCAGCATTGCTTTTACTAGTTAGTCAAGTTATTTAAATCAATTTTAAATTGAGGGGAAAACACACATCAAGTTGAAAGGGAACAAATAAAGGAGAATTTCTTTCATGCAGATGATTGAGACATTACAAAACCTTCTCTAAGCATTTTAATCATTGATTTAAAAGTTTGGACAAATGCGGAAATGAACATGCTCCTCTCTGTATTATTCATTTGAACATAGAAATGATTAAGCTGATGTTTCTACTTTTTCCTCAAAAAAAAAAAAAAATCTCTAGAGAGATTATCCCTCTTGACTTGTCAGTGAAAGAGGAAGAGCTCATTTTGATCACAGATGACCAAGGACTGCTTCAGAGATCATCCTGGGTTTTTCTGAAGCATCTGTGATACTCAGTTCTCGCATCCAAAAAGTCAATAAGATTATATATCACCAGAAATACCTTAAAATATAAGATTCTGTGGTATACTTTTTAAAAATCACATGCAAATCTTAAAGGAAGGAAGATTACTAATAAAACAAATATATCTACTATTCTTAGGTTATTTTCAATAAATTTTTCAGAAAAGTCATTTCAGTATGATATGATTGGCATTTTGAAGTAACAATGACTAGAAATCACTGAGCTATTAATATGTCCAAGACAAAGAGCTTAGCAGTTTATATGAACCATTATAATTAATCTTCATACCATTATTAGTAGGTAGAAATTTGTATAAAAATTTTATATATGTCATCTTCTGTATGTATGTGTGTGGGTGTAAAAAGACTGAGAGAGGAAGTGAAGAAGGGAGTGCGGGAAAAAATAAACAGGAAGCAAGAGAGAGAAATGGAGAGAGAAAGAAAATAATAATTTGAATCATGTTTAATTCTAGGGAAAATGCACATATGAAAGTGATCAGTTACAAATATCACTGATTTCTACCACGTGCTATGCTTGAAAGTGAGAAAACTTTCCCAAAGTTCCCCAACCATGAGGCTGCAGAACTGACAATAAAATGTCTATTTGCCTGGGCTGGAAATCAAGTCACTTCATTGCTATGCTACACTGCCTTTTACTGTTTCAAGACATAGATACTTTACATACAAATGCATTTCTGACTGTATTTCCTTTCTTAAAAATAAGAACATAAAAAGTCTAGTTAAAAAATACGGTCAATAAGAGACTAGTATATCCATAAGGTTCTTTTTTTTTTTCAACTGATATTTTATGTATTCCTTCCCCCCCACAGGATTAAACAATCTTTTTTTAGTTGAATGGTAATGACAATTTTGTGTTAGTTTCTGCTGTACAACAATGCGAATCAGCAATAAGTATACTTAGCCCCTCTCTCTTGAGCACCCCTCCAAACCACTGATCCCACTGCTCTAGGTCATCACAGAAGACTGGACTGAGCTCCCTGGGTTGTAGAGCAAGTTCCCACTAGCTATTCTACACATGATAGTGTATATATGTCAGTGCGACTCTCCCTAGTTTTCCTACCCTCCCCTTCCCCCCACTGTGTTCACAAGTCCATTCTCTATATCTGTATCTCCGTTTCTGTCCTATAAACCAAAACTACAAATATAGGATAAATCAACAAAAAAACCTAATACTTACTTTAAGTAAGAAATGAGTTCAATAGCTACTGTTCAAGCTGGTGAAATAATCTGACCTAATCCCGGGAGTATGATACCTCCTCTAACTGAGCTCTTCTGCTTCTTAGTCTTTGTGAGGGCACAATCACACAGAAATGCATATATATACACATACATACATATATTATATATATATATATATATATATATATATATATAAAATCTAAAAAAGATAATTATATTGCTATTAAGAGCTCTGCATCCTGAATGGCAAATTAACAAATTTCGATAACTCATTCCTCTGTTCTTGAGTTAAGAATGTTCTTATCTGATCTGATTCTGATAAGTCATCTTAGCACTAATTACTTGCTAGTGCTTTAATTTATGTTTTATAGCTCTTTTTTAAGTAGGATGGAGTGGTCCCTATTTCTTTTGGATCATGAAAACCAGAAATCTTAGGATCAAAAGTGCTTTTCAGAGAAGTCAGAGCAAAATCATTATTTAACAAACGGTCTATCCTGAACCAAGTTATAAACAGAAAAATTAAACCTCAAGACAGAAATTGTCCTAAAGATGATGTTGTTAAAGTGCTGCACCCAATATGCCAGCAATTTAGAAAACAGCAGTAACCACAGGACTGGAAAAGGTCAGTTTTCATTCCAATTCCAAAGAAAGGCAATGCCAAAGAATGTTCAAACTACCACACAATTGTACTCATCTCACATGCTAGCGAAGTAATGCTCAAAATTTTCCAAGCAAGGTTTCAACAGTATGTGAAACATGAAATTTCAGATGTTCAAGCTGGATTTAGAAAAGGCAAAGGAATCAGAGATCAAATTGCCAACATCCATTGGATCATAAAAAGAGAAAGAGAGTTCAAGAAAAACATCTCCTTCTGCTTTATTGACTATGCCAGAGCTTTTGACTGTGTAGATTACAATAATTCTTAAAGAAATTCTTAAAGAGATGGGAATACCAGACCACCTGACCTGTCTCCTGAGAAATCTGTAAGCAGGTGAAGAAGCAGCAGTTACAACCAGACATGGAAAAACAGACAGGTTCCAAATTGGGAAAGGACTACATCAAGGCTGTATACTGTCACCTGGCTTATTTAACTTATATGCAAAATACATTATGTGAAATGCCAGGCTGGAAGAAGCACAAGCTGGAATCAGGATTGTTGGAGAAATATCAAAAACCTCAGGTATGCAGATGATACCACCCTTATGGCAGAAAGCCAAGAACTAAAGAGTCTCTTGATGAAAGTGAAAGAGGAGAGTTATAAAACTGGCTTAAAACTCAACATTTAAAAAACTAAGATCATGGCAAATGGTCCCATCCCTTCATGGCAAATAGATGGGGAAAGAATGGAAACAGTGGCAGACTTTATATTTTTTTGACTGCAAAATCGTTGCAGATGATGACTGCAGCCATGAAATTAAAAGACATTTGCTCCTTGGAAGAAAAGCCATGATCAGTTTAGACAGCATATTAAAAAGCAGAGCCATTACTCTGCCAACAAAGGCCCATCTATTCACAGCTCTGGTTTTTCAAGTAGTCATGTATGAATGTGAGAGCTGGATTATAAAGAAAACTGAGTGCTGAAGAATTTGATGCTTTTGAGCTGCGGTGGTGGAGAAAACTCTTGAGAGTCCCTCGGACTGCAAGGAGATAAAACCAGCCCATCCTAAAGGAAATCAGTCCTGAATATTCATTGAAAGGAGTAATGCTGAAGCTGAAACTCCAATACTTTGGCTACCTGTTGTGAAGAACTGACTCATTGGAAAAGACCCTGATGCTAGGAAAGATTGAAGGTGGGAGGAGAAGGGGATGACAGAGGATGAGATGGTTGGATAGCATCACTGACTTGATGGACATGAGTTTGAGCAAGCTCCGGGAGTTGGTGATGGACAGTGAAGCCTGGTGTGCTGCAGTCCATGGGACTGCAAAGAGTCAGACACGACTGAGAGACTGAACTGAACTGAAGACAGAAATTAAATTGAAATGTATCACCATATAGAGATAATATATTATTAGTCAGGTACAAAATGCACTACATTTAGAATGTTGTAATTATTGCATGTGGGGAATATATTTTCCCAGTGAAGATATCAAAAATGACCTTCAGTAACATCCAATCATAGTCTGTTGCATTTATATAGTTTTTTTTCTTCTCAAACCCCATCATCATATTTCTCAGGGCTAGTTGTTTGGAGATGAAATCAAGCTAAAATGAACATAAGGGTAGACTCAATGGTATTGAGGGAGGATTTCTGAAAAAGTCAGCATGAAGCATACAAATTAAGAGAAAAGCTGTTTCCATCTGCCTTAGAGCACTGGTTCTCCACCTCTGCACTAATGACACCTTGGTCTGAGCAGTGTTTTGTTTTGGTGGCTTGTGCTTGTTACTGATGGATGTTTAGCATACTTCTCGCTTCTCCCCACTGGATGCTACTTCCAATTTCCCACCCGTCCCTATGATAAACAAAAATTGTCTCCAGACATTGCCTTTGTCCTCTGATTGAGAACCTTGCCTTAGAGAAAAGGTTAATGGTAACTTTTATGGAAAAGAGCCATATATCTGATCTGTTATTGATGACAGCCTATTGAAACTGGGACATGTGTACTCTGTCATTAAGTGGAGATCCATCCTCTTACAAAAGTACTTGCCTCTTTTCCTTGATGAACTTTTATCCCCAATTCACTTTCCCCAGATCTGACGGAGCCATTAAATATGTTTCCTGATTTTATGAAAACTAACCTTTTCCTATCACATGGATTTGAAATTACAATCTTTGTGCATACATGTATCTTAAGTACTCTAAATGTCTTTCCTTATTATACCTGAATTTTTTTTACCATGAATATGTCAAGTAAATACTTTGAGGAGATTTCTATGTAACAATTCTTTTTTTAATTGTACAAGGGAATATAATTATTATAAAACTTCATATTGGGTATGGAGATTAGAACAAGTAGGCCAAAGAATGCTATAGAGTCATAAAGACAGCAGATGAAATTACAAAATACTAGTACTGATAATTTTAATATTTAAAAAAACAACTACTTTAGTTCATACTATAACTCCAAATTATTTTGGAGAAATCTGACTTTATGTATGTGATTGATATACTAGAAAAGAAAAATTTAATAGGTGGATTTTTTTTTTTTTTCAGTACTAGTATAAACGTATTTTATGTACCTTGGAAAATGTCTTTACTTTGAAGTTAATAATGTTCCACTAAAGGGATAATTTATGAAAGTATCATTTATAATAAAGTTAAAAAATGACAATTTAAGGGTAACAAATATGCAACTCATAATTAAATGTTAGTAAATTTAAAATATATATATTATCAACAGCATTATAATTGAATTGTAAAACATTATAAAAATGTATGCTATAACATTTTTATCAATTGTAGAACTTCTAGGTTGACTCTCACATGTATTTGAGAAAAATACAGTGTAGAATGTTCATGCCTTCACTAGAAACCCAGACCCTTGTGTCATAAACTAGTTTTCCAATATGCTGCAGAACAAACTAGCAAAACTGGACCCTGAAGACAACTCTAAAGGGTCGAACCATTTTTCAAGAAGACCTATCTCTCTCTTACTGACTGAAAATGAAATTTGGAGCTTACCTAAGCTTTGAAGGTGCCATTAGCATCTGAGAATTAGATCCAGACTTATACACAGTTAGAGCTGTTCTCAGAGGTTAGCACACCAGCGGTTCATATCAATATATCATTTGAATTTTCTGTCTCAGTTGTGTATGCAGGTTCAGTTTCTACAAATGCAATTTTTAAAGTGAACAATGATATGAAAACCCCCATTTATTCAAGAAGTCTTCAGATCATGGAAATAAATATTTCCATATTATCTTACTTCAAAATAGTTTTTTTTTTCTTCTTCTTGATATTCGTTGGTGTGCTTCTCAACAGATTACTTTTTATACCACTTATAGTGAAATTGAAGCTGTTAGATTCAATCTTTTAGGTGCCCCCATTCATCTTTTACATACAAAGAATTCATCATCACTACTTTTTTCTTCTCTCAGAAGATGTAATTTATCTGTCACATCATTTCATCCTTTTAAACATGAGTTCCACACTTGCTGGCCTCATCCACAAAGAATGAACACTGATGTGACCTGTGGAATTGGTTAATGATAATGATAAGACTTCGCTGGTGATCCAGTGGTTAAGAATCCACCTTGCAATGCAAGGGACACAGGTTTGATCCCTGATCCCAGAAGATCCCACATATCGTGGAACAACCAAGTCCATGCACCACAACTACTGAAGTCTGTATGCCTAGATCCTGTGCTCTGCACAAGAGAATCCAATGCAATGAGAAAAACATGCACTAGAATGAAAGAGTAGATCCTGCTCACCTCAACTAGATAAAGCTCTGTGCAGCACGAAGATCCACCATGATCAAAAAATGTTAAATAAATAAACCTTTAAAAAAATGACAATACTGGCTTATCAGTGGTAACACAACATCTGAATAACTAATGAACACTCATCAACCTCCTTGACATAATTTACATTTTAAGAAAAATCCACACAATGCACTATTTTCAAGTGCACATATATTAATAGCAGTCACTGAGTTTTGCTACACTCTAAGAGGAAGAGAGTGAAAAAGTTGGCTTAAAGCTCAACATTCAGAAAACTAAGGTAATGGCATGTGGTCCCATCACTTCATCGGGAATAGATGGGGAAACAGTGGAAAAAGTGTCAAACTTAATTTTTGGGTCTCCAAAATCACTGCAAATTGTGATTGCAGCCATGAAATTAAAAGACGCTTACTCCTTGGAAGAAAAGTTATCACCAACCTAGATAGCATATTGGAAAGCAGAGACATTACTTTGCCAACGAAAGTCTATCTAGTCAAGGCTATGGTTTTTCCAGTAGTCATGTATGGATGTGAGAGTTGGACTGTGAAGAAAGCTGAGCACCGAAGAATTGCTGCTTTTGAACTCTGGTGTTGGAGAAGACTCTTAAGAGTCCCTTGATCTGCCAGGATTTCTAACCAGTCCATTCTAAAGGAGATCAGTCCTGGGTGTTCTTTGGAGGGAATGATGCTGATGCTGAAGCTGAAGCTCTAGTACTTTGGCCATCTCATACGAAGAGTTAACTCATTGGAAAAGAGTCTGATGCTGGGAGGGATTGGGGGCAGGAGGAGAAGGGGATGACTGAGGATGACACGGCTGGATGGCATCACTGACTCGATGAATGTGAGTCTGAGTGAACTCCGGGATTTGGTGATGGACAGGGAGGCCTGGCGTGCTGCAATTCATGGGGTCGCAAAGAGTCAGACACGACTGAGTGACTGAACTGAACTGAACTGACGTATGAAATGAATTTAAGAGGTATGAAATTAATACAAAATGTGTTTCCTAACCACAAGATATTAAGCTGAAATCTATAACAGGTATCTAGAAGTTCCAAAATCTTTGGAAAAAAAAGAAAGTGGCAGTGACAAATAGATTCAAGAGATTATATCAGATAGAGTGGCCAAAGAACTATGGATGGAGATTCACAACATTTCACAGGAGGTGGTGATCAAAACCATCCCCAAGAGAAAGAAATGCAAAAAGGAAAAATGGATGTCTGAGGTAGCCTTACAAATAGCTGTGAAAAGAAAACAATTGAAAGGCAAATGAGAGAAGGAAAGATATACCCATTTGAATGCAGCATTCCAAAGAATAGCACAGAGAGATAAGAAAGCCTTCCTCGGTGATCAATGCAAAGAAATAGAGGAAAACAATAGAATGGGAAAGACTAAAGATCTCTTCAAGAAAATTTATAGAGATACTAAGGGAATATATCATGCAAAAATGGGCACAAAGGAACAGAAATGGTATGGAACTAACAGAAGCAGAAGATATTAAGAGATGGCAAGAATAAACAGAAAAACTATACAAAAAAATCTTAATGACGCAGATAATCACGATGGTGTGATCACTCACCTAGAGCCAGACATCCTGGAATGTGAAGTCAAGTGGGCCTTAGAAAGCATCACTATGAACAAAGGTAGTGGAGGTGAAGGGATTCCAGTTGAGCTATTTCAAATCCTAAGAAATGATGCTGTGAAAGTGCTGCACTCAATATGCCAACAAATCTGGAAAGCTCAGCAGTGGCCACAGGACTGGGAAAGGTCAGTTTTCATTCCAATGCCCAAAAACGGCAGTGCCAAAGAATGCTCAAACTACTGCACAATGGCACTCATCTCACATTCTAATAAAGTAATGCTCAAAATTCTCCAAACCAGGCTTCAATAGTGTGTGAACCATGAACTTCCAGATGTTCAAGTTGGATTTACAAAAGGCAGAGGAACCAGAGGTCAAATTGCCAACATCGGTTGGATCATTGAAAAAGCAAGAGATTTCAAGAAAAACATCTACTTCTGCTTTACTGACTATGTCAAAGCCTTATCACAACAAATACTGGAAAATTCTGAAAGAGATGGGAATTCCAGACCACCTGACCTGCCTCTTGATAAATCTGTATGCAGGCCAGAAAGCAACAGTTAGAACTGGACATGGAACAACAGATTGGTTCTAAATAGGACAAAGAGTATGTCAAGGCTGTATATTGTCACCCTGCTTATTTAACTTATATGAAGAGTACATCATGAGAAACACTGGGCTGGATGAAGCACAAGCTGGAATCAGGATTGCCGGGAGATATATTAATAACCTCAGATATGCAGATGACACCAAAGCATAACTTTGCCAAAAAACGTCCATGTAGTCAAAGCTATGGTTTTTCCATTAGTCATGTATGGATGTGAGAGTTGGACTATAAATAAAGCTGAGCACCAAAAAATTGATGCTATTGAATTGTGGTGTGCAGAAGACCTTTCAGAGTCCCTTGGACTGAAAGGAGATCCAACCAGTCCTGAATATTCACTGGAAGGACTGATGTTGAAGCTGAAATTCCAATACTTTGGCTACTTGATGCAAAGAACTGACTTTTTAGAAAACACCCTGATACTGTGAAAGATTGAAGATAGGAGGAGAAGGGTATGACAGAGGATGAGATAGTTGGATGGCATAACTGACTTGATGGACTGGGAATTGGTAATGGACAGGGAGGCCTGGAGTGCTGCAGTCTATGGTTTGCAAAGAGTCGGACACGACTCAGCAACTGAACTGATAAAGAGAGTCAAACAGCTGTTTGGCTGGCATTTATGGCTGAGGATTATTTGCAGCATTAATAGATGATAATTAATGCAGTTGTGGTTTGTTCATTATCATTACTCTGTATCTTTCTGTAGGAATGTTCTACAATTTATTTTTTTATAGATTATATTTTTGGTAGTTTATTCTTATTTACAATGTTGTGCTACTTTCTCTTGAATGGCAAAGTGATTCAATTATACATACATATATTATTTTGCATATTCTTTTCCAGTATGATTTATCACAATATATTGAAATAATTCCCTCTGCTTTACAGTAGGACCTTGTTATATATCCTTTTTGCACAATAATTTGCAAATTCTAGTATAGATTCTATTTTTTAGTGAGACTTTTAGTTTTTCATCCATTCATAGACTCTCTTTTAACATGCCTTTTGGTGTCTATATGAGCATATTACTATGCAATAATATGTAACTAGAAGTGAAATCACTGGGTTTCATAAAATGAGTTAAAAAATTAGGCTTTTTCTACCCTAATCTATTATCTTAACATAGTTGGGTAATGTTAATATTTTATAGAAGTCATTCATGAATGAAACCAACTGGTCCTGGAATTTTTTCCATGGAGAGATTTTCAGTGATGGATTTGGTTTATGTATTACTTTTATAATACAATATGTTTCTTAATGTATAACACACAGATAAAAGCACACATGTTCTAAGCACAGGAGGGTAAAAATCATTAAGGACATGTAAGAAGTTTGAGTTTGACTCTAAATTGAACAGCATATTTCTGTTAAGGCATTTGCTTGGATAAATCCAGTGATTTCTCGGGTATTCTCATTTTACCTTGGAGGTGGTTACTTGACTTTCATGGCTGTGTGGTGTTAGAGATTATGTATGTAATGATTATGGCACCTACTACAGAGTAGCTATTATTATTATTATGAATGTTCTCTGTCATAGGCACAAATGACACCTGGTGGTTATCATCTTTAGCTAGAATGAAAATAATGAAGTCACAGAATAGCTAATATTTTAAATAATTTTAGTCAATATTTTTTAGCAATGATAATTCATCTTGATCTTCTGCATTACTTACTCCTTTTACCTTTCCCATAAGCAAGATAAACGGAGGCTTTCATGGTGGCAGGCTCTTGAAGGAGCAGTTCCTTGTTGAGGTCCTTTAATGGACTAGAACCTGGTGGTGCAGAATCGATGATAAGAAAATAAAGGCTGATATTTCTTGGTTTACGCAGAAAGCCAATAAAGACCCTGGCATGGGGCTTGCTCTGTTCATGGAGCAAGGTACCTTCTCAATGGGGTGAAGGCTCAGAGTGCCTTCTCGAGAGGCTTTCAGAAGCCCAGGCAGGAAAGTGAACTCAAAGAGCCTCTGCACTCCAGGGGATCAGCCTGAAAAAGAGAGAGAGGGAGAAAGAGAGAGAGAGAGAGACAGAGACAGAGACAGAGACAGAGACAGAACAACATGGGGACCAGAGCTCTGATGGAGCAAAGGTGTTTTAATCAACATGGTGTGGGCATATATGCTGTAGTTATTTTCAGCAAAGATAAAGATTAAAATTCCTGACTTACAAAATATAGGCAATCCATATTAAAGAGAGAGAGAGAGTTGTAAATAATCACTTTTACCCTATGGTTCACAAGAAGATAGTTTTTTCTTCGCTGTATAGAAAATTTTTCTATCACAGTATGGAAAAACTAATGAAGGCAATATCTGGATCCCTCAGTCCCAGGAGGGGCTTGCCTCTCCTCTTAATTTCTGAATATTCAGGAATTAATAAGGAACAGAGGATTCCTGACAGATCCAAAGCAGCACAAAGGAAGCCTCCTGTTAAATGTTTCTTGACAGTTCCTTGAATGCAGAAAAGTAGAGCTTGAACAGAAACTTTGGAATTTCTAAGAACAAGTATTTTCATATTAAGTACCTTGGCAATTTCTATAAATTCCATGACATATTTAAAACAGAGAAATGTTTGTTTTCTAATTTCATGATCATAATTAATTCCAGAAGAACCAGAACCATATAAAAGAGAAGATAGTATGTACAGAATTAGGTAATTATATTTCTTATAGTACTTGTGAGAACATAAGTACATTTACAAAACACACACACACACAATTGGAGAAAGAGAGCAGAATAAATGATGTGAATGCAGAAATCAGAAGCAAGTTGTCTCTTGCTGAGAGAGTTAATTCTTAGGTAGGTTGATGAGGAGTCTGGGGCCCTTAAGAAGAAATGGGTCCAGGACCCTTGAGAAAAAGAAAGGGGTCTGGGGTTCTTGAGGAGGAGAAAAGGACAAACATTTATTTTTTACATTCCTTTGTCTTAGTCACATAAGACCTTTTCTCCTTAAGCCCAGAGCTAATGATTATACAACAAAACAACCCATCTTTCTCAAGGATATGTTTTTCCTTAAGCTCTGTGCTAATGATTATATGACAACTGTGTATCTTGATTGAGGGTATTTCTCCTTCTCAACAAGAACCTTGCACCCTAGAGCTGGTGCTCCACACCAAGAGATGTCATTGCAATGAGAAGCCCACACACCACGACTAGGGAATAGCCGCTGCTGACTGCAACTAGAGAAGAGCCTGTGCAGCAGTGAAGACCCAGCACAGCCAAAATAAATTAATTAAATTATTTAAATAACGAAAAGTAAAATTATTTCCTTTTTAAAATTAGATATAGGGCTGGAAAAAGATATTCCATGCAAATAGAGACCAAAAGAGAGCAAGAGTATCAATACTCATATCAGATAAAATAGAATTTAAAACAAAGGCTGTGAAAAGAGACAAAGAAGCAAACTACCTAATGATCAAAGGATCAATCCAAGAAGAAGATATAACAGTTATAAATATATAGGCACCCAACATAGGAGCACCCCAATATGTAAGACAAATGGTAACAAGTATGAAAGGGGAACTCAATAATAACACAATAATAGTGGGAGACTTTAATACCCCACTCACACCTATGGATACATCAACTAAACAGAAAATTAACAAAGAAACACAAACTTTAAAGGATACAATAGACCAGTTAGACCTAATTGATATCTATAGGACATTTCACCCCAAAACAATGAACTTCACCTTTCTCTCAAGTGCTCATGGAACCTTCTCCAGGATAGATCACATCCTGGGCCATAAATCTAGCCTTGATAAATTCAAAAAAATTGAAATCATCCCAAGCATCTTTTTGGACCATAATGCAGTAAGATTAGATCTCAATTACAGGAGAAACATTATTAAAAATTCCAGCATATGGAGGCTGAACAACACGCTCCTAAATAACCAACAAATCACAGAAGAAATCAAAAGAGAAATTAAAATATGCATAGAAACGAATGAAAATGAAAACACAACAGCCCAAAACCTGTGGGACACTGTAAAAGCAGTGCTAAGGGGAAAGTTCATAGCAATAAAGGCATACCTCAAGAAACAAAAAAAAGTCAAATAAATAACCTAACTCTACACCAAAAGCAACTAGAAAAGGAAGAAATGGAGATCCCCAGGGTTAGTAGAGGGAAAGAAATCTTAAAAATTAGGGCAGAAATAAATGCAAAAGAAACAAAAGAGATCATAGCAAAAATCAACAAAGACAAAAGCTGGTTCTTTGAAAGGATAAATAAAATTGACACACCATTAGCCAGACTCATCAAGAAACAAAGGGAGAAAAATCAAATTAATAAAATTAGAAATGAAAATGGAGAGATCACAACAGACAACACAGAAATACAAAGGATCATAAGAGACTACAATCAGCACTTATATGCCAATAAAATAGACAACATGGAAGAAATGGACAAATTCTCAGAAAAGTACAACTTTCCAAAACTGAACCAGGAAAAAATAGAAAATCTTAACAGACCCATCACAAGCACGGAAATTGAAACTGTAATCAGAAATCTTCCAGTAAACAAAAGCCCAGGTCCAGACGGCTTCACAGCTGAATTCTACCAAAAATTTAGAGAAGAGCTAACACCTATCCTACTCAAACTCTTCCAGAAAATTGCAGAGGAAGGTAAACTTCCAAGCTCATTCTATGAAGCCACCATCACCCTAATACCAAAACCTGACAAAGACGCCACAAAAAAAGAAAACTACAGGCCAATATCACAGATGAACATAGATGCCAAAATCCTTAACAAAATTCCAGTAATCAGAATCTAACAACACATTAAAAAGATCAGATACCATGACCAAGTGGGCTTTATCCTCGGGATGCAAAGATTCTTAAATATCTGCAAATCAATCAATGTAATTCACCACATTAACAAATTGAAAACTAAAAGCCATATGATTATCTCAATAGATGCAGAAAAGGCCTTTGACAAAATTCAAGTTCGATTTATGATAAAAACTCTCCAGAAAGCAGGAATAGAAGGAATATACCTCAACATAATAAAAGCTATATATGACAAACCCACAGCAAACATTATCCTCAATGGTGAAAAATTGAAAGCATTTCCCCTAAAGTCAGGAACAAGACAAGGGTGCCCACTTTCACTGCTACTATTTAACATAGTTCTGGAAGTTTTGGCCACAGCAATCAGAGCAATAAAAGAAATAAAAGGAATCCAAACTGAAAAAGAAGCAGTAAAACTCTCACTGTTTGCAAATGACATGATCCTCTAAATGGAAAACCCTAAAGACTCCACCAGAAAATTACTGGAGCTAATCAATGGATATAGTAAAGTTGCAGGATATAAAATCAACACACAGGCATCCTTTGCATTCCTATACACTAATAATGAGAAAGTAGAAAAAGAAATTAAGGAAACAATTCCATTCACCATTGCAACGAAAAGAATAAAATACCTAGGAATATATCTACCTAAAGAAACTAAAGACCTATATATAGAAAACTATAAGACACTGGTGAAAGAAATCAAAGAGGACACTAACAGATGGAGTAATATACCATGTTCATGGATCGGAAGAATCAATATAGTGAAAATGAGTATACTACCCAAAGCAATCTACAGATTCAATGCAATCCCTATCAAGCTACCAGTGGTATTTTTCACAGAGCTAGAACAAATAATTTCACAATTTGTATGGAAATACAAAAAACCCCGAATAGCCAAAGCAATCTTGAGAAAGAAGAATGGAACTGGAGGAATCAACCTGCCTGACTTCAGGCTCTACTACAAAGCCACTGTCATCAAGACAGTATGGTACTGGCACAAAGACAGACATATAGATCAATGGAACAAAATAGAAAGCCCAGAGATAAATCCACACACATATGGACACCTTATCTTTGACAAAGGAGGCAAGAATACACAATGGAGAAAAGACAATCACTTTAACAAGTGGTGCTGGGAAAACTGGTCAACCACTTGTAAAAGAATGAAACTAGAACACTTTCCGACACCATACACAAAAATAAACTCAAAATGGATTAAAGATCTAAACATAAGACCAGAAAGTATAAAACTCCTAGAGGAGAACATAGGCAAAACACTCTCTGACATAAATCACAGCAGGATCCTCTATGACCCACCTCCCAGAATACTGGAAATAAAAGCAAAAATAAACACATGGGATCTAATTCAAATTAAAAGCTTCTGCACAACAAAGGAAACTATAAGCAAGGTGAAAAGAAAGCCTTCTGAATGGGAGAAAATAATAGCAAATGAAGCAACTGACAAACAACTAATCTCAAAAATGTACAAGCAACTCCTGCAGCCCAATTCCAGAAAAATAAACGACTCAATCAAAAAATGGGCCAAAGAACTAAATAGACATTTCTCCAAAGAAGACATAGAGATGGCTAACAAACAGGAAAATGTGCTCAACATCACTCATTATCAGAGAAATGCAAATCAAAACCACAGTGAGGTATCATTTCACACCAGTCAGAATGGCTGCTATCCAAAAGTCTACAAGCAATAAATGCTGGAGAGGGTGTGGAGAAAAGGGAAGCCTCTTACACTGTTGGTGGGAATGCAAACTAGTACAACCACTACGGAGAACAGTGTGGAGATTCCTTAAAAAACTGGAAATATAACTTCCCTATAACCCAGCAATACCACTGCTGGGCATACACACCAAGGAAACCAGAATTGAGAGAGACATGTGTACCCCAATGTTCATTGCAGCACTGTTTATAATAGCCAGGACATGGAAGCAGCCTAGATGTCCATCAGCAGATGAATGGATAGGAAAGCTGTTGTACATACACACAATGGAGTATTACTCAGCCATTAAAAAGAATACATTTGAGTCAGTTCTAATGAGGTGGATGAAACTGGAGCCGATTATACAGAGTGAATTAAGCCAGAAAGAAAAACACCAATACAGTATACTAACACATATATATGGAATTTAGAAAGATGGTAACGATAACCATGCATGCGAGACAGCAAAAGAGACACAGATGTATAGAACAGTCTTTTGGACTCTGTGGGAGAGGGAGAGGGTGGGATGATTTGGGAGAATGGCATTGAAACATGTATAATATCATATAAGAAACGAATCGCCAGTCTAGGTTCAATGCAGGATGCAGGATGCTTGGGATGGTGTCCTGGGATGACTCAAAGAAATGGTATGGGGAGGGAGGTGGGAGGGGGGTTCAGAATTGGGAGCAAAAGTATACCCGTGGTGGATTCATGTTGATGTTTGGTAAAACCAATGCAGTGTTGTAAAGTAAAATAGAGTAAAAAAATAAATAAATAAAAATAAATTTAAAAAATTAAAAAAAATAATACTTGACAAAAGTAAAGAGCTTTTTTCTCAGAAACCTGAATATATATATATATATAATATATATGTATATATATATTATATATATATATATATAAAATAGAACAAGTGGGAGAAATACAACACAGTATGTAAAATTATACATTTAGTTTCTTTCTGAGATTGAGAGAGAGCTTTCTTCTCTTCTGCTGAAAAAAAATCAGACTAAATTGAAGAGAATTCAACTCCCACTAGTTTAGATTTCAGTCTTTTATCCATTTCAGTGGGCCAGTTACAACTTACCATTTCTGAATTCTTCATTTAAAAGAAAATAAAACATCCCTACTCATCTAATGAAAATCCAAGACATACGTAGCATTGCAAGTTTTAATAAGAAATCATGGCAATCATGAATGGTAACCATCTTGGTTTATTCTTAAAATAGATGCATACATTTGAATGCCCTTTAAAAATGTATTGTGCTTTTACTCCTACAGTTTTCCCTCTGTGCTGAGTCCTACTAGTAACAACCAGATCCACACAAGCTCCTATTCACTTTAAGCCAAGACAACCTGTCATGTCTTGGCTTGGTCCCTGTTTCAGCCACAGTTGTTTCATGCCCTCAGGACCACCGTGGTCATGCAGGGACCCTCTCTTCACTCGGCAGACAGAAATAGTCAGGGGAGCTCTCCTTATGGTACATCTTTGGCTGATGGACAACAGGGGACATGGGTAAAAGTTTCCTCCTTCTTTCCTTCAGGAAGAAAATTTAGATACGTTTCACAAAGATCCTTAGAAGGAAGATAGTAAAGTTATCATGAAGGTGAGCAACTTGATTGTGCATTTTGTTTCATTTGGTTTTTTGTCTGTTTTTTTTTTTTTTTCTTTATGTAATGGCAAAGTTTATTTCATTTTTAATAACAGAGGGCAAACTGTTTAAAATTTGCAGTTTAAAACATGCACATTCACAAAAGGCCAGTGACACATAATGCTGCATAGAACTGAATATTAGTTGACTTTAATAACTCTAAAATACAGTTTATTGGACACCAAGATATACACATCTGAGAAAACTACTATAATCACATGATCAATATTCTTCATTCAGGCAAATTTTGCATTTTTATGTGACTTTTTCTCCTTCACTGGTTACTTTCAGTCCCTCAAAGCTACTTGCTCGGAGCACATTCCTAAATGAACTCTTATCACAGCTTTGATTAAGCTCTGCTTTTAGAAAAGGTAGAACTCAACAGCTTGCCTTTGGTGGGGATCTTACATGACTACTTGCAGGCTGCCTGGTCTAACTTTCTTCACCAGTTCCTTGAATCACTTCAGTAAATGTTCTAGAGTTTTTCCACTTTTCAGATCTGGTTTACAGCCCATCAAGGTTTCTGCTTAGATTTGTTACTGTATTCTTTATCTTAGCCCCTTCCCTTAATAATAATAATAACAATAACTTAAGTCCCTTTGTCTGTCATTTAAGATTCTCCTTTAAAGACCCTGACTCCCTTTCCTGATATTGGGTCTTCAGCTAACCATGTGAATGAGCCATCAGACCAGCTGGGTTCCCACATACCATACAAGAGCAGCACCATCTCCCCCCACCCCCCACGCTGACTCAGACCACATGATGAGTACCAGGCTAGCTCTGCTTGCTTAATGATATCCCTGATGGAGGCAAACCATAGCCTATTTTTTTTCAAAAGAAAAACAAGAATAAGACTGAAATATATTCTTCACTTTCCTTTCTTTGAAGTCTATTTTATTTTCTCTTCCCCCAACTTGTATCTGCAATTTTGAAAGTGTTATAAAGTTCGCTGTGATTGGGGAATGATGGGAGAATTAACTGAGAGATGAGTTGTTGAGGAAAGGAATACAACTTTATTTGAAAACCCTGCTGGCCAAAAAGGTGCAAACTAATGTTTCAAAATAACCTTTTTATGGGGTCTGGATGCCAGGTTCTTTCATAGAACAGTTATCAGGGGAGTGAGGAGGCAAATTAGATAGCTCATTAAACTTGCAAATATCTCCTGGAATGGCAAACCTTGGGGAGGGGATGTGCTAGTTTCTGTAGACATCCACAGGTGGAGAGGATCCTAAACAAAGGCATTTTAGCTTAAGAGTTAGACAGAGAGGCAGGATTCTCCAAGGCAGGCCATTATGCATGATTATAATAACAAAAACATTAAAAAGCAAGTCAAAGAAACAAATCAAATGGAATCAAAGAAACAAATGGAATCAAAATTGGCTGTTCCCTGCAACAATATCACGTTTAAAATGTGGTTAAAATAGCTGTGTTTAGTTTGAATATCTAACCTTTTCTGTCCCTTCTTAAGCCCCACTCAAATCTGTTCTTTAAAACCCAAAGCCTCAAGATTTTGCCAGACAAAATTAAATATATAACACATATGTAATAATTGAAACTTGTAAAACTCTTTTACATATGTAATCTTATTTGACTCCCTCAACATCAAAAGTGGAAGAAGATAGTACAGGCAATGACATCTCTATTTTACAAATAAAGACACTGAAATTCAGACAATAGAATTGCATATGGCCACAGTCATCAGGGTGGTAATAAATACTGAAGCCAGGCTGTGAACTCACATCTTCTGACTTCCTGATCAAATGCTATTTCCACATTCAAAACAGATGACCCTTCAGCTGGTGCCATCTGATGCTATAATGGAGAACACAATCCAAACTCACTTCTTCCTCCAAGAAAACATAACAAGAATAAAATTCATCAGTCACCTTCTTCCTGAAGGAAAGGAACATGAAGCAGAAATATGCTGTTTTGTGAACAATGCTGTCCTGGAGGTGCAACAGATGCCTGGAGTGTCTGTAATGAATTTCACATACATCAGTGTGCTTTGTAATTAAACTCTTCTGCAAGTTCTCACAGAAGACTTTTGTTCCCTCCTTTTTTTTGATACATTTCACTTTCATAATGAAACTTTATATATATGATGAAACTATATATATATATATATATATAAAGTTTTATGTATTCTTATGAGTGTATATATATATATATATATATGAATATAGATAACTAGATCATTTTGCTATATACCTGAAAATAACACATCATTGTAAATCCACTATATTTCAATAAAAAACAAAAATATTTTCTATATAACAGTTACACAGAGCCCCACTCCCCTTGCCTGGGAGATTGGGAATGGACTTTGGAGACTACCAAACACTCTCATTGGCCTGGAATGCACACATGCACAGATGAATTAGTTTCCATGACATCACTGAATAATGTGCCTTCAAAGATGAGTGAAATCAAACTGATTTTTTTAAATCAAGAATTTAGCTTCAGATACACTTAGAGGAATGTTGCAAATGGAATTCTTAAAGTAACCATGAAGAAATACAAAACACATTATTTTAGTTTCTAAAAATCTCGATGTAATTTTAACAATTTTTGGTTTCTGGTCAGTTTGATTTCATGGGTTGCAAACTTAAAGTCATCTTTAATTTATACACTTTAGTTCTCCATATCTCAACAGTTTCAGGTCTACTGACTTATTCTTCAAAATGCCTCAAACCCTTACTATTCTTACCATTTTCATAAGTAGCATTCTAATTTATCCCTGACAGCTGGCTAGAATAATTTCATGAAGAAGATATACATTTGAGAAAGAAAGCCGGAACTAGTCTCGGAGGCTGTATTAAAAAAAAAAAAAAAAAAAAGCAAGAAAAACTGCCAACAGAAAGAATAAAATCTTACAGAAAATATAGTTTTAGAAGATTCATTTTTATGGCATTGACTATATTTGAGAAACACAAGAAAGTAAAATTTTAGAAGTTATTGGTTTTCAAAACAAACCATACTCATCAATTTTATTACTCTGCTCTGGTAGATAGCTTTCACCAGTACTGATATTCTGTAGTTCTGAGTCAGCTGTTTCCAAGTGATGGAGCAAAGGGTGGAACCATTGGATGCTGCAGTCATTACACATTGCTGCACCATTTTTGCTGCATAATTTCTGAGATATTACATCAATATATCAGGTATTCTTAACTTCTAGGATGTTGCTCTGTACATCTGGCAGATGACAAAGAGAAGATGAGCCTATTACTGGACTATGTATCAACAGAACTGGCTACATAATTTGTGGGACCCAGTGCAAATTTAAAGTGCAGGCTCCATTGTTCAAAAAGTGTAATGATTTCACAACAGTGATACCAAAGCAGCAAGGCAAGCACACAGTCCTGTGCACAGGTCACAAGGCCTTGAGGAGGCCGGCTTTTGTATCAGATCTGATAAGAATGAATTGATGGCCTCTCCAGATGCAGAAGGTGTCAACTCAGAAAAAGATGTGCCATTTAAATTTAAAAGTTGAAAATTATGTTTTATTTGGAGGACAAAACTGAGGACTTAGTCTGGAATGTGGCTTCTCAGACAGCTCTGAGACTGCTCTGAAGAGGGAAAGGAGGACCCAGGATATATAGAAGTTTTTGCAGCAAAGGCCAAGTGGTCAGAACTTCAAAAGATTACTGTTAATTAAAGAAAACCAGATATGCCAAGTTAAGGAATTTAGCACTTTTCTATGTATGTGAAGATGCAAAGTCTGGGCTCACTGATATCATCCCTTTGGTAGGTACCTAGCTGTCTAGTGTCAGCAGCCTGTTCTTTTCCATCCGGAAACCTCTCAGGGAGCACAGCTGGGAATGGCTGCAGTGTCTGAGGGCTTGGTGGTAGGCAAGCCATTAGTCTCCAACCTAAGCTCCCTTGAGGTTCACCACGATGGCAGCTGTAGCGGCTTGAAGGCTGCAACATCCTTTGTTTACTGATTTGGCAGGCAGTGATTTTTTTCATTGACAAAGTGTGTAACATAATAAACTCACTGTCAAAGGTGAACTGGAGTCCCTGAGAGATGACACCACTTTGAAGGTTCTGAGTTGGTCTCTGCTATTGGCAGGGCAGGGTGTCAGCAGAGGCAAGAGCTACATCAGCCTTGGGGAGGAAGACCATGCTACCATGCCCACAGTCTCTATTGTAGCTTCATGGACACCAGGTTCATGATCTCATTGGGCATCAGGGGGCCAATAAAGCAGGCTGATGACAAGCTGGTTCGTGACTTCTTCTTCAACAACAGATACTCTCTGATGGGCATTGATATGAGACTCACAGTTCCACCCACTTTGAAGGTCCAGTCACAGGCCTGCTCCCCCAGATGCTCTTGTCTTTGACTTCCATTAGAGCTCATTTGTGACATAATAAGTGTTTGTTCTTTAATCCAACAAGTTTGGGGGTAATTTGTTATGTAGCAATAGATAATTGATACAAAAGTAAAGCAATTTCCTTATTAATATTATAATAGAGAAGAACAAATCTGACTCCATATTGGCCCTGTTTCTTTTACTTTAATCCTTGTATTCTATTGCTTCTGCTACAAGTTAAACACTAAAGAGATGTTGCTTACAGCTCAAAGTACACATAATGGCCCATCTCTAGGAAACATGCTTCCCATGCCTGAGTGTTAAGCCAAAATGCCTTTACTCAGCTCGCAGGAAACATCCTGACAAGGCCCACCTGTGAACAACTTCAGGAAAGAAGAAATTAACATGTCCTCTCCAGAGTCTGGCTGGAACCAGGAAATAGTTCCAATTTATCAATATTTTTTTTACTTTATTTTACCACCTTAACTCATCCTGTCCTATTTGTTCTATGAAAAAAACTAGCACCCAAAACCAATCAAGATGGCTTCTTGGAACACTAGTCCGCCAACTTCTTTGTCTGCTGGCTTTCCAAATAGAATCACTATTCCTTGCCTCAGCAACTGACGTGTCACATGGTGAACGGTACGAGCTTGGACTCAGTAACAAAATTGTCCCCCCTTACCTCTCCTATGACCCAACATAGACCAGCATGTCTATTGCAACAGTGATTGGCAGCAGAAAACAAAACAAAACAAAACAAAAAACTCTGCCCTCATGGAGGAAGATATAAATTATATAATTAGGCAAAGTGTTTTTTTATACATTTTTATTGAGATATAATTGACAATTTTATTTGTTTCAGGTTTACAACATAATGAGAATACAATATAATGAAAATGATCACCACAACAAATCTAACTAACATCCATCACCATACGTAATTACATTTTTTCTCGTGATGAGAACTTTTAAGATGTACTGCCTTAACAACTTTTAAATAGACTATATAGTATCATTGAGTATAGTCATTGTATTATATATTACATCCTGTGGACTTATTTTACAGTAGAATTTTGTGTCTTTTGACCCCTTCACCTATTCTGCCCATCCTTCCTCAAAATAAGTTTATCTTGTTTGCTATATTCATTGATCCCATGATGGAATATGATTCCCTATTTTTTTAAAGTGCTTGGAGTATCCTTGACTGAATAAACCCAGGTTAAGTAAACTAGATTACTTTAGTAAGAACAATTCATGGAGTGATAATCCATACTCTGATACAAGACAGAAAGAAATGCAGGAAACAATGCATGTTCTAACACACCACCAGGCTTTAACACAGCTAACCAATGTTAGAGGACAGAATCAATTTTGAATCTAAGAAGAGACAGGAGGAAACCACCGCTGTTTTTAATCACATCTCTGAGAGTCTGGAGAGTCTTCGTCAATTTTTTCAGATTTTGCTTGAGTAAGAAGAGAGATTTCTTTAACTTTGTTTAAGCTTCTTGTGCCTATAGATGCTCCAATTAAACCTTTGAAAGACCATCACCACAGAGAATAACAAAGACTCCTCGATGTTGCTCTTGAAAAACAAGGGGGATTGTGTATGCTTGTGATATACTAAAGGAGACTCTAAAAGGATAAGAGCCTCAGCAGGGCAGCCTAGAGCTAACTAACTGCTCTCTAGAGGGAAAGGGTTCTTCTTGTAGTAAATTAGAGCTTTCCCTGAAGGATTATTCAGGGGAAAACATGACATACACAAGCATTTTATATATAAAACATATATATATATATATATATATATAAACTTTACATAGAAAGAACTAAACAAAACATTTTATTCAAAAAATTAATATTAAACTTCAGAGAAATCACTTAGAAAAGAAAAAAAATGTTGAATGGAACATTCAGAAAACACCTGTGCTAGTGACATCAGAGAATGGACAACTATGAAATGGAACAAGAGATTTTGCAAACACAGATGTGTAATGCTTACAAAGCTGCATTTGAAGAGTGCTTTGTAACTAAAGGATTTCCCCATTTTTCTCTAATTGTATTCTTATAAAAAAGACTGTGAGGTATAGGAAAAACTGGTAGAATTTTATTACAGATGAGAAAAAAATGAGATCCTCTGAGGTTAAGCAACCTGCCTAAGAATAAATAAGATTCCTGGAGTTAGTCTTTTATTTATTTATTTTTTTAGCATTATTTATTATAACACTGAATTTTATTTTAGGCCATCATGAAATTATGTAATTTATGATTTTCTTTTCACAAGTGAAATTTAGAAAGAGAATAATTTTGAAGAAGTTCCTATCATAAAACTTTTTTTAGGAAACTTTACGTTATTGTGCAAAACTTTGCATTACTTTCAGGAAATCAGAAGTGGATTTTCAGAGACATTTTAGAACCAAATCATTGCTTCCAAATGGTTTTTCTTCTGTGTCCTGGGTATCTTCTCCACTCTAGCAATTGAAAAAAGAAGCCCAAAATATGATAGAAAAAAGATATTTTAAAAATAAAAACAGAAAACAAAATACCTGGTGTTCAACACTCATACCTTTCAAAACTTCTCAGAAGAGTATGGCCAAATTATATAGCCACATTTCCAAATAATGTTTTACAAAATATTAGTCCCTTTTTTTCTTACTAGAATCTTCTTCTTCTTAGTAATATACTCTGTAATAGACTCTGCTGTAGTTACAAATCTGCTTTATAATAGAGAAAATATATCTTTAGATATGAATTAAATACAAGTGTTTTAATTCATAGTATAATTAAGCTACCTTTAAGGCTATGTATGTTTCATGAGAAAAAATAGATTTTGTTGCCAAAATCTTGGTTGTCTGTGTACCAATGCCAAATAAAAATACAGAGACAGAGTTTTGAAGAAAAGAGAAAAAGTAGTTTTATTTCCTTGCCAAGCAAAGAGGGAACATAGCAGACTACCACTTCAGGAACTGTGTTCCCCTGGAGGGGAAGTAAAGAGATTTATAGTCAGGGGTCATAGTCTGGGGTGGGCAATAAGTCTCAAAGTAGTGAACGGCTTGTAGTCTTCTTCTTTTTTTTTTTTTTTTTTTTTTGCAAAATTTCAAAATGGCCACACTTGGCATCAGGTAACTTGGTAACTGGGATTGGTCTTTTCCAAAATTATTGTGCTGTGACCTTCTTTATTAAATGAAAAATACTGCAAGAGAGTGTTACAATGGAGTGTGGGGAATGGAGATGATATCAGATGTAGGATAGAATTCATATGGAGTCAGAGAGTAAATAGCTTTATGAGGACAAGTCTAGCTACATGTTTGTTAGTAGTATCAGTTAAAGAATAACCAGAACTTCTTAAGTCTTACTGGCCTGTTTAGTTTGCACCTAAGGCTGTTGACTCATTTCTGTTTTTGCTGTAATAGTTTCAGAGTCAGAAAAAAATTCAAATCTTGGTATTGCTTCTGTAAAGATACAGTGAACCTCTTTCAAATTTTCTTTAGAAAAGCTTTTTTCAGATCATTATCTAAAATCTACTCCAAAATAATAATTTGCAGTTCTTAAATTTTTCTTAAAGTGTGCTCTCCTTATGTTTATATGCTTTAATTTGACCATCCTCAATACTACCCTAGTATTTACTTGGTATCTTTTCCTTTTACAATTTAATTTTTTAATATAAACTTATTTATTTTAATTGGAGGTTAATTACTTTACAATACTGTATTGGTTTTACCATACATCAACATGAATCCACCACAGGCATACACGTGTTCCCCATCCTGAACCCCCCTCCTTCCTCCCTCGCTGTAGCATCCATTGTTTCTTAATCATCCTACTTCAAATGGATACATATCCCACTCAAGCAATAAATTGGTTTACAAGACTTAATCCTATAATTACAAACTCTTGTATGCAAGAAATGTCACAGGAATCTAATTCTAGTTAATAAAATAAGTCTATGAACCAATCTGTCCCACTATAGCAGACAATTCAGTCTCAATTCTGAATGCCATCTCTGCCCACTCAACTTCACAGGATGGAGCAAATGGCCTGCCCTAATTTTTGAAATCTGAAGCAAAAACTAGATATGTACAAAACTCAAAAACTGTATTATTAACATTCCTCAACCCTAATTTTTCATTTAATAACTGACCCTGTTTATTTGTTTTACTATGCCACAGTCAGAGGCACACTCAGTTTACCTCAAGTTATGTAAAAAAAAAAGAAAAAAGAAAAAATACATTCTTGCAAACAATACACTAAAATATATGGTCAATAAAATCATTGAAAAATAGTAAAAAGTGCTAGTACTAAGTTTAATGCTTTTGGTAGATAAGGACATCTTGTCTACTATCATTTTGTCATCCTGGAATGTGAGATAAAGCCATACTGGTTTTCCTAATGCTTTGTTTCTTCCATTGTCTCCTGGCACACAATCAATCTCTCTCCCTCATACAAATGCTCTAAGAAATGGATCTGAGTGAGTCCCTTAGTCACTAATATGGAGTGCCACTTTAGTGCAGAAGCATGACAGGTCACCTGGTAGACCATCAATGCCTTCTGTGCTTACCCTGTAAATGACCAGCTTTAAACAGGTTCTGAGGTTAAGGCCACTCAACCTTGCTCCAAAAAGAACACTGCAACTTAATATGTCAGAAATCCCCTGTGACTGCTTTAGTCAAAATGGGTCAAAAAATCTACAAATTACCTTTAGGCTTCAAAGTCTGTCGATACAAAAATACAACATCACAGAAGTTGAAGAAGCATATTTGAAGATGTTCTGTATTCTCAGAATGAATGGCCAAATAGAATCTACTTAAATGGAAAAGGAAAAAAATAGTAGAAAATAAAATGGACTCATCTTCCAGATTTCGAGGGCCTTGTTGTTGTTCATTGTTCAGTTGCCCAGTCATGCCCAACTCATTGTGACCCCCATGGACTGCAGTCTGCCCCTGTGAAATCTTATGCAGACCTGCTTTCCATAAGAAGCTGTGACCTTTAATATTTGCTGTTTTATGTTCTCACTTTTAAAAGTTATGCCTCTTAGATCCTATTGCTAAGACAGTCAAACTTTTACCAACTAAATCAAAAGTCAAAATATAGTACAGTATTAACGGATAATCGTGGGTTAATGGGTTAATATTTCCATGTTTGTATTTTTTAAGAATTCAATGACTTAACCCCGATAATAGGAACATTAAACACTGTGATGGAGTTAGGAAACATATTTTATGGATGGGAGACTATTCTAATCAAATAATATCACTTAAGTTGATAGCATTATTACCTTGTGAGTTGTATGGCGATGTTAATAATAATGGTCTCACTTCTGGGGTCAATGGAATAAACAGCTCCAAAAGCACCACAATTACTGTATAAATCCAATAGTGACACTATGAAAATTTCAAAATCCTCGTATATTATGTGTCCAAGCTTTATTTTACAGTGCTGATAGGAAATAAAATATGATAAAGCATTAAGCACAATCTCTGGCACATACAATAAATCAGTGCATATTAGAAAACTTGGAATCTGGAAAATATGAAACTGAAAGTAGTTAAGTTAATCAATAAAGTTCACAAAGCTAGATAATGAAAAATCTGAAAGAAGAATCCGCATCTCTAAAGCATTTACTGCATGATTCTTTCTGCTTCACCATGTGCATTTATTTAGCCCAAAGCTATTACTTCCTCCCTGACTGCCCCAGATATTACAGGATAGTCCTGATTTATTTACTAATACTCTTAACTTTCTAAGTACTAAATGACTTCCACATTGAGAAAAGTGATTGCTTTAAAGAATTATAGTTCATTATATAGCTTTTATATTTTATCTTTAACCTAGTAAAATGAAGCTTTCAAAAAGTTTCAAGACAAAATAAACAAACCAGAAATACAGCACTTAAACTTCTTAATAAAGAAAACATCAAGTGATATCCTATGAATTTTCTCTTCCTGCAAGTAAATTTTGCATAAATGTAAGCTCAAAGGTTTTACATTAACTTGATATTTGAGATCAGTTCAATCAATAGATCAAATATATTTTTATCTATATGTCATGGTGTATAAGCAAAAGTTAGAGAAAATAGGAAGAGGAAAAATAAGAGATAATGGAAAGAAAGAAAAGAAGTAATTTCTCTCAAGATAATTTTAAAATATTTTGAACTAAGTGAAAATTAAAGCACTACTTATCAAAATTTGGTGGGTGCAGCAAAAAATTTAATTGGAATTGCATAACAATAAATGCATATGTCAGAAAATAAGAAAGTTATAGAAAAAAAAAAAAAACACTGAGTTTTCACTTTAGGAAGCTAGAGTAATAAGGAAAATTTACCCCTGAATGAGCAGAAAAGAATTTTAAAATAGAGCAGAAATCAATGAAATTACAAACAGGAAAGTGTTAATCACTGAATCACGTCCTACTCTTTGTGACCTCATAGACTGTAGCCCCGCTAGGCTCCTTTGTCTATGGAATTCTCCAGGCAAGAATCCTGGAGTGGATAGCCATTCCATTCTCCAGAGGATCTTCCTGACCCAGGGATCAAACCCCAGTCTCCTGTATTGCAAGTGGATTCTTTATCATCTGAGCCATCAGGGAAGTACCCCTTCCCCAAAAGGTAATAGTAAAGATTTTTAAAAATCAAAAGCTAATTATCTGAAAAGATCGATAAACTTGATGAAACTCTAGCCAGATTAAGATTAAAAGAAAAAAAATACAAATTACCAGTATCAGAAATAAAAAAGTATCACCACTGATTATGAACATTAAAAGGAAAATAAAACACTATGAACACCTCTATTAACACAAATTTGCTAACTTAGATGACTTGAATCTCTTCTTTAGAGGGCACAAAGTACCAAAGCTCACATAAGGAGAATGAGCTCTATAGCTATTAAAAATATTGAAGAAATAGTTTTTAAGTCCTCCAAAAAAGAAAACAACAGCTCCAGATGTTTTTCACTGGTGAATTCTACCAGACGCTTAAGACATGATACACATTCCAGAAGACAGAATGAAAGGACACCTTACAACTGCTTGTAAGAGGCCAGCATTGCCTAATGTTAAAATCATATAAAGGCATTCCATAAAAAGAAAACTACAGACCAATGTCACTCATGAACATAGACATAAAAGTCTTTAATAAAATTCCTTTGTTAAGTTTCTGGTTAGTGTGAACCCCAAGTAGATCCTCCTGATATTTGATAGGATGGTTGGCTTCCTTTTTGTCGAATATATTAGCTTTGTTGATCTGCTAACTTACCTCAATGGCAGGAAGCAGCAACTAGACCACATGTGTGGATTTGCTTCGTGACAAATGGCCTCAGCTTCTGCAGGATACCCTTGTCGTCAAAGACAGGGAAATGGGAAGGTAGGCAAGTTTCAACCTATACTTGTGGGTTTAAACTCAAGCTGGTGGGATTCTAGCCTGTTCTTGATCTCTCCCTCCCAACTTCCTATGCAGTGAACTTTAAATTTCAGCTCAGTCATGCTGAGACAGTCCTGCAAGGACTATTTAACTAGTGTCCTCAATGATACAAGTCAGTTATGTTGTAGCTATACATTATGCATATGAAATATCCTATTGGTTCTATTTTTCTGATGGACTCCCTTTGAACCATGAAGGGATCCAGCATGGCGAGATAAAAGGGTGACTTGGAAGAAATGGCATTTGTTAGGAATAAGAGATTGGTGAGACTCAGATGATGAATGGACTGGTGTGCTGTGCTACAGATTAGATTTCTTCTGATAGAAAACAGGAAGTCACTAAACATGAAAGTGATGGTTATATAAATAAGGCCCATTGTCTATTTGGTTATTATTACACTATAGGAAATTGTCAATGTATCTTCACTAAGTTTGGAGGGGGTGGGTACATTGAGGATGGCTGATGAAAATGTAGATCTTAACCCATCTTTAAAATTATGAGATGAAAGGCACTTTGGAGGGCTTCCCAATTAGAATGGTGTAAAACTTAGTTATGAGCCTCATTGTAGTCTAATAGAAGGAGATATGGCATATGTATCAGGATGATTTGAAATTTTGCCTCAAATATAAGCCCTAAATTGAAAATCATAAAGACATACTACTTTAGCAGTAGTCCAGGTTTGATCTTCCATCACCTGGTCCTTGAAGTCAGGTTCAAGGTAGGATGTTAAAAATAAGATCATCAAATACCATGACTCAGAAGAAGAAGGGAAGTATGGAGATGCACCTATCAGGAAACATTCAGAAGTAAGGGGCATATACATAAAGAATTTGTTGTTGCTGTTAAGTCACTAAGTCAGATCTGACTCTTTTGTGATCCTGTGGGCTGTAGTCTGTGATGCTCCTCTTTCCATAGGATTTCCCAAGCAAGAATACTAGAGTGGGTTGCCATTTCCTTCTGTAGGGAATCTTCCTGACCCAGGGATCAAACCGAAGTCTCCTGCATTGTAGATAGACGCTTTATCACTGAGCCACCAGGGAAGCCCAAAGATGCATTAGCTGAAACCAGAATATGGCATGGAAAGAAAACACTAAATTTTTTTAATTTATATTAAAAAAAGAACAACCAGTATCAACCGATAGCATGATTCTGTCCCACCCATTCTATATTGACTTGAACCAAAGTATAATCACCTAAATGTCATTATGCTAACATTCTTTGTCAATAATACCCTTGCAAGGATTCAAATGGCACATTAACAGTAGAAGGAAAAAAAAAGAAAATTGAAAGTCTCAGGTTGATATTACAAATAATCACTTAACTGCTCTAAGCGAATTGTGTGTGTGTGTGTGTGTGTGTGTGTGTGTGAAACAGAGTGTGGAGTACTCAGGATAAGACAGATACTGAATGAATGAAAACCAGTGAGGAAAATTAAAATAGATTTCAGCAAAATAAAATAAATTCTCTAATAATGATATATTAGCTTATAGAGGAACTTCCTGCTTTCATTCAGGATTTCCTTCAAAGTGAAAATGGTCACAAGAAAACTGAATGATGGGACTTCTCTGATGCTCTGGCGGTTAAGAAACTGCCTTGCAGTGTAGGGGATGTGGGTTCAAACCCTGGTAAGGGAGCTAAGATCTCATACATTGTGGAGGAACTGAGCATGTGCGCTGCAACTACCAAAGTCTGCACAGTCTGGACCCTGCACAGCACAACTCGAGAGTCTTCTTGCCACAAGGAAAGATCCCACAGGCTGCAATGAAGACCTAATGCAGCCATTAAATAAATAAATAAGCTGAATGACTTCTTGGTGGTGATACTTCAAAAGAGAGTCATGTATCCACTCTGAGACTGTGATTCTCTCAGCCCCTGATTCTTGATGTGCAGGGTTTAAATCAAGAATGCCAAAATTTTAGGTAAATCAAATATGTTCCTCATTCAATAATTAAGATTATGGGCCAAATAAAAATAGATCAATGAAGACAATTATCTTGGTGTACTTATTTTTTAATTTATTTATTCATTTAACAAAATATAGTTACCCATATAATTACCAAATTTAAAATCATTTCTACGTGAAGAAATGATAATACCACACATGAAAAAGTCAAAATTAACTTCATAGTAAAAATAAAACATAAAAACAAATATCCAAATACAAGCAAAATGCAAGTCTTACAAGCTACAAAGATTAGTATGCATTTAGTTGGAAAAGAAAATATTTTTGGAACAGCTAGAATTTTAGCTGTATCTTGACGATACATAGTGCATCTTCCAATGGATCTGATGGAAAAGCATGTGGGAGGAGAGACCAGTAAAATCAAATGAAGGAGAGAAATATTTAATTTTACAAAACATCAGGTAAAATTTGGAAATAAGGCTGGAATGTCATTGATACACAGGCAAGAAACCTAGTCTAATTCTGAGCAAATAGCATTGACTTTGCTTCATAGGTAGTGGATTTTTCATTCAGGACAGGGCCTTGGTCTGACAATATGTTTTGGTCTGGATTCTTTTTTTTTTTGGCTATGCCACATGGCTTGCAGAATCTCAGTTCCCCAACCAGGGGTGAACCCAGGTCCTTGGCAGTGAAAGTTCAGAGTCCTAACCACTGGTTCAACAGCAGAGTTTTGTTATCTCTTTAGATTCAGGGAGAGAACAGAAAAGCCTAAAGGTCTGATCCTGATTGCTGTTTTGTCCACATTATCCCCACCTCTTTTTTTTTTTTTTTGGCCTAACCACCTCTCAGCCTTCTACTACCCACATTTTACAGAAGAGGAAACAGGTTCAGAAATACTAGATCACTTCCAAGGGACACACAGTTGGTATTTGGCTGAGTTAGGATTTGAATTCATATCTATTAAGATTCAGTTTCTTAAACACTACTTTATATTTCAAAAAGCAGTGACAGAATGAAAAGAAGAGAAAAGACAGGCAAAACATTTCTGAGGGGAATATCCAGAAAACAACACTTAATAAGTAAGAGGAAGGATTAAGAGAAAAGCAAAAGATAAATTGGATTGTCACTATTCCACTTGACTGAAAACCTTTAAACACAGAACTGACATTTTAAACAAGCAGAAATTATCCTTAGGTAGAATGTCTATAACTCTGACTTTTGTTTTTCTATAATCAAAAATTTCTCTAGAGATGCTGGGTTTAGCTTAATTAGCATACACTTCTTATTTATATTCATATTAACCGATTTGTGATAAGTCATTTCCAAATGGACTGTCCTCATCCAATATTTTAATTAGCCTTCTGAATAGTGAATGTATGGTAGAAGCTGACTGTTTCATTTCTGAAATTCAGAGAATTAAACTAAGTAGGAAGACTATAACCATGGTGCATTTGTCAAAAATATAACCCTAGGACAGAGCTTATTAGCCGAGGTTTCATAGCCAGTGCTTTAGCAGCCCTCATATTTCCAAGTCATTCATCAGAAGAGTTCATGGAAAAAAGGTTAAGTGGAAAGTTTCAAGCTATTTTTTCCCTGGGGCACAAGAGAGTAAAAGGACACAGAAGTAACATCATTGTGTGAAAAAGATCTGCAATAAATATTCTTTCATTAAGTCTTCTCCTTCAACATGTCTCCCTCTCAAAACCAGATAACACATCTTAGTTAAGAAAGAGATCATAAAAGTAAGATGATATTATGCCAGAACTCAGAACTCTTGCATCATTCTACCATATGTTCAAATTTTTGTATATAAGCAGCATACACACACAAACATACACACATACGCAGACTCATTCATTCACTCATGCACAGATTGTTGGCACTGTGGTCTCTTTCCACAAGTTCATCAATAGATCAGACACCAGCAGGATTTTATAATAAAACCAAAACTGCTCCTTCAGTACCCACTGAGGACTTCACTAGAGAATAATATAATAATACCAAATAAGTTAACTGCTGTGTCAGTATAAATGAAAAAAAAAAAAAAAGAAAGTAATGTATGGCTATTTTTATAAAATGCATAGAGTGCAAAAATTCACCACAAGTCCTAGTACCTGAGAACCTTGCTCTTAATAGTTTGGGTCTTTATTTTTCTTTGTCCTTTAGAAGGAAAACCGCAAATCACTGGAAGGCTGTGAGGCTTTTCCTGATGAACCATGCAAGTCTTGCCTTTAAATATCAAGAATGGATTATCAGCAGTTTCACAAATTTTGTTTTGGCTTATAAGAGAGAGCTCCTTGTTATTAATATAGAGTGAAATTACTAAGAGTTACTAGAAGTGAATAGTGGTTAAGATTTATTGAGGGCTTTCTACATGCTAAATATTTGAACTGTTAACTAATTTTTCTCACAACAGCTGTGAAACAGACACCTCCTAGTTTACAGGTGGATAGGAGGTTGAGTTTCCACACCTGCCACACATTTGTAAATTGTGCCTGCATTCTGACCCACAAAGTCTAACTTGGACCCCTCAGGACTGCTTCTTCATGGCACTGCATCCTTTACACATAAACATATGAAATGCACTTTAGAAAATTTAAGTGAAGTGCAAAGACTAGAAAGCTTAACAAGACTCTCCTGACAGTGAAAATCAGTGTTACCTTTTCATACAAGAGAGAGAAACTTGGGGTCACTCACAGATTGGCATGGACACTGGATTCAGAGACAGGGATGTGGATTAAAACTGTCCTGTCATTTTCTAATCATAAGTAGAAAAACAGATGTGTGCATACTGGGGCACAAATGGAGATGGAGTTTGTTTAGCAGTTCAACAAGCATATTTCTCCTTCCTGGTACAGAGCAGGGCTATATTTTCCTGTATCATTCAAGGTTAAGTTTGGCCATTTGCCAAAAATCTCAACAATAGGACATGCACAGAAAAGAGGGTGCCACTGCAGCAGAACAGATATTTAAGGAGGAGGGTATCTTCTCTATTGTCTTTAACCCAGTCTCCCAACTCAATGAAGTAAGCATAGAAACCCTGAGAGACACATATTGAAGAGAGCAGAGAAATAAAATGGAACAAGCCTGAGCTTTAAATCAATATTTGGAAGAGAGATCTAAAATTCTGCAGGATGGGCAACACATATACACCCGTGGCTGATTCTTGTGAATGTATGGGAAAAGCCACCACAATATTGTAAAGTAATTAGCCTCCAATTAAAATTAAAAAAAAAATTCTACTGAACCGAACATGGGTCTGCTTACCCATGCACAATAAAGCCAACTTACTGATGTCAGGTTTCAGTGAAGGAAAGTGCAGCATTTAGTGCAGGTACCAGGCAAGAAGTCCAGGGCAGCTTGTGCTGGAAAACCCTGAACTTCCCAAAGGATTTCAGCAAAATATGTTCAAAGAAAAAGTAAGGAAGGAGTGTCCCAGGATGTGTGATCAGCTGGTGCACAATTCTCTGATTGGTTTAACGATGAGGTAACAGGGTCACCTCGCAGGCGGCTGCGACAGTGCACAGAGCATGGCTGAGAGGAGCTACCGCATGTCCAAGGTCAGGGGCAGAAGCCAGGAGGACCAAATGCCCAAGGGGCGGTGGCCAAGAGGAGTTACCCCACGTCTGAGGTCAGGGGCAGTGGCTGAGAGTGCCAGTTTGCGTGGGCACAGGAACGGCTGAGAGGAGTTACCCCACATTCGAGGTCAGGGGTGGCGGCCGGGAGGAGCAACCCCACGTCCAAGGAGTGGTGACTGCGCATTGCTGGCACAGCCGTGAAGAGATGCCCCCACATCCAGGGTAAGAGAAACCCAAGTAAGATGGTAAGTGTTGCAAGAGAGCATCAGAGGGCAGAAACACTGAAACCATAGTCACAGAAAACTAGTCAATCTAATCACACTAGGACCACAGCCTTGTCTAACTCAATGAAACTAAGCCATGCCCATGGGGCCACCCAAGACGGGTGGGTCATGATGGAGAGGTCTGACAGAATGTGGTCCATTGGAGAAGGGAATTGCAAACCATTTCAGTATTCTTGCCTTGAGAACCCCATGAAAAGTATGAAAAGGCAAAATGATGGGATACTGAAAGAGGAACTCCCCAGGTCAGTAGGTGCCCAATATGCTACTGGAGATCAGTGGAGAAATAACTCCAGAAAGAATGAAGGGATGTAGCCAAAGCAAAAACAATATGCAGCTGTGGGTGTGACTGGTGATAGAAACAAAGTGAGATGCTGTAAAGAGCACTATTGCATAGAACCTGGAATGTCAGGTCTATGATTCAAGGCAAATTGGAAGTGGTCAAGCAAGAGATGGCAAGAGTGAACGTTGACACTCTAGGAATCAGCTAACTAAAATGGACTGGAATGAGTGAATTTAACTCAGATGACCATTATATCTACTACTGTGAGCAGGAATCCCTTAGAAGAAATGGAGTAGCCATCATGGTCAACGAAAGAGTCCGAAATGCATTACTTGGATGCAGTCTCAAAAACGACAGAATGATCTCTGTTCGTTTCCAAGGAAAACCGTTCAATATCATCATAATCCAAGTCTATGCCCCAACCAGTAATGCAGAAGAAGCTGAAGTTGAACGGTTCTGTGAAGACCTACAAGACCTTGTAGAACAAACACACACAAAAAAGCTGTCTTTTTCATTAAAGGGGACTGGAATGCAAAAGTAAGAAGTCAAGAAACACCTGGAGTAACATGCAAATTTGGCCTTGGGATGCGGAATGAAGCAGGGCAAAGACTAACAGAGTTTTGCCAATTAAATGCACTGGTCATAGCAAACACCCTCTTCCAATAACACAAGAGAAGACTCTACACATGGACATTGCCAGATGGTCAACACCAAAATCAGATTGATTATATTCTTTGCAGCCAAAGATGGAGAAGCTCTATACAGTCAGCAAAAACAAGACCAGGAGCTGACTGTGGCTCAGATCATGAACTCCTTATTGCCAAATTCAGACTTAAATTGAAGAAAGTAGGGAAAACCGTTAGACCATTCAGGTATGATCTAAATCAAATCCCTTATGATAATACATTGGAAGTGAGAAATAGATTTAGGGGCCTAGATATGATAGACAGAGTGCCTGAAGAACTAAGGAATGAGGTTCATGACATCGTACAGGAGACAGGGATCCAGACCACCCCCAAGGAAAAGAAATGCAAAAGAGCAAAATGGCTGTCTGGGGAGGCCTTACAAATAGCTGTGAAAAGAAGAGAAGCGGAAAGCAAAGGAGAAAAGGAAAGATATAAGCATCTGAATGCTGAGTTCCAAAGAATAGCAAGAAGAGGTAAGAAAGCCTTCTTCAGTGATCAATGTAAAGAAATAGAGGAAAACAACAGAATGGGAAAGACTAGAGATCTCTTCAAGATAATTAGAGATACCAAGGGAACATTTCATGCAAAGATGGGCTCGATAAATGACAGAAATGGTATGAACCTAAGAGAAGCAGAAGATATTAAGAAGAGGTGGCAAGAATACATGGAAGAACTGTACAAAAAAATCTTCATGACCCAGATAATCACAATGGTGTGATCACTAATCTAGAGCCAGACATCCTGGAATGTAAAGTCAAGTGGGCCTTAGAAAGCATCACTACAAACAAAGCTAGTGGAGGCGATGGGATTCCAGTGGAGCTATTTCAAATCCTGGAAGATGATGCTGTGAAAATGCTGCACTCAATATGCCAGCAAATTTGGAAAACTCGGCAGTGGCCACAGGACTGGAAAAGGTCAGTTTTCATTCTAATCCCACAGAAAGACAATGCCAAAGAATGCTCAAACTACCACACAACTGCACTCATCTCACATGCTAGTAAAATAATGCTCAAAATTCTCCAAGCCAGGCTTCAACTATATGTGAACCGTGAACTTTCTGATGTTCAACCTGGTTTTAGAAAAGGCAGAGGAACCAGAGATCAAATTGCCAACATCCACTGGATCATGGAAAAAGCAAGAGAGTTCCAGAAAACATCTATTTCTGCTTTATTGACTATGCCAAAGCCTTTGACTGTGTGGATCACAATAAACGTGGAAAATTCTGAAAGAGATGAGAATACTAGACCACCTGACCTGCCTCTTGAGAAGTTTGTATGCAGGTCAGGAAGCAACAGTTAGAACTGGACATGGAACAACAGACTGGTTCCAAATAGGAAAAGGAGTACGTCAAGGCTGTATATTGTCACCCTGCTTATTTAACTTCTATGCAGAGTACATCATGAGAAACGCTGAACTGGAAGAAACACAAGCTGGAATCAAGATTGCTGGGAGAAGTATCAATCACCTCAGATGCTCGGGTCCAGCCTGGGTGGATCCAGGGAATTGGAAGTTTGGACGGCGTTAGCAAGGAAAGACTTATTTATTAATATAAGATTAGATTAAGAAACAATAGTATAGTAGTAAAATTAAGTGGGAAAGAGAGCTGAATAACTTGGATTACGTGGAAGACCAATAAAATTCCAGACAAGGAATTTGCACCATCTATGTTGGGCCACTGGCGCTCACTTGAATATCTAAGGGTGCCTCGCCTTAGGCTCCCTTTTGCATGGGTCTTAACAGCCAGGGCAAGTAAGTAGACTTGGTGAGCCTCCACGCCCCAGATGGGAATTCAGCCTGAAATTAAAGTAAAGAGAAGAGGGAGGGAAAGGGAGAAAAGGAGAGAGAGAGAGACACACACGGGGGAAACCAGTTCAGTGACTGGTTCTGGCCTCTATTGTTCAGAAGGCCTTTTATACTTTTGATAAAACATGGAGCTCAATGGGTAACACAAAGTTATGCAGCATTAGCAGTCCAGACTCTTATCAAAACCAGGCTTTTCTCTCTGCATAACTAGTTGTATACACAAATCTTAGGTAATTTGCATCATCTTCCAGCCAAAAGGGCCAATTAACATTTTACAGCCTTTTTTCTGGTAAGGGTTTGTCAACCAGAAGACTTATTTGTGTTGATCTTCCCAAAGTCTGGTGCCAATCTCAGAAAGCACTAAATAAAGTTACATTCTTACATAGCAAGGACACAAGAGGGGTGCAGTGATATATAACAAAGAGAAAAGTAATTAACTCAAAAGTCTAGTGTTGCTAACATCAAAACTACTATATATCTTTTTTCATATCCTGTTTACCTTGACTAACATCCTCCCAGGTGCATAAAAGATAAAGAATATGGAGGTGTGGTGGCAATTATTGAGTCAACAGTGAAAACCCATCACCAATATGATTTTTAACTCTTTGGAAAAGGCTCTGTATCTATGAGATGCTTTTAAGCTTTGTGCCTCTCGCGGTAGGGGGGCTGTAAGCAGTTCACAAGCTGTAAGAGGTCCGGGCAAACCTGTTAGGCAAGCTAGAGAGCTATCAGAGGGGTTTTAACTGAAACATCCCTTTCAAATGCAGAAGAGCAAAGCCCTGAGTTGATTTTTTCCAGAGAATATTAGAAGGGTGGAAAAGCAGGCAGATTCTTATTTTGGGGGGGTGTATGCTCAGGAAATTCCATGGGGAAAACCTGAGGTCTGATTAGCCTTGCCATTAGAACTCTGCCGCATGACCTTGTCACGGGTGGAATTCCTCATGCTGGCTCCCGGAACTCAGATATGCAGATGACACCACCCTTATGGCAGAAAGTGAAGAGGAACTAAAAAGCCTCTTGATGAAAGTGAAAGAGGAGAGTGACAAAGTTGGCTTAAAGCTCAACATTCAGAAAACGAAGATCATGGCATCCAGTCCCATCACTTCATGGGAAATAGATGGGGAAACAGTGGAAAAGTGTCAGACTTTATTATTTTAGGCTCCAAAATCACTGCAGATGGTGACTGCAGCCATGAAATTAAAAGACACTTACTCCTTGGAAGAAAAGTTATGACCAACCTAGATAGCATATTCAAAAGCAGAAACATTACTTTGCCAACAAAGGTCCATCTAGTCAAGGCTATGGTTTTTCCTGTGGTCATGTATGGATGTGAGAGTTGGACAGTGAAGATGGCTGAGTGCCGAAGAATTGATGCTTTTGAACTGTGGTGTTGGAGAAGACTCTTGAGAGTCCCTTGGATTGCAAGGAGATCCAACCAATCCATTCTGAAGGAGATCAGCCCTGGGATTTCTTTGGAAGGAATGATGCTAAAGCTGAAACTCCAGTACTTTGGCCACCTCATGAAAGAGTTGATTCATTGGAAAAGACTCTGATGGTGGGAGGGATTGGGGGCAGGAGGAGAAGGGGACGACCGAGGATGAGATGACTGGATGGCATCACTGACTCGATGAACCTGAGTCTGAGTGAACTCCGGGATTTGGTGATGGACAGGGAACCCTGGCGTGCTGCGATTTATGGGGTCGCAAAAAGTCGGGCACAACTGAGCGACTGAACTTGGACTTGAACTCTGGCCAGAGGGCCAATTAACATTTTACGGCCCTATTCTGATAAGGGTCTGTCCACCAGAAAACCTTAAAAGTGTTGTTCTTCCCAAAGTCTGGTGCCACTCTCAGAAAGCACTAAATAAAGTTATATTGTTACATAGCAAGGCCACAACAATTTATAATAATGAAAGAAGTACAGTGATTTATAACAAAGAAAAAGTAATTAACTCAAAAGACTAGTGTTGCTAACATCAAAACCACTATATTCCTTTTTCTATATCCCAATTACATTGATTAATATCCTTCAGGTGTCTAAAAGGAAAAGAATATGGGTGTCTGGCAGCAGTCATTGACTCAACAATGAAGCCCTTTACCAAACTAATTCTTAGCTCTAAAAGGCTCTATATCTTTAAGATGTTTTAAGCTTCATGCCTCTCGCAGTTTGGGGCTGCAAACAATCACAAGTTGTAAAAGTCCGGGGGAACCTATCAGGCAGGTTAGAAAGCCATCAAAGGGTTTTAAACCGAGACATTCTTTTTATATGCAGGAGACTGTTAACTGGAGTTCTGAGTTAACTCTTTCCAGAGAAAGGTGGTCGGGGATAGCCATCTGTTATGTCATAAGAGTGGAAAGCACAGTACAATATGGCAGGCAGAGTCTGGTTTTTGGGGGTAGATGTTCAGGAAAACCCAGGGGGAACCCCTGAAGCCAGATCATGCCTTTGCGTATGTCAGGCTTCCTTCCTCATGACCTTTGCTATGGGTGGGATTCCTCATGCTGGCTCCTGGCAACTGGAGATGTCTTCAAGAAAATTAGAGATACCGAGGGAACTTTTCGTGCAAAGATGGGCTCGATAAAGGACAGAAATTGTATGGACCTAACAGAAGCAGAAGATATTAAGAAGAGGTGGCAAGAATACACAGAAGAACTGTACGAAAAAGATCTTAGCGACCAAGATAATCATGATGGTGTGATCACTCACCTAGAGCCAGACATCCTGGAATGTGAAGTCAAGTTGGCCTTAGGAAGCATCACTACAAACAAAGCTAGTGGAGGTGATGGAATTCCATTGGAGCTATTTCAAATATTAGAAGATGATGCTGTGAGTGTGCTGCACTCAATATGCCAGCAAATTTGGAAAAGTCAGCAGTGGCTACAGGACTGGAAAGTTCAGTTTCCAATCACAAAGAAAGGCAATGCCAAAGAATGTTCAAGTTCAGTTCAGTCACTCACTCATGTTTGACTCTTTGCGACCCCATGAATCACAGCACGCCAGGCCTCCCTGTCCATCACCATCTCCCAGAGTTCACTCAGACTCACGTCCATCGAGTCCGTGATGCCATCCAACCATCTCATCCTGGGTCGTTCCCTTCTCCTCCTGCCCCCAATCCCTCCCACCATCAGAGTCTTTTCCAATGAGTCAACTCTTCGCATGAGATGGCCAAAGTACTGGAGCTTCAGCTTAAGCATCATTCCTTCCAGAGAAATCCCGGGGTTGATCTCCTTCAGAATGGACTGGTTGAATCTCCTTGCAGTCCAAGGGACTCTCAAGAGTCTTCTCCAACATCACACTTCAAATGCATCAATTCTTCAGCGCTTGGCCTTCTTCACAGTCCAACTTTCACATCCATACATGACTACTGGAAAAACCATAGCCTTGACTAGACGGACCTTAGTCGGCAAAGTAATGTCTCTGCTTTTGAATATACTATCTAGGTTGGTCATAACTTTTCTTCCAAGGAGCAAGCATCTTTTAATTTCATGGCTGCAGTCACCATCTGCAGTGATTTTGGACCCCCCCCCCAAAATAAAGTCTGACACTGTTTCTACTATTTCCCCATCTATTTCCCATAAAGTGATGGGACCAGATGCCATGATCTTCGTTTTCTGAATGTTGAGCTTTAAGCCAACTTTTTCGCCCTCCTCTTTCACTTTCATCAAGAGGCTTTTTAGTTCCTCTTCACTTTCTGCCATAAGGGTGGTGTTATCTTGTATATTTATAATTTTTGTGACTTTTTTTTTCTCTTTTCTTTAATATTGTATTTTTGAAAATCCAACCTCTACTCTAAATTTTTAATTTTGCTTTTTGGTATTTGTTATCAATTTTGTACCTTTAAGAACCCAATCCTCAGTACCCATTTTTACTTGGGAGTGAGATTACTAGCTTGACTGCTCTCTCCCCCTTTGGACCCTCATTTTTCTCCACCAGGTCGCCTCTGTCTCCTTCCTCTCCCTTCTCTTCTCTACCCAAGTCTGTGAATCTCTTTGTGTGTTCCAGACAGTGGAGAACACTTAGGGAACTGATTACTGGCTGGATCTGTCTCTCTCCTTTTGATTCTCCTCTTAATCTTCCTAGCCACCTCTGTCTCCTTCCTCCCTCTTCTCTTCTCTGTATAACTCCGTGAAGATCTCTGAGTGGTCCAGAATGTGGAGTGCACATAAGGAAGTGATTACTGGCTAGCTTGTTATCTTCTCTTTTGATTCTACCTCATCTCATTCAGGTCACCTCTAACTCCCTCCTCCCTCTTCTCTTCTCCATGTAACTCTGTGAACCTCTTTGGGTGTCCCTCACTATGGAGAAACTTTTCATCTTTAACCTAGATGTTTTATCAATGGTGCTGTATAGATGGAGAAGCCTTGAGACTAATGTAAAAATAAGACTGAAAACCAGAAGCAGGAGGCTTAAGTCCAAATCATGAGAACATCAAAGAACTCCTGACTCCAGGAAATATTACTCGACAGGAGCTCAACAAATGCCTCCATACCTACACTAGAACCAAGAACCACCCAAGGGCCAACAAGTTCCAGAGCAAGACATACCATGCAAATTCTCCAGCAACACAGGAACACAGCCCTGAGCTCAATATAGAGGCTGCCCAAAGTCACTCCAAACCCATTGACATCTCATAACTCATTACTGGACACTTCATTGCACTCCAGAGAGGAGAAATCCAGCTCCACCCACCACAACACTGACACAAGCTTCCCTAATCAGGAAACCTTGACAAGGCACCTGTACAAACCCACCCACAGTAAGGAAACTCCACAGTAAAGAGAACTGCACAAACTACCCAGCAGGTAAAGGAACAGGATAAATACCCACCAAACCAAACAAAAGGGGAAGAGATAGGGAATCTACCTGATAAAGAATTCTGAATAATGAGTGTGAAAATGATCCAAAATCTTGAAATCAAAATGGAATCACAGATAAATAGCCTGGTGACAAGGATTGAGAAGATGCAAGAAAGGTTTAACAAGGACCTAAAAGAAAAAGGAGTCAATATATAATGAATAATGCAATAAATGAGATCAGAAACACTTGGGAGGCAATAAATAGTAGAATAACAGAGGCAGAAGATAAGATTAGTGAATTAGAAGATAGAATGGTTGAAATAAATCAATCAGAGAGGGAAAAAAGAAAAATGAATTAAAAGAAATGAGGACAATTTCAGAGACCTCCACGACAATATGAAATGCCCTAGCATTCGAAGCATAGGAGTCCCAGAAGAAGAAGACAAAAAGAAAGACCATGAGAAAATACCTGAGGAGATAATAATTGAAAACTTCCCTAAAATGGTGAAGGAAATAATCACCCAAGTCCAAGAAACCCAGAGAGTCCCAAACAGGATAAAACTAAGGCAAAACACCTCAAGATACATATTAATCAAATTAACAAATATCAAACACAAAGAAAAAATATTAAAAACCGCAAAGGAAAACCAACAAATAACATACAAGGGTATTCCCATAAGGATAACAGCAAATCTTTCAATAGAAACTCTTCAGGCCAGGAGGGAATGGCAAGACATACTTAGGGTGATGACAGAAAATAACCCACAGCCCAGATTATTGTACCCAGAAAGGATCTCATTCAAATATGAAGGAGAAATCAAAAGCTTTCCAGACAAGCAAAAGCTGAGAGAATTCAGCACCACCAAACCAGCTCTCCAACAAATGCTAAAGGATCTTCTCTAGACAGGAAACACTAAAAGGATGTATAAACTCAAACCCAAAACAATAAAGTAAATGGCAATGGGATCATACTTATCAATAATTACCTTAAACGTAAATGGGTTGAATGCCCCAACCAAAAGACAAAGACTGACTGAATAGATACAAAAACAAGACCCTGATATATGTTGTCTACAAGAGGCCCACCTCAAAACAGGGGGCACATACAGACTGAAAGTGAAGGGATGGATAAAGATATTCCACCCAAATAAAGACCAAAAGAAAGCAGGAGTAGCAATATTCATATCACATAAAATAGACTTTAAAACAAAGGCTGTGAAAAGAGACAAAGAAGGACACTACATAATGAACAAAGGATCAATCCAAAAAAAAGATAAAACAATTATAAATATATAGGCACCCAACATAGGAGCACCGCAGTGTGTAAGACAAATGCTAACAAGTATGAAAGGGGAGGTTATCAATAACACAATAATAGTGGGAGACTTTAATACCCCACTCATACTTATGGATAGATCAACTAAAAAGAAAATTAACAAGGCAACACAAACTTGAATAGATACAATAGACCCGTTAGACCTAATTGATATCTATAGGACATGTCACCCCAAAACAATGAATTTCAACTTTTTCTCAAGTGCTCACAGAACCTTCTCCAGGATAGATCACATCCTGGGCCATAAATCTAGCCTTGGTAAATTCAAAAAAGTTGAAATCATCCCAAGCATCTTTTCTGACCACAATGCAGTAAGATTAGATCTCAATTACAGGAGAAAAACTATTAAAAATTCCAACATATAGAAAGTGAACAACACTCTGCTGAATAACCAACAAATCACAGAAGAAATCTAAAAAGAAATCAAAATATGTACAGAAATGAATGACAATGTAAACACAACAGCCCAAAACCTGTGGGATACTGTAAAAGCAGTGCTAAGGGGAAGGTTCATAGCAATAGGGCATACCTCAAGAAACAAGAAAAAATTCAAATAAATAACCTAACTCTCCAAAATCACTGCAGATGGTGACTGCAGCCATGAAATTAAAAGACGCTTACTCCTTGGAAGAAAAGTTATGACCAACCTAGAGAGCATATTCGAAACCAGAGACATCACTTTGCCAAATAAGGTCCATCTAGTCAAGGCTATGGTTTTTCCAGTAGTCATGTATGGATGTGAGAGTTGGACTGTGAAGAAGGCTGAGTGCCGAAGAATTGTTGCTTTTGAACTGTGGTATCGGAGAAGACTCTTGAGAGTCCCTTGGATTGCAAGGAGATCCAACCAGTCCATTCTGAAGGAGATCGGCCCTGGGATTTCTTTGGAAGGAATGATGCTAAAGCTGAAACTCCAGTACTTTGGCCAGCTCATGCGAAGAGTTGACTCATTGGAAAAGACTCTGATGGTGGGAGGGATTGGGTGCAGGAGGAGAAGGGGACGACCAAGGATGAGACGGCTGGATTGCATCACTGACTCGATGGACGTGAGTCTAAGTGAAGTCCGGGAGTTGGTGATGGACAGGGAGGCCTGGCGTGCTGTGATTCATGGGGTTGCAAAGAGTCAGACATGACTGAGAGACTGATCTGAACTGAAGTGACACTTAAAGCAACTAGTAAAGGAGGAAATGAAGAACCCCAAGGCTAGGAGAAGGAAAGAAATCTTAAAAATTAGAGCAGAAGTAAATGCAAAAGAAACAAAAGAGACCATAGAAAAAATCAATAAAGCCAAAAGCTGGTTCTTTGAAAGGATAAATAAAATTGACAAACCGTTAGCCAGACTCATCAAGAAACAAAGGGAGAAAAGTCAAATTAATAAAATTAGAAATGAAAATGGAGAGATCACGACAGACAACACAGAACTTCAAAGGCTCAAGGAGACTACTATCAGCAATTATATGCCAATAAAATGGACAACATGGAAGAAATGGACAAATTCTCAGAAAAGTACAACTTTCCAAAACTGAACCAGGAAGAAATAGAAAATCTTAACAGACCCAACACAAGCACGGAAATTGAAACTGTAATCAGAAATCTTCCAGCAAACAAAGGCCCAGGTCCAGATGGTTTCATAGCTGAATTCTACCAAAAACTTAGAGAAGAGCTAACACCTATCCTATTCAAACTCTTCCAAAAAATTGCAGAGGAAGGTAAACATCCAAAATCATTCTATGAGGCCACCATCACCCTAATACCAAACCTGACAAAGATGACACAAAAAAAGAAAACTACAGGCCAATATCACTGATGAACATGGATGCAAAAATCCTTAACAAAATTCTAGCAATCAGAATCCAACAACACATTAAAAAGATCATACACCATGATCAAGTGGGCTTTATCCCAGATAAAGGGATTATCAAGGATTCTTCAGTATCCTCAAATCAATCAATGTAATTCACCACATTAACAAATTTAAAACTAAAAGCCATATGATTATCTCAATAGATGCAGAGAAGGCCTTTGACAAAATTCAACATCCATTTATGATAAAAAAAAAAAAAAACTCCCCAGAAAGCAGGAATAGAAGGAACATACCTCAACATAATAAAAGCTATATATGACAAACCCACAGCAAACATTATCCTCAATGGTGAGAAATTGGAAGCATTTCCCCTAAAGTCAGGAACAAAACAAGGGTACCCACTTTCACCACTACTATTCAACATAGTTCTGGAAGTTTTGGCCACAGCAATCAGAGCAGAAAAAGAAATAAAAGGAATCCAAATTGGAAAAGAAGCAGTAAAACTCTCACTGTTTGCAAATGACATGATCCTCTGCATTGAAAACCCTAAAGACTCCACCAGAAAATTACTGGAGCTAACCAATGAATATAGTAAAGTTGCAGGCTATAAAATGAACACACAGAAATCTCTTACTTTCCTAAACTCTAATAATGAGAAAATATAAAGAAATTAAGGAAACAATTCCATTCACCATTGCAATGAAAAAAATAAAATACTTAGGAATATATCTACCTAAAGAAACAAAAACCTATATATAGAAAACTATAAAACACTAGTGAAAGAAATCAAAGAGGACACTAATGGATAGGGAAATATACCATGTTTGTGGATCAGAAGAATCAATATAGTGAAAATGAGTATACTGCCCAAAGCAATCTACAGATTCAATGCAATCCCTATCAAGCTACCAGCGGTATTTTTCACAGAACTAGAACAAATAACTTCACAGTTTGTATGGAAATACAAAAAACCTCGAATAGCCAAAGCAATCTTGAGAAAGAAGAATGGAACTAGAGGAATCAACCTGCCTGACTTCAGGCTCTATTTCAAAGCCACAGTCATCAAGACAGTATGGTACTGGCACGAAGACAGAAATATAGATCAATGGAACAAAATAGAAAGCCCAGAGATAAATCCACACACCTATGGACACCTTATCTTTGACAAAGGAGGCAAGAATGTACAATGGATTAAAGACAATCTCTTTAACAAATGGTGCTGAGAAAACTGGTCAACCACTTGTAAAAGAATGAAACTAGAACACTTTCTAACACTATACACAAAAATAAACACAAAATGGATTAAAGATCTAAATGTTAGACCAGAAACTATAAAACTCCTAGAGGAGAACACTCTCCGACATAAATCACAGGAGAATCCTCTGTGGCCCACCTCCCTGAATATTGGAAGTAAAAGCAAAAATAAACAAATGGGATCTAATTAAAATTAAAAGCTTCTGCACAACAAAGGAAACTATAAGCAAGATGAAAAGACAGCCTTCAGAATGGGAGAAAATAATAGTAAATGGAGCAACTGACAAACAACTAATCTCAAAAATATACCAGCAACTCCTGTAGCTCAATTCCAGAAAAATAAACGACTCAATCAAAAAATGGGCCAAAGAACTAAATAGACATTTCTCCAAAGAAGACATAGCGATGGCTAACAAACACATGAAAAGATGGTCAACATCACTTATTATCAGAGAAATGCAAATCAAGACCACAGTGAGGTACCATTTCACACCAGTCAGAATGGCTGCTATCCAAAAGTCTACAAGCAGTAAATGCTGGAGAGAGTGTGGAGGAAAGGGAACCCTCTTACACTGTTGATGGGAATGCAAATTAATACAGCCACTATGAAGAACAGTGTGGAGATTCCTTAAAAAACTGGAAATAGAACTGCATTATGTCCCGGCAATCCCACTGCTGCACATACACACCAAGGAAACCAGAATTGAAAGAGACACATGTACCCTCAATGTTCATTGCAGCACTGTTTATAATAGCCAGGACATGGAAGCAACCTAGACGTCCATCAGCAGAAGAATGGATAAGAAAGCTGTGGTACATGCACACAATGGAGTATTACTCAGCCATTAAGAAGAATACATTTGAATCAGTTCTAATGAGGTGGATGAAACTGTAGCCGATTATACAGAGTGAAGTAAGCCAGAAAGAAAAACACCAATACAGTATACTAACGCATATATATGGAATTTAGAAAGATGGTAACGATAACCTTGTATGCGAGACAGCAAAAGAGACACAGATGTATATAACAGAGTTTTGGACTCTGTGGGAGAGGGAGAGGGTGGGATGATTTGGTACAATGGCATTGAAACTTGTATAATATCATATAAGAAACAAATCGCCAGTCCAGGTTTGATGCATGATACAGGATGCATGGGGCTTGTGCACTGGGATGACCCAGTGGGATGGTACAGGGAGGGAGGTGGGAGGCGGTTTCAGGATGGGTAACTCGCGTACATCCGTGGTGGATTCATGTCAATGTATGGCAAAACCACTACAATATTGTAAAGTAATTAGCCTCCACTTAAATAAATTTAAATTTAAAAAAACTTTTAGGACTTTTACTTTCATGATTATTCTGTGTAACATTTTTCACTGATGCTCATTTGAAAATATGGATTCCAGTTTTTACAGCTCAATAAAAATATGTGAGAAAAGCAAATTGAATAGCTTAGTCTCCCTGTTGTAGATTAACTGACCACAGTTGTGTGGGTTTATTTTGTGGGCTTTTTATCCTGTTCCTTTGATCTATATTTCTATGCTTGTGCCAGTTAACGAGTGAGTGAAAGTCACTCAGTCATGTCCAACTCTTTGCAACCCCATGGACTGTAGCCTGCCAGGATCCTCTGTCTATGGAGAATACTGGAGTGGGCAGCCATTCCCTTTTCCAGGGTATCTTCCCAACCCAGAGATCTAATCCAGATCTAATCTAATCTGCATTGCAGGCAGATTCTTTTCTGACTGAACAACCAGGGAAGCCCATGTTTGTGCCAGTACCATATTGTTTTGATGGCTATAATTTTGCAGTAGTGTCTGAAGTCAGGAAGCCTGATTCTACCAGCTCCACTGGAAGTTACTGAAGAAACAAAAACTGGAGATACCCTACGATCCACAGTCCCACACGTAGAGGTATACCCAGACAAAAACATGGTCTGAAAGAACATATGCACCCCAATGTTCATTGCAGTGCTGTTTATAAAAGCCAAGACATGAAACCAGCCTAAATGTCTACCAAGAGGAGAATAGATAGAGAAGATGTGGTACATATCTCAGCCATTGAAAATAATAAAATGATGTCATTTGCAGCAACATAAATATACCTAGATAGTCTCATACTGAGTGAAGTAAGTCAGACAGAAAAAGACAAATATCATATGATATCATTTATATGTGCAATCTAAAAAAAAAATGATGCAAATAAATTTATTTACAAAACAAAAACAGACTCACAGACTTAGAGAATGAACTAATGGTTACTAAGGGGGAAGACAGTATGGGGGAGGTATTGTTAAGGAGTTTGGGATTGATATGTACATACTGCTATATTTAAAATTAATAACCAAAAGGGACCTACTGCATGGCACAAGGAACTCTGCTCAATATTCTGTAACAATCTAACTGGGAAAAGAATTTTTAAAAGCACAGATTCATGTATATAAGTATAATCAAATCACTTTGTTGTACACTTGAAACTAATACAACATTTTATTCATAAAGAATAAAAATTTTTTTTAACAAATGGGAAAAAAGAAAATTGAGCTATCACACTGAGTATAATGTGACTTTTTTTTTTTTTCTTATTTGTAAAGAGTTTGTCTTAAGGATGAGGTCCTTTGGGAACTTTAATAATGAAATATCTAACAAAGACCTAAGATATATGCTCTGTAGAAACAGTTATACTTTGCAGTACTAGTGACATGTACAGAAAATGCAAAAAAATTGGGAAGGATTTTACCTGGATTTTGAGATTCCAGGTAGATAAAAGTTGCTAAATCTCAAGCTTCTCCAGAACAGCAGGACATCTCACAACCCTCAAGATCTTCTGGGGGATACACAAACTCAAAACATTTTTTGTAATAATATTAAAGTGTTATTTGCCATATTCACTTTCATACTGTCTGGAAAAGCACAGTGGATTTTTCCAGAGACTATCCATTATGTGTATCACAACAGTTTGAATGCAGAAGCACACTGAGGATTCAGCTGTCCTCTACTAAGCCAGACTTTAAAGAGAATTGCAAATGTGTGAAATAATATAACTTTTCTCAATAACCTTTGTCTGGAAAAAATAGCTATTTTTATAAAAACTTTATCTATATTAACCTTTCATGAGCTTGCTTATATTTTGTGGGGCTTTTTTGTTAGTTTTAATTTATAATATGGCTAATATGTATAGATATAACTATCAATCATAAAAAGCTCTTTAAGGTCTTCAAGAATTTTTGTTGGTGTAATGAGGGACTGAGTCCAAAATTTTGAGAATTGCAGTGGTAGGTTAGTCAGTAAATGACTTCATAAATTAAAAAGAAGAAGAAGAAGAATTGATTTACTTGAATATTTTACCAAATGCAAAATTTAAGACAGAGAAAAATTACACAGATTGAGACACAATCTCAACATGGGGAAATAGTAGAAAATCAAATTTCCACAGAAAAAGAAACTAAAACTGAAGAATATTCTAAAATGCTGACATATGAAATTCTTTCATTTTTAAACTTTTAAGTATCTAAAAAAATTACAACAATTTGGATGAACAGCGAGAATCAACAATGTTTAAAAAGATAAACATCAAAATTAATTTTAACAAAACAGATATTTCTCCTTCAAGAATGTTAAAATATTTATTTGAGGATTATCCAGCATAAAAAATTCTGAGAGTATAGAGAAGAAAAATTATATCAGCCCATAAATTGGCAAATGTAATAATATATGCAAAGAATCTTATTGTCTAAGGAAATTAAAATCTATATAATGATTTATTCATAAATTATATAAATTAGTCGATTAAATAAAAGAAGTACATATATGTTAATGTGTGCCTATGACTTTGTGTGAGTCCATATGTGTTGAATATTTTTACTTAGAGCTACGGGGTCTTCAATCCATTTTAAAATGTCCTTCAGATACATTTCCTCCAACTGGCTTAAAACAAAAGGTCAGGTGAATGAAAGTACTGAGTTTGGCTGGAAACTTAAAATCAGCCACACTCAGAGGATCCTGATCATCTGATCAGATCAAGAGGCTTGGTTTTTTGTTAGTTTGGGAGAAATTTTTTCCCTTAGCACAGAAGAAAAGACAGCCAAATATTAACCTGAATAGTTACTATTAATTAAAGTAGTGTTCCCTGCAAAATAATAGTACATGAGTACAGGGTTACATTGAGACTATTTTTAAGGGCTTTGAATTTATTAACAATGACAATGATCAGTTCAAGATGTGTTTCATGTCATAATCAGTGATTCTTAAATTCTAATGTGTATGGGAAATTCAGGTGAATCTTGCTAAAAACAAAATTTAATAGAAATTCCACTTTAATACAGTGAAGTGAAAGCCTAGGAATTTACATGTTTATTGGCATCTGAGTTGATTATGATACCTATGAATTAGGTAACACTTGGAGAAAATGTTCTGGTAAAATCTGAGTATTTTAAAACTTTGAAGTTCTAAAGTTTTTTCATTTAAATTTTGGTAAATTGGTTCATAAATTTAATTTAATATATTATAGCTATTTAGCATTAAATGCAATCATATTAAGAGATTTGGGATACAGTACATAATATGTAGTTAGCCATCTCAATACATCAACAATGATAAATAAAGTTACCTTATTTTTAAAATTTCCTTCCATATTTGTGTGGACTTCCCTGGTAGTTCAGCTAGTAAAGAATCCACCTGCAATACAGGGGACTCTGGGTTGAATCCTGGGTCAGGAAGTTCCCCTGGAGAAGGGATAGGCCACCTACTCTGGTATTCTTGGGCTTCCCTGGTGGCTCAGAGGGTAAATAATTTATCTGAACAGCTGTGCTTATCTGTTCAGTCGTGTCCCACTCTTTGCCACTCCGTGGACTGTAGCCCACCAGTCTCTCTGTCTATAGGGATTCTCCAGGCAAGAACAGTGGGGTGGATAGCCAGTTCCATTCTCCAGGGAAACTTCCTAACCCAGGATTCAAACTGGGGTCTCCTGCATTACAGGTGGATTCTTTACCGGCTGAGCTATCAGGGAAGCCCCACATGTACATGAATGTGTGCTAAAAAATAGTTTCATCACATTGATCACTATTAAGTTATTCAATTTTGACAAATATTACACTAATGTTTCTAGTTTAATGGTTTTCCAAAGTCCACTTAAATCAACACCCCCTTGCTTCAAAACATTTGGGATTTACATGTATGTTCTTTACTTTAATAACATTATTAGTCCAACTTTAGGGGCTTGGTTTTGTATAGTACATGTAAATATAAAAGTTTAATATATTTTTGATGGCCTTAATATTCATGAAGACATGAAAATATGTGTTATGTAAGTTATAGAAAATCTATTCAAAGTTTCTATGAATTCTATCAGAATACTGCATGACCTGATGGCCTAATAAAGTAATAATCTTTATCATACTTTGAAGTCTTTCTTTTTAGGATAGTGATTACTGTATTCCTGAAAACAACACTAATTTCATTTTCTAAAATAAATGTCAAAATTTGATTTAGACTTTGGCTGGAAAATGATCATTTTGATTTTGAGTTTGAATCAAGAAATTTAACCAATATTTCATTGAATATCTCCTACATGCAAGATAGGGGCAGGCACAGAGATACAAACTTGTATATATGTCTAAACTGAACCTATTATAAACAGTGCTGTGATGAACATTGGGGTACATGTGTCTCTTTCAATTCTGGTTTCCTCACTGTGTATTTCCAGTAGTGGGATTGCCTCGTCATAAGGAAGTTCTATTTCCAGTTTTTTATGGAATCTCCACACTGTTCTCCATAGTGGCTGTACTAGTTTGCATTCCCACCAACAGTGTAAGAGAGCTCCCTTTTCTCCACACCCTCTCCAGCATTTATTGCTTGTAGACTTTTGGATAGCAGCCATTCTGACTAATGTGAAATAGTACCTCATTGTGGTTTTGATTTGCATTTCTCTGATAATGAGTGATGTTGACCATCTTTTCATGTGTTTGTTACCCATCTGTATGTTTTCTTTGGAGAACTCTCTGTTTAGATCTTTGGCCCATTTTTTGATTGGATCATTTATCTTTCTGGAATTGAGCTGTAGGAGTTGCTTGTATATTTTTGAGATTACTTCTTTGTCAGCTGCTTTATTTGCTACTATTTTCTCCCATTCTGAAGGCTGTCTTTTCACCTTGCTTATACTTTCCTTTGTTGTGCAAAAGCTGTTAAGTTTAATTAGGTCCGATTTGTTTATATTTGCTTTTATTTTCAGTATTCTGGGAGGTGGGCCATAGAGGATCCTGCTGTGATTTATGTCGGAAAGTGTTTTGCCTATTTTTCCTCTAGGAGTTTTATAGTTTCTGGTCTAACATTTAGATCTTTAATCCATTTTGTGTTTATTTTTGTGTATAGTGTTAGAAAGTGTTCTAGTTTCATTCTTTTACAAGTGGTTGACCAGTTTTCCCAGCACCACTTCTTAAAGAGATTGTCTTTTCTCTGTTGTATATTTTTGTCTCCTTTGTCGAAGATAAGATATCCATTGGTGCATGGAAACCAGAATTGAAAGAGACACGTGTAGCCCAATGTTCATTGCAGCACTGTGTATAACAGCCAGGACGTGGAAACAACATAGCAGTTCATCAGCAGACGAATGGATAAGAAAGCTGTGGTACGTACGCACAGTGGAATATTACTCAGCCATTAAAAAGAATACATTTGAATAAGTCCTAATGAGGTGGATGAATCTGGAGCCTATTACACAGAGTGAAGTAAGCCATAAAGAAAAACACCAAAACAGTATACTAATGCATATATATGGAATTTAGAAACATGATAGTGATAACCCTATATGCAAGACAGCAAAAGAGACCCAACTATATAGAACAGTTTTTGGACTCTGTGGGAGAAGGCGAGGGTGGGATGATTTGGGAGAATGGCATTGAAATATGTATATTATCATATGTGAAAGGAATCACCAGTCCAGGTTTGATGCATGAGACAGGGTGCTCAGGGCTGGTGCACTGAGATGACCCAGAGAGATGGGATGGGGAGGGGGGTGGGAGTGGGGTACAGGATGGGGAACATATGTACACCCATGGTGGATTCATGTCATTGTATGGAAAAACCACTACAATATTAAAAAGTAATTAGCCTCCAATTAAAATGAATAAATTTATATTTAAAAAATAAACTGAACCAAAATGCATATATCTAACCTGTAGTAGCCTGAGCTTCGGTGCTTTACTAGGGGCATAAAAAACACGAAACTGGAGAAAGAAAATCACTAACCCCAGGAGAAGGCAGGGAGAGAGGCCTGGAAAGCTTTGTAGAAGCTTGCTCAAAGAGAAATATGAGCAATCTAATGGTTAGAGCTCAGTGCTTTCACTGCCAAGACCCTGGCTTCACAAAAGAAAAAAGAAGATTGCAAAAAGGACAATGAATTTGACTTTATCTTTAAGGATTAATTGGGATTATAAACCAACTAAAACACATAAGGACAGAAAGACACATAACAACATTAAATGCATGAAGTCTAAAAATTGTGTCATATTGTGTCAAAGGAAGTGTGATATATAAGATCCATGACATGCAAAGATGAGGTTGGAAGGCTGATCTTGTTGGTTAAGTTCAAATTCTAAATAGGCATTAAAAATGTCAGGAGTATTGATTTGAGTCTATAGGATGTTTAAAGCCATGAAATTCTTCTAAAAACAAATTGACATAGTGGTATATGTATCCTGGAAATATTCCTATGAGGGCAGTGTTGAGAATTAACCTTAAAGGGAAAGCTTGGTGTACAGAGGTCATTAGGTGAATAATGCTTTCAGTTCAGTTCAGTTCAGTTCAGTTCATTTCAATCGCTCAGTTGTGTCTCTTTGTGACCCCATGAATCGCAGCATGCCAGGCCTCCCTGTCCATCACCATCTCCTGGAGTTCACTCAGACTCACATCCATTGAGTCCGTGATGCCATCCAGCCATCTCATCCTCTGTTGTCCCCTTCTCCTCCTGCCCCCAATCCCTCCCACCATCAGAGTCTTTTCCAATGAGTCAACCCTTCACATCAGGTGGCCAAAGTACTGGAGTTTCAGCTTTAGCATCATTCCTTCCAAAGAAATCCCAGGGTTGATCTCCTTCAGAATGGACTGCTTGGATCTCCTTGCAGTCCAAGGGACTCTCAAGAGTCTTCTCCAACACCACAGTTCAAAAGCATCAATTCTTCGGGACTCTGCCTTCTTTACAATCCAACTCTCACATCCATACATGACCACAGGAAAAACCATAGCCTTGACTAGACGGACTTGGACTTTAATAATGCTTTAGGTACCTGAATTAGGATAGCAGTGGTGAGAAAGAAAGATAGAAGGCAGGGAGGGAGGGTGAGAGGATGGATTTCACAAATATTGGCAAAGTAAAATTAGGATAAATCGAGATAAATTAGTGACTCTTTATACATAAGATGAATCATATATGACTCAAAAGTTTGATTTAAAAACATCTAGCTTAAACTGTTGGAGACAGAAATGGCAACCCACTCCAGTATTCTTGCTTAGAGAATACCGTGGACACAGAAGCTTGGTGGGCTGCCGTCCATGGGGTTGCACAGAGTCGGACACGAATGAAACTACTTAGCATGCATGCATGCATTGGAGAAGGAAATGGTAACCCACTCCAGTATTCTTGCCTGGAGAACCCCAGGGATGGAGGAGCCTGGTAGGCTCTAGTTCATGCGGTCGTGAAGAGTCAGACACTACTGAGAGACTTCACTTTCACTTTTCACTTTCATGCATTGGAGAAGGAAATGGCAACCCACTCCAGTGTTCTTGCCTGGAGAATCCCAGGGACAGAGGAGCCTGGTGGGCTGCCGTCTGTGGGGTCGCACAGAGTCGGACATGACTGAAGCAACTTAGCAGCAGTAGCTGCTTAAACTGCAGTGTTACGTTTTATTGCCTTAAACATCTTTTGAATTTATTTTGTTTTCTCTTAAAAGTACTTAGGACATTAAGATGACCTATTTTCAATATTTCTCTATTTGTTGAGATGTGAAGTTACAGATTTCTTACCAAAACAAACAAAATAGCTATTTAATTAGCTTGCTCCCTATACATTATAACCTTTTTTTTTTTCATTTCCAAATTTTCTTGAGATCCATTGTCATTTCACCTCACTGCCTATTTCAAATATCTTTTCAGCATTACTTTAAGATAATTGAGATTTATCATAGTCAAAGTACTTTTTTTGCACTACTAACAATTAGGCAACTATAAATTGTAAATGACAGCATCCCATATGGCTCAGTAACTGAAAAATTATTAGTGCTCTGTATTGCATTTGTTTCTATTACATAGCTGACCATTAATCTCTCTCACAGAAGTTTAGCACAATCTCTACTGAAGAGGCAGACAATTGCCATTTTCTCATGACTCACCCGTGCACCCTCCCCTCAGCAGTGGCTAATTTTTATGTCCCCCCTGGCTGGAAAATAAGAACAGAGCCAGATTTTCTCCCTTGGAATGTGAGCTAAGTGACACCAAGAAAATAAATTTTATTAAAAGACATCTGGACCTGGAAGTTTCAGTTCCAAATCAAAGAGATAAAAGTAAAACCAGTAAATAACCTGAGGAAATCACTCAGGGAAGAAAAATGGACTGAAAGAGGAAATTGGAACAGCTTTAAAGAAAAAGACAATGTGAGTTCAACAGGGCTGATGCTTTCCCAATTCTACCTGAAATACACCTTTTAACAAGTAAACTGCAGGTATATTGTGTTTCTTATACCCAAACTTGGCTACTCAAAATTTTACATAAATCTCTTCCTACTCTCCACATCTGAGCAGTCAAAATATGCTTAAACTCTATTCTCAGAAGCATAGTGGAGGATGAGGGGATGCACAACTGTCCTTTCAGTTCAGTTCAGTTCAGTTGCTCAGTCCTGTCTAACTCTTTGCAACCCCCATGAACTGCAGCACTCCAGGCTTCCTTGTCCATCACCGACTCCCAGAGCTTACTCAAACTCATGTCATTTGGTCAATGATGCCATCCAACCACCTAATCCTCTGTTGTCCCCTTCTCCTGCCACCTTCAATCTTTCCCAGCATCAGGGTCTTTTCAATGAGATAGGTCTTCACATTCGATGGCCAAAATATTGGAGTTTCAGGTTCAGCATTAGTTCTTTCAATAGTCAGAAATGATTTCCTTTAGGATTCACTGGTTTGGTGTCCATGCAGTCCAAGGGACTCTCAAGAGTCTTCCCCAACACCACAGTTAAAATGCATCAGTTCTTCGGTGCTCAGCTTTCTTTATGGTCCAGCACTCACATCCGTATATGACTACTGGAAAAACCATAGCTTTGACTAGACGGACCTTTGTCAGGAAAGTGATGGCTCTGTTTCTTAAAATGCTGTCTAGGTTGGTCATAGCTTTTCTTCCAAGGAGCAAGCATCTTTTAATTTCATGGCTTCAATCACCACATACAGTGACTTTGGAGGCCAAGAAAAAGTCTGTCACTGTTTCCGTTATTGCCCCACCTATTTGCCATGAAGTGATGGGGCCGGATGCCATGATCCTCATTTTTTGAATGTTGAGTTTTAAGCCAGCTTTTTCACTCTCCTCTTTCACTTTCATCAAAAGGCTCTTTAGCTCTTCTTTACTCTCTTCCAAAGGGTGGTGTCATCTGCATATCTGAGGTTATTGATATTTCTCCCAGCAATCTTGATTCCAGTTGTGCTTCATCCAGCCTGGCATTTCACATGATGTACTCTTCATAGAAGTTAAATAAGCAGGGTGACAATATACAGGCTTGACGTATTCCTTTCCCAATTTGGAACCAGTCTGTTGTTCCATGTCTGGTTCTAACTGTAACTTCTTGATCTGCATACAGATTTCTCAGTAGGCAGGTAAGGTGGTCTGGTATTCCCATCTGTTTAAGAATTTTCCACAGTTTTTTGCAGTCCACATGGTCAAAGGCTTTGTTGTAGTCAATGAAGCAGAAGTGGATGTTTTTCTGGAATTCTCTTGCTTTTTGATGGTCCAATGGATGTTGGCAATTTGAGCTCTGTTTCCTCTGCCTTTTCTAAATCCAGCTTGAAAGCTGGATGTTCGTGGTTCACTAACGGTTGAAGCCTAGCTTGGAGAATTTTAAGCATTACTTTGTTAGCATGTGAGATGAGTGCAATTGTGCGATAGGTTGAACATTCTTTGGGATTGCCTTTCTTTGGGATTGGAATGAAAACTGACCTTTTCCATTCCTGTGGCTACTGCTGAGTGTCCCTGATCATAACTCACAGAAGGATACAAGATGATAACCAGATTTTGTGGGGTTTTTATTCTTTTTTAATTTTTATTTTGTATTACAATTCAGTTGGTATACGAGATGAGTTAATTTCTGGTGTACAGCAAGTTGATTCAGTTATACATATACATATATCTTTTTTTTTTTTTTCAGATTCTTTTCCCATATAGGTTACTACAGAATACTGAGTAGAATTCACTGTGCTATACAGTATGTCTTTGTTTATTATTTTATATGTAGTAGTGTGTACATGTCAGTCCCTAACTCCTAATTTATTCCTCCCCCAACCTTTCCCCTTTGGTAACGATAATACATTTTCAATGTCTATTAGTCTGTTTTTGCTTTGTAAATTTTTCATATATTTTTTTAGATTCCATATATAAGTGACCCCTATGATATATTTCTCTGTTTGACTCACTTCACTTAGTATGATCATTTCTAGGTCCATCCATGTTGTTGCAAGTGGCATAATTTCATTCATTTTATGACTGATGTAATGCAATATTCTAGTGTATATATACACCCTCTCTTCTTTTTCAATTTATCTTTTGATGGATATTTGTTTTATCCATGTCTTGTCTGTGTAAATAGTGCTTCAATGAACACTGAAGCACATGTATGTTTTACAATCATGATTTTCTCTGAATATATTCTCAGGTGTGCAATTGCTGAATCATATGGTAGCTCTATTTTTAGTTTTTGTGTTTAAGAGCATTTGCATTATAGATTTCATCTATAACCCTTTATTTATAACACAACATAAGTTCAAATCTCTATTTAATTTTCCAAAAGAAATGTGAAGTCTTTCCATGTCCTGTACATACTGTCCACTCTTGAAGTTGGTTAGTTCTTTATTATTTGAACAAAAAGACAAGGAAAAAAAAAAAAAAAGGCAGATATTTTTTCAGACATAGCAGCAGTACCTTTTAGCTTTAGAATAAAATCAGGAAATATCATTAATTCCACTGTTGCCTGAGAAAACAAGCCAATATCTGCTTTCAAGTCCCCTTATATTATAGACTGCCATAGAAAATTATAAGCCTTCCTTTGGGAGTTCTGAAAACATTTCTGAAGAACACTGGCATGGTATTAAAAAGCAAATCAATTTTAACTCGGCTGGATAAACAAACTTGGACTACTGCAATGAAGGAAAAATCTGTCATTAGAGGAGACATTTTAGAGGACTAATTTTAATTCTACTAATTGTAGAATATATTTTTATGACAGAAGATCAATTTGCTAAAACATGAGATAAGAAAATTAAAGTAAAATGTCAGTATAGCATTATTCTTTTGTTCTATATTTCCAAAATACAAAATGTTTGGAAGTTACTATACTTTAACTTCAGTATTTCAAATCCTACTTGAATATAGGTGAAGTAAATATCTAAACAAATAAATCACATGTATATCATATCTAATAAATATCCAAGCACACAAATTGTAAAAACTTATTCAAATAACTACTCTTTACCAAATCTTCCATTTATACTTCCTTTGAGGAACTGTCAAGCCATTTAATGAAATTTAACTTGTGCCACATCTTACATTTACCCTGCATGATATTGCCTAGCTTGAAAGTTTTATCAGGCTTTAGATATTTTTTTTTGTTTGTTTTCAAAAATTGTAAACTTGCAAAAAATAAAGCTTCGTTTTTTTTAAAGTGTTACAAATTCTGAAGTCATTAAACAGTTACAAAATATTTTGGCTACCAACTGTTTCCCAGGAGATCAATCAAGATGATGGAATAACCTATTTTTAAAACCACAGAGTGACCTCTGTTCATTTCCAAGGGAAACCATTCAATATCACAGTAACCTAAGTCTATGCCCCGACCAGTAATGCTGAAGAAGCTGAAGTTGAACAGTTCTATGAAGATCTACAAGACCTTTTAGAACTAACACCCAAAAAAGATGTCCTTTTCATTATAGGGGACTGAAATGCAAAAGTAGGAAGTCAAGAAACACCTGGAGTAACAGGCAAATTTGGCCTTGGAATATGGAATGAAGCAGGGCAAAGGCTAATAGAGTTCTGCCAAGATAATGAACTGGTGATAGCAAACACCTTCTTCAAACAACACAAGGGAAGACTCTACACATGGATATCACCAGAGGGTTGACACCAAAATCAGATTGATTATGTTCTTTGCAGCCAAAGATGGAGAAGCTCTATAGAGTCAGCAAAAACAACACCAGAAGCTGACTGTGGCTCAGATCATGAACTCCTTCTTGCCAAATTCACACTGAAATTGAAGAAAGTGGAGAAAACCACTAGACCATTCAGTTAAGTTCAGTTCAGTTTAGTCACTCAGTCATGTCCGATTCTTTGTGACCCCATGAATTGCAGCACGCCAGTCCTCCCTGTCCACCACCATCTCCCGGAGTTCACTCAAACTCACGTCCATCGAGTTGGTGTTGCCATCCAGCCATCTCATCCTCTGTCGACCCCTTTTCCTTCAGCCTCCAATCCCTCCCAGCATCAGAGTCTTTTCCAATGAGTCAACTCATCACATGAGGTGGCCAAAGTACTGGAGTTTCAGCTTTAGCATCATTCCTTCCAAAGAAATCCCAGGGCTGATCTCCTTCAGAATGGGCTGGTTGGATCTCCTTGCAGTCCAAAGGACTCTCAAGAGTCTTCTCCAATACCACAGTTCAAAAGCATCAATTGTTCTGTGCTCAGCTTTCTTCACAGTCCAACTCTCACATCCACACATGGCCACTGGGAAACCATAGCCTTGAGTAGATGGACCTTTGTTGGCAAAGTAATATCTCTGCTTTTCAATGTGCTATCTAAGTTGGTCATATCTTTCCTTCTAAGGGGCAAGCGTCTTTTAATTTCATGGCTGCAATCACCATCTGTAGTGATTCTGAAGCCCAGAAAAGTAAAGTCAGCCACTGTTTCCACTGTTTCCCCATCTATTTGCCATAAAGTGATGGGACCAAATGCCATGATCTTCGTTTTCTGAATGTTGAGCTTCAAGCCAGCTTTTTCACTCTCCTCTTTCACTCTCATAAAGAGGCTTTTTAGTTTCTCTTCATTTTCTACCATAAGAGTGGTGTCATCTGCATATCTGAGGTTATTGATATTTCTCCCAGCAATCTTGATTCCAGCTTGTGCTTCCTCCAGCCCAGCATTTCTCATGAAGTACTCTGCATATAAGTTAAATAAGCAGGATGACAATACACAGTCATTCAGGTATGACCTAAATCAAATCCCTTACGACTATACAGTGGAAGTGAGAAATAGATTTAAGGGACTAGATCTGATAGACAGAGTGCCTGATGAACTATGGACGGAGGTTTGTGACATTATACAGGAGACAGGAATCAAGACCATCGTCAAGAAAAAGAAATGCAAAAAAGCAAAATGGCTGTCTGAGGAGGCCTTGCAAATAGCTATGAAATGAAGGGAAGTGAAAAGCAAAAGGGAAAAGGAAAGATATACCCATTTGAATACAGAATTTCAAAGAATAGCAAGAAGAGAAAAGAAAGCCTTCATCAGCAATCAATGCAAAGAAATAGAGAAAAACAGTAAAATGGGAAAGACTGGAGATCTCTTCCAGAAAATTCGAGATATCAAGGGAATATTTTATGCAAAGATTGGCTCAATAAAGGACAGAAATGGTATGGACCTAAGAAAAGCAGAAGATATTAAAAAGAGGTGGCAAAAGTACACAGAAGAACTGTACAGAAAAGATCTTCACAACCCAGGTAATCACGATGGTATGATCACTCACCTAGAGCCAGACATCCTGGAATGGGAAGTCAAGTGGGCCTTAGGAAGGATAGCTATGAACAAAACTAGTGGAGGTGATGGAATTCCAGTAGAGCTATTTTAAATCCTGAAACATGATGCTGTGAAAGTGCTGCACTCAATATGCCAGCACATTTGGAAAACTCAGCAGTGGCCACAGGACTGGAAAAGGTCAGTTTTCATTCCAATCCTAAAAAAAGGCAATGCCAAAGAATGCTCAAACTACTGCACAATTGCACTCATCTCACATGCTATTAAAGTAATGCTCAAAATTCTCCAAGCCAGGCTTCAACAATATGTGAACCGTGAACTTCCAAATGTTCAAGCTGGTCCAAAAAGGCAGAGGAACCAGAGATCAAATTGCCAACATCTACTAGGTCATTGAAAAAGCAAGAGAATTCCAGAAAACATCTATTTCTGCTTTATTGACTATGCCAAAACTTCGACTGTGTGGATCACAATAAACTGTGGAAAATTCTGAAAGAGATGGGACTATCAGAGCACCTGACCTGTCTCCTGAGAAACCTGTATGCAGGTCAGAAAGCAACAGTTAGAACTGGACATGGAACAACAGACTCATTCCAAATAGGAAAAGGAGTATGTCAAGGTTATATATTGTCACCCTGCTCATTTAACTTATATGCAATGTACATCATGAGAAATGTTGGGCTGGAGGAAGCACAAGCTGGAATCAAGATTGCTGGGAGAAATATCAATAACCTCAGATATGCAGATGACACCACCTTTATGGCAGAAAGCGAAGAAGAACTAAAGAGCCCTTTGATGAAAGTGAAAGAGGAGAGTGAAAAAGTTGGCTAAAAGCTCAACATTCAGAAAATGAAGATCATGGCATCTGGTCCCATCACTTCATGGCGAATAGATGGGGAAACAGTGAAAACAGTGGCTGACTTCATTTTTCTGGGCTTCAAAATCACTGCAGATCGTGATTGTGGCTCTGAAATTAAAAGACTCTTGCTCCTGGGAAGAAAAGTTATGACCAAACTAGATAGCATATTAAAAAGCAGAGACATTACTTTGCCAACAAAGATCTGTCTAGTCAAGGCTATGGTTTCCCAGTGGCCATGTGTGGATGTGAGAGTTGGACTATAAAGAAAGCTGAGTGCAGAAGAATTGATGCTTTTGAACTGTGTTGTTGGAGAAGACTCTTGAGAGTCCTTTGGACTGCAAGGAGATCCAGCCATCCATCCTAAAGGAGATCAGTCTTGGGTGTTCATTGGAAGGACTGATGTTGAAGCTGAAACTTCAATACTTTGGCCAACTGATGTGGAGAGCTGACTCATTTGAAGAGACCCTATGCTGAGAAAGATTGCAGGCAGGAGGAGAAGGGGATGACAGAGAATGAGATGGTTGGAAGGCATAACTGACTCAATGGACATGAGGTTGGCTGAACTCTGGGAGTTGGTGATGGACAGGGAGGCCTGCGTGTTGTGATTCATGCTGTCGCAAAGAGTCGGACATTATTGAACACTGAACTGAACTGAACTAATGGCTTAGTCTCCCCACAAAACATCAAAAAATGCATGTACATATGGAAATATTCTCACTAAAACTAACTGGAAGAAAGCCTCCTGTACAACTAAGGCTGTAAAAAAGATATATTTGTGACAGGGTAAGACAAGAAGGTAAGTTATTAGTTTGGGACCTATGCCCCTGCGGGGGGGACTCAGAGGAAAAGAAAGGAAATGTGGGTGGAGCACTGCCCTGGAAAGGGAGCTGCTCCAACCTCAGTCCTGGGGTCTGACACTGAGGAGACAAGCTCCCTTGTTGGATCTTGGGCTGCTGAGACTAAAAGGAGGACAATGAGAATCCTGAACACTCATGAGGAGTGCGTGTTGTCTTGCCCCTGAGGCAGGGCACAGAGAGATCTGCTCTAGTGGCTGCCAGGTTTCATGCAGCCACATTGGCACATGACCCAGCCCCAGCCCCAGCTGAGCAAACGCCCTGGCCCCACTCAGTCCATGTCACAGTATAGCACTGCATGTGGGCAGGTCATGACTGGGAAATGACTCCACGGTAGGATACAGCGGTGACCTGGTTCCAAGACAGAGCCTGCATGGGGCAGTGGTGTCCAATGTTGACCCTTACTCAAACAGTGTATCAGAAGCTGCCCTGGTCTCTTACAGCTGATGCTATACTACAGCTCACTCACAATACATGCAGAGTCCACACAGGCCTTGTAGATCCACAACAGGGCAGAAGAGGCAGAAGCTGGGGGCAGTGATCAGCTGTGAGGGATAAAAGGATTGTACACCTGAGGCTGCATGTGAGCAGAGCAAAGGGAAAAAATACAGACACCTGTACAGGCAGTGCATTTGGAGACAGCTTCAACTCCTGTATGCAGCCAGCCCAAGCTGAGAGGTTGCATGAGGCCCAGTTGCTCCAGCATTCTATCCCTGTGGAGTAAGAATCCCAGCTCAGTGAGGGGGAAAAAACATTTAAAGGGGACAAAGCCAGCTTGTGCCTGACTCCAGCAACTTAGGATCAGTCACCACCCCTAGTACGGCAGCAGTGGCCACTGAGCATAGAGGAAGCCCTGCCTCATGCCCAGTTCCAGCTCTAGCCTCCATCTCCAGCCCCACCTCCTACTAAGGTGGTAGTTGCCAACACACCATGGGGAAAGCTGTGCCTGGCATCCACATCAAATCCAAACCTCCCACCAAAGGCATTGGGCACACAAAGGCATGCCTTCACATAAGAACACACCTTCAAGACTGCAGTTGGCAAATGTTTGACCTAAATTCATGGAAACAGAGAAAGTTAAGCAAAATGAAACTGCTCTCCATTTGAAGAGTAAAATTTAAAACCTGAAAAAATAATGAAACAGTTTAGAAGATGAATTTTAAAAAGTGGTAATAAAACTGTTAAATAAATCATGGGAAAGAATAAATGTACACAGTGAAAATTTTATCAAGGAATTAGAAAATACAAGAAGACCCAATTGGAAATAAAGAATTCAAAAGCTGAAATAAACACACACACACACACACACACACACACACACACACACGCTACAAGGAATGAATTTGCAAATGATGCTTCATATAGAAAATGCTCCAACCAACAACTACTAGAACTAATAAATGAATTCAGCAAAGGTGCAAGATGCAAGATTAATATACAGAAATCTGCTGATAAATATATAAAAATTCATCTCTCCTCCTGTCCCCATCCCCTGGTTCTATTTCTCTGGAGAGCCTGACTATACATTTCCCTTGATAGAAATTAGCATTTAAGTTATGTTCAGGTTTACCAAAACCTTCTCCTTAGTTCCATATGTATATTAGCAAAACAAACAGTATCTGATATCTAGTACTGAATGATAGTATCTCACAAATATATGACCTAAAAAATTGTTCTTTTCTAGTAGCTTCATTTTTTTTTCTTTTATTTTTAACTGATATCTAATTTATGGTTAAAATGTTCTCTAGAATTTTTAATATTTAGATAGATCACAAATCCATCTCTATTTTCCTAAATGTACTAATGAAAATGAATGAGTTTTGTGCCTGAATTATCTAAAGAATTTGTATCTTTCAACATTAAAAGTTTCTATGCTTAATTTGGCACATGTCATCCTAGATAAAGAGATTATTATTCAAAGTCTAATTAAAATAGGAAAAACGTGTGCCAAGTTTCAAGAAAAATAATATCTAGAAAGTAAGTTGGAGGCAACTATGAGCAACATAAAATTATGTAACTCAGTTGCTTACATCAAGCATTTCCAGTAAATGAAACTTAATCTAAAATATTATCCCACAATTATGTCATTCCTTTCTTTTTTATATAGCTAGAGAATCAAATGAGTGCTACTATAATGTGCTACTGTGTAGCACATGGTGTAGTGGAAAATGAGGAAGAATTCATATGTAAATATAATCTTCTTGCCATATTTTTCAGACCTATTATAATTATGATTATAGAAATCTATCTAAATTAATTTCAGCTTTATACAAAAGATTTACTTGCACATGTAACCAATCTTTTTCAAGCAGAGTAGTATACCTGGGCCATAGGGTAGCAGGATCAGAGGACCTGAAAACTGCCAGAATTCACTCCCTAGCTTTTGTCCCCCCCCAACCTTTGTTTTTTTTTTTTTTTTTTTAATCTGCATGCATTCTCTTTATTCAGTCAGTCTGGTATTTTTCCACTGGCTTCGAAATGAGAGTATCAAAAATCTTATTGATATTGTTTATCTTTCTTTTGAAAAAGAACGGAAACTTTTTGTCTAATGATAATTGTAAAAAGTCTCCAGGAAGTGTTATTCTTGACATAGATTGGATAAAATTCTATCTTTGAACAAATAATAGTCAGGGAGGTGGAGTATCATAATGGAGCCAACTTCAGTCAGCTACTGCTTCCTAGACCAATCCTTGCAGACACAGAAGTCTGTACCAGAGGTATACAATGGAAGGGACATGTATACATTAGTACATGTATAACAGTACTACATGTATGACAGTAGTACATGTATAACAGTAGCACATGTATAACTAAGGGGAAGAAGTATGAGAAGAGACTCATTAGGTGTCTACTACACTGTCCTCAAAAGTTGAAATAACTTAGTTGGCATACACAACATTCTATTAACTTTTAGAGTAAAATCTTAGGACACTGATTAGTTTGTTCACATACAATTTGCTTTGAACACACCTAAACACAAATATTTCAGGAATGGGAATAAAGTGAATCATACCCAGAGTACAGAGACCAATTAGAACTGTGACATTACAGTGCTGAATTGCCTGTATTCAGGGAAATAACTGCCATTTTCTCAAGACACCTAATTTGACAGCTCACAAAGCTCTACCACACTTGATGTTTATAATCCTAATTATGAGAGCATAGCAGAAATTACCAACATTGTATTATCAACAAGTAATACATCAGAATATCTCAAAGAACAGACTCAAAATGAAAGGTTCTCTCATACAATAAAAAAAAAAATGGAGTGCTTATAAATAAAGACTAAAGTTGTGGTATCTAAAATGGCACAATCATTTCCCCTGAATTATGTTCCAGAAAATAAATAACACTTTAAAAGAAACATAGCATTGCCTGCAGAGTTTGAAATTGCAGCCTCCAACAACATTACTTCCTGTTGATATCAATTTGGCTCAGGGGCAAGATGTTTAACTAGCAGTTCGTCCCCAGCTGAGTACCAACAGTGTCTGCTGATGACCATGTCTGTACACATGGTCCGATATTGGGTCAAGGCTTTGTTCCATAGCTCAGTGACTGCATTCTGCTTGCAGCAAATGGCCCAGGCACTAAGTGAGCAAATATCTACCATCATGTTCTTGTATCTAAACTGACAATGTTGGCACTGCTTCCAACTGTTTCAGTAATCCTCACATGAGGGATATTCCTCCTTTATTGAATACTTAAAGGAGTTGGAAATCTTCAGAGGTCATAATCCATGATCATGAGTGCAATATTTCTTATACAGCAGTTTTGTTTTGTTTGTTTGCTTTCTTTTGTCTTAGCCACATTCACTGACTCTCAGGAAGATCAGAAAAATTTTTGTCTCATGTTTTGTGAAAGCTTTAACCATTCCATACCATCGGTTATTGTTTAGTCCCTAAGTCTTATCTAACTCATTGTGACACCGTGGACTGTAGCCCTCCAGGCTCCTCTGTGCATGGAATTTCCCAAGGAAGAATACTGGAGTGGGTTGCCATGCCTTCCGCCAGGGAATCTTCCCAACCCAGGAATTAAACTCTCATCTCTTGCATTTCCTGCATTGGTAAGTGGATTCTTTATCACCGAGTCATAAGGGAAACCCTCCTAAACCATCTACTACAGGAAAATCTTTCAGAGGAGAGTGAATGTAAATTATTTATCTTTTCTTTCCCTAGCACAGATTCTACTCTAGGAAGCACTTGAGAAAAGTTTGTTGATTAAATGAATATAATCAGCTCTTCATATCCACAGATTTTGCATCCATGGATTCAACAAACCATGGGTTGAAATTATTCCAAAAACTTCCAAAAAATTCCCAAAAGCAAAATTTGAATTTGTTCCATGTTGACACTGTTTACATGATATTTATATTGCATTTACCATTATTTACATAGCATTTCCATTGTATTCAGTTCAGTTCCATCACTCAGTCGTGTCTGACTGTTTGCGACCCCATGAAGTGCAGCACACCAGGCCTCCCTGTCCATCACCAACTCCCAGAGTTCACGCAAACCCATCCATCGAGTCAGTGATGCCATCCAGCATCATCATATCGTCCCTTTCTCCTCCTGCCCCCAATTCCTCCCAGAATCAGTCTTTTCCAATGAGTCAACTCTTCGCATAAGGTGGCCAAAGTACTGGAGTTTCAGGTTTAGCATCAGGCCTTCCAGTGAACACCCAGGACTTATCTTCTTTAGAATGGACCGGTTGGATCTCCTTGCAGTCCAAGGGACTCTCAAAAGTCTTCTCCAACACTACAGTTCAAAAGCATCAATTCTTCAGCACTCAGCTTTCTTCACAGTCCAACTCTCACATCCATACGTGACTACTGGGAAAACCATAGCCTTGACTAGACGGACCTTTGTTGGCAGAGTAATGTCTCTGCTTTTCAACATGCTATCTAGATTGGTCATAACTTTTCTTCCAAGGAGTAAGTGTCTTTTAATTTCATGGCTGCAGTCACCATCTGCAGTGATTTTGGAGCCCCCAAAAACAAAGTCAGCCACTGTTTCCCCATCTATTTCCCATGAAGTGATGGGACCAGATGCCATGATCTTAGTTTTCTGAATGTTGAGCTTTATAAGTACTTGGATTAGAGAGGTTTGGTAACTTTCTAAAGTCACATAGCTAGTAAGAAGCAGAATCAAGAGTTAAATTGAAGACTGTGTTGATATTTTAATTTAAGGACTTAAGTTTAATTGAGGACTGTGTTGATATTCCATGAGCTTGATCTGTTATTATTTACTTTGTCAAGTCACTAAAGTACGGTAGCTAATTTTATCTGAACTCAGGGCCATGAAATTCTATATGCAGCTTTCCAATACCTAAGAATTATCTTTGGATCTAAGAAAAGAACCAAAAATAATATTTTTAATAACTCTCAGCTATATAATTTTTTATTCTTAAGCTAGAGAAAGTAACTATAAATATTTAGTTATGTCAACTTTCAAATGGTGTTTATACATTTCTGTCCAATTTTTTTCAACCTTGGCAGCACATTAGAGTCAGAGAGAACTTAGCCATTTATCTCCCAGAGTCAAATAACATGATTGTGGATATCAAGGCAAGGAAAGGCTGAATCATTTGCCCATGATAAAGATGAGGTTAGAGGGATTTCCCTGGTGATCCAGTGGCTGAGACTCTATGTTCCCAATACTAGGTCCACAGGTTTGATCCCTGGTCATTCAGCAAAGATCCTGCATGGTGCAGAATATTCAAAAAGCAGGGTGGGAAGATGGAATTAGAACCACAGAAAAGAGGAAATAGTTCATTGAGAAATTAAAATAGACACATTTTTCTTTTTCTTCTTAATATGTTACATACACTTACCTTAAAATGACCAATTAATGAGGCTAAAATCATATCTTAACCAAATAAGAAAGTTGAAAAATTGAAATCTAAGAAAGTTATAAATGAGGAAAATTTGCTTTGACTGCTACAGATGAAAATGAAGAAACTAAACTATTTCTTTTATTTCTGAGGTAGAACCTGTTTAAAAAATAATAATAATAATTGAGTAAATTTAAAAGATCTTATTGGCTTTTTCAGTGATTCATGAATTGGACAGTATCCCATTTGCAAAATAATGATGCTCTAAGATGCTGTACAAAATGAGACTTTTATAGGCAGAAGGAATCAGGAGCAAGGAAATCATACTAGCAAAATGCGGATTGGTTGTGGCAAGGTCACTTTCCTTCAGTGGCTAGTGGATGACCTCATCATTTCAAGTCAGGTGACTCCTGATTGACTGAATTAACATTCAATTTCTAAAAGTTTGTCTCAGTTTGGTGATGTGGAGCTTAACATAACAGAATCCATTCGAGAGTCACATTTGTCTTGTTTTGACAATTACCTTTTATTGGTCGGGCTCAGCTTTACTTAGAGATGTGATCAAAATGTAAAGCATTAGTGCCTCTACTCTCACAGGTTTTTGCTGATCTCTGTGTAGTATTCCCAGCTTATGAGACTTTTTGCTGAATCTCTGACATGTTCACAGGTCACTACTTAGGGTTCACCTATTTTAGTTAGGCTTTCTCTTCCTTGTTTGTCTGATGTTTCAATCTTGGTGGTGAGTGACTTTGAAACTGCCTTTAAAGCTCTTGAGAGAATACAGCTCAATGGGGAGACTATTATTGTTATAAGCAGGATAATTCCCAAAGTTTGGAGTACACTTCAGAGCCACGGTTACCAAGAGCCAAATAAATCAGAATCAAGTAAGTTAAAAAAAAAAAAAATTAAGATCCCATTGAAAGAATCACTATCTTGTTCAGCGACTTTATATAGGTAAGTCTCAGCCTCCCCAGATGTGTCAATTCAAGGGTAGCAGGTGGTGCTGGCAACACATAAATATCTCCTTGCTCAGGTAAAAGATAATCAAGGCCTTTTTTTTTTATCATCAAGAACAGTTTTGGTAAGAGAGTCTAGGAACTTTTTTGAACAACTATTGCTTTAGCAATAGATTCTTAAGTATCTTCAGAGTTAAAATAGAGATTCCTAATCACAGCCACATTTACACTTATTAACCAGGGAAGTAGAGGTCTACCAAAGAAAGTGAATCCTGAATCCTGAATGCCTCCTGGTAGATCCGTTCTAGCTCAACAATGCAAATCTAGGGAGCTGATCAATGTGATATCTCAGTTTGGATGCGGGCAGTTAGAGCCACAGTTGGATAATCTAAGAGGCACTGCCTGGTCATGCACCAGCTATCCAGACATCCATAGACCCAAGGAGCATAATAACAACTACAGATAAAGATAAATCTTGTCAGGGTATAAACCAGTCTAGTAAAAATTGCATTGTTAATGGATTTATTGGACTTCCTAATGGCTCATTGGTAAAGAATTTGCCTGCAATGCAGGAGACACAGATTCAATCCCTGGGTCAGGAAGATCCCCTGGAGAAAATGGCAACCTACTGTATTACAACCAACTCCTGTATCTCATGGACAGAGAATCCTGGTGGTCTGCCATTTGTGTGGTCACAGAAGAGTCAGCCATGACTTGGTGACTAAACAACAACAAAGGGGATTTATTTATAGTGATATTTGCATTTGTTCATTCAAATCAGGGGTCAATTTTTAGAACATACAAGAAATAATTCTCAGAGAACAAGATGGCAGAAGAGTAGGTGAACATGGAGTCCATCTCTCTCCACAGACACATCGGGAATACACCTTCAGACACAGAAATGCTTGCAGAACACCAGTTGAGACCAGACAGGAGTACCTGACCACTGGTAAAGAATATATATATAACCATGCAAAACTTGGTAGGGTGAAGGAGCTAGGAAGAAAAACAGGAGTGTTAGTAGGACTGAACCTGCCCTTGACAGGTGGGGGAACTGAAGCAGGGGTCCAATCCCCACATCGGGGTAATTGTCTGCCTCAGAAGAGAAATATTTAAGGTTGAGAGTGAAACAGCTGATCTGTGGCAGCCTAAATGGAATGAGAATGAGACGGTCCTTGCCACAGCCATAGTACCCCAGACAGGGATGAAGGTCCCCTAGAAGGGGCAGTGACTGGGAGTTGGAGTTTAGGGATTGTGGAGCAATCACAGGGTGAGGGCTGCTGTTGACTGTGGAGAAACAGAGAGGAGGAGACTGTGGTGGGAAATGCCTGAGGAGGAAAGCCAGGAAGCCAAGGAAGCAAGGCAAAACTGCTGAGTCATGCATAGAGGGTGGCGCCATCACCATAACCTCTCTCTCCCCTCGCACCAGCACTGACAGCTGAACAATAGTGAGGCTGGCCCATCAACTGCCTGGTGCACCAAACTGCAGAGTAGAACACCGCCCCCCAGGGTGTCCTTTAAGTAACTGATGTGCCCGAACTACAAAGTAGGACCCTACCCAGGGTGCCCCTTTAAATGCCTGATGTGCCGATCTGCAGAATAGGACCCAAGCCATGGAGGAGGAGAGGGGTGCACTCTATATGCCTAACTCACTGAACAACAGAGAAGAACCTTAGGCAAAAGAGCCCTCTAAGTGCCAGAAAGGGTGGCACTATGGAGAAAGACTAGCCAAAGAGGCCTTCTGATCACTAGTTACCAGACACTTGAACAAAAGACTCTGATAGGGACATAATTCCTGTGGATAAGGCAGTCCATCTCCCTGTTTACTTGGCGCCACCAGGGTCCCTGTGACACAAGCAGCTGCGCCAACTTCAGGCTCAACCCTCACTGAGGCAGAGCTGGCACAGGCGAAAAAAAGTCTTGGGTCTATGCATAAGGGGTCATTTTGGTCATTTCCAACTCTTTGCAATTCTGTGGACTGAGGCCTGCCAGGCTTCTCTGACAGTGGGGTCCTCCAGACAAGAATACTGGAATGTATTGGCCAATACTGGTTGCCATACCCTTCTAGAGCACTATATTTCCTGCTGCCCTAGCTGCCAATGCCCCTGAGTACCTGGTGCTGCTAGAACCCCTGTGACCCAAGCAGCTGCATTGTCTCTACACCTGGCCCTCATAGGGGTAAACCCAAGTCCTCCAGGACAGCCTCAGGAGCAAACCCCAGTGGACAACCCACATGCAGAAGTGGAAATAAAACCACAAGTGAAACCCAGGGGCAGTGTGGCTAGGAAAGAAGACCCAAAATCTTCCTACCAGCTGTATAAGCTGCAGATTACATCCACATGATCAACTAGGCAGACTACGGAATATGTAAGAGGACATTGAGAGCTCCCACAAAAGAAAACACGCTAGTTTTGAGAGCTGTGGACATTGGAAGCAAGAACACACAGAAGTTGGACCACATTGGAGTCTGAGCTGCCCCCACAACATGCCCAGAGAACAGAGCAGGGTTGGAAGGCACCCTAGGGGGGCAAGGTGGACTGTGACTCCCAGCAATGGAAAGGACCCTGACAGCAGTGACTCAAGATAAATATCTACTGTTCTTATATTTTGATTTGTTCTTCACTTTCTTTCAGATTTTTCTTTTTTTTTCTTTTTACTTTTTTTTTAACCTCTGTTGTAGTTATCTATTTTATTAGCACAAAGAAATCAAATTAAGCTTTTGAGTTTTGTTTTGTCAATTACACTTTTTATTATTGTTATAAACCTCTATTTTGGCCTTTTTCAAAGTTCTGTGGAGTTTGCTTTTCTTTTTTTTTCTCTTTTTTTAATTTTCATTTTTAATTTTTTTAAAACTTATTATTACTTTTTCTACATTTATTCTTTATTTGCTTTTCCTACTGTTCTTTTCCCCTTGCAGTTAATGTTTAATGTATATAAATCATCTTTGTCTACCCCTATTTAACTTTGCATATCTATTCTTTCTTTCTTTTCCTCTCGCCATATTTGTTAGTTTTCTTTTCATTGCTTTATTCCCCACTTGTCACCTTGCTTTAGTTTTATTTTCCAGTTTGTGCTCTAGTTAGTTTTATTCTTAACTGGTACATACCATTTTTGGTTTTCTTTGTTTGTGGGGTCAATCTGTTGTACTTTATTTTGGGGGAACTGGTTTGATTTTGCTTATGGAAGTATATGTATATGTGTATATTCCATTATTTTAATTATTATTTGCCTGATTTTGTAACTGCCATTTGTCTGGGGTTCCTCTTTTGGCTTCTAGTTTTTGGGTATCTGTTTAATCTCACTTCATGCCATAACAAACCACCTGTGGAACCTTCGTTCCTGGCCAGAGGTCAAGCCCTGAGGCTTTGGAGTGGGAGCACTGACTCTAAGACTCTAGACTAGCAGAGATCTCCTAACCCTAGGGAGTATCAAACTCCCACAAAGGAAACCACTTGAATACAAGACCTGGCATCATGTAGCCACCAGTAGCAACTGATGCAGTATGCCTCATCCAAACAACAAGCAAGACAAAAATACAAACACAATCATCAGCAGACAGAATTACCACCTCGCTCAGTCCTGCCCATCACAGGAAAAAAAAAAAAAAAAACTCAGCACAAATTTCACCCTATATGAAACTTACACAGACCACTGGACCAACCTTAGGAGGGCAGAAACCAAAAGGAAGAAAAAATTAAACCTTGAAGCCTGGGAAAAGGAGGCCTCAAACACAATAAACTTAAAAAAACAAACAAAAAAAAAGGCGAGAAATACTGCATAAATGAAGGAACAAAATAGAAGCACAGATGTCCAAATAAATGAAGAGGAAATAGGCAAACTACCTGAAAAAGAATTTAGAATAATGATAGTAATGATGATTAAAAACCATGAAAACAGAATGGAGAACATGGAAGAATCAACTGACAAAGACCTAGAAGAATTAAAAATAAATATTCAGAGATAAACAATACAATTACTGAAATTAAAAATACTCTAAAGAATCAATAGCAGAATATCTGAAGCAGAAGAACGGAGCAGTGAGATGGAAGATAAAATAGTGGAAATAACTGCTGAAGAGCAGAATAAAGTAAAAAGAATGAAAAGAAATGAGGATAGTCTCAGAGACCTACCTCTGGGACAATATTAAATGCACCAACATTTGAATTGTAGGGATCTGAGAATAAGAAGAGGAAAAGAAAGGGTATGAGAAAAATTTTGAAGAGATTATAGTTGAAAATTTCCCCAACATAAAAAAGGAAATATTCAATCAAGTCTAAGAGGTGCCAAGAGCCCCATACAGGATAAACCCAAGAAGAAAAATGCCAAGACACATACTAATCAAACTAATAAAGATTAAACATGGAGAATATGAAAAGCAGGAAAGGAAAAGAAACAAGTGACATGCAAGTAACCTCCATACAATTAACAGCTGATCCTTCAGCAGAAACTCTGCAGGCCAGAAGGGAATGGCAGGATATATTTAAAGAATTGAAAAGGAGATATCTACAACTAAGATTATTTTACCTGGCAAGGATCTCATTGAAAATCCATGGAGAAATAAAAAGCTTTTCAGACAAGCAAAAGTTAAGAGAATATTATCACCAAACCAACTTTACAACAAATGTTAAAGGGACTTATATAGTTAGGAAATACAAGAGAAGAGAACATATACAAAAACAACCCCCAAACAATTAAGAAAATGGCAATAGAAACTTCAATTCAGTTCATTTCAGTCTCTCAGTTGTGTCCAACTCTTTGTGACCCCACGAATTGCAGCACGCCAGGCCTCCCTGTTATCACCAACTTCCGGAGTTCACTCAAACTCATGTCCACCGAGTTGGTGATGCCATCCAGCCATCTCATCCTCTCTCATCCCCTTTTCCTCCTGCCCCAATCCCTCCCAGAATCAGAATCTTTTCCAATGAGTCAGCTCTTTGCATGAGGTGGCCAAAGTACTGGAGCTTCAGCTTTAGCATCATTCCCTCCAAAGAACATCCAGGATGGAAAAGTATATGCCATACAAATGGAATGCAAAAGAAAGCTGGAATAGCAATCCTTATATCACACAAAGTAGACCTTAAAATAAAAAATATTACAAGAGATAAGGAGAGACACTACATAATGATAAAGGGATCAATCCAAAAGGAAGACATAACAACTATAAATATCTATGCACCCAACATAGGAGCACCTCAATACGTAAAACAAACACTAACAGACATGAAAAGAGAAATTGACAGTAACAAAATCATAGTAGGAGACTTAGCACTCCACTCATGAAAATGGATAGATAATAAAGACAGGAATTTAATAAGGAAACACATGTCTTAAATGATACATTAGACAAGATGGATCTCATTGATATCTTCAGGACATTCCATCCAAATGCAGAATACATCTTCTTCTCAAGTGTGCACGAACATTTTCCAGGATAGACCACATCTTGGGTCATTAATCAAACCTCAATAAATTTAGGAAAATTGAAATTAATCAATTATCTTTTCCAACCACAACACTATGAGACCAAATATCAATTACAAGAAAAACATTGCAAAAAAACCACACAAACACATGGAGATTAAATAACCAACAGGTTACTAGAGTAATAAAAAAAAAAATGACAATGAAAACACAACAACTCAAAACCTATAGGATGCATCAAAAGCAGTTCTAAGAGGGAAGTTTATAGCAATACAATCCTACCTCAAGAAACAAGGAAAACATCGAATAAACAACCTAGCTTTACACCTAAAACAACTGGAAAAAGAAGAACAAATAAGCCTCAAAGGTAGAGAAGGAAAGAAATCATAAAGATCCAAGCAGAAATAAATGAAAAACAAATGAAAGAAATAATGGTAAAGATTAACAAAAATAAAAGCTGATTCTTTGAGAAGATAAACAAAACTGACAAAGCTTTAGCCAGACTCACCAAGAAAAACAGGAGAGAAAAGTCAAATCAACAAAATTAGAAATGCAAAATGAAAGGTTACAGCAGACAATGCAGAAAGACAAAGGATTATAAGAGACTATTATGAAATAAAATAGAGAACCTGGAAGGAATAGACAGATACTTAGAAAGGCTCAATCTTCCAAGATTGAACCAGGAAGAAATATAATTATGAACAACCCAATTACATGCAGTGAAATTGAAACTGTGATCAAAAATTTCCCAAAAAAACAAAAGCCCAGGACCAGATGGCTTCACAGGAGAATTCTATCAAACATTTAGGAAAGAGCTAATGCTTATCCTTCTAAAACTCTTTCAAAAAAGTTGCAGAGAAAGGAACACTTCCAAATTCATTCTATGAGGCCACCATCACCCTGATACCAAAACCAGACAAAGACAACACAAAAAGACAGAGAACAAGACGGCAGGGTGTATATGGATTACATTTCTCTCCACGATACCTCAGGAATATACCTTCAGACACAGAAGTGTATACAGAACACCACCTGAGAGTGTACAGACATACCTGACCAGCAGAACAGAATATAGCTAACCATGCAAAACTCAGTAGGATGAAGGAACTAGGGGAAAAACAGGAGTTTTAGTAGGACTAGACCTGCTCTTGATGGGTAGGGGAACTGAAGCAGGGGTCTGATCCCCACATTGGGGCAATTGTCTGGTTCAGAGAGAAATATTTAAGGCTGAGAGTCAAACAGCTGATCTGTGACAGCCTAAATGGAATGAAAATAAGACAGTCCTTGCAGCAGCCAAACATACCCTGAACAGGAACAATAGTCCCCTAAGCACAGCATCTGGGAACTGGAGTTTAGGGATTTGGTGGCAATTCCAGGGCAAGGGCTGCTGTTGACTGTGGAGAGATGGATTGAGGGGATGTGGGAGAGGAGATTGTGGTGGGAAATGCCAGTGGAGGAAAGCCAGGCAGCCATGGAAGCAAGGCGAAACTGCTGAGTCATGCATAGAGGATGGAGCCATCACCATAGCCTCTCTCTCCCCACACTCCAGCATTGGCAGCTGAACAATAGTGAGGCTGGCCCATCAAATGCTTGATGAACTGAACTACAGAGTAGGATCCCACCCAGGGTGCTCCTTTATGTGACTGAAGCACCAAACTACAGAGTAGGACCCCACCCAGGATGCCCTTTTAAGCGCCTGACATGCCAATCTACAGAATAGGACCCCAGCCAGGCAGGTGGGGAGCGCTTTATGTGCCTGATGTGCCCAATAACAAAGAAGAACCCCAGGCAAGGGAGCCGTCTAAGTGCTTGAATGTGTGGAGCTACGGAGAAAGACTGGCCAAAGAGGCCTTCTGATCCCCAGCTACAGGAAGCCCCCAAAATGACTCTGATAAGGCCATAATTCCTGCAGTGAAGGCAATCCATGGCCCTGAACACTTGGCAACACAAGGGTCCCTGAAAGCCAAGCATGCATGAAGGTTGACTTTCATGCTCAACGCTCACTGGGGCAGAGTTGCCACAGGTAAAAAAAGGCTTGCATCTATGTGGGCCAGGTCACTTCAGTCACGTCCGACTCTTTGCATCCCTGTAGACTGTGGCCTCCCAGGCTTCTGTTAGGGACTAGGGTTCTCCAGGCAAGAGTACTGGAGTGTATTGGCCAATACTGGTTGCCATACCCTTCTAGAGCACTATATTTCCTGCTGCCCTAGCTGCCAACGCCCCTGAGTACCTGGTGCTGCTAGAACCCCTGTGACCCAAGCAGCTACACCACCTCCACACCTGGCCCTCACAGGGGCAAACCCAAGTCCTCCAGGACAGCCTCAGGAGTAAACCCCAGGGAACAACCCACATGCAGAGGTGGAAATAAAACTACAATTGAAACCCAGGGGCAGTGTGGCTAAGGAAGAAGACCTAAAACCATCCCACCAGCTGTACAAGCTGCAAGTTAAATCCACATGATCAACTAGGTAGACTCTGTGTCTATGGAATATATAAAAGGTCATTGAGAGCTCTGACAAAAGAAAACACAGTAGTTCTGATAGCTGTGGACATTGGAGGCAAAAACACATAGAAGTAGGACCAGGTTAGAAACTGAGCTGCCCCCACAGCAGGTCCAGAGAACAGCACAGTATTGGAAGGCATCCTAGGGAGGTAGGCTGGACTGTGACTCCCAGTGAGGGAAAGGTCTCTGACAGCAGTGACTCAAGAAAAACATTTATTATTCTTATTTTTTGAGTTGTTCTATAGATGCTTTTGGGTTGTTGTTGTTTTTTTTAATCCTTTTTCTTCCCTCTCTGTTTTAGTTGTCAATTTTATTGGCACTATGATATCCAATTAAGCTTTTGAGCTTTTTTTCTTTTTTCTCAATCAAATATTTTACTGTTGTTATAAACCTCTGCTTTAACACTGGCCTTTTGCAATTCTGTAGAGCTTTCCTTTTTTTTTTTTTTTTCTTTTTCTCCTTTTTAATTTTAAATTTTAAATCTATTATTTTTTCTATATTTATTCCTTTGTTTGCTTTCCCTATTGTTCTTCCCCCTTGCAGCTAAACTTTAACATATATAAATCGTCTTTATCTACCTCTATCTAACTTGGCTTATCTGTTCTTTCTGTCTTTTCTTTCTCTCCTTTCTTCACAACATATGTGTTAGTTTTAGTTTCATTCCTTTATCCCCCAATTGGCAACTTGATTTAGTTTTGTTTTCTAGTTTGTACTTTAATTAGTTTTGCTCTGCTAAATATAATTTTTGGTTTCCTTTATTCACCAGCTCAATCTATTGTACTTTATTATTGTTGCATTTGTTTTGATTTTGCTTATGGGTATATATGCATACGTGTATATTCAGTCACACTTTTTATTGTTATTATAAACCTCTGCCTCTACATTGGGCTTTTGCAGTTCTGTGGAGTTTTCCTTTTTTTTTTTTTTTTTTTTTGCTTTTTTGTCTCTTCTGTTTTTTCTCTTTCTTATAATTTTAATTTTTTAACATATTGTATTTTTTCTACATTTATTCCTTTGTTTGGCTGTCCTACTGTTCTTTTCCCCTTGAAGTTAATCTTTATATAAATCTTCTATATCTACCGCTATAAGTAAATCGAGCAATGTTTACCTTTATAAATCTTCTATAGCTTCCCTGGTGGCTCAGACAGTAAAGACTCGGCCTGCAATGACGGAGACCAGGTTCAATCCATGAGTCAGGAAGATCCCCTGGAGAAGAGAATGGCAACCCACTCCAGTATCCTTGCCTGGGGAATCCTGTGGACAGAGGAGCCTGGTTGACTACAGTCCATGGGGTCACAAAGAGTCGAACATGACTGAGTGACTAGTTTTCACTTTTTTTCATATCTACCTCTATTTAAATTTGCATATCTATTCTTTCTTTTCTTTCCTTCTTTTCCTGTCGATATATTTGTTAGATTTGTTTTCATTGCTTTATTCCTCTCTTGGCACCTTGCTTTAGTTTTTTGTTTTTGTTTTTTTTTTTTTTTCCAGTTTGCACCTTAGTTTTGTTCTTAACTGGTAAATATAACTTATGATTTCCTTTGTTCACTAGGTCAATCTACTGTACTTTATTTTTGTTGGACTGCTTTGACTTTGCTTATGGGTGTATATGTATATGTGTATATTCTATTATTTTAATTATTTTTTGCCTAATTTTGTAACTCATTTGTCTGGGGTTCATCTTTAGTTTCTCATTTTTTGATATTTGTTTTAATCTCACTTAATGCCATAACAAGCCACCTGTGGAATTGTTCCTGACCAGACACCAGACCCTGAGCCACTGGAGTGGGAGCACTGACTCTAAGACCCTAGACTACCAGAGAACTAACCCTAGGGAGTATCAAATAGTGAGAACTCACACAAACTAAACCACCTGAATACAAGACTGAGCATCAACCAACCACCAGTAGCTCCCTGTGCAGGATGCCTCATCTAAACAACAAGCAAAACAAAAGTACAAACCCAGTCATAAGCAGACAGGATCACCACCTCACTCAGCCTTGCCCATCAGAGGAAAAACAAACAAGAAAACAAAAACTAAGCAGAAATCTCACTCTATACCAAACTTACACAAACCACTGGACCAATCCTGCTGCTGCTGCTGCTGCTGCTAAGTCACTTCAGTCATGTCTGACTCTGTGTGATCCCATGGACAGCAGCCCACCAGGCTCCCCTCTCCTTGGGATTCTCCAGGCAAGAACACTGGAGTGGATTGCCATTTCCTTCTCCAATGCATGAAAGTAAAAAGTGAAAGTGAAGTTGCTCAGTTATGTCCAACTCTTAGCAATGCCATGGAGTGCAGCCCACCAGACTCCTCCATTCATGGGATTTTCCAGGCAAGAGTACTGCAGTGGGATGCCATTGCCTTCTCCTGGACCAACCCTAAGAGGGAAGAAATCAAAAGGAGGAAAGAATCAACCTTTTCCAAGTGAATAATTAACTTTTCTTGAAGCTTGGGGAAAGGAGACCTGAAACACAGTATGCTAAAAAATAATAATAATAATGAAAAGGCAGAGAAATACTACACAAAGAAAAGAATAAACTAGAAACACAGAAGTCCAAACAAATGAAGAAGAAATAGGCAAAATACCTGAAAAAGAATTCAGAATAATTATAGTAAAGATGATCAAAAACCTTGAAAACAAAATGGAGAAAATGCAAGAATCAATTAACAAAGACCTAGAAAATTTAAAGAATAAACAAACAGAAATAAATAACACTTACTGAAATTAAAAATACACTGGAAGGAATCAATAGCAGACTATCTGAAGCAGAAGAATGAATCAGTGAGCTAGAAGATAAAATGGTTGAAATTACTTCTTTTCTGTAGACAACCTAGCTTTACATCTAAAACAGCTGCAAAAAGAACAACAACAACAACAAAAATCCCAAAATTAGTAGAAGGAAGGAAATCATAAAGATTTGAGCAGAATTAATTGAAAAAATAAATGAAATAAACAATAGTAAAGATTAACAAAAAATAAAATCTGGTTCTTTGAGAAGATAAACAAACTTGACAAACCTTTAACCAGATTCACCAGGAAAAAAAGAGAAGAATCAAATCAGCAAAATTAGAAGTGAAAAAGGAGAAGTTACAACAGACAATGAAGAAATACAAAGGTTTAAAGGAGACTAGTATGAACAACTATATGGCAATGAAATAGATAACCTGGAAAAAATGGACAGATTCTTAAAAAGTTCAATCTTCTAAGACTGATCCAGAAAGAAATATAAATTACAAACAATCCAATTACAAGCAGTGAAATTGGAGCTGTGATCAAAAGTCTCCCAAAAAACAAAGGCCCAGGACCAAATGTGGAGAAGGCAATGGCACCCCACTCCAGTACTCTTGCCTGGAAAATCCTATGGACAGAGGAGCCTGGTGGGCTGCAGTCCAAGGGGTCACTATGAGTTGGACACGACTGAGCAACTTCACTTTCACTTCTCACTTCCATGCACTGGAGAAGGAAATGGCAACCCACTCCAATGTTCTTGCCCGGAGAATCCCAGGGACGGGGGAGCCTGGTGGGCTACCGTCTATGGGGTCGAACAGAGTCAGACACGACTGAAGCGACTTGGCAGCAGCAGCAGCAGCAGGACCAAATGGCTTCACAGGAGAATTCTATCAAACATTTAGAGAAGAGCTAATGCCTATCCTTCTAAAACTCTTTCAAACAATTGCAGAGGAAGGAACATTTCCAAACTCATTCTACGAAGCTGCCAGCACCCTGATACCAAAATCAGACAAAGACAAGACAAAAAAAGAAAGCTATAGGACAATAGCACTGATGAACATAGATGCAAAAATCCTCAACTCAATTTTAGGTAACAGAATTCAGCAATGCATCAAAAAGCTCATGCACCATGATCAAGTTGGGTTTATTCCAGGGATACAAGGATTCTTCAATATATGCAAATGAATCAATGTGATAAATCATATTAACAAATTGAAACATAAAAGGCATATAATCCCAAAAGAGGCAGAAAAAGCCTTTGACAAAATTCAGCACCCATTTATGTTTAAAACACTTCCAAAAATGGGCATATAAGGAACCTAACTCAATATAGTAAAGGCCATATATGATGAGCATACAGCAAACATTATTCTCAGTGGTGAAAACTGAAAGCATTCCCCCTGAGATCAGGAACCAGACAAGGGTGTCCACTTTCACCACTATTATTCAACATAGTTCCTGAAGTCCTTGCTACAGTAATCAGAGAAGAAAAAGAAATAAAAGGAATCCAGATTGGAAGAGAAGTAAAGCTCTCACTGTTTACAGCTGACATGATACTGTACACTGAAAACCTTAAAGATAGTATCATAAAATTGCTAGAGCTAATCAGTGAATTTTTCAGTGAAAGTTGCAGGATATAAAATCAATACACAGAAACCACAGAAATCTCATGCATTTGAATATACTAACAATGAAAAATCAGAAATAGAAATTAAGGAATTGATCCCATTCACCTTTGCAGCAAAAAGAATAAAATATCTATGAATAAACATCTAAGGAGAAAAAAGAACTGTACACAGAAAATTATAAGACACTAATGAAAGAAATCAAGGATGACATAAACAGATGGAGAGATATTCCATGTTCCTGGGTAAGAAGAATCAATATTGTGAAAATAACGATACTATCAAATGCAATCTACAGATTTAATGTGATCACTATCAAATTACCAATGGCATTTTTCACAGAACTAGGACAAAAATTTTCACAATTCATATGGAAACACAAAAGACTGCAAGTAGCCAAAGCAGTCTTGAGAAAGAAAAATGGAGCTAGAGGAATTGATCTTTCAGTTTCAGATTATATTACAAAGCTACAGACATCAAGACAGTATGGTACTGCCAGAAAAACAGAAATATAGACCAATAGAACAAGATAGAAAGTCCAGAAATAAACCCATGCACCTATGGGTATCTTATTTTTGACAAAGGATGCAAGAATATATAATGGGGCAAAGACAACCTCTTCAATAGATGGTGCTGGAAAAACTGAACAGCTACATATAAAAGAATGAAATTAGAACCCTTCTTAATACCATAAAAAAAGATAAACTCAAAATGGATTAAAGACCTAAATGCAAGACCAGAAACTATAAAACTCTTAGAGGAAAACATAGGCAGAACACTCGACATAAATCAAATCAAGATCCCCTATGACCCACCTCCTAGAGTAATGGAAATAAAAACAAAAGTAAACAAGTGGGACCTGATTAAACTTAAAAGCTTTTGCACAGCAAGGGAAACTTAATCTAGCTGAAACAACTGACAAAGGGTTAATTTACAAAATATACAAGCAGCTCATACAACTTAATACCAAACAAACAACCCAATCAAAATGTGGGGAAAAGACCTAAACAGACATTTCTCCAAAGAAGACATACAGATGGCTAACACATGAAAAGATGCACAACATTGCTTATTATTAGAGTAATACAAATCAAAACTGCAATGAGATATCACCTCACACCAGTCAGAATGGCCATGATCAGAAAGTCTACAAACAGTAAATACTGGAGAGGGTGTGGAGAAAAGGGAATGTTCTTGCACTGTTGGTGGGAATGTAAATTGATACAGCCACTGTGGAAGACAGTATGGAGATTCCTTAAAAATCTAGAAATAATACCACCATATGACCCAGAAATCCCACTCTTAGGTATATACCCTGAGGAAATCAAAATTGAAAAAGACACACATATCCCACTGCTCACTGCAGGTCTATTTACAGTAGCTAGAACATGGAAGCAACCTAGATGTCCATTGACACTTGAATGGATAAAGAAATTGTGGTGCATATACACAATTGAATATCAGTTCAGTTCAGTTGGGTCTGACAATCTGCGACCCCATAGCCTACAGCATGGCAGGCTTCCCTGTCCATCACCAACTTCCAGAATTTACTGAAACTCATGCCCATTGAGTCAGTGATGCCATCCAACAATTTCATCCTCTGTTGACCCCTTCTCTTCCCTCCTTCAATCTTTCCCAGCATCAGGGCCTTTTCAAAAGAGTCAGTTCTTTGCATCAGCTGGCCAAAATTTTGGAGTTTCGGCTTCAACATCAGTTCTTCAATGAATATTCAGTACTGATTTCCCTTAGGATGGACTGGTTGGATCTCCTTGCAGTCCAAGAGACTCTCAAGAGTCTTCTTCAACACCATAGTTCAAAAGCATCAATTCTTTGGTGCTCACCTTTCTTTATAGTCCAACTCTCACATCCACACATGATTACTGGAAAAAACCATAGCTTTGACTAGATGGACTTTTTTTTTTTTTGGCAAAGTAATGTCTCTGCTTTTTAATATGCTGTCTAGGTTGGTCATAATTTTCCTTCCAAGGAGGAAGGGTCTTTTAAAATCATGGCTGCAGTCACCGTCTGCAGTGATTTTGGAGCCTAAGAATATAAAGTCTGTCATTGTTTCCACTGTTTTCCCATCTATTTGCCATGAAGTGATGGGACCAGATGCCATGATCTTAGTTTTCTGAATGTTGAGTTCTAAGTCAGTTTTTTCACTCTCCTCTTTCACTTTCACCAAGAGGCTCTTTAGTTCTTCTTTGCTTTCTGCTATAAGGGTTGTGGAACTCAGCCATAAAAAGGAATGCATTTGAGGCAGTTCTAATGAGGTGGATGAATCTAGAGCCTATTATACAAAGTGAAGTAAGTCAGAAAGAGAAAGAGAAATATTGTATACTAACACATATATACAAAATCTAGAAAGATGCTACTGAAGTTTATTTGCAGGGCAGCAATGGAGAAACAGACATAGAGAACAGACTTCTGGACCTGGGGAGACGGTAGGAGAAGTTGAGGTGAATGGAAAGTATCATGGAAACTTAATTACCACATGTAAAATAGATAGCCAATGGGAATTTGCTGTATGGCTCAGGAAGCTCAAACAAGGGCTCTTTATCAACCTAGATGGGTGGGACGGGGAGGGAGATGTGAGGGAGTTTTAAGAGGGAGAGAATACATCTATACTTGTGGTTGATTCATGTTCAGGTTTGACAGAAAATAACAAAATTGTGTAAAGCAATTATCCTTCAATTAAAAAATAAATTAATTAGAAAAGAAGTAAGTCTCCTAGTCTAAAATAAAAATTTGTTCTAAATTTTTGCAAAAACAGGTGCTAATTCTGAGAATTTTTAGTATTGGGGCAGGTCTGATTTAAATAATTATTAGAGCATGGGGATGCAAATATATTTACAAAGGTATTCATGGATTTTGGACTCTGTAGGAGAGGGAGAGGGTGGGATGATTTGGGAGAATGGCATTGAAGCATGTATAATATCATATATAAAATGAATCGCCAGTCCAGGTTTGATGCATGATACTGGATGCTTGGGGCTGGTGCACTGAGACGACCCAGAGGGATGGTATGGGGAGGGAGGAGAGAGGGGGGGTTCAGGATGGGGAACACGTATATACCTGTGGCAGATTCATGTTGATGTATGGCCAAACCAATACAATATTGTAAATAATTAACCTCCAATTAAAATAAATAAATTTATATTTAAAACAGTTTTAATAATTAAAGAAAGGTAAAAGCAAGGTACTGGGTGTTCTGGCTTCAGTGGGTGACTTCTAAGGCGAGCTGATTGTAGTTTATATTATCATTGGTAATGGAAGAAAAACTGGTCACAGGGAGAATAGATTGGAATTTTGATGATAGATTCAAGTTTGCACCCTCTCCCTTTTAAATGGCCTGAGAAATACAGATGATGGTGTTGCATTTCCAGGACTACATCAGAGTAATGTAAAGAAAGAAAGAAAAACAAATTTTATTATAGTTAAATTATGAAGTCTTGATCTGATGTCTTGGGCCGAAACTGTCAACCACATGAAGTCACCATCTTTCTCCCAATTCAGCTTAATTTTTAGTGGCCAGTGTGAGAGAAGAATCAAATATCAGAAGGATCCCTGTTTATCTTGGAACATGAGTGCACAAGGCTCAATGACTTCTGGTTTTGCCCCAGCATTCATGGTCAGGAGCACTTTGTAAAGCCCCTTCCAACAAAGCCCAAGGGCTGTTTTCCTCTGATGATGTTTCAAAAGTATCGACTCACTAAGCTCCAAATTGTGACCAACAGGATCCTTTTAATTGGGATCTTGAAGGCTTCTTTAAACTACTGATAATAAATTTAGCAAAGGATACCAAAGACCTTCAGTATTTCATCATATTAACATGAGATGAAAGAGGTCAGCAGAGAGTTGTACTCCAATAGACATTGGTCTACCTCTGAGTTTCTCATATAGAATGAATTTCTGTTTCATGAATGGAACATTATGAACAGTTTACAGGACCAGAGGCAATACTTTAGGCCAAGGGCGTCCAATAGTTTTAGTAAGTTTAGAGATTTTGAGTTTGAAGATCCTATCTTCCAGTCTTGCCTGATGACTGACAATGATTGGTGATAGAGACAGTGATAATTCCAAGAAATTTGCAATAATTTTGTTAAAGTTTGTATGATTTACCCAGAGAAGTGAATGACTAAACACTAGAGATCACAGAGGGTACACTCCAAGAGAAAACACATTTTCCAAGAGTTTTATTTCCCACTGTGAGGGCATTAGTCTTGTGGCATGGGAAGGCTCCAACCCATCCCGAAAACACATCTACAATAACAAGGACATATTGATAAACTTTTTCATACTGATCATGGGGTTCTCAAGGCAAAAATACTGGAGTGGTTTGCCATTCCCTCCTCCAGTGGACCACCTTTTGTCAGAACTCTTCACTATAACCATTCTTTCTTAAGTGGCTCTGCACAGCATGGCTCATAGCTTCATTGAGTTATGCAAGCACCTTTACTATGACAAAGCTGTGATCCATGAAGGTTAAATACCGAAGAATTGATGCTTTAGAACTGTGGGGCTGAGGAAGACTATTCACAGTCTCGTGGACTGCAAGGAGATCAAACCAATCAATCCTAAAGGAAACATTTCCTGAATATTCAGTGGAAGGATTGATGCTGAAGCTGGAGCTCCAATATTTTGGCCACCTGATTTGAAGAGCACCGGAAAAGATCCTGATGCTAGGAAAGATTGAAGGGAAAAGGAGAAGGGGGCAGTGGAGGATTAGATGGTTAGACTGCATCACTGATTCAATAGATATGAATTTTAGCAAATTCTGAGAAATAGTGAAGAACAGAAGAGCCTAGCGTGCTCTAGTCCATCAGGTTACAAAGAGTCAGACACAGCTGAAAAACAACATTATAAACTATCCTGAGAGACAATTAAACAAATCCAGTTACAGATGCTCAAATGGTCCAGAGGGAGGAGGTTTGAGGCCTCTAGAAACAAAAATAGCATTTCTGGGATTATGGAATTGCTCATCAGACATTGGTGGTAAACTACCTTTACAATTTTAAAGAAGTCTCCCCAACAAGTTCAATTCAGTTCAGTCTCTCAGTCGTGTCCAACTCTTTGCAACCCAAAGAACTGCAGCATTCCAGGCTTCTCTGTCCATCACCAACTCTTAAGTTTACTCAAACTCATGTCCATAGAGTCAGTGATGCCATCCAACCATCTCATCCTCTATTGTCCCCTTCTCCTTCTGCCTTCAATCTTTCCAAGCAACAAGGTCTTTTCCAATGAGTCAGTTATTCGCAACAGGTGGCCCAAGTATTGGAGTTTCAGTTTCAGCATCAGTACTTCCAATGAATATTCAGGACTGATTTCCTTTAGGATGTACTAGTTGGATCTCCTTGCAGTCCAAGGGACTCTCAAGAGTCTTCTGCAACAGCACAGTTCAAAAGCATCAATTCTTTGGCGCTCAGCTTTCTTTATAGTCCAAATGTCACATCCATGCATGACCACTGGAAAAACCATTGCTTTGACTACATGGACCTTTGTTGGCAGCATAATGTCTCTGGTTCTTAACATGCTGTGTAGGTTGGCCATAGTATTTCTTCTTTCCAAGGAATAAGTGTCTTTTAATTTCATGGCTGCAATCACCATCTGCAGTGATTTTGGAGCCCAAAAATATAAAGTCTGTTGCTATTTCCATTGTTTCCCATCTATTTTCCATAATGTGATGGAACCAGATGCCATGATCTTAGTTTTCTGAATGTTGAGTTTTAAGCCACCTTTTCCACTCTCCACTTTCACTTTCATCAAGAGGCTCTTTAGTTATTTGCTTTCTGACAAAAGGGTGGTGTTATCTGCATATCTGAGGTTATTGATAATTTCTCCCACCAGTCTTGATTCCAGCTTGTGCTTCTTCCAGCCCAGTGTTTCTCATGATGTACTCCTCATATAAGCTAAATAAACAGGGTGACAATATACACCTTGATGTACCCATTTCCCGATTTGGAACCAGTCTGTTGTTACGTGTCCAGTTCTATCTGTTGCTTCTAGACTAGCATACAGATTTCTCAGGAGGCTGGTCAGGTAGTCTCGTATTCCCATCTCTTGAAGAATTTTCCAGTTTTCTTATGATCCACACAGCCAAAGCCTTTATAGTCAATAAAGCAGAAGCATTTTTTTTTTTTTGGAACTTCTTGATTTTTTGATGATCCAACAGATGTTGGCTATTTGATCTCTGGTTCCTTTGTTTTCCTAAATCCAGCTTGAACATCTGAAAGTTCATGGTTCACATACAGTTAAAGCCTGGCTTAGAGAATTTTGAGCATTACTTTGCTAGCGTGTAAGATGAGTTCAATTGTGCAGTAGTTTGAGCATTCTTTGGCATTGCCTTTCCTCGGCATTGGAATGAAAACTGAACTTTTCCAGTCCTTTGGCCACTGCTGAGTTTCCCAAATTTGCTGGCATATTGAGTGCAGCACTTCACAGCATCATCTTTCAGGATTTGTTCTTCTTGCCACCTCTTCTTGATATCTTCTGCTTCTTTTGGGTCCACACCATTCTTGTCCTTTATTGTGCCCATCTTTGCATGAAAATTTCCCTTGATATTTCTAATTTTCTTGAAGAGATCTATTCTTTCCCATTCTATTGTTTTCCTTTATTTCTTTGCATTGATCACTGAGGAAGGCTTTCTTATCTCTCCTTGCTAATCTTTGGAACTCTGTATTCAAATGGGTATATCTTTCCTTTTCTCCTTTGCCTTTCACTTCTCTTCTTTTGTCAGCTATTTTTAAGGCCTCCTCAGACAACAATTTTGCCTTTTTTATTTCTTTTTCTTTGGGATGGTCTTGATCACTGCCTCCTCTACAATGGCAATCCACTCCAGTATTCTTTCCTGGAGAATTCCATGGACAGAGAAGCCTGGGGGCTACCGTTTATAGGGTCACAAAAGAGTCAGACATGACTGAGCAAGTAACACTACTATTCTGTCTATCTGCATTTTTATAGGTTCAGAATCTCTTATTTTCCCAATGTCAATATTAGAGAGCTAATATGTTTTGGCTCTACTTCAGAAGTTTTTGATCAAACAAACAATCAGCTTTAAGTAGGTCAAAACTTCTGAAGTGGAGCCTATTATGAAGACAAAACATATTAGCACTTTTAATTTGGAGAGGCTATCTCTACCTAATAGATTAATTAGGGATGTCTCACACAGAAAAAGGGAATGCTTCTCAGTGAAAGGTCTAAGAGTCATTTGCACGGGTTGAGAGAAAAACTCTCTGAATTTTATTATATACCCCCAGACTATGGAAATGTCTTTTTTACTCTGAGGGATTTGTTGTCCTATGAGAGTAGAGATTAAAGTAGATAGCTTAGCACCAATATCTACCAGCATTTGGGCAAGTTTTCCAGTAACTTTAATTTTAGTTTGTTGTTTGAAGAAAATACTGGTAGCAGTTTACAGGAGAACCACTCAGGGCCTCATCAGCTCTGGGAAGGGTACAAAGAAGGGCAGATATGGAAGCCTTCAAGCTGGTGTTGAAGAATCTAGATAAAGCCTTTGAGGACTGTGTGTAGAGAGCAAATTGGCCAAGATAGCATGTTCAAGCTCTCTTGCCCCATGCTTTGTAAATGATGACTATGTAACAGCTGGGATCATTTACAGCACTGCATATGCACATCACGAGGTGCCTGCTTAGTCACAGGTTGTGTGCAGTAGGCATACATGTGAGCTCCACCCAGAAAGTAAGGGGAATTACTGATGCATAATGGCTGTGTCCTTTGGGTCAGCCATGAGAGGAGAGAATTGTGGTATGGCTGCTGTGCCATCCAGGAGAGAATAAATGTGTCTGAAGTTCCTATGCCTCCTCACATTTTCTTCCAGCCTCTTAGCTCATACTTTGCCTACCCTGAGTTCTGTGAACAGTGTGCACAGTGAGATATAGCAAGAAAATTAGCACAGTGAACAGAATCAACAATACAGGGACAATCTCATTTCCAGTGCCCCATTTGACAACAGAAGGGAGACACGTTCCTGGACCAGTGTTTGATGATTTCCTCCAGGCAGTGTAATTTGAGAAAACCAGGTGTTGTTTTAATTTTCTGTCCATGGAACCCTTGGCGCTGTAGGGTAATAACTCAGCAGACTTTTGTCTGTGGCCTTGTTCCAAGGTTCTTTCAAAGTGCTCAGCTATGGTCCAAGTTCAGCCAGTCCTTTGGCTTCTCACCCTATCTTCTGCCTTCTAATCAACCCACTAATCTCAGGAGATAATCCATTTACAAATAAGGCAGCAAGAAAAGGTTGAGGAACTTCCTTTGTTATGTGGAATCCAAAATGCTATAGGAAGAGAGCTTCCAGACTTTGAAGTTAGACACAGATTCATTTTTCTTTTGTTAGCAGGTTTAAACAGTGCACCAATTACTGTGGGCAGGAAAGACTCTAGGAATGGCTCTTAACAGATTGCTTGCTATTTTTCAAGTCTTTTTTTTTTTTCCCTGACTTTCAAGGGAACAGTATTGAAGATTGAGAATCTCAAATATCTTCATTGGAGTTATGCCAGTCTACCTCCAGCATCTATCTGGGGGCTTCCCCAGATCCTACTGGGCTTTCCTGGTGGCTCAGAGAAAAGAATCCACCTGCAATGCAGGAGCCACAGAAGACTCGAGTTTGATCCCTGGGTCAGGAAGATTCTCTGGGAAAGGGCATGGCAACCCACTCCAGTATTCCTGCCTGGAGAATTCCATGGAGAGAGAAGCCTGGCAGGCTACAGTTCATTGGGTTGCAAAGAGTCAGACACGACTGAAGTGACTAAGAATGCTCACATACAGATCCTACCAGCATACACACAGCTGACAAAGAGCTGGCAGCCTGGAGTCATAGGTCCCAATAAGGATTGTAAATACTTCAGAAAATGTTGAAGGATCCTCCTTGGGTTCAGGAAATTATTTAACTATGGCCCTTAATTTTGTATTTGTTTAAAAGGAGCTGTTAAATAATCTCTTCAGAATGAAAAGACAATGGATAGAGGACTAGTAGAACATGAAAACTCAAGGAGGATAGAAGGCAGCAGTAGAAGTCTCAGAAATCTTATTTTCTATTGTTTTAGGTACCTCTTGTGACTTTAATGGTTTATTAGCCTGTTGCAACAAAACTTTCAATGAAGTTATTCTGGAAACTTGAAGCCTTTTTGAAAGCTTGTGTGTATGAATTAAAATAGGTATCCCATTCTGTTTCTTTGGTTTGGGATCCCTTGCTTTCCAGTGCACTTTTTAAATGAAACATTCATTAAATGTTCCCAGTAACGGTCACTGTAATTCTCGGTTATATTTAGTAAGATTTTGCTAGTTCTGTGGATATCCACAGCTTTGGAGAGACACAAGATAAGCAGGTGTGTCAGAAAGCACTGTGCTCAATTCTTTGAAGCTCAAGGATTCCAGTTTTTGAGCTAAACTTTAGGTCTCTTGGAGTCAAAATTAATACCTATGAGGAATGTGCTGCTGAGTTGGAAATTTCATGACGTTTTACAGTGCATGTCACTTCACAGGAATTTTCTTGAAATTGACCAGTGACCTGGTGTCAACCTGACTTATCCTGTGACCAACTAGCCCTAACACAGGAGCCTCAGAGTTAAACGGTGAGTGCACAACAAGCAGGTTTCAAGGCTCCATCTCTCCCATCAATCTCAGAGTTTTTGGCTTCCAAGATTCCCATTGGCAATTACACCTACCTCTTGTGCACATTAACAGAAGCCAACAGTAACCAAGAAGTCAGTGTTGTGGACACCAGCAGTAACCAAGGAGTTGGTACTGCAATCTCTGTGAATTAACCAGCCAAGAGAAGGCCTTAGGTGCACACATGCAGCATTTCCCAGTGTGGAGCAAAGGTCTGAGCCAGCAGACCTTAGCAAATGGACTGCAGACCAAACCCAAGGCTATGAGGAGGAGTTCTGAGTGGAACCCTCAGCTATTCAAGCTGACCCACCTTAAAGTGGAAATCCAATTAGATCAGGAGATCAACACAAAGACAGTCAATCTCAGAACTCAGCCCTTGGAAAGAGAGAAAGAGAACCCAAAGGGTTCATGGGTTCCAGTGACTCTGTTTCTTGTCATCCCCAAAGCCATCAGAAGTCACCTTGAGATCCCACTCCTACTACCAAAACTGTTAAAAAGCAAAATTCACCTAAGTAACTTCTAAAGATACTATTGGCTTTTTTCAGCAATTCAATAATCAAACAGTCTCTCACCTAGCAGATCAAAGAAGCTCCAAAATCTCGACAGAATAAAAGACTTTTTAAGCAAAAGGCAGAAGGAATAAGGAAGTCATAGTAACAAAAAATGGACTGGTCAGAGCAAAGTCACTTTTCTTTAAGGGATGGCAGGGTTCTATCAGGCAGATTACTTCATGAGTGTTGATCAGGTAGTCTTGATTAAATATTTTAAAATTCTCTTTCAAGAATTAAAACTGTAATTAAGTCTCAGTTTAATGATATGGAGCTCAGCACAAATGATTCCATTTGGGCCTGTTGACCTGTTTCAAACACATGTGAGTGATAGAATATTTTTCCTCCCTAAACTCAATTTCCTAACTTGAAATAACAAGAGAGGGAGCATTTTTCAAAAAGCTGCAGAGATGATGCAAGATCATTTTGATGGTACATACAGCCTAACCCATACTAAACACTGCAGTATGTCTACTAATTTGATTGCCTCCTACATTTGTGTAAGTGTTTCTTTTTCTTGAACACCACTGCAATTTAAGATGAACTGTTCTATACTCCAATACAAATTTTAAAAAGTAAAATGAATTATGGTCTTCCTTAATTAATTTTAAAATTTATAGAGGTATAAATTAATAGCTGAATAATGGTTCAGAAAGATAAAAACGTTGAGAGAATTAGATACAACAAAGCCTACTTTTAAATCCATATATTCTTATTCCTATATATCAAGTAAGTTTCTTTGCCTTTAATATTTTTGTGATTTTTAGAACTAAAATATACTTAAGTATAACTAAACTTATTAAAAACCATTATTAATACAAGACGAATTTTTCCCCTTCCAGCATAGAGCTCTAACAAGGCAAAATTCAAAATGCAGGGTGGAGAGAAACTGGGCTTTGAGGGTAGACAGACATGGCTTCACTCTCTTCTCCGAGGGCATATAATATATTTACTCCATGGATCTGGAGTTGGTTAGCTTAGTGTTAGTGTGCAACCAATTTCACTCCATATACTCCATCTCCATAATATTTTAAATTGATAAAAATATAATTTATCTCCCAAAAGGTTTGGTAAAAATTAACCATAAAGCTAATAGTAGTACTGTACTGCCTAACTGAAAGTTGCTGAAAGAGTAGATCTTAAAAGTTCTCATCACACCCCAAAGTTTGTAACTATGTATAATGACAGACGTTAACCAGAATTTTTGTGTTGATAATTTTGCAGTATATAAAAATATCAAATCATTGTGTTGTATATCTGAATCTAATATAATGTTATGTAACAATTAACTCTCAATAAAATATTTTTTTTAAATCCACATGTTCTTAGAAATGAAGATTCTTAACAAGCTGATAGTAGACCTATCTTTATGATGTTCACAATTATCTTAAGAATTCCACAGTGGGAAAACATGCACGTTGAAATATTAGCAAAGAACCTAGCTGCCAATGCAGGAGATTTAAGAGATGCAGGTTCAGTCCCTGGGTTGGGAAGATCCTCTGGAGGAGGGCATGGCAACCCACTCCAGTATTCTTGCCTGGAGAATCCCATGGACAGAAGAGCTTGGTGGGCTATGGTCCATAGGTCATAAAAATTTGGACATGACTGAAGTGACTTAGCAGCAGCAGTATATATGCTATATATTTAATATTATGTATATGTCAAGTACTTTCTTTATCCAAGGACTTTGACTCAAATAATCACTTGGCAGACATTAAATTTTAATATGTGACTGTTTAAAAAACACTCAACTGAAGAGCATTTTTAATACTACTGTCACCATATTTTGGGGTTTCCCGGTGGTGCTAGTGGTAAAGAATCTGCCCAGCAATGCAGGAGACTTCAAGGACATAGGCTCGATCCTCGAGTCAGGAAGATCCCCTAGAGGAGGAAATAGAAATCCACTCTAGTACTCTTGCCTAGAAAATTCCACAGACAGAGGAGCCTTGTGGGCTACAGTCCATGGGGTCACAAAGAGTCAGGTACAAAGAGTCAGGTACAAAGAGTCAGAACACCAGCACCCCATATTTTGAGAGCAGATAGAGTATCTCCAACTGCCAGATACAGAAATGAGAGTTTTAAATCTCTGATAGGAATGTATTCTACAGTTCCATCATTAGAAATGGATTATAGTGTGTTTAATTTTATGTTTCATTTAATGAATATATTCAAACTTTCCTTCTTGTATCTTACTGAAATTCATTAGAAATTCATTCACTTGACTGTTGGTCATAGAGGTATGTTACTAATTATTAGTGCATGCGTGCATGCTAAGTCTCTTCAGTCATGTCCAACTCTATAAATATCTAGTATTTCAGAAATGTTACATCATTATATGATTGTAACTAAGTACACTTTATACCCAAATCTCCAGTAATATGTAACATTGAATTTTTTCTGTGCTCAGTTGTGTCTGATTCTTTGTGACCCCAAGAACTGTAGCCCACCAGGCTCCACTGTCCATGGAATTCTCCAGGCAAGAATACTGGAGTGGGTTGCCATTTCCTACTCCAGGGGATCTGCCTAATCCAGGGATGGAACTTGCATTTCCTACATCTCTTGAATTGGCAGGTGGATTCTTTACCACTGAGCCACCAGGGAAGCCCCATTATCCTGTGATTGAAAAATAAAAAGAAAGCTGAACTGATGGACTACTGTAAAAAGAATATGAAAAAAAAAAAAAGACCTTAAAGAAATAAAAATTTACCCAAATAACTTCCTCACTTTTTCTCTTGATTTAGAAAGCTTTTTTGTTCTACTACCTATTGCCTGGCTCTATTGATCTAAATTGTTGTCTTTAAAATAATTTAGTTTAAAGTTGCTTCACTGTATCTATTGAAGCTATTGAATCTATCTATTTCTCACATCTTTCTACAAAATTCTTGTGTTCTACTCAGAGTTTATTTGTCATACAATTCAAGTGATCTGTAATACAGGTAAAGGACCTAAGTTTTCACACTACTTCTCATTTTGACAATATAATATTTGACTTAAGGATATCTCACTACTCTAATAGGTCTTTGGTTAGAATGTGGTGAACAGCTCTTCTTGTCCATGTTTTCTGGATCTGGATATGAACAAACACTCAGAAGGATACAGGGGAGAATACCATTTCCACCTTGTAGTACTAATTCCATCAGAGAAATAAAATTTAATATTTAATGAAGCATCTAATTAAATTCAGATGACCATTATATCACTACTGTGGGCAAGAATCCCTTAGAAGAAATGGAGTAGCCCTCATAGTCAACAAAAGAGCCCAAAATGCAGTGGGGAGCAATCTCAAAAACAACAGAATGATCTCTGTTCATTTTCATGGCAAGCTATTCAATATCACAGAAATCCAAGTCTATGCCCCAACCAATAATGCTGAGAGGCTGAAGTTGAATGGTTCTATGAATACCTAAAAGACCTTCTAGAACAAACACCCAAAAAAGAAGTCCTTTTCATCATAGGGGACTGGAATGTAAAGGAAGAAGTCAAGAGATACCTGGAGTAACAGGCAAGTTTGGCTTTGGAGTACTTAATGAAACAGGGCAAAGGCTAACAGAGTTCTATCAACAGAATGAAATGCTGATACCAAATGCCCTCTTCCAGCAACACAAGAGATCTGCACAAGGACATCACCAGATGGTCAATATTGAAACCAGACTGATTATATTATTTACAGTTAAAGATGGAGATGCACTATACAGTCAGGAAAAACAAGACTGGAGCAGACTGTGGCTCAGATCATGAACTCCTCATTGCCAAGTTCAGTTCAGTTCAGTCGCTCAGTCATGTCCTACTCTTTGTGACCCCATGAATCGCAGCACACCAGGCCTCCCTGTCTATCACCAACTCCCGGAGTTGCCAAATTCAGACTTAAATTGAAGAAAGCAGGGGAAACCACTAGGCCATTCAGGTATGACCTAAATGCAGTAACCAAAGAGTAACTAAAGAGGCTATTGATGAAAGTGAAAGAGGAGAGCGAAAAAGCCAGTCTAAACTCAATATTCAAAAAAGTAAGATCATGGCATCCGGTTCCACCACTTCATTACAAATAGATGGAAAAACAATGGAAACAGTGACAGACTTTATTATCTTGGGCTCCAAAATCACTGCAGATGGTGACTGCACCCACAAAATTAAAAGACACTTGCTCCTTGGAAGAAAAGCTATGACAAACCTAGACAGTGTATTAAAAAGCAGAGACAGTACTTTGCTGACAAGGTCCATTTAGTCAAAGCTATGTTTTTTCCCAGTAGTCATGTATGGAGGTGATAGTTTGATCATAAAGAAGGCTGCATGGGGAAGAATTGATATTTTTGAACTGTGGTGTTGGAGAAGATTCTTGAGAGTTCCTTAGGCTGCAAGGAGATCCAGCCAGTCATTCCTAAAAGAAATCAATCCTGAAATTTCATTAGAAGGACTAATACTGAAGCTGAATCCCCAATACTTTGACCACCTGATGCAAAAAGCCAATTCATTAGAAAAGACCCTGATGCTGGGAAAGATTGAAGGCAGGAGGAGGAGGGGATGACAGAGGATTAACTGGTTGGATGTTATCACTGACTCAATGGACATGCGCTTGAGCAAGCTCTGGGTGAAGGACAGGGAAGCGTGCTGTGCTGCAGTCCATGGGGCTGCAAAGATTCAGACATGATTGAGGAACTGAAAAATAACAATGAAACACCTACTCAGATTACCTCTTCTTTCATCATCTGGTTATTAAAATCTGTCTACTATATATCTCCATATAGTCTTTTTATGAGCTAGATATCAAGAGAAAAATTTATCCAATTGCTATGCAAAATAAAAGCTCCAGGAGACAGTGAAAGACAGGGAAATCTGATGTGTTATCCTCCATGGAGTCGCAGAGTCAAATACAACTGAATGACTGAACAATAACAACAATGAAAAATCAAGGTTAAGAAACTAGAATTAATAATGTTAAACTTCTCAGTGCTCTTTTCAACAATCTTTGGAGACTGAGCAAATAGATTTCTATGTTTTAGATTGTTTAAGGAGGCTTATTATTAATGAATATATTTTATTGAAAACTTCATCTCACCTCTGTGTTTTTCATGTCTTATTTTCAATCTGAACCCCTAACCTCTCTTCCAAAAAACAAGGGATAAGTATGTTTAACACTTGCTGTGTTAGTAAATATAGAAGAGTTACATTGATAACAAAGGATTTAAGCAATTCCCTTTTCTTATGCTCAATTTAAAGCCATAAAGGAAAACCAAACTAATCAAAAATCTTACCTCTCAGGACTCCTTTTCTGATGCATCCTAAAACTATTATAACTATTCCACAAGTCATTTGGTGGTGATCATGAGAATAGAAAGATACTATCTAGCAACAAACACTAGGTACTTAGATATGTCTAGTGTTTTATTAACCAATTCTATTCATTTCAGCAAGTGCTAATTGAAAACCTATGAGGTCTATTTTTCTTGACAAAGAAAAATGAAAATAATTGAAACATGAGCAAGAGTTTTTTGAATATTGACAAAAGAAGAACAATATATTCAATGAAGGAAATACCTACAAAAAGATGAGTATGGAAGAAACGTGTGCAGATAGAAATAAAATGGGAGATGAAAGCCCTATCTGGAAGTTAGTGCAAGTTATAACAGATTCAGTAAAGTGAGTCAGACTACAGGTGATCTTCAAAGATGTGACAGGATGATTTGCTAAGGTATAAAAGCATATTTTGTTTGCATTACTGTTTGTGGTTTTCTTTTGCCAATGTATATCAAAAAAAAAAAAAAAAAGGAAGCCAAACTACTTGGCAATAAAAATTGTCAACCACCTTACTTTCTCTCACTCTACTGTCTGGCACCAAAGGAAACATGGGATTGTTTCTTAATCTAGTGGGTGGGCAGAGAAAAGCTTGGTAATGGTGGTTATTTAATTTTCCCCCAGCTGCATACATGAGCTCAGAGATGAACACAAAGTTAATGAAATACAGTGTCTCTGATATTCGCTAGAGATTTGCTCTGAAACAAATTTCATATCCACCAGACAAGCTAAAGAGTTTTATTCTTCAGTAAATTTCAGCTATTTCTCAAGTTATTGAAACATAAAAGATGGTTCAATAATGTAGCCAAATATAATGTTGGCTCAAAATCCAATAAAATTTCAACCACTAACACCACCTGGGAAACCCTTTAAATCACTAGCATTAATTAAATTGTAAATATTACATGATTTCTACAACATTTTTTAAAAAGGAGGAACTCCAAAAACTACTGGAAGAAAACTGCACTAAAGATATTGAACTGTATAAAAAATAGAATAAACACACAGAAAATTAAAGATTTAAAGTTTTCATACATTTTTTAAAATATAAGTCTTCTTACAAGCATTTATCATCCAAATGGACTATGATTTTATTGCCGCTTTATTATAGTGAAAAACTGGAAATATAAATGTGCATTAATAAGAAAATGGCTATATAAATTACAATAAATTCATACTAGATCATTCTGTGAAATCATCAAGATGCATTATTTCATTCCATGAAATCTTCAAGATGCATTGTTAAATATTAAAGCATTTAATTTACTAAAGTATTTAATTTATTAGAAATCAGAAATATATATATAATTTATAAAAATAAATTTAAATAATTTATTTATATTCAATATATTTAAGTATAAATATAATATATTTAAATATATACCTAAATATTAATAAATATAATATATTTTATCTAAAATAATATAAATATATTATATATTTATATTAATTGATATATTATTGTACTTATACAATAATATATTATTATATAATAATATGTGTGGTATAATTATATATAATATATTTTATTATAAGTATATATATAATCAATTATGTACAATTTATTAATTTATATATTATATATTTTTATATAATTAATTATATGTATAATTATTTATATACATATATAATATATATGTATATAAAAACTACATATATAATTATATATTTTAATATAATATATTTATATGTTAATAACTGTATGTGAATATATTTAAATATGTTATATATTTAATATATTAATATACAGGACCTTGAACACCCTATTTAGGCTTCAGATAGATATGCAAAAACCAAGTTTCTTTTCTGTTTCATCAAGGTTATTCATGGTTGTCTGTAACTTTGAAACAAAGTTGACCTATAGAGATTGTGTATCACAAAGGCCTCATGAATATCATCACTATCAAACAGACATGTCTCTTCACAATGACTCTCATAGCCCCAAATTGCCATCCTTTTTCCTAGCAGATAAGTGTTTTGTTGTGTGTGTGTGTGTGTGTGTGTGTGTTTTTTTTTCTGCCAAGCCTTTCCAATTTCTTGGGTTGGAAAGTTGCCTTGGTTCCAGTATCTGTGACTCATAATATGAAAACCCTTTCACAGATATAAATGGTATCCTTCCATTAATCTTCTAAGTACCAGATGGTCGCTAAGACTTGCTTCTCTATTGTTATCCTTTATATTGTATCACAGCATGATTTCTGCTATGAGTTTTTTGCATCCATATGCACTAATGTTCTTCTCATGACATTCTGAGTATAAGTTTTCCCTGTTTGTGTCAGATTCAATTCTTCCAAACTAGCACACACAAGAGGCAAACTTTATCCAAGATATTTTTAAGGTACTATTTCGTGGCAGAATACAGCTAAGAGGCTCAAAATATTTAGGACACCTGTCAATCATGTAGATAACAGCACAGCCAAACTCTCTGGTTTATAGATTCAGGGTCCATTCCAGGCAGAAGTGGCATAATCTTACCAAATTTCAAGGTTGCACAGTAAATTTTTATATATAAACTTTATCTTTTTTTGAAGATGGTAAGTATATGTTTTAATTACATCACAATTTGGGACCCAAGATTCTTGGTTCAACTGTTAGTTCAGTTGAAGGTTGATCCTCAGACAGTGGGTTTGCCCTAGTAAATCTGTTGTGTGTGTGTGTGCTAAGTCACTTCAGTCGTTCTGATTCTTTGCAACTCCATGGACTGCAGCCCACCAGGCTCCTCTGTCCATGGGATGCTTCAGGCAAGAATACTGGAGTGGGTTGCCATTTCCTTCTCCAAAGTTCATTGTAATCCTTTATATTAAAGGTTTACATCAAGCTTTTCTAAACAGTGATAGTTTGTCATATCTACCAATTAGGGATATGCAAATAATAAATAGACCATAAAATTATTTTTTAAATTTTAATATATTTAACATGTTAATTGTGTCAAATTAAATATTAATTAATTTAATCTTTTAACATATAATAAAAATAGTTAATTGAGAAATACAACTTTAATGATCTCTGAGTGATCAAGGGTATATTTTAACATTTCTTCCTAAAAATATATTGACGGTATTTCCTTTGTAACACCAAGATGATAATTGTAGAGGGATAATGTAACAGTTTATACTTATTTCAGGCACTCTGAAAAATGACAATGTTTGAATTTTTGGAAATCTAGTGGTTTGGATTGAACAAAATCATTGGTGGATGAATCTTATGTTATAATAAGGAACTGAGCATTCTGAAACTCCTTCACCATCAAGATGCAATGTGAGCATCATGTTTTCACATATGGGTCTCAATCATGAGAGTGGAATCTCAGCAGCTAAACTGAACCATCCTAGAATCTCACTTTTCCTGGTCACAGTACTTGGTATAGAAAAAGGGCATGTGATACATATGTTAGAATTTCTTCACCAAAACTTTTCAGTACAATGAGAGGAGAGAAGCAAAGTTGTGCTACAGGAACTCCAGTGCCGTGTTGCCTGCAATGTGCACACAGTCTTTCAACTTTCAGGTTCCAACTCTGGGGTTTCCTAAACCTTTCCTTGCTTCTGTATTAATTGCCACAGTGTTTTAGCTAGTGTATAGACCAAACTGTTACAACAAAGAGAAACAAAAATTCAGTGCCTCCAACAAGTTAGCATTTTATTTCTTTCTATGGCAATAGTCTAGCTGTAAGCAAGCAGTGAAGAGTGGAAGAAAGATTCTGCTCTTAAGTCATACATAGAATGATTCATTGCATCCTATGCTCCTGTGTCTCTAAGAAAATTGTCACTGTGTATGTTGTAAAATTTAGTGCATGCCATATTTCACCATAATAGTATTTATCTAAAGATCCAAGGGTAGGGTGATAGCTGGAAAATATACTGGACACTGCTACTGGTGCAGTTTAAAAGGAATTTCTCTATTATTAAAACAAAGAGAAAAAAAGACATTATATCAATTGTCAGTTTCTACCTAACAGACGTGTCTACTCAATTTTTCCTTGAATTCTCTGACTTACCCCAATTTTTTGCCTGACCTACATTGCACAGGCTTGTGCGAAACTTGCTGATCCAGAGAGGCAGTGGCACTGTGACCCACTTCAACTTTTGACAAAAATTCTACTCCTGGAGTAAATCAATATCAACTAACTTACCTGAAACTTTGACCATCTGAGGCTCTGATAAAAATATAGTATTTAGCTAACACTAAGCACTTTAAAATCGAGATTTGGGAGGTTTAAAATCAAGTTCAACAGTGACTAACTTACCTTGCTTTGCCCAAGAATTTCCTGATTTAATCACTGGAATTTAATCCTACGTTCCAGAAGCCCCTCAATTCCAAGAAAACCCTGATAGTAACCCTACAGTATAACTTTGTATCTGAAATATAATGGGTTCTCAGCTCCCATTTTCAGCCCAGTTTAATTGACTGACCTGCCTTCTAATGACATGACATTCAGGTACTCTAGGACTAGAATCCCAAGCATATTTACACTCTCGCGATAATAATGTTAATGTAAAGTCCTAGACCCATGGTTGTAACTATACTCTGGTTCCTACTGACTGAAAATTTGTCACTCCATTTGAAATACAAGCAAGAACACTATTTTATAGACTGTACTTCCAGAACCTCCCACATGTGTGCAAGTGTGCTCAGTCACTCAGTTGTTCCCAACTCATTGTGATTCCATGGACTGTGGCCTGTCAGATGCTGAAAGGATAATTTTTGTGAGCTTTAGTTTATCTTGAATCAAGATAACCATATATTTTCGATAATATTATGGGAAAAGGACTGAATTCCCTTTCATGGCCTTGAGGCCCTATAGGATAAAGAAAAAATTATATTTTACTTAGTATTCTTTTAATATTTCAATTCTACAAAGTTTGGTAAACCATTTGTGGGTTGCTTTATGCCGCAAGTTAAAGAAAGCTCCCTTGGAATTTTTATAAATAAGGAGGTTTAGTATCTCTATCACAGGAAGCACAGAGGCAGGTATCCCCTGAGCACTTGAATGAGAGCATGTTTCTGCTCAGCTTTCTATTCAGCCACCTTCTTGGCATCAGCTTGTTTGGGGATCAATTCTTCTCATCTTCCCAAGATAGTTGCCACAATTTTAGATGTTACACGCATATGGCCAACTTCAGGGCAAAAAATGTAGGGTTCCCACCCATGCATCACTGTTTAGCATCAAGAATGACCTAGAATTTGTCCTACAGAGTGAAACAAGTCAGAAATAGAAAAGCAAATATCATATATATGCATTAATATATAATTCATTAACATTAATTAATTATATATTAATGCATATATGCAGAACCTAGAAAAACAGTACTGATGAATCTATTTGCAGAGCAGGAAAAGAGATGCAGATATAGAGAATGAATTGGTGGACATGGAGGGGGAAAGTAGGTGGAAAGAATTGGGAGATTAGGATTGACATAGATACACTACTATGTGTAAAGTAGATAGCTAGTTGGAACTTGCTGTCTCTCACAAAGAACCCAGCTCGGTGCTCTGTGACAGTCTAGAGAGGTGAGACTGAAGTAGGGGGTGGGAGGAAGGTTCAAGAGGGAGGGGATATATGTATACATGTAGCTGATTCACTTCATTGTACAGCAGAAATTAATACAACATTGCAAAGCAACTATACCCCAATTTTTAAAAACAGAGAAAAAGTAGTCTTTGATAGAAACCTTCAGACAGATTTCCCAGTTTACCTTGTCAGTCAGAATTCTGATGCATGAGGTTATCGTGGTTGTTTTGACCAACTGTGATTTATCCAGTGGAGCATAATCGAACCTGTTCCATTGCTTTATTCAACTAAGTTCCTCCCTGATTTCTAGCTTTTATTTGTGGCATTTGGATTTCTATAACCTCAGTCTGAGATAGTTATGCTCAGACATTCTAATCCAAACATATTTCCTTTTGAGGTTTACTTCTCCCACATCGTCTTTTAAATGTGTGATGGCTGTGTCAAGGTCATGTGCTTCTATACTGCTGGGCACAGGTGATTAGACCAAGAGTGGACACATAAAACAGCAGAAATCCACATATAGTACTGGTTCAGTTGACCAGATTTTTTTCCCATATCAAAAATGTGAACTATGAGACATAGAGCTTGAATGAGTCTGGTGATTTGGGATATGAGTTTATTTGGACTTAGGGCCAAAATTAACACTGGGGCAAACCACATCACAAGGTCAAATTTATAGGAAATTAGAAGTGGAATCTTGCAGCAAAAACAAAATGCTAGCCAATAGATTTTGAAATAGAACAGATGGACAGAGAGAAGCACATTATGACCAAGAGAGTAAAAGAAGCAGAGAAAGAGAGAAACTTCCACTAACATTTGTATTCCCAATGACACTGGGTTGCAGTTCCTGGGGTGAATTACATGAAGCCCCCTATATCCTGAAAGCCAGCACCCCTCTTGCTAGAATCTCTTTGAATGCTCTGTTCACTGAAACCAAATGAAATTGGTCTTGTTTTTTTCTCTTTCAAATAGCCAGACACCAGTACCGAGCTAAGGCTCTGAATACCTAAACTTAGTGTTTGCCGTGTGCATAATACTGTCACCTTTATCTTTAGAGATTAGGATCAGAGTATGTTGGCAATGCATAGGACCTTCCACTTACCTACTTCACTCCTCTCATTTTGCAAAAGGGGAAACAGACCCATAGAACTGGGGTGATACGCTATCTGTGAAAGATGACAGTGACATAGTCAGAGGCTTTCAGTCAACTTTCCCAGCCTAGAATTTTTTACTCCACCAACCATATGATTATTTCACATACATCTGAGTTTTTCTGAAAAGCTAAGTGCAAACACTTTTCTCTGGCCACCAGAAGCAGCCACTGAGCATATGGGTCACACACTTGCTGTTTGTGTTGCTATGCCTTTGTCTGAGTCAGCTCAGGGAGTCAGATCTCCCCAAGAGCTGTCATCCTATTTGTGATGTGTCTAACTATGGCTCCAAGCCTCAGTCAGCTGGCACTTTGGTTTATATTGTGCTCCTCTTGAAACAAACTTTCTGTTGCCTTGCTCATAGGCTCAAACATGGCTCACTGTTTCTGTTTTGGTAACTGCTACTGCCATGATTGTCCCTGCATATCTCCACAAGGAAAGGTGAAGTGCCCACTTTATGTTCTGTATACCCATTTTGTGGCTATTTCCTATGTCCTTGAATATATGATGGTGCAACCGTACACCATGCATTTGATGTATGAGATTAAGGAGCATCTTAGTGGGGAAGGCTAAGTGCAAACTACAAAGCAGCCCCTAACTCCGTCCCCTTGGGAAGTGTGTGAAGACCCTAAGGAGCTAAAGGATGCAAAAGTGGTGAGCCCATCATGTTTTATCGTGTTTTCAATTGGGTGCTGAATGAAGACTGCAGATCACCACACATCCTGCAGAATAGCAGCCCAGGTACATCTGCCACCTTGGGAGTGATGGTGTTGTAAGTGGATTAATCCAGTTGGAACAGATGAATCCAGGATAGTGTTTCACCAATTTGGCAAATGTGCTATTTTCTACTCAGATCAGTTAAAGCAGAGCAAAAACAGCTTGCATTTATACAGAAAGGGCAAAATTAGTTATTTTAAGTTTTTCTTTAGAGTTCTGTTAACTTACTTTTCCTCTGTCAGAATACAAATCTGAGAGAACTGTACTTACAGAGCATCACTTGGATTTGCTACATGGATAACTTTCTGAGATCTGGAGCAATGACCAAGAAGGGGCTAGCAGACTAGAAGTCTTGATAAAACACATGAGTTCCAAAGAGTGAGAGAGAAATCAGCCCCATGAAGTTTCAAAGAGCTGCCTAACATTAGTGTAACTGTTACCAGTACAGTGTTCCAGGACTGCAAAGGCATCCTCTATACATCAAAGGTTAAATGATCGAATTTTGCATGTTCTACTACAAAGAGGTAGAAGGCCCAGGAAAACTTTTTGGGTTTAAGAGGGTGGCATGGAAAACTGTGCCTTTGAGCATGTCCCAAGGAAGGGAAAAAAACCTACAGAGGATCCAGGCTTCGATTAAGGCAATCCTGACACATGATCCAGAAGGCCTTGTGATAGTAGAAGTATTCATCATAATAAAACATGCTACATGACACTATCCTGTGAGAGAATCACACACACCACATGGGTTCTGGACCAAGGCTCTGCCAGATGCAGTGGAGAATTACACCTTTTTGGAAAACAGCTCTTGGCATGATCCTGGACCTTGGATATGATAGATATGAAACATATCTGTTTTTGTCATATCTAAGTCATTAGGATGGATGCGTTCAGAAGAATCTCTTATAAGGTGGAAGTGGTGTGTCCAAACTCAAGCAAGACTCAGAAAGAAGGATCCAAGGAACTTGCCCAACTCATGCCCATTGCCACACCTATGATAGGGGATCCATTATGACCCTGGTTTATCGATGGGTCATATTGAGGATGAAAGCTGAGAACGGCAGCAAGATGACTCAGGAATGATCTTGAAGGACAATGGGGAGTGAAAACCAATATCCTCAGAATTCACAGAGCTTCACACGGTAAATCTGGCCATCCACTTTGTAGACACGGAGGTCAGGATGTACACAGAGCTCTAGGTCATGTATACATCATTTTTCCTGGGGTTCTAGAGGAGAGGTTCTAAAACATCTTCTTTATAGGAAAGAAGGTATGGGAGTGGGTCAATGACCATGTGAGCCAACGGTTTATCACACTTACACCAATAGAAGCTGATAAAAAAGCATTGGAAAGTAGAGTTAACCAGCTAAGAAGCAGTATTATGTGAAAGTCAGGCTTCAATCCGGGATGCAATATACACATTGAAGCAAAAACTTAAGAAAGCATCATGTAGGTAGAAAACATTTGAGAACCAAGGAGTAAATACAGGAGGGACCCCATTAATTGTCTTCTTCATGACCCGCTGGGGGAATTTGTGCCTCACATCCCTGCAGCTCTAGGCTCTGCAACTTGTACTGTGTGGTTGGGAGTTTTAGTCCCCAAAGGGTGCAAAGTGTTGCCACAGAAAAGCAATAGGAACCCTATTAAGCTGTAAGCTATGGTTGATGCTTGGACACTCAGGCTCTTTGTGCCCAGAGACCAGCAGGAAAGAAGCTGTAATCCTGGCAGGAATAATCAACAGTAACTACCATGAAGTGGTAGGGCTTCTGCCACACAGAAGGAGTGGAGAGAAATATGTGTGGCACTGGGTGATCCTTGTGGGAAAACATATTGCTGCTTCCTTGCCCAATAGTAACGATAAATGAAAAAGGCCAGCAAGCACAATGTGGGAAGTTTATGGTTACCCAGGATGGCACAGAACATCACATACCAAGCAAACCACCAAGACAAGCAACTGTGGCCTGTCTGAGGTTAGAGAGATCCACAATGCATAGCTGAAGAAGAAGCTGAGTATCAGATGGAGCCCCCAGACCAACTTAATAGTAGGGGCTGGACTCTATACTGCTAACCTTCCCCTTCTGTGCTTCCTTTAAAAAAGAGAGGTCCTCTGGAACCTCAGTCTCACTCCCCAAATTTCTTGGAGGAAGTCAAGACAATCAGCTCAAGGGGCAGAGTGTTGTGAACACGAACAGGGAACATGGCTCAGATCCCACTGCAAGCAGACTCGCTACAGCATAGGATATGTTAATATCTTCAGAGTCTGCCTCAGCAGCAGAGAGCTACGAAATTCAAGAACATAATCTTCCCTGGGTAGGCCACCCCCAAGGATGAGCAAGAGGTTGCTATGAAGGCCTAGCCGCCTCACTCACTGTGAGGCGTCAGCTCGTCACAGTGATGCACACTCTGGAGTCCGTGGAGTCAGCTGATGCTGCATTGTACCTGCACTCATGGAGGCTTTTAAAATAAGGTTTCTATTTCTAATGTCTATTTTCCACATTTCTAATAATATTTCTTATAATTTCCTCTTTTATATTCACCTTATATGCAAAAGCCTGAGACTGTCACTTAGTGAAAACCATGTGTCAGAAGCTGAGTCCCTCTGTTTTAGCCCAGAACTCATGATATGATATAATCTGAAAACCAAAAAATAAGATAAAATAAATTAAACAATTTATACAGAAAAGAATCTGGTCATGCTAATAGATGGAAATTCTGTTTTGAAGTATGGTTGATTTGCTGATTTACATTAGTTTCTGGTGTACAACATAGTGATTCAATGTTTTACAGATTCTGCTCCACTTAACGTTTGATAAAATACCAGTGATATTCCTTCTGTTGTACAATATGTCCTTGTACCTTATTTATTTTATACATAGTAATTTGTACCTGTTAATCTTTTTTCCCTATATTGCTCCTCCCCTCTCTACCCTCCCTACTGGTAACCACAACGTTGTTCTTTCTATCTGTGAATCTGATAAAATATTACTTTTCTCTGAAACTCAAATTCTTATTTTAAAAATCAAGAATGAATACAGGATCCCTATGGTATGGATTCTGATTCCACAGGGAATATGCTTCACTTGTAGTAAATTCAAGAAATTATTCAAAGGCAGCTAGAGTATAATTACTCTCTTGGGAAATCCCAATTTCTATTTATTTATGATCTATCCATTGTATTTCAGTGTGACAATAGTGCATGGACTACTGCATGCCTCCTAGAGTTTTTCTGAAAATCAAATTTAAGCTAATTAGATTGCCATTCTAGCTCTGCTTTTGATTCTGAGTTATTTTCTTTTTAATTTATCTTGTAACAACACTGTGCATGCATGCTAAGTCAGTTCATTCATGTCTGACTCTTTGTGACCCCATGGACCGTAGCCCACCAGGCACCTCTGTCCATGGAATTCTCCAGGCAAGAATACTGGAGTGGATTGCCATCCCCTCCTCCAGGGGATCTTCCTGACCCAGGCATCAAACCTGTTTCTCCTGTGGCTGCAGCATTGCAGGTGGATTCTTTGCTCCTGAGCCACTGAGGAAGCCCTGGTAACAACACTAGCATTTCACAAATGGCTGCAGTTAAATCTTTATATATATTTATTATTTTCTTCTTCTTGAAAGCATGATAAAGCACACATATGCTTTACATATAAATTAGTATCCACAGTTCTAAATTTAATGATGATTCATTTATTCTGTTACAACCAAGTTTACTGAGTTCCTACCAGGTGTCAGACCCTTGGCTATGTGTTAGGGACACAAAATTGAGTAAGATATGGTTATTCCTTTTAGAAATCATTCCCTAAGAATACACAGTGGATGGCTTTTTTAATGGGCTCTTTTGCTCTGCCACCAAATTCTTAAATTGTTTATTATTGTGATGGACTGAGCTGTGTGTCTCCAAAAATTCATATGCCAAAACCCTAATCCTCAGTGTGACTATTTGAACATAGAGCATTAAACAGGGAGTTAAGATTAAATGAGCTCATAAGTCTGGGGCCCTAATCCAGTAGGATGGGTGTCTTTGTAAGAAAAGGAAGAGGTACCAGGGGTATGTGCACACAAAGAAAAAGGCCAAATAAGTACTCACAGAAGAAGGCTGTCTGCAAGTCAGGGAAAGAGGTCTCAGGAGACACCAAACCTGCCCACATCTTGATGATGGACCTCCAACCTCCAGTTCAGTTCAGTTCAGTTCAGTTCAGTCACTCAGTCCTGTCTGACTCTGTGACCCCATGGACTGCAGCATGCCAGGCCTCCCTGTCCATCACCAACTCCTGCAGTTTACTCAAATTCACATCCATTGAGTTGGTGATGCCATCCAGCCATCTCATCCTCTGTCATCCCCTCCTTCTCCTGCCTTCAATCTTTCCCAGCATCAGGGTCTTTTCAAATGAGTCAGCTCTTCACATCAGGTGACCAAAGTATTGCATTTTCAGCTTCCAGAACTGTGGAAAAAAATAAACATCTGTTGTTTAAGCCACCCAGTTTGTGGTATTTTGTTATAGCAGTCTCTAAATTAATGCAGTCAGATATTCCTTTTTGGCTAATTGATCAGGAATTCACTCTTGTAAACTGCAATGATATGAGGTCCCTTTACCTCTAAGAACATCCTCCTTTTAGCATTAAAAATAAAATGAGCTGCAAATTCTTTTAACTGAATATTCTTTTTCTCTGGCCTGTCCCTCTCAGCAGAGAGAAGGGAAAGTTATGGATCCTTTCTGTGGGTCCTCCTCTCCCCAGTGCCCTGTCCAGCTTCCACTATCATTCTTCCTCCACTTGCTCTGATTCTTCTGACTCATCTTGGGTTGAGGACAGAAGAAAGGCAATGGTAAGAAGACAAAATGTGACATTTTGCTCCTATGATATCCTAATTATCATGCCCTCTTTCCTGGTGCTAAAAGTGGTGGACTTGCCCAACTCTTCAGAGATCCTCAGAAACTGCCCTGAAACCTTCTGCTTCTTGCTCACTGACCCTGACATGTGTTTATTTATAAAGAAGTCAGTATGAATTTTCATAGCAACCACAAATTTGTGTTTGTGTGCTCTATTAATTACAGGCAATTAGAGTGGATTTTTCTCCAGTAAAACAGAAATTAGAACTTATGCTTTCACATGATATACAAGAAGCAGACATACAATTACTATCCAGCCTAAGAACTATATCTATATATTCATTTATGCAAAACAATGCCCAGTTGTGGATGTGACTGATGATGCAAGCAAAATCTGATGCTGTAAAGAACAATACTGTATAGGAACCTGGAATGTTAGGTCCATGAATCAAGCTCAATTGGAACTGGTCAAACAGGAGCTGACAAAAGTCAACATTGACATTTTAGGAATCAGTGAACTAAAATGAACAGGAATAGGTGAATTTAATTCAGATGATTATTATATCTACTATCGTGGGCAGGAATCCCTTAGAAGAAATGGAGTAGCCCACATAGTCAACAAAAGAGTCAAAAAATGCAGTGCTTGAGTGCAATTTCAAAAGTGACAGAATGATTTCTGTTCATTTCCAAGTCAACCATTCAATAGCACAGTGATCCAAATCTATGCTCCAATCACCAATACCAAAGAAGCTGAAGTTGAATGGTTCTATGATGACCTACAAGTCCTTCTAGAACTAACAGCTAAAAAGATGTCCTTTTCATCCTAGGGTACTGGAATGCAAAAGTAGAAAGTCACGAGATACACGGAGTAACAAGCAAGTTTGGCCTTGGCATACAAACTGAAGCAGGGAAAAGGCTGGCTAATAGAGTTTTGCCAAGAGAACACACTGGTCATAGCAAACAGCCTCTTCCAACAATACAAGCGACAACCCTACACGTGGACGTCACCAGATGGTCAATACCAAAATCATATTGATTGTATTCTTTGTAGTCAAAGATGGAGAAGCTCTATACAGTCACCAAAAACAAGACTAGGAGCTGACTGTGGCTCAGATCATGAACACCTTATTACAATATCCAGACATAAACTGAAGAAAGTAGGGAAAGCCACTAGACCATTTAGGTATGACCTAAAATAAATCTCTTATGATTATACAGTGGAAGTGACAAATAGATTCAAGAGATTAGATCTGATAGACAGAGTGCCTGAAGAACTATGGATGGAGTTTGTGACATTGTACAAGAGGTGGTGATCAAAACCATCACGAAGAAAAAGAAATGCAAAAAGCAAAATGGTTGTCTGAGGAGGACTTACAAGTAGCTGAGAAAACAAGAAAAGGAAAAGGCAAAGAATAAAAGGGAAGATATATCTATCAGAATGCAGAGTTCCAAAGAATAGCAAGGAGAGATAAGAAAGCCTTCCTCAGTGAACAATACAAAGAAATAGAGGAAAACAATAGAAGATCCCTGCAAGAAAATTAGAGATACCTAAGGAATATTTCATGCAAATATGGGCACAGTAAAGGATGGAAACAGTATGGACATAATAGAAGCAGAAGATATTAAAAAGAGGTGACAAGAATAAATAGAAGAACTATACAACAAAGATCTTAAGGACCCAGATAGCCACAATGTTGTGATCACTCATCTGGAGTCAGACATCCTAGAGTGTGAGGTCAGGTGGGCCTTAGGAAGCATCACTATGAACAAAGCTAGTGGAGATGAAAGAATTCCAGTTGAGCTATTCCAAATCCTTAAAAAACGATGCTGTGAAAGTGCTGCACTCAACACACCAGCAAATTTGGAAAACTCACCAGTAGCCACAGGACTGGAAAAGTCAGTTTTCATTCCAATCAAAAGAAAAGCAATGCCAAAGAATGTTCAAACTACTCCACAATTTTACTCATCTCACACAAGTAATGCTGAGAATTCTCCAAGCTAAGCTAGTACATGAACTGAGAAATTCCAGATGTTCAAGCTGGATTTAGAAAAGGTAAAGGAATCAGAGATCATATTGCCAACATCTGTTGCATCATAGAAAAAGCTAGAGAATTCCAGAAAAACATCTAATTTGCTTCACTGATTATGCTAAAACTTTTAACTATGTGGATCACAAAAAAACTGTGGAAAGTTCCTAAAGAAATGGGAACATCATACCACCTTACCTGCCTCCTGAGAAATCTGTAAGCAGGACAAGAGGCAACTGTTAGAACTGGACATGGAACACTGGGAAAGGATTATGTCAAGGCTGTATATGGTCACCCTGCTTATTTAACTTATGTGCAGAGTACATCATGAGAGATGTTGGGCTGGATGAAGCATGAGCTGGAATCAAATTCCAGGAAAAGTATCAATAACCTCAGATATGCAGATGACACCATACTTAAGGCAGAAATCAAAGAAGAATTAAAGAGCCTCTTGATGAAAGTGAAAGAGGAGAGTGAAAAATCTGGCTTAACTCAACATTCAAAAAACTAAGATTATGGCATCCAGTCCCATCATTTCATGGCAAATAGATGGGAAAAAAATGGAAACAGCAACAGACTTTATATTTTTGCATTCCAAAATAACTGCAGATGGTTACTGCAGCCATGAAATTAAAAGACACTTGCTCCTTGGAAGAATAGCTATGACAAACTTAGATAGCATGAAAAAGCTGAAATATTACTTTGTTGACAAAGGTCTGTATAGTCAAAGCTATGATTTTTTCAGTAGTCATGTATGGATGCAAGATTTGGACTATAAAGATAGATGACCACTGAAGAATTGGTGCTTTTGAACTATGGTGTTGGAGAAGACTCTTGAGAGTCTCTTGGACTTCAAGGAAATCAAATAAGTCAATTCTAAAGGAAATCAATCCTTAATATTCATTGGAAGGACTGATACTGAAGCTGAAGCTCCAATACTTTGGGCACCTGATACAAAGTACTGATTCATTAGGAAAGACCCTGATGCTGGGAAAGACTGAAGACAGGAAGAGAAGGGATTGACAGAGGATGAGATAGTTGGATGTTATCACCGACTCAATGGACATGAGTTTGAGCAAGCTCCGGGAGTTGGTGATGGACAGGGAAGCCTGGTGTGCTGCAATCCATGTGATCACAAAGAGCCAGACACAACTGAGCCAGTGAAGTGAACTGATAAGCATTTATATAAATATATGCATACATAAAGCATCCTGTCTTCTGAAGTCTTCTACACAGTCCTGTTCAATTCCATTTTCTTGTTTCTCTCCAGAAATAACAATTCTTTTGACTTTGTGTTTATAATTTTTTTGATTTTTTTCAATGTAGTTTTATCATCTGGTACTACCTATCTTTTTTGTTGTTGTTTTCCAGTCATTAAGTCATGTTCAACTCTTTGTGACCCCATGGACTGCAGCACATCAGGCTTCCCTATCCTTCACTATCTCCTGGAATTTGCTCAAACTCATGTCCATTGTGTTGGTAAAGCTATCCAACCATCTCATCCTTTGTTGTCCCCTTCTCCTCCTGCCTTCAATCTTTCCCTGCATCAGGGTCTTTTCCAGTGAATCAGTTCTTTGCATCAGGTGGCCAAAGTCTAGAAGCTTCAGCTTCAGCACCAGTCCTTCCAATGAGTATTCAGAGTTTATTTCTTTATAATTGACTTATTTGATTTCCTTGCAGTCTGAGGGACTCTGAAGAGTACTCTCCAACACCACAATTTGAAAGCATCATTTCTTCACCACTTAGACTTCTTTATGGTCCAGCTTTCACATCCATACATGACTACTTGAAAAACCATAGCTTTGACTATATGGACCTTTTTTCAGCAAAGTGATATCTCTAGTTTTTAATATACTATCTAGGTTTGTCATGGCTTTTCTTCCAAGGAGGATGCCTCTTCGAATTTCATGACTGCAGTAACCAGCTGTGGTGATTTTGGAACCCAAGAAAATAAAGTCTGTCAGTTTCCATTTTTTCTTCCCCATGTACTTGCCATGAAGTGTGGACTGGATGCCACGATCTTAGTTTTTGAATGTTGAGTTTTAAGCCCATATTTTTGTTTTATTACCTATGTATGCAGCCTTAAATAACTGATTGCTTAATGTTCTGTTCTTCCATTTTACTTCAGCAGAATCATCTGTGCATTTTTCTCACCTCTTTCACTCAATAGTGCATTAAGGGTGTTCAAATATCCTGCATCTGTAGATCTATTTAGTTCACTTTCCTGGTCGCCCATACTTCATTATAGTGAAGTGAAGTCACTCAGTCGTGTCCGACTCTTTGTGACCCCATGGACTGTAGCCCATTAGGCTCCTCCATCCATGGAATTTTCTAGGCAAGAGTACTGGAGTGGGTTGCCATTCTTCCCTACCCAGGGATTGAACCCGGGTCACCCACATTGCAGACAGATGCTTACCATCTGAGCCACCAGGGAAGCCCCATTATATACTTTATATATATATACTTTACATTATATGCATTATATATATACTTCATTATAGGACTATCACAAAAATTTTTGATCTATTGTAGTGTTCATAGACTATTTCCCTTTTCCCATGTGTTGTTTCAGTGAAAAACACAGCCATGAGCTATGTGCATCAGGACTCTTGCTGAACCCTAGAGAATATATCACCAACTTCAGCAGGTAATGTAAGTTTTCTAAAGGAACTGCAGAAGTTTAAACAACCATAAGCAGGTGAGGAGCATCATTTCTCCACATCCTGGAAAACACTTGTACCATCAGGTTCTTTCATCCTGGCAGGCTGGTCTGTATGAGAGAGTTAATTGGCTTTAATATCCATTTCACTACTTAGTAATGATGTATTAAAAAAAAAACCTCACATATTCATGGACCATTTGTTCTTTTGAACTATTACTCATAACTCTTAATAAGTTTAGTATAAGTTTTTCTTTATCTCATTGATATGTAAAAGTTTTTATATATTTGAGACAATGATCATTTGTCAGTTGTACATTAAGCAAATATCATCTACTTTGAAGCTTGTCATTTCACTCCTTTCATGGTGTCTTTCGATAGACAGTTTTAATGAACTCACTTACAAATCTTAGCTTTTATGCTCTTGTGCGTTAAGAATAATGAATTTTTCTTTGTTATTCAATGCATAATAATTACTGTCATTATTCTCTTTTTGGTGTGCAAATTACCAAATTTGTCTAGTGGAGACTGCTTCAAGATAGGCCTTGAGCCATTTTTTGTGTTACCTCATTTACATCTGGGCTCTTTCTGGCACAGGCTGCCTCAGCCTCACTGTGCTCTTTTCTGTCTCAGGCCTGGAATTAACCAACTTTTTAAGTCCTAATTCTTTTTGTATAAGCAATTATATTAGGTTGGTGCAAAAGGAATTCCTTAAAAACCAAGATCCAGGCAATGGGTGTGCTAACTACCTCCAAGGTGTCTTTTGAGACCTTTTTTTGTGAAGAGAAAGATTATAAAATATGCTTTAAAAGCATCAGTTCAGTTCAGTTCAGTCACTCAGTCGTGTCCGACTCTTTGTGACCCCATGGATTGCAGCACACCAGGCCTCCCTGTCCATCACCAACTCCCGGAGTTCACTCAAACTCACATCCATCGAGTAAGTGGTGCCACCCAGCCATCTCATCCTCTGCCGTCCCCTTCTCCTCCTGCCCCCAATCCCTCCCAGCATCAGAGGCTTTTCCAATGAGTCAACTCTTTGCATGAGGTGGTGAAAGTACTAGAGTTTCAGCTTTAGCATCAGTCCTTCCAAAGAACACCCAGGGCTGATCTCATTCAGAATGGACTGCTTGGATCTCCTTGTAGTCCAAGGGACTCTCAAGAATCTTCTCCAACACCACAGTTCAAAAGCATCAATTCTTAGGTGCTCAGCCTTCTTCACAGTCCAACTCTCACATCCATACATGACCACTGGAAAAACCAGAGCCTTGCCTTGACGGACATTTGTTGGCAAAGTAAGGTCTCTACTTTTGAATATGCTATCTAGGTTGGTCATAACTTTTCTTCCAAGGAGTAAGTGTCTTTTAATTTCATCACTGCAGTCACCATCTGCAGTGATTTTGGAGCCCCCAAAAATAAACTCTGACACTGTTTCCACTGTTTCCCCATCTATTTCCCATGGAGTGATGGGATCAGATGCCATGATCTTCGTTTTCTGAATGTTGAGCTGTAAGCCAACTTTTTCACTCTCCACTTGAACTTTCATCATAAGATCCCATTAATATTTCAAATCCAAAATCAAAATCAGAGAGGGTTTTCTTTGTTGTCTTCTTTTAAATTCATATATCCTTTTTCCTATAATGAAAAATTCTAGTTCCTAAAATATCAATACATTTATTTTACTGCATTCTATAATATATACACAGTCTATATATTATATTGCCAACATTGATATTAACAATAAATCCATAAGTACCACATAAGTAATATTTAATAAAATTTTCACAGTACTTTAGTCCTGAGACTACATCTCACTAAGAATGTGCAGTCAGGGCTACTTTTTTTAAAACATTAACAGAAATAATCCTTTTCTTCAAATGGTTGTGCTATCAATGTGCTATATACATACAGTGGTGTGCTTGTATTTCACTTTAGTGGGGTCTTCCATCTTTTTTGGATACAAATTCATCTTTGCATGTGCATTATTCAAGAGTGAAAATAGCATAATGTTTGCTTGATGTGTTCCAACATCATTTACATAAATTAGCATGATGTAAAATTGATTTTGCTTATACACAATATGGGGCTTCCCAGATGGCTCAGCTGGTGAAGAACCTGCTGGCCAACGCAGGAGACTTAAGAGATACGGGTTCAGTTCCTCAGTTGGGAAGACGTCCTAGAAAGGGAAATGGCAGTATGCTCCAGTATTCTTGCCTGGAAAATTCCATGGACAGAGGAGCCTGGTGGGCTACAGTCCATGGGGTCACAAAGAATAAGACACGATTGAGTGCATGAGTATGCACACACACACACACACAGTGCATCAACAGGAAACCTCATCCAGTTGACCCTGGAAAAGTAAGAATCCATATAAGCAAACATACACAGACCTGAAACACCCACTTGCAGCCTCAGCTTATGACTGAGGCTGTGTGTGGCAAGCCCCATCATCCACATTTGCTGTCACAACTTTTCTTCTCCACCTCCTCCCCCATCTCACAGTAACTCACATGCTGCAACCCTGCTGATAGCCACTTTCACATGGCAGCTTTAGGTCTGTTTCATGATAGAGTACCATGTTTACTATAATATTTATGTATTTCTTAAACATTTTGCATGTTTATCATCTTTATTGGATTCCTACTTTTTTTAATATGTCACTGATGATTTTTTGAGTTTTGTGCCTCTAACCTTGTGTTTTCCTGTGGATTTTATTATGCAATTTTGTACATCATAATGATTTAGGGGAATGATATGTCTTGTTAAAGCAGAGCTAATAAGAACCCAGACTCTCATTCTGCACCCCTCCCCCTTCACTCCTTCCTTTCATCCTCTCATAGGTAGCATTCTCTTCATTAGGTACTGCACTAGATTCGGGTTTATCCTCCCTGTTTTTCATTTTGAGAAATGAATAATTAATAATTATATGGTGAATAAATAGACATTCTTACTTCCCCTTCTCTCTTACCTAAATCAGTCACAGTAACTATGGACAAGACTGAGTTACTGAACTGAATTGAGTTATACCCTCTGCTCCTTGAATTATTTTTCACTTAACAATGTGTCATGAACATCACTATCTATAAGATTATAGAAATGTTCTCTCCTTTTTTTTAAGCTCCACAGAATTCCATTATGAGATTGTGCCACAGTTTATTTAATCAACCTCCTTTTGATGGATGGATATTTGTGTTATTAATCATTTGTTATTTTAATTGATCCTGCAGTAAGTAATTTTGTGCATATATTATTTTGCATTTGTGGAGCCAAACCTTCAAGGTAGATGCAAAGAAGCAAAATGTGAGAGTGCCTATTTCTTCATAATCTTGTGTTCACAGTGAGTTGATAAGTCATTTTTGTTTGTCAGTATTATATGTGAAAAAAATGATATCTGTGTAGCTTTAATTTGTATATTTCTTACTCTGAGCAAAGCTGAGGTTCTTTTTGTATATTTAAGAAACACTTGTTTATGCTTTCCCATGTTCTATCTGCTTATGGTTTTTGTCCATTTGTTAATTTGGTTCTTGTTCTTTTCCTTCTTCATATTCTTATATAATGAGAATATTAGTAAATATTTTCAATATATAAAGATTAGCCATCTATCTGTGATATGTTATAAAATTTCAAATATACTTTCCATTTTATTTTGGCTATGATTTTGATTTGTTTTGTTGTCAACAATCAAGTGTTTTTCTTATTTTATACAGTTGAATCTATAATTTTTTTCTTTTTTAAAAAAATTTATGTATTTATTTACTTTTGGTCATGCTGGGTCTTTGTTGCTGTGCAGGCTTTTCTCTAGTTGTGGTGAGAGGGGGCTACTCTCTAGTTGTGATGAAAGGGCTTCTCATTGTGGTGACTTCCTGTTGTGGAGTTCAGGCTCTAGGGCACACAAGCCTCAGTAGTTGTGGCACCCGGGCTCAGGAATTGTGGTTCCCGGGCTCTAGAGCACAGGCTCAGCAGTTACTGTGCACAGTCTTAGCTGCTCCTTGGCCCATGGCATCTTCCCGAGCCAGGGATCAAATCTGTCTCTCCGTCATTGGCAGGTGGATTCTTTACTGCTGTGCCACCAGGGAAGCCCCAACTTTTTCTTTTATTACTTCTATATACTGAGTCATAGTTTGAATGGCTCTCCCAATATCAAAGTTATTATAGAGTTTATTTCAGTGTATGGTGTGAGTTATGGAATCTAGTCTTTACCTTTTCTCTTGATGGCTAGTGTTGTATTAACAACATTTATTTTCAAATCTATTTTCCTGAGGGATTTGAGATACTTCCTTTACCGTAAACTAAATGTCCATGAGTATCTGGACATGCTTTTCTATTTCACTCTATTATTTTGTCTATTTACATCCATTCAACACTGTTTTAATTAGAGAAGTTTTAATGTGTTTTAATAGATGGCTTTAGCTATTCTTGCATGTTTGATTTCCCACACAAACTTTAAAGTAAACTTGTCTACAAGTGAAAAAAAAAAAACAAAAACAGCTTGTTGGTGACAAGCTCATCTACATAAGGATCTTTACATTCTTTAAATCTACTTTTATGTTTCTCATGTGTGTTGCTAAGTATTCCTTGGGCAGGTTTTGCCACTGTTTGTTTATTCTCAAGTATTTTGTAGTTCTATAATTACTGTAAATGCAATCTACTCTTCCATGATATTTTTTAACTGGCTATTATTAACACATATGAAAGCTATTACAATTTTTGTGTCAGTTTTTATCTTGCTCCTTTACTGCATTCTCTAATTATCTGTATAAGCTTTAACATTGATCCTGTTGAGTTTTTCTGGTGCACTATCATGTTATTTACAAACTGTACTTTCATGTTTCAATTTCTAAACACGTAACTGTTGTCTCTTGTCATTTTGTATCAACCAATACTCCAACATAACAGCAAAGAATAATGAAGAAAGTAAATATTCTTTCTTTATTCCTGACATTAGAAGTGTCTTTTTTCCCACACTGGTTTAGCTTTGAGAGTGTGGTGGTTCAGCTTTGAGATTGAAGCATATCAGAGTAAAGAATTATCCATCAGTTTCTATAAATAAGTGTTACTATTAGAAATAGGAATTGAACTTTGTTGAAGGGTTTTTCAGCAATTGTGAAAAAGGTCATATGACTTTCTTATTAGGTATCTAGATAGGATGAGTTATATTAATGTAAATCAATATTAAATTATTTGTATCCTCCTGGAATAAACCCTACTTAGTATAAAAATGTGCTGATGTATTCTCTTTGCTAATTCTATTTTCCAGAGAAAGAGATGCATGTGTGTGTGTATACATACACATACATACATGTATCTGCCTACACATACATGCATATACCTATGCATACATGTACACATATACCTAGACAGAGATGGATTAAAAGATAGATAAGTATATAGACAGGTAGATAGAAATATTTATTACAAGAAGTTAACTCATTCAATTATTGGTGTTGTCTAAACAAGTCCATTGCACAAGCACAGGCAGTCAGGAGGAAGAAATCCTCACCAGACTGTCAGCAGTGAGCTGTGGGGAGCCTCTAAGTGCAGGGACGGCCTGATTCTGTTTTCAGAAAACTGTCCTGGTTAGATCAGACTCCTCTGACAGAATCTCCCTTTTTATACCTTAAAATCACCTGACTTGGGACTTAAATCAGAGATGCAAATTCCTTTCACAGCAACACCTAAATTAGTTGGATTGGATAACTGGTAACAGTGATTCACGCTAGTTAATTGTAAGAAGGCTTATGTTTTTGTTCTAGGGTAACATTTATATACAATAACTGTCTTTGATGTTCATAATATTTATTTTCCTTTCTTGTGCTTCTCCCAACTACGCAGAGAAGTTGGGAGGTGCAACGCCATCAATGAGAGCATTCTACTCTCCCATTCTTCTTGCTTTTTTCATCCTCTTAGTTGTGTTATCTTGCTGTGTCATAATTCAAAATATTTGCATATTGTTTTTCACCCATATCCCCAACATTGTTTTAATCTTAGAATTGTTAATAAATGTATTTAGTTCTCTGGGACCAGTTTCCCGTCATTTTGGGAACTAATGAAGTTTGTCCTTTAGTAGATTCCTCATAGACTGCACATGTATGAAGCAATCCTTAAATTTTATTTATATGTTTGCAGCCTGCATTGTCTTTCTGTAGTCCTGAAACATCAAAAAGAGCTCGGCCAGATTTAAAATCCTCATATTTGCTTTCTTTGGATTTCTAGAAAATTTTTCTCTGCTGTTGCTAACAAGATGTTGCAGCCAAACAGATTATTTTTTCTTTCCCATAAAGAAACCTGCTATCTCTTTTTCCTGTATGCTCAGATAATATTAATAAATTTTTATCATTAAAAATAGTTACAAGTAAAATAAATTATATCTTGTCTGGGGCTCATTTTTAAATGTCACAAGGATAAATTTGGTTTTATTTCTTAGTGAGCAGTCTGCCATGAATTTTTTCAGAGTCTTAAAATCTTATTAATTACACATAACTAAAAATCAATTCAGAGCTCAATCACATTTTCATTTACATTGTTAGTCTGAATTTTTTAATTTTAGTAACAGTCTGGTGCATCTATTTAAGTTGATAAGAAACCTATTACTTTGGTTTCCATATCTTTAATTAAAATTAAAATGGAAGCAGAATAGTTTTTGCCCTCAAATTGAGTTTTTATCTCATCCTAAAGAATTGTTTAGAAGCCATTATGCTCAGAATATGATTACTCTTAAATGAATTAGATTCTAACAGTCAACTATGATTGTTAGCCTTGAAGTAACCATGCTAATGAAATATCCAGCTTTTTTCAAAAGCTTAAAATTTTTCAAGAGATTAGCCTGAATTTTTTTTTCTCTTTTAATTGGTTTCATTTATGACTAAAGGGCTGGCTAGAAGACTGAGAAAGTATAAAGGAAAAATTTTATTTTAAAAGTAAATCAAAATAAAGCCCTCTTGCTTATTGAACCAAGTTTTGAGGCAAAATAAGCTAATGTCTGGTAATTGCTAAAAGAAGGACAGGGGACAAATAATAAATCTTGAAACTAGGAAAGTTTTGAAGAATTTTATTAATAAAGATTATTTTAAACAGAATTTTTATATTTATGCAGCTTACCTGAGTATTGCTTACTCATATGTACCATCAGTAGGTAGTTCAGTTCACTTCAGTTTAATCGCTCAGTCGTGTCCGACTCTTTGCGACCCCATGAATCGCAGCACGCCAGGACTCCCTGTCCATCACCATCTCCGAGAGTTCACTCAGACTCACGTCCATTGAGTCAGTGATGCCATCCAGCCATCTCATCCTGGGTCGTCCCCTTCTCCTTCTGCCCCCAATCCTTCCCAGCATCAGAGTCTTTTCCAATGAGTCAACTCTTCGCGTGAGGTGGCCAAAGTACTGAAGCTTCAGCTTAGCATCATTCTTTCCAAAGAAATCCCAGGGTTGATCTCCTTCAGAATGGACTGGTTGGATCTCCTTACAGTCCAAGGGACCCTCAAGAGTCTTCTCCAACACCACAGTTCAAACGCATCAATTCTTCGGCGCTCAGCCTTCTTCACAGTCCAACTCTGAAGATATATATATATACATATATATATATGTATATACAAAGATATATAAGATATAGATATATATATATTTAGTGTTATAAAGTCATTAATGTGAATGCTCCTCTAGAATATTTCTTCCTCCAATTTTGAATTCTTATTTTAGAAGGTTTGGTAAATAAAGATGAGTTATCTTTCACTCGTTAATTTCAGACATTGCTTTCTGACCTTAAACTAGCCAGTCACTAGCACCATTCTGTAATCACAGTTAAAATGGGGAGATCAAGATGGATGAGTAGGAGGATATGGAGGTCACCTCCCCAAGAACACATAAAAAATACATCTATGTGTGGAATAATTCTCACTGAAAAATAACTGAAGGCTAGCAGAAGGCTCCTATACAACAAAAGACATTAAAAAAAACATACACATAAAATCAGATAAAAAGGGAAGAGAAGCGATCAGGTGCCCCAGGGAGGGGACTAATTAGAGAAGGGAGTTTGTGTGAGTGTGCATCCTCCCCAGGAAGTCAGCAGTTTTAGCACACACTGGGTGCCCCAGGCTGGGGTCTGACACAAGGAAGACAAGGCCCCTGGGCTGGTTAGAGGTTCAGTGGGACTAATGAGAGGGTTATGGGAAGCCTGGAGTCTGCTGCTGATGAATGCCTTCACGTGGCTGTTGTGTCACAATGAAACTCCACACAGGAGCCAGGGTGAACTCAGTTGAAAGAGATCTCAGCTGTGAGACACAAAAGCAGCTCAGACCCAAAGTGGCATCTTAGCAGGGGTCAGACATTCTCAGACTCACACAAACAGCATATCAGAAGTCCCATTGGTAGCCTGCCACCAGACCAAGTGCCCCCATCAGCCTTTCTTCCCCCATCACTTCTGCCCTCTAGGGCAGGTATGTTCTCCTGGGAAGGGAGAGAGCACACACTTAAAAGGAATGGAGCCCATTCAGCCCTAAACCTTAGGGCTTCTGCATCAGCATCTTGGAACCCAGTTCCAGCCCCAGTAGGGTGACGCTGGCCACTGGGCAGAAGGGAAGCCCTGGCTCACACTGCCTCTGGCTCTAGCTGCTCCATCTCCAGCCCTGCCTCCTACCAAGGTGATAACTGCCAGTGCACCCTGGGAAAAGATGTGACTTGTGTTCATGTCAGATCCTTCTCTTCCACCAAAGCCACTGGCACATGCAGTCTGTATAGGAATGCTCCCTCATAAGAACATATGAACATTTACTCAAGTTCACAATAGTAGGTAACTGCTTCACCTAATTTCATACAAGCAGTCTATTAATTTTAAAGGCCTTTTGCAGAAGCTTGGAAAACCTTAAATGTAGTATGATGTACCAGATTTAGTTATCCAGCCATGGGAGAAAAAAGCTCATGAGTTTACTATATTTGTGAATAAATATACACTATAATAGATAATATGTTTGCTCTAAACTACAATGTAAAACCTTGATAAAACTGCACTGTACTGCTTGATGTTTATTAAAAGATATATTTTTACAAAAAAAAAGAAAAATTAGAATACAAAAGAGTTTGTTCAAAAACTAGTTGTTAGAAATAATTTGCCAAATCAAGAACTCAATGCATTAGTAATAAAAATCCTAACTGAGTTAGGGAAAAGAATAAATGAACACAGTGAAAATTTTAACAGAGAACGAGAAAATATAAAAATAATCAGGTAGAACTGAAAAATTAAATAACATATATGAAAAACAACATCCAAAGTGATACAGAAGAACTCATAAGTGATCTGGAAGATCAGATCAGTCACTCAGCCGTGTCCGACTCTTTGTGACCCCATGAACAGCAGCACGCCATGCCTCCCTGTCCATCACCAACTCCCAGAGTTCACTCAGACTCCCGTCCATCGAGTCAGTGATGCCATCCAGCCATCTCATCCTCTGTTGTCCCCTTCTCCTCCTGCCCCTAATCCCTCCCAGCATCAAAGTTTTTTCCAATGAGTCAACTCTTCGCATGAGGGGGCCAAAGTACTAGAGTTTCAGCTTTAGCATTATTCCCTCCAAAGAAATCCCAGGGCTGATCTCCTTCAGAATGGACAGGTTGGATCTCCTTGCAATCCAAGGGACCCTCAAGAGTCTTCTCCAACAACACAGCTCAAAAGCATAAATTCTTTGGTGCTCAGCCTTCTTCACAGTCCAACTCTCACATCCATACATGACTACTGGAAAAACCATAGCCTTGACTAGATGGACCTTAGTCGGCAAAGTAATGTCTCTGCTTTTGAATATACTATCTAGGTTGGTCATAACCTTTCTTCCAAGGGCTAAGCGTCTTTTAATTCCATGGCTGCAATCACCATCTGCAGTGATTTTGGAGCCCCCCAAAATAAAGTCTGACACTGTTTTCACTGTTTCCCCATCTATTTCCCATGAAGTGATGGAACCAGATGCCATGATCTTCGTTTTCTGAATGTTGAGCTTTGAGCCAATAGTATAATGTAAATCATCTAATCAGGGCAACAGGAGAAAAAGAGAACAGTTTACGAGATCTCTGACACAACATTAAACTTGCCAGCACTATTATAGGGGTCCTGGGAGGAGAAGAGATTGAACATGTACTTACTGATATTATGGTTGAAAAGTTTCCAAAGAAGAAGAAGGAAACAGACATTTAGAACAGGAAGCACAAATGGTCCCAAACAATGTAAATCCAAATGAACTTATATCAAGATGTATCATAATTAAAGTGGCAAGAGTTAAAGAAAGAATTATAAAAGCAGCAGGAGAAAAACAAAGAGCCATGTACGAGGGAATCCCCATAAGACCATCACCTGATTTTTCTATAGAAATTTTGCAGGCCAGAAAGGAGCAGCATGTTATATTCAAAGTGCTGAAAAGGAAAAATCTGCAAAATAGGATGTTTTACACAAGATTATCATCTAAAGTTGAAGGAGAGATGAGGAATTTCTCATGCAAGCAATAACTAAAGGAGTTTATTAATACTAAACCTACCCTAAAAGATACGTTGAAAATCTTCTTTAAGTGGAAAAGACTTTAAGAACTAAAAATCTACCAGAGTCTTTGGGCAGTGGCTTCATGGCAATTTTCTAACTATTGAGTGCACTGTAGACTTATTGGAAAAGACTCTGATGCTGGGAGGGATTGGGGGCAGGAGAAGAAGGGGACGACAGAGGATGAGATGGCTGGATGGCATCACTGGCTCAATGGACGCGAGTCTGAGTGAACTCCGGGAGTTGGTGATGGACAGGGAGGCCTGGTGTGCTGTGATTCATGGGGTCGCAAAGAGTTGGACACGACTGAGCGACTGAACTGAACTGAACTGAACTGAACTGAACTGAAACAACTAAGGATCTTTAAAAATACTAATGCCTGGTTCCTACACAAGGATATAATTACTTGGATTACAAGGATTGAATTACTTGGGCATGCAACCTAAGCTCCCCAGGTACTGGAAAGCTGGTGAACCTCTGGGTTGGTGTAATGGCCCAGGTCAGAAGCAGGATCTATGGACAATCAGCTAGTCTGAAGAATCTGTCATCCTACTAAATAAATAAATAAAATAAATCTAGATTATGGAGGCTGGGAATAAGTACTTCACCAATGCAATGAACACAAACTTGGGCAAACTCCAGAAGATGGTAAGGGACAAGGAAGCCTGGCATGCTGCAGTCTGGGGGGTCTCAAAGAGTTGGGCACAACCGGATGACTGAAGAACAACAAATACTACTGCCAGGGGCAACTCTTGCACAATTGCTAAATAGTTTGTAAAAACATGAAGATACAGCCATTTATTGGCCAAGTCATCCAGTGCTAGCATGACTACCTGAGGTTTGGCTGACTGCTGATGGTTGGATCTAGTCCTTTATCAGGGACAACCAAGTGAAGGCATGGAACTTAGCAACATTCCAAAGAATGTGGCCTCAGTACGTATATGAGGATGGTATCAATTCAACTGATACCAACTCAACTGAACCCAAAGCACTCCATATGTAATCAAAAGGTCTGGGAAAGGGGTGTCCTCCTTCAGTTTTATGCCATCTGGCAAGGGTTTGAGGACAGGGAGGTCACCTCCCCTTTCATGTCCAGATATGGCTCCATTCTATAAAAAACAAGTTTGTGGGGTGTGGCTTGCATGATTAAGACATAATAGGCAGCTGGGTATAGAGGGTCACAGGCTTGGGATCTTTAAGATCCTCTGTTTCCAGGACAGGACAGTATGTGGCCAGCAATTGCTCTTCTATTGGTGGATAATATGGGGCCTTAGAGTGCAGTTTCTTGCATAAGAAGCCCATAGCCAATTTATCAACACAGGTGACTCAAAGGCTCCAGGAGGGAAGATGGTAAGGTACTAATGACTCTACAGTGAAGGTATCTCAGAAAGCACTAAGAGGAGTGCCCTTTGGTTTCAAATTGGAGTCTTTTATTTGAGTGGAGTACATACCAGGTGAGCTTATTTCTAACATAACATCAGGAGAATTAAATGAAATTTGTAAATAAGGAGTATATTGTCTACAAAACCAACAAGGGCTAAAAGATACTGGACTTGTATCAACCTTGTAGTGTTATGATGATGTTTCTTAATAATATCTAGCTTTTTCTTGACAGTGACAGAGATGAAGAAGCCTTCTGTTAACCAAATAATTGTCAGGAAGTTAAAAGATGTGGGCTGGCCTTGAACTCTGTGTGGGGCAATAGTCCATTCCATTCTGTGAGCTCTTTTATGACTATTTGTATTTTTTTTGCTGTTTTTTAAATTGTAGTTGATTTATAATGTTTTATGTGTTCATCAAGTGAAGTGAAAGTTGCCAGTCGTGTCTGACTCTTTGCGACCCCACAGACTACATCCTCTGCCCATGGAGTTTTCCAGGCAAGAATACTGGAATGGGTTGCCATTTCTTTCTCCAAGTACATGAAAGTGATAGTTTATACTTGTATTATTTTTCAGATTCTTTACTATTATAGATTAATACATGTTATTAAAAATAGTTCCCTGTGCTATACAGTAGGTCCTCACTGGTTATCCATTTTATATATAGTAGTATGTATCTGTTAATCCCAAACTCCAAATTTATTCTCCCCCTGTCCCTTTTGTAACCATACATTTGTTTTCTATGTGTATGAATCTGTTTTGTAAAAAAATTTCATTTGTGCTTTTTTTTAGATCCCATATATCAGCAATATCATGTAATATTTCTCTTTACCTTTCTGACTTACTTCACTTAGTATGTTAATCTCTAGGTTCAACACTGTTGCTACAAATGGCATTATTTCCACTCTTTTATGGCTATAGTTTTTCCAGTAGTCACATATGGATGTGAGGGTTGAACCATAAAGAAAACTGAGTGTTAAAGAATTGGTCCTTTCAAATAGTGTTGCTGGAGAAGACTCCTGAGAGTCTCTTGGACAGCAAGGAGATCAAACCAGTCAATCCTAAAGGAAATCAATCCTGAATATTCATTGGAAGGACTGATGCTGAGGCTGAAGCTCCAATGCTTTGGCCACCTCTTGGAAATAAAAGACTCGTTGAAAAAGACCCTGATGCTTGGAAAGACTGAAGGCAAAAGGAGAAGGTGAAGGCAGAGGATGAAATGGTTAGATAACGCCACTGACTCAGGGAACATAAAATTGAGCAAACCCTGGAAGATAATGGAAGACAGAGGAGCCTGGCATGCTGCAATGCAACACGTGGTAAAGAGTCTGATATGACTTAGTGACTGAACAAAGAGAAGAATATTCCATTTTTGTGTGTATATATACACACATCTCTTTATTCATTTATCTGTTGATGGACATTTAGGTTGCTGCCATGTCTTGGCTATTCTAAAAAAATGCTGCCATGAACATTGCAGTGCAAGTATCTTTTCAAGTTAGTTTTTGTCTTCTCCACATATATGCCCAGGAATAGGATTGCTGTATTACATGGTAACTCTATTTTAAATTTGTAAAGAACATGCATCTGTTCGTCATATGGCTGCACCAATTTACATTCCCACCAACAATGTAGAAGAGTTTCCTTTCCTCTATACCCTCTCCAGTATTTACTATTTGTAGGTATTTTAATGATAGCCATTCTGACTGGAGTGAGCTGATACCTCATTGCAGTTTTGATTTTCATTTGTCTAATAATTAATGATGTTGACCACCTTGTCATTTGCCTGTTGGCCTTCTGTATGTTTTCTTTAGGGAAATGTCTATTTAGGTATACCCATTTTTGATTGGGTTACTTTATTTATATGTGTGTGTGTGTGTGTGTGTGTGTGTGTGTGTGTGTGTGTGTGTGTGCATATATAGAGAGAGGGAGAGCAGTATAAGCTGTTTGTATATTTTGGAGGTAAGTCCTTTATCAGTCTCATAGTTTGCAGACATTTTCTCCCATTTCATAGTCTCTTGGTTTCATTTTAATTTCCTTCACTGTGCAAAAGCTTTTAAGTTCAATAGGTTTTGCTTGCTTATTTTGACTTTTGTTTCCACTGCTCTAGGAGACAGATCCAAAACAATATTGCTGTGATGTTTGTCAGAGTGTTCTGCCTATTTTTTCCTTTAGGAGTTTTAGAGTATCTCATTTTACATTTAACTCTTTAATCCAGTTTGAGATTATTTTTTGTATATGGTGTTTGAGAGTGTTCTAATTTTATTCTCTTACATGTTGCTGTCTAGTTTTCCCAGTGCTACTTATTGAAGAGATTGTCTTTTGTCCATTGTATATTCTTGCCTCCTTTTTCATAGAATAATTGACCATAAGTGTGTGGGTTTATTTCTAGGCTTTCTTTCCTCTTCCATTGATATGTTTGTCTTTGTTCCAATATCATACTGTTTTGATTACTATAGCTTTGTAGTCTGAAATCATGACTGTGATTCCTCCAGTTCCATTCCCCTTTCTCAAGATTATTTTGGCTATTCAAGGCATTATTCCATTGATTTCTTTACTTATGCAATCCTAAAGTAATTGATATATTAAACTTTCTAAATACACCAGTCTTCAGAATAAAGGGGTTATGCAATACTTTAAATGTATTACAAAAAGCTAATGTCAGTAATATAATTAATATAGTGAAAAACAAATAGGTATATATAAGAAGGAAACTATTTTGTAACTAGACTTCTAAGGTTCTAGTTAAAGGTTTATAGAAACACGTTAATTACTCTACTTCAATCTTGTAACAATGGAATACCTGAAAACTTTGTATGAAAAGATTTATTCATTGACACAGAACCTGAAAAAACATACTTTATTCCTTCCTCCATTTTCAACATTAACATTTTATTATGCAGGGACATCAAATGTCACATAATTTGCATATTTGAAGAAATTAACAAATTTATTTATACTTGATTCAACATGCTAACATTAAAACATCTCAGAATATCCTTTATTAATTTTCTCAATTATCAAGCACTTATTAACATGCTAGAGATGATATCGTCAGGTTGTAGAAAACCATAATTCTGTTGATATTTAAAAAGCATTGTTTTCATAACAGTAAGTTTGAAAAGAAATGTAAATTGTAAATTGCCCTTCTTATAAAATAAAGTTTGCTTCTTTTTATGTTAACATTGATTGATATGTGTGATAGATATATATGTGTTCTCTTTAAAGGAAGGGGGATACCCAAAAGCATTTGACAAAAGGAATCATCCTGAACTAACTGACCAGTGGAGAAGAAAATTGATTAAGAAGCTAGAGAAAATTGTGTGAATTTATATGAATATAAGTTCTCTTCATCAATGAGTCAGTGGTTTCTAACAAGCTAGTAACTGCTTTTTAATGAGAGTACTATTCCTGCTCTTTGATGTGTGCAGAATACCTATTCATTTTATCACAATGAAGGGAGAGGCTGTCTTCTCACTTCCTTCCAGAGGTGGAGACTATTGGACTCACTAACTAGCTGTTTATAAATGCTTAGGGCCAGTTTCTGAAAGGCATAATTTCCTCTGAACACTCTTATTTTCCTGTTTTCAGGTCCACAGGATGAGATACTTCATACTCCGGATTTTAAAGACAGCTCTGATTTCAGTTTTATTCTTTTCTGTATATATCATTTGTTTGATGCACAATTGAAAGTTATTTTAATTTATACATTTTTGTGAAGCTTATCACATCACTTACTCTAGTTTTAATTCTCAAACATACTCATTGTGTCCATAAGACAGTAATTTTCTGAGAAATAAGTTATACAGTCAACTGCTTAACAGAGAAGGGTTTGCAGTCAGCTATTAGTTCTTCCTGTGTTAAGTAGAACTCAAGTTTTAGAGTGAAGTAAAAATTGCAACAGGCATATAATATGTCTATTTTGGAGAATGTCAGTAAACATAGAACAATAATATTAAGAAACATTAAGTGCTTATTATATGCCAAACACTTTAACTACATTATCTCACTTTCAATCCTCTAAGCATCCTCAGATCTGAGTGGTACTTGTATCATCAAACCATAAAAGAGATCATGGAAGAATGAAGATTTAGTCACATGTTCAGGTCTAGTGAGCAGTGAGTAGGGTGGAGGTTCAAACGGAAATGTTCCATCTGCAGAGCTTGGGACCTTAACACTTAGCTGTCAATCACAGTTTCCTGAGAAATTTTACAAACATGATTTCATTTTGTCCACACAACAATCATGTTGTTGTTGTTGTTGTTTGGTCTCTCAGTCGGGTCCAACTATTTGTGACCCCATGGAACACAACACGCCAGGCTTCCTTGTCCTTCACCATCTCATGGAGCTTGCTCAAAATCATGTCTATGAAAAAAGATGCCATGCAACTATCTCGTCCTCTGACACCCCTTCTCCTCTTGCCTTCAATCTTGCCCAGCATCAGGGTCTTTCCTAATGAATCAGCTCTTCCCATTAGGTGGCAAAAGTATTGGAGTTTCAGTTTCAGCATCAGTTCTTCTAATGAATATTCAGGATTGATTTTCTTTAGAATTGACTGCTTTGATCTCCTTGCAGTCTAAGAGACTCTCAAGAGTCTTCTCCAACACCGTAGTTCAAAAGCATCAATTCTTCAGTGCTCAGCCTTCTTTATGGTCCAAATCTTACATGCATACATGACTACTGCAAAAACTATAGCTTTGACTATAAAGACCTTTGTCTGCAAATGATGTCTTTGCTTTTTAATACGCTGTCTAGGTTGGTCATAGCTTTCCTTCCAAGCAGCAAGTGTCTTAATTTTGTGGTTCCAGTCATCATCTGCAGTAATTTTAGAGCCCAAGAAAATAAAGCCTGTCACTGTTTCCATTCTTCCCTCATCTATTTGCCATAACGTGAAGGGACTGGATGCCATGATCTTCATTTTTTGAATGTTGAGTTTAAAGCCAGCTTTTTCCACTCTCCTCTTTCATCTTCATCAGAAGGCTATTTAGTTCCTTAGTTCATAAGGGTGATATTATCTGCATATCTGAGGTTATTGATATTTCTCCTGGCAATCTCAATTACAGCTTGTGTTTCATCCCATCTGGCATTTTGCATGATGTACACTGCATATAAGTTATATAAGCAGGGTGACAGTACACAGCCTTGACATACTTCTTTCCCAATTTGGAACCAGTCAATTGTTCCATGTCTGGTTCTAACTTGCTTCTTGACCTGTATGCAGGTTTCTCAGGAGGCAAGCAAGGTCATCTGGTATTCCCATCTATTTAAGAATTTTTCACAGTTTGTTCCACACAGTCGAAAGCTTTAGTGTAGTCAATGAAGCAGAAGTAGATGTTTTTCTCTGGAATTTCCTTTCTTTTTCTATGATACAAGGGATGCTGGCAATTTGATCTCTGGTTCTTCTGTATTTTATAAATCCAGCCTCAACATCTGGAAGTTCTCATTTCACGTGCTGTTGAAGTCTGGCTTGGAGGATTTTGAGCACTACTTTGCTAGCATGTGAGATGAGTGGAATTTTGCAGTGGTTTGCACATACTTTGGCACTGCCCTTCTTTCAGATTGGAATGAAAACTGATCTTTCATTCCTGTGGCCACTGCTGAGTTTTCCAAGTTTGCTGACATATTGAGTGCAGCATTTTCACAGCATCATCTTTCAGGATTTAAAATAGCTCACTGGAATTCCATCACTTCCACTAGCTTTGTTCGTAGTGATGTTTCCTAATGGCCACTTGACTTTGCATTCCAGGATGTCTGGCTCTAGGCAAGTGATCATACCATCATGATTATCTGGATCATAAAGATCTTTTTTGTATAGTTCTTCTGTGTATCCTTGCCACCTCTTCTTAATATCTTCTGTTTCTGTTAAGTCCATACCATTTCTGTCCTTTATCGTGCCCATCTTTGCATGAAATGTTCCCTTGGTGTCTCTAATTTTCTTAAAGAGATTTCTAGTCTTTCCCATTCTATTGTTGCTCTCTATGTCTTTGCAGAGTTCACTTAGGAAGGCTTTCTTATCTCTCCTTGTTATTCTATGGAACTCTGTGTTCACATGGATATTTCTTTCCTTTTCTCCTTTCCTGTCACTTCTCTTCTATTCTCACCTATTTGAAAGGTCTCCTCAGACAGCCATTTTGCCTTTTTGCATTTCTTTTTCTTTCTGATGGTTTTGATCACCACCTCCTGTATAATCTCATCAACCTCCATACTTAATTCTTCAGGTACTCTATCAGATCTAATTTCTTCAACTATTTGTCACTTCCACTGTATAACTAAGAGATTTGATTTAGGTCATACCTTAATGGTCTCATGGTTTTCCCTACTTTCTTCAATATAAGTCTGAGTTTTGCAATAAGCAGTTCATAATCTAAGCCACAGTCAGCTCAGGTCTTGGTTTTGCTGACTGTATAGAGCTTTTCCATCTTCAACTGCAAAGAATACAATCAATCTGATATCATTATTGACCATCTGGTGTTTTCCATGTGTAGAGTCATCTCTTGTCTTGTTGGAACAGGGTGTTTGCTATGACCAGTGCATTCTCTTGGCAAAACTCTGTAACCCTGTGCCCTGCTTCATTTTTCACTCCAAGCACCAAACTTTCCTGTTAACAAAGGTATCTCTTGACTTTCTACTTTGCATTCCAGTCCCCTATGATGAAAAGGACATCTTTTTTTTTTTTTTTTTTTTAGTTCTAAAAGGTCTTTTCAGTTCAGTTCAGTCACTCAGTTGTGTCCAACTCTTTGCAACACCATGAATCGCAGCACGCCAGGCCTCCCTGTCCATCTCCTCCCAACTCCCAGAGTTCACTCAGACTCATGTCCATCAAGTCAGTGATGCCATCAAGCCATCTCATCCTCTGTCATTGCCTTCTCCTCCTGCCCCCAATCCCTCCCAGCATCAGAGTCTTTTCCAATGAGTCAACACTTCACATGAGGTGGCCAAAGTACTGGAGTTTCAGCTTTAGCATCATTCCTTCCAAAGAAATCCCAGGGCTGATCTCCTTCAGAATGGACTGGTTGGATCTCCTTGCAGTCCAAGGGACTCTCAAGAGTCTTCTCCAACACCACAGTTCAAAAGCAGCAATTCTTCAGCACTCAGCTTTCTTCACAGTCCAACTCTCACATCCATACATGACCACTGGAAAAACTATAGCCTTGACTAGACAGACCTTTGTTGGCAAAATAATGTCTCTGTTTTTCAATATGCTTTCTAGGTTGGTCATAACTTTTCTTTCAAGGAGTAAGTGTCTTTTAATTTCATGGCTGCAGTCACCATCTGCAGTGATTTTGGAGCCCCCAAAAATAAAGACTGACATTGTTTCCACTGTTTCCCCATCTATTTCCCATGGATTGATGGGACCAGATGCCATGATCTTCGTTTTCTGAATTTTGAGCTTTAAGCCAAATTTTTCACTCTCTTCTTTCACTTTCATCAAGAGGCTTTTGAAAGTTTGAAGGCTGGTAAATTAATAAAAAGAATAGATAATAAATAAAAGTAATTAAGGATACACAAGAAAGAAAATAATTACACCAATAAAGGCAAATACATAGTAAAAACTAAGGATCAATTACTTAAATCAGCTAGTAAAAAGATTAAAAACAAGAAAATCATAAAATCAACTACAAAAATCAGTAAAGGGATAAACATGAAGATGTAAAGTATAATATTAAAAGCAACATGTGAGAGAGGGGAGTGAGAAGTGTAGATTTTTTAGAATGTAATTGAACTTAAACACTACATCTTTAAAACAACTGTATAGAGTCATGGGTCAATATAAATGAACCCATAATAACCAAAGTCAAATATCTACAATAGATACACAAAAACTAAAGGAAAAGGAACATAACATACCACTAAATAAAATAATCAAACTGCAAAGGAAAAAATTTAAAGAAGCAATGAATGGAGAAGAACCACAAAAACAAGGCAAAAAAAAAAAAAAGTAACAAAATATCTGAGGAGGCCTTACAAATAGCTGTGAAAAAAAGAGAAGTGAAAAGCAAAGGAGAAAGGAAATACATCCCATTTGAATGCAGAGTACCAAAGAAGAGCAAAGAGAAATTTAAAAAAGCCTCCCTCAGTAATCAGTGCAAAGAAATACAGGAAAACAATACAATGGGAAAGACTAGAGATCTCTTTAAGAAAATTAGAAATGCCAAGGGAATATTTCATGCAAAGAAATATGGGCCTAACAGAAGCAGAAAATATTAAGAAGAGGTGGCAAGAATACACAGAAGAACTGTACAAAAAAGATCTTTATGACCCAGATAATCATGATGGTATGATCACTTGCCTAGAGCCAGACTTCCTGGAATGCAAAGTCAAGTGGGCGTTAGAACATCACTACGAACAAAGCTAGTGGAAATGATGGAATTCCAGTGAGCTATTTTAAATCCTGAAAGATGATGCTGTGAAAATGCTGCACTCAATATGTCAGCAAATTTGGAAAACTCAGCAGTGGCCACAGGACTGGAAAAGGTCAGTTTTCATTCCAATCCCAAAGAAAGGCAATGCCAAAGAATGCTCAAACTACCACACAATTGCACTCTTCTCATATGCTAGTAAAGTAATGCTCAAAATTCTCCAAGCCAGGCTTCAGCAGTACCTGAACTGTGAACTTCCAGATGTTTAAGGTGAATTTAGGAAAAGCAAAGGAACCAGAGATCAAATTGCCAACATCCATTGGATCACTGAAAAAGCAAGAGACTTCCATAAAAACAACTATTTCTGCTTTATTGACTATGCCAAAGCCTTTGACTATGTAGATAACAACAAACTGTGGGAAATTCTGAAAGAGATGGGAATGCCAGACCACCTGACCTGCCTCTGGAGAAACCTGTATGCAGATCAGGAAACAATAGTTAGAACTGAACATGGAACAACAGACTGGTTCCAAGTTGGGAAAGGAGTACGTCAAGGCTGTATATTATCACCCTGCTTATTTAAGTTCTATGCAGAGTACATCAGGAGAAACACTGGGCTGGATGAAGCACAAGCTGGAATCAAGATTGCCAGAAGAAATATCAATAACCTCAGATATGCAAATGACAGCACCCTTATGGCAGAAAGAGAAGAAGAACTCAAGAGTCTCTTGATGAAAGTGAAAGAGGAGAGTGATAAAACTGGCTTAAAACTCAACACTCAGAAAACAATGATCATGGCATCTGGTCCCATCACTTCATGGCAAATAGATGGGAAACAGTTGAAACAGTGTCAGACTTTATTTTTTTGGTCCCCAAAATCACTGCAGATGGTGAATGCAGCCATGAAATTCAGAGATGCTTGCTTATTGAAAGAAAGATTATGACCAGTGTATTAAAAAGCAGAGCGTTATTTTGCCAACAGAGGTTTGTCTAGTCAAAGCTATGTTTTTTCCAGTAGTCATGTATGGATGTGAGAGTTGGCCTATAAAGAAACCTGAGCTCTGATGAATTGATGCTTTGGAACTGTGGTGTTGGAGAAGACTCTTGAGAGTTCCTTGGACTGCAAGAAGAATCTGTCCATCCTAAAGGAAATCAGTCTTGAATATTCATTGGAAGGGCTGATGCCGAATCTGAAACACCAATACTTTGGCCACCTAATGTGAAGAACTGACTCATTTGAAAGGACACTGATACTGGGAAAGATTGAAGGCTGAAGAAGAAGGGGACAACAGAGGATGAGATGGTTGGATGGCATCACTGACTCAATGGACATGAGCTTGAGTAAACTCTGGGAGTTGGTGATGGACAAGGAGGTCTGGCATGCTGCAGTCCATGGGGTCACAAAGAGTCAGACATGACTGAGCAACTGAAATGACTGAACAAAATGGCAATAAGTACATATCTGTCACTAATTACTTGAAATGTCGACTAAATGTTCCAGTAAAAAGATATAGGGTGGCTGATTGGAAAAAAAAAAAAAAAACACATGCACACACAAGACCTATTCTGTATGCTACTTAATAGAGATTCATTTTAGATCTAAAGACCAGCACAGGCTGAAAATAAGGGGATGAATATAGATATTTCATATAAATTGAAATGACAAGAAGTACTCATATCAGACTAAACAGAGTTTGAAACAAAATGTGTAATAAAAGGGAAAGAATGACATTATATAATAATAAAGAGATAAGTTGATAAGAGGATATTACATTCAGTAGTATATATGAGCATAATACAAGAGCACTTAATTGTATAAAGCAAATTTTAACAAACATAAAGGATGACACTGACAATAATACAATAACAGTCAAAGAGTTTAACACCCCAGTGACATCAATTGGCAGATCATTCAGACAGGAGATCAATAAGGCAACAATGGTCATGAAAACACAATAAACCAGACTTCACAGATGTGCACAGAATATTCTACTCCAAAACAGCAGAATAGACATTCTTTTAAAGTGCATATGGACTGTTCTTCAGGATGGATCACATTTAAGACACACCGAAAGCCTTGACAAATTTAAGATAGAATTTATATTAAGCATTAATTCTGATGACAAAACATAAAACTAGAAATTAATTAGAGAAAAAAATGGGAAAAGAATACGCACATGGAGACTATTAAACAACCAATGGTTAAATGATGAAATCAAAGAAGAAATCAGAAAATAACTCAAGACAAATGAAAACAGAAACACAAATTTCCAAAATCTATGGGATATAGCAAGTCAATTTCAAGAGGAAAACTTATAGCAATACAGGCCTATTTCTAGAAATGAGAAATATCTTAAATAAGCAACCTAACTTTTCATCTGAAGAAATTTAAAGGGAACAAAGCCCAAAGTAAGCGGAAAGGAGGAAATAAAATTCTGAAAGAAAAAATATAGAGATTTTAAAAGAAAAACAATGGGAAAGATCAATAAAACTCAGAGCTTTTAAAAATATAAACAAAATTGAAAAGTCTTAAACTAGGCTCATCAAGAAGAAAAGAGAGAGAACCTAAATAAACTACCACTTCCTAGAGTAATGAAAATAAAAATAAACAAAATGGGATCTAATTAAACGTAAGCCTTTTGCGCAACAAAGGAAATCATAAACAAAATAAAAAGACAATCCTCAGAATGGGAGAAAATAGTTGAAAATGAACAAATTGACAATAAATTAGTCTCCAAAAATATACAAACAGCTCATACAACTCAATATCAAAGAAACAAACAACCCCCTCAAAAATAGGCAGAAGTTCTAATAGACATTTCTCCAAAGAAGACATACAATGGCTAAAAAGCATATGAAAAGATGCTTAACATCACTGATTACTGGAGAAATGCAAATCAAAACTGCAATGAGGTATCACCTCACACCAGTCAAAGTGGCCATCATCAAAATATCTACAAACAGTAAGTGCTGGAGAAGATGTGGAGGAAAGGAAATCTTCCTTCACTGTTGGTGGAAAAGTAAACTAGTATAACCAATATGGAGAACAGTAAGGAGGATACTTGAAAAAAATAAAAATAGAGCCATTATATGATCCAATAATCCCACTCCTGGGCATATATCCAGATAAAACCACAATTTAAAAAGAGATGCACCCCAATATTCACTGTGCACTGTGTACAACAGTCAGGGTATGGAAGCAACCTAAATGTTGATCAACAGAGGAATGGATAAAGATGTGAGATATATATATATAGATATATATATGCCAATCCCAATCTTCCAAACTTACCTCCACTCTTATCACCTGGCAATAATAAGTTTGCTTTCTTTATCTGTAATTCTATTCTGGTTTGTAAATAACTTAATTTCTACTCTTTTTTATTTTTTTTAAGATTCCACGTGTAAGCAAAATTATATTTGTTTTTTCTGTCTGATTTACTTCACTCAGTATGACAATCTCTAGGTCTATCTTTATTACTGCAAATGGCATTATTTTGTTCTTTTTGTATGGCTAAAATTACATGGTTGGAAGATTGGGATTGACATATACATACTATCAAATATAAAATAACTAATAAGGACCAACATAAGTACAAATAACTCTACTTAATAATTTATAATGGCCTATATGGGAAAAGAATTGTAAAAATAGTGCATATATATATATACATATATACATATATATATAATCAGTTCAGTTCAGTTCAATCACTCAGTCATATCCAACTTTTGTGACCCCATGAATTGCAGCATGCCAGGCCTCCCTGTTCATCACCAACTCCTGGAGTTCACTCAGACTCACGTTCATTGAGTCACTGATACCATCCAGCCACCTCATCCTCGGTCGTCCCCTTCTCCTCCTGCCCCCAATCCCTCCCACCATCAGAGTCTTTCCAGTGAGTCAACTCTTCCCATGAGGTGGTCAATGTACTGAGTTTCAGCTTTAGCATATTTCTTCCAAAGAAATCCCAGGGCTGATCTCCTTCAGAATGGACTGATTGGATCTCCTTGCAGTCCAAGGGACTCTCAAGAGTCTTCTCCAACACCACAGTTCAAAAGCAGCAATTCTTCGGTGCTCAGCCTTCTTCACAGTCCAACTCTCACATCCATATATAACCACAGGAAAAACCATAGCCTTGACTAGACGGACCTTAGTTGGCAAAATAATGTCTCTGCTTTTGAATATGCTGTCTAGGTTGATCATAACTTTTCTTCCAAGAAGTAGGCGTCTTTTAATTTCATGGCTGCAATCACCATCTGCAGTGATTTTGGAGCCCAAAAAAATAAAGTCTGACACTGTTTCCACTGTTTCCCCATCTAGTTCCCATGAAGTGATGGGACCGGATGCCATGATCTTCGTTTTCTGAATGTTGAGTTTTAAGCCAACTTTTTCACTCTCCTGTTTCACTTTCATCAGGAGGCTTTTTAGTTCCTCCTCACTTTCTGCCATTAGGGTGTTGTCATCTGCATATCTGAGGTTATTGACATTTCTCCCAGCAATCTTGATTCCATCTTGTGCATCTTCCAGCCCAGCATTTCTCATGATGTACTCTGCATAGAAGTTAAATAAGCAGGGTGACAGTGTACAGCCTTGACATACTCCTTTTCCTATTTGGAACCAGTCTGTTGTTCCATGTCCAGTTTTAACTGTTGCTTCCTGACCTGCATACAGATTTCTCAAGAGGCAGGTCAAGTGGTCTGGTATTCCCATCTCTTTCAGAATTTTCCACAGTTTGTTGTGATACACACAGTCAAAGGCTTTGGCATAGTCAATAAAGCAGAAATAGATGCTTTTCTGGATCTCTCTTGCTTTTTCCATGATCCAGCGGATGTTGGCAATTTGATCTCTTGTTCCTCTGCCTTTTCTAAAACAAGCTTGAAAATCAGGAATTCACAGTTCACGTATTGCTGAAGCCTGGCTTGGAGAATTTTGAGCATTACTTTACTAGCATGTGAGATGAGTGCAATTGTGTGGTAGTTTGAGCATTCTTTGGCATTGCCTTTCTTTGGGATTGGAATGAAAACTGACCTTTTCCAGTCCTGTGGCCACTGCTGAGTTTTCCAGATTTCCTGGCATATAGAGTGCAGCACTTTCACAGCATCATCTTTCAAGATTTGAGATAGCTTAATAGGAATTCCATCACATCCACTAGCTTTGTTTGTAGTGATGCTTTCTAAGGCCTACTTGGCTTCACATTCCAGGATGTCTGCCTCTAGATGAGTGATCACACCATTGTGATTACCTGGGTCGTGAAGATCTTTTTTGTATAGTTCTTCTGTGTATTCTTGCCACCTCTTCTTAACATCTTCTGCTTCTGTTAGGTCCATACCATTTCTATCCTTTATCGAGCCCATCTTTGCATGAAATGTTCCCTTGGTATCTCTAATTTTCGTAAAGAGATCTCTAATCTTTCCCATTCTGTTCTTTTCCTCTATTTCTTTGCATTGATCGCTGAAGAAACCTTTCTTATCTCTTCTTGCTATTCTTTGAGACTCTGCATTTTGATGCTTATATCTTTCCTTTTCTCCTTTGCTTTTCACCTCTCTTCTTTTCACAGCTATTTGTAAAGCACCCCCCGACAGCCATTTTGCTTTTTTGCATTTCTTTTCCATGGTTATGGTCTTGATCCCTGTCTCCTGTACAGTATCACGAACTTCATTCCATCATTCATCAGGAACTCTACCTATCAGATCTAGGCCTTTAAATCTATTTCTCACCTCCACTGTTTAATCATAAGGGATTTGATTTAGGTCATATCTGAATGGTCTAGTGTTTTTCCCTACTTTCTTCAATTTAAGTCTGAATTTGGTTATAAGGAGTTCATGATCTGAGCCACAGTCTGCTCCTGGTCTTGTTTTTGCTGACTGTATAGAGCTTCTCCATCTTTGGCTGCAAAGAATATAATCAATCTGATATCGGTGTTGACCATCTGGTGATATCCATGTGTAGAGTCTTCTCTTGTGTTGTTGGAAGAGGGTGTTTGCTATGACCAGTACATTTTCTTGGCAAGACTCTATCAGTCTTTTCCATTCCTCATTCCAAGGCCAAATTTGCCTCTAACTCCAGGTGTTTCCTGACTTACTACTTTTGCATTCCAGTCCCCTATAATGAAAAGGACATCTGTTTTGGGTATTAGTTCTAAAAGGTCTTGTAGGTCTTCATAGAACTGTTCAACTTCAGCTTCTTCAGCATTACTGGTTGGGGCACAGACTTGGATTACTGTGATATTGAATGGTTTGCCTTGGAGACGAACAGAGATCATTCTGTCATTTTTGAGATTGCATCCAAGTACTGCATTTCAGACTCTTTTGTTGACCATGATGGCTACTCCATTTCTTCTGAGGGATTCCTTCCTGCAATAGTAGATATAATGGTCACCTGAGTTAAATTCACCCATTCCAGTCCATTTTAGTTCGCTGATTCCTAGAATGTTGACGTTCACTCTTGCCATCTCTTGTTTGACCACTTGCAATTTGCCTTGATTCATGGACCTGACATTCCAGGTTCCTATGCATTAGTGCTCTTTACAGCATCGGATTTTGCTTCTATCACCAGTCACATCCACAACTGGGTATTGTTTTTGCTTTGGCTCCATCCCTTTATTCTTTCTGGAGTTATTTTTCCACTGATCTCCAGGAGCATGTTGGGCACCTACTGACCTGGGGAGTTCCTCTTTCAGTATCCTATCATTTTGCCTTTTCATAATGTTCATGGGGTTCTCAAGGCAAGAATACTGAAGAGGTTTGCCATTCCCTTCTCCAGTGGACCAAGTCTGTCAGACCATTCTCCCATGACCCGCCTGTCTTGGGTTGCCCCGCAGGTGTGGCTTAGTTTCACTGAATTAGACAAGGCTGTGGCCCTAGTGTGATTAGATTGACTAGTTTTCTGTGATTATGGTTTCAGTGTGTTTGCCCTCTGATGCCCTCTTGCAACACCTATCATCTTACTTGGGTTTCTCTTACCTTGGGCATGGGGTATCTCTTCACGGCTGTTCCAGCCAGGCGCAGCTGCTGCTCCTTACCTTGGATGAAGGATATCTCATCACTGCTGCCCTACCTGACCTTCAACGTGGGATAGCTCCTCTAGGCCCTCCTGCACCCACGCAGCCACTGCTCCTTGGACGTGGGGTTGCTCCTCCCAGCCACCACCCCTAACCTCGGATGCGGGGTAGCTCTTCTCAGCCATTCCTTTGCCACTGCAGCACTCTCAGCCACTGCCCCTGACCTCAGACATGGGGTAACTCCTCTTGGCCGCACTTAGTGCACTGGTCGCAGCTGCCCACGCTTAGTCATGCCTAGTTGTATCCAATTTGAAAATAAATCAGGATGAACAAACCATTTCCTCATTGTTCTTGGCCCTTGGCTAAATCCATATTTCTCCTCTCCCCTAACTTCAGGCTCTCTCTGCTCCTTCTGCTCATCCTCACTTTCTGACACAGTGCAGTATGGAGCTTATCCTTCTCATCATTCTGAACTCACTAATAACATGGATGTTACTGTTTCCAATAGAGATATTTATTTTCACAACTTTTGGTACCTCTCAGCAGAATCTGGACACAGGCAACTATTCCTTCCTTCCTTAAATATTCTTTGCTAAGTCACTTCTGTCATGTCCAACTCTTTGTGACCCTATAGACTGTAACCAGCCAGGATCCCCTGTCCATGGGATTATCCAGTCAAGAATATTGGAGTGGGTTGCCATGCTCTTCTTCAGGGAATCTTCTCAACCCAGTAATCAAACCCATTTCTCTTTCATCTACCTGCATTGGCAGGCGGATTCTTTACCACTAGCACCAACTGTATTTTTTATCCACCTTCTGATATGGCATATTTTAATCTAATTTATCCAACTGAGACAAAAAAGGGGCAGGGCACAACGTTTAAAATATTGAGAGCCATTGAAGACACAATATAAGCTGGTTAGAATCAATTAGAACCAAGTGGAGGATGAGTTGACTTCCACTAGACTTTGAATCTCAGTATATGCTCATTGTAACACATCAGGAAGCTAAATTACATACCCACAGGCACCATGATAGTTCTGAGGCTGACCATAAAAGGCCAAAAAGTGGGTGGGGGCCCAATTCCTGCAAATTCCACCCCTTCCAAAAATACTTGGAATACTCCTCTGACTCACTAGTCTATGAAATTACCAAGCCCTATAAAAACTGAGAACTCCATATCCTGGGGCCTCTTGCCTTCTGAGACAGCCCACACTCCATCTGTGGAGGCTGTATATCCCTGAATAACCTTTCTCTTTACTATGGTTCTCTCTTGAATTCTTTCCTGTGAGAAGCCTGGAACCCACACTCGGTGGCCTCCCATGGAATTGACTGAGACCTAGAATGTGGCCTCCCTCTCATGCCCCACCATTCTTTCCTGTAACACAACATTACTAGAAATTTGTTTTCATTCTTCACTGTTGACTTCTTCCATATACAACTTCCAAATGTTAAAATCTTCAGGAATTTTTTTAGACCTTCTTCCATTTTCATCCTAATTGTTCCCTCAATGACTTCATCCAGTCCCAATGCTTTAAAAACCACCTCCATCCTACTGTTTCAAACTTTGTGTGTTCAATCAAGGTGTCTTCCAACAGCTCTAGACTCATAGACCCCATTTCTAAGTTGACATCTCTATTTGGATACCAGATATTAAGAGAACTTCTTAAATCACGTGCCCCATTCTGCTACTATTTCTGCAGATGATGCCACTGTTCTGGGAACTTTCAGACACCCTACCAATGTGAAACGTCACTTCAGAAGATGACTTCCAAAACATTCTAGTGCTTTATTTGCAGATGACAATAAATGAATATGAGAGAGATCCCTGCTTCTACTGGGTTAATTCCCAGTTGAGAGAAGCATGTTACTCTATTTAATGATACCTGGTTGAATTGAGTCCTTACCTGTATGGCAGTCAAAATAAATTCTGGAATTCAATTTTCAAATGGACGAAAATGTTTTTCTTCAGACAGTACAGCCAATTTTTTGAAATTGGGAGAAGTTTGGCATGAATTCAGCCAACAAAGGTTACATGGGTTTGCAAGCAAACTTTTTTAAATGATGATTAAATAAGAATGAAAACAATCAAAGTAGAAAAGTGGGAAATCAACTCTATCTGAGTGTTGCACAAGTCAACATAATCTTTGTAAGATGGAGAATGACCAATTCATATTTGTAGTTTAGAAATTTGTGTTCCATTAGATCAAGAATTCACACATTTGGAGAATCATTCATGGTTTCTCTATTCTTCAGTGGTGTTGGTATTTACCTTTTCTGCCTTATTTCTGGCTACTGGTTCATTCTTGCTCTTTTCCTCTATTTTAGTTTGAGAACCTAAGATGATCCAGTTTTCTCATCCTTTCCAATTTTGTTTGAATCCTCCTTCTTCTAGGATTTATTTTAACAAGCTTATAATCCTTGCTCTATTTTTGAACAATAAGGAATAGCTGCTGAAAATTGATAGGGTTAAATAATGCTGATCACTTTGAAGTCTATATAGCATCTAATTAGAACTGTTTCAGAGACCAGCTATTAGCTGCCCTCAGGTTTGACAAAGACGGTGCTTTGAAGGCCATCACCTTTATTGACTAAGCAACTGTATCCTTTCATTATCTGCTCCCCTTCCCTTTTAAAATTAATTTCTAGAGAATATGACTGGGAAAGACCATCTCAATAAGTACAAGTTCTTGGTCTCATTACTGGCACCCACAGAAAATATGAGCCTTCTAAGCACTTTTCCAGTCCCAAGGTTTACATCACCTGAGATATCCGGACCTAACTGACCTTAGACTCTTTTTCTACTCCATGGTCATTTATGTAATTTTATTCTGCTTTAAGAATAAAATTCAAACCCATTAAAGCCTAGCACAGAAGGCTCTCTATTTTCCAGTCTTGCTTCCATAGTTTTCTTACTTAAACCTCTGCTCCCACAGGCTGTCAGAACTCTCCCTCTCTCTTTCTTAATTAGCACTTGCTGGCCAAGGATGCACAATGTCCCTTGAAAAGTATAACATGTTTTAGTGATTTATTGCTGCAGGTCATCATTTCATTGCTGCCTCTGGAATACAAATTAGATATGCCTTTTTTTGTTGTAACTCAAACCATAACATCAGAATAATTATCTGCTAGTCTGATAAAACATAAGAAAACAGAAGTATTTCTTCTTCTTCAATTTCTGATTAGCCACAAATATAAACCATGCTCTTTTAATTCTGTGAATTAATGTCTCCCACACATCATTCCCAAAGAGACCTTTATTTTCTCTTATGGTGGTTGTATTTCTGAAGGCGAGGATCTCTGTCCCCAGCAAAAGCAGAGTATTTAGCACACGTAAGAGCTTTATAATTGTTTGTGAAGTGAATGAATATTACTTCATTATTGCAAGTAACAAATGGAAAAACCAAGATTTACTATAATGACCTCTTCAAGAAAATGTGAGATATCAAGGGAAAATTTCATGCAAAGATGAGCACAATAAAGGACAGAAATGGTATGGACCTAACAGAAGCAGAAGATATGAAGAAGAGGCAGCAAGAATATCTGGGAAAACTGTGTAAAAAAGATCTACATGACCCAAATAACCATGATGGTTTGATCACTGACCTAGAGCCAGACATCCTGGAGTGTGAAGTCAAGTGGGTCATAGGAAGCATTACTATGAGCAAAGCTAGCGGAGGTGATGGAATTCCAGCTGAGCTATTTCACATCCTAACAGATAATGCTGTTAAAGTTCTGCACTCAATATGCCAGCAAGTTTGAAAAACTCAGCAGTGGCCATAGGACTGGAAAAGGTCAATTTTCATTCTAATCTCAAAGACAAGAAATCCCAAAGAATGCTCAAACTGCTGCACAATTGTGCTCATTTCACATGCTAGCAAAGTAATGCTCAAAATCTTCCAAGCTAGACTTCAAAGTATGTAAACTCAGAACTTCCAGAGGTTCAAGCTGGATTTAGAAAAGGCAGAGTAACCAGAGATCAAATTGCCAACAGCTGTTGAATTATAGGGAAAAAAAAAAAAAAAAACACAAGGGAATTCCAGAAAAACATCTACTTATCCTTCATTGACTATTCCAAAGCCTTTGACTGTGTGGATCACAACAAACTTAAAGAGATGGGAATTCTTAAAGAGATGGAAAAGCCCAACCACTTCATCTGCTACCTGGGAAACCTGTATGCAGGTCAAGAAGCAAGAATTTGAATTGGACATGGAAGAATGGACTTGTTTTAAATTGGGAAAGGAGTACATCAAGGCTGTATATTGTAACCCCGCTTATTTAACTTCTATGCAGAGTACATTATGCAAAATGCTGGACTGGATGTATCACAAGCTGGAATCAAGACTTCTGGGAGAATCATCAATAACCTCACAAATGCAGATGATACCAGCCTAATGGCAGAAAACAAAGAGAAACTAAAGAGCCTTTTGATGAAGGTAAAAGAGGAGCATGAAGAAGCTAGCTTAAAAATCAACATTCAGAAAAAAGACCATGGCATCTGGTACCATCACTTTACAGCAAATAGATGGGGAAAAAATGAAAACAGTGAGAGACTTTATTTTCTTCATCTCCAAAATCACTGTGGACAGTGACTGAAGGCTCGAAATTAAAAGATGCTTGCTGCTTGGAAGTAAAGTTATGATGAACCTCAACAGTATATTAACAAGCAGACATATCACTTTACAGACAAAGTCCCTTATAGTCAAAGCTGTAGTTTTTTCCAGTAGTCATGAACAGATGTGAGTGTTGGACCATAAAGAAGGCTAAGTGCTGAAGAATTTATGTTTTTTAACTGTGGTGCTGGAGAAGACTCTTGAGAGTCCCTTGGACAGCAAGGAGACTGTCAAACCAATCGATTCTAAAGGAAATCAATCCTGAATACTCGTTGGAAGGACTGATGCTGAAACTGAAACTTCAATACTTTGGCCACCTGATGCCAAGAGCCAACTCATTGGAAAAGACTCTGTTGGTGGGAAAGATTGAAGGCAGGAGGAGAAGGAGGAGACAGAGGATAAGATGTTTGGATGGCATGAGTTTGAGCAAACTCTGGTAAATAGTGAAAGGGAAGCCTGGTGTGCTGCCTCCATGGTGTGGAAAAGAATCAGATAGGACTGAGCAACTGAACAAACAAGTATTTATAAGGTCTAGGAAAAGGGATGAAGAAACCCCAGAAGATGGAAATGGAACTGGGATTTCTCAGTCTTTTATATTTAATTTATATTTCTTTCATCTAATATGCTTCATTCCCCCCCCCCAGAGTATTTATCTCCCTCTCTTCTTTCTCTGTCTCTCCCTATCCCTCTGATCCAGTTTATTTTATTTCTCCCATCCACATGGTATGATCCCATATCTCTACAACTATTTTTTTTACAATCTATATTCAAAAATATAAAAGTTGATCTGCCTCTTCTAGGTCAAACTTCTATAGCTGAAATAATTAAGACCAAAGGGCTAGATGCACTTAGAACAAATATAGTTAAATCATGCAGATGGAGGAGGAAAATAGTTAAATTCTAAAAATAGGTTGTAGGCACAAAATGTAAAAGATCTAGTGTGACAAAGTTAGTCAGTCAGTCGTGTCCAATTCTTTGCAATCCCATGGACTATATATAGCCTGCCAGGCTCCTCTGTCCATGGAATTCTCCAGGCAGAATACTAGAGTGTGTTGCCATTCCCTTTTCAGGGGGATCCTCCCCATCCAGGGATCAAACCTGTGTCTCCTGCTCTGCAGGAAGATTCTTTACTGTCTGAGCCACCAGGGATCTAAGAGGAGAAACAACTGAATAATTTTTACTTTGACCTTATTAATATTGATTCCTAGACAATTTCTTAGAATATGCCAAGAAACTATAGAATTCTCATTTTAAAAATTTTCTTGAAATATTCTAAGGATCTCATCAAATATTGCCCTTGATCCTGCTTAATCCCTCCAGTCTGTCCTTGAGATTAAAAGAAACCTCAAAGTCCATGATGTTACCAAACCAACTTGAGTCTGCTTATCCATATGCAGCAAAACAAGTCTACTGACAATCAAAATTGCTGGGCTGTGCTGAAGAGAAATTCAGTGTTTACTGAATGGTAATATACAAGGAGTTTGAAACAGACAGCACTCAAAAAGCCTGGACAACCTGATGGGTTTTAGCAAAGCATTTTTAAAGGCTGAGCAAGGGAGTCATATCCCTGAGTATTTATCAGATCATGAACGACTCTCTGATTGGTTGATAACAAGGTGAGTAAAAAAAGGAAGTTATGCTGTTGCAAATGTTTCCTGGTTCTGGCCAGACTCCTGAGGGGATGTGTTAATTCCTTCCACTTGGTGGGGGCCCTGGCATCTGCATCTGAGTTTTAACTCAGGAAATGTGCATCAGGTACTATCATCTAGGTACTTCAGAGAGGAGCTAAAGCAGAGCAAAAGGGGAATAGGTCTGTTTCCTGAAGGCCCCATAGGGTCCTACTTGGTTACCATATTATTTCTTTTTTGCCACACCATTTTCAGGGTTGAACATCAAAGCTCTTTCCAGCCAAACAATTTAAAGTTTGCATTCTCTCCCTTCCCCCATGGTTTTGAACCTATAATGTAGTTGTTTGACAACACTGTTACTGAACCAGCTCCTCCACCCCTAGCCCCTTGTTTCCACCCATAAAGCTTCTGATGCTGTCTTCTTCTATTTCCCAACTTTGAAAATGAACCTAATTTCACCCAGGAAAACAACAGGCTAGTTTGAAGTACCAGCTGGTTTTTCCCAACTGTTTGAAATACTTGTCTTTAAACTCAGGTCATTGTTATTGTTTCCAGCTCTTCAGAAACATTCACATTTAGGCAATTCTAGTTGTTTACATAAAGAAGAAGGTTTTTGAATGCCTTATGAGTGTTTCAGTTCTCTTTTTCCCACTGGTTTGGTTCTTCTCTTTATCTTCTATGTTGTACATCCTCCAGCCTCAGCAGCTATTCATCTCCTGGGAACTTTTAAACTAGCCACCTGTTTTTTGCTATTTTCCTTGGGCTTTATAAATGAATCTATTAGTGTTTAAACCAACCAAAATTTCAAGTATTTAACAATTCTCTTGATTTTCATACTTAAGTGTGATCAGAATTTCATGAAGATACAGTTTACAAAACCAGCAGTAAACAAAAGTAATGAGGCACCTCCTATGTGCCCATTACCTTCTGCACACTTCATGGCCATCAGCTAAATCCTTCCCAATGGTTCAGATGGTAAAGGGTCTGCCTGCAATGCAAGAGATACGAGTTTGATCTCTGGGTCAGGAAGATCCCCTGGAGAAGGGAATGGCTACCCACTCCAGTATGCTTGCCTGGAGAATTTAATGGACAGAGGAACCTGGCAGATTACAGTTTATGGGGTCAAAAAGATCAAACATGACTGAAACACTTTCACTTCATTTTCATGGTTAGAAAACTTAACAATTCAAGAAAATAAAGCTGAGGCTCAGGTAATTTTCCTAAGGTCACATGACTAGTAAGTAAAGAAAATCATCTTCAAACATCTTCAAACATCTGGGTCACTCCAAAGCCAGTACAGTTTCTAGAACAAAATATTATCAATAGATTATACCTTCCCCTCAGTGATTACATATTTCATATATGCCCTGTTTTCTAATTTCCTGACTCATTTATTATTCTTTTTTTTTTTTTTTAAAGTAATGTTAGGCCATAAGTGGATAAAGAAGTGACAAAGCACTCCAGTGTTTTTTCCTGGAGAATCCCATGGACAGAAGCACCTGGTGAGCCACAGTCCATGATCTTGCAAACAGTCAGACATTACTGAGTGATTAACACTTAACACTTCACAGACCATAAGAACATACAGACCCGAAATGTTGCTTTCTTAAAAACAGGTATATTAGTGTCCCAATTGCTGCTGTAACAGATTTTCAGAAATTTAGTGTTTTAAAACAATAAAAAATGTATTATGTTATAGTTCTAGAGGTCAAAATTCCAGACTATGTGGTACAAGGAACTGTATTCAATATCCTGTGATAAATCATATTCAGTTCAGTTCAGTAGCTCAGTTGAGTCCGACTCTTTGTGACACCATGGACTGCAGCATGCCAGGCTTCCCTGTCCATCACCAACTCTCAGAGCTTACTTAAACTCATGTCCATTGAGTCGGTGATGTCATCCAACCACCTCATCCTCTGTTGTCCCCTTCTCCTCCTCCCTTCAATCTTTCCCAGCACCAGGGTCTTTTCAAATGAGTCAGTTCTTCACATCAGGTGGCCAAAGTATTGGCGTTTTCAGCTTCAACATCAGTCCTTCCAATGAACACGCAGGACTGATGTCTTTTAGGATGGACTGGTTGGATCTCCTTGCAGTCCAAGGGACTCTCAAGAGTTCTCTCGAACACCACAGTTCAAAAATCAATTCTTCAGCACTCAGCTTTCTTTATAGTCCAACTCTCACATCCATACATGACTACTGGAAAAACCATCACTTTGACTAGATGGACCTTTGTTGGCAAAGTAATGTCTCTGCTTTTTAATGTGTTCTCTAGGTTTGTCATATATTTTTCTTCCAAGCAGTAAGCGTCTTAATTTCATGCCTGTGGTCACCATCTGTAGTGATTTTGAACCCTAAGGAAATAAAGTCTGTCACTGCCAGGAGCCAGCGTGAGGAATCCCACCCATGATAAGGTCATGCGGCAGAGATCTGATGGACAAGATCGAGTCAGATCTCAGGTTTTCCCCCTGGTATTTCCTGAGCATATACCCCCAAAATAAGAATCTGCCTGCCTTGTATTTTTCCACTCTTCTGACACACTCTGGAAAAAGTCAACTCAGGGCTTTAGTGTTCTGCATTTGAAAGGGTGTTTCAATCCCAAAACCCCTCTGATGGCTTTCTAGCCTGTCTGCAGGACTCGTGCACAGCTGTGCATGTGATTGTTTGAGGCCTCCCCACCGCGGGAGGCACAGGAAGCTTAAAACATCCTAGGAATGAAGGGGCTTCCGAGGAGTCAAAATCACTAGAATAGGACTGATTAAGGTTTCATTTGTTGAGCCAATACTTGCTGCCAAATTTTCATATCTTTTATTTGTAGATATAGTTGGTATATAGAAAAACAGGTAGTAGACCTGGTATTAGCAACATTAGATCTTTGAGCTAAGTACTTTTTTTGTTATAACCCACTGCACCTTTGTTCTACAGGAATGTAACTTTATTTAATACTTTAAGGGTGATGCAGAGTAAAGAAAAAACACTTCTAGGGAAAAGGAGTTTTCTGGTTAATAGACAATTATCCAGGAAGAGAGCCATAAAAATGTTAACAGGCCTCTTGGCCAGAAGATAATGTAAACCACCTGATACCTTTTGTATACGGGAGGGTATGCAAAAAGAAAGCCTGGTCTCAATGAGGGTCAGGACTGCTGCCCCTGCATAACTCTGCATATTTCATTATTTCTTTATGTACAACTTGGGGTATATAAGCTGGTTTTGAAAGTGGAGTCTTTGGAGTCTTGCACCGTCGCTGGGCTTCCCCATGTGGTTCTTTTCTCCCCTTTTTCAGTTGAATTCCCATCTGAAGCGGGGAGGCTCACCACATCTACTTACTTGCCCTGGCTGCTAAGACCCACGCAAAAGGGAGCCTAAGGCAGGGCACCCTTCGATATTCAAGTGGGCGCCGGTGGCCTAATGTAGATGGTGCAAATCTCTTGTCTCGAGGTTTTATTGGTTTTCCCCGTAAACCAAGTTATTCAGCCTCTTTTTCTCCACCTAAATTTCCTACTATACTATTTCTTCCTAAATCTAATCTTATATCTCTAAATAAATAAGTTTTCTTCACCTATCCGTCTCCCCTTCGAATCACCCTGGATCCACCAGGGCTGGACCCAGGACTGTCACTGTTTCCATGGTTTCCCCATCTATTTGCCATGAAGTGATGGGACTAGGTGCCATGACCTTCGTTCTTTGAATGCTGAGTTTTAACCCACCTTTTTCACTTTCCTCTCTCACTTTCATCAAAAGGTTCTTTAGCTCTTCTTCACTTCCTGCCATAAAGGTGTTGTCATCTACATATCTGAGGTTATTGATATTTCTCCCAGCAATCTTGATTTCAGCTTGGGCTTCATCCAGCCCAGCATTTTGCATGATGTACTCTGCATATAAGGTAAATAAGCAGGATGACAATATACAGCCTGATGTAATGTTTTCCCAATTTTGAACCAGTCCATTGTTCCATGTCTAGTTCTAAATGTTGCTTCTTGTCCTATATACAGGTTTCTCAGGAGGCAGATAAGGTGGTCTGATAGTCCCATCTCTTTAAGAATTTTCCACAGTTTGTTATGATCCACAAATTAGAAAAAAATAAAAAGGGGACTGGAATGAAAAAGGAGGAAGTAAAGAAATACCTGGAGTAACAGTCAAGTTTGGCCTTGGAGTGCAAAATGAAGAAGGGCAAAGACTAACAGTTTTACCAAGAGAATGTATTGGTCATAGCAAACACCATTTGCCAACAACACAAGAGAAGATTCTACACAGGGACATCACCAGATGGTCAATACTGAAATCAGACTGATTATATTCTTCTCAGCCAAAGATGGAGAAGCTCTATACAGTCAGCAAAAACAAGACCAGGAGCTGACTGTGGTTCAGATCATGAACTCCTTATTGCCAAATTCAGACTTAAATTGAAGAAAGTAGGGAAAACCATTAGACCATTCAGGTATGACCTAAATCAAATCCCTTATGATTATACAGTAGAAATGACAAATAGACTCAAGGGATTAGATCTGCCTGAAGAACTGTGGAAAGAGATATGTGACATTGTATAGGAGGCAGTGATTGAGACCATCCCCAAGAAAAACAAATGCAAAAAGGCAAACTAATTGCCTGAGGAGGCCTTACAAATAGCTGAGAAAAGAAGAGAAGCTCAATGCAAAGGAGAAAAGGAAAGATATACCCATCTGAATGCAAAGTTCTAAAGAATAGAAATGAAAGTTAAGAAAGCATTCCTCAGTGATAAATGCAAAGAAATAGAGGAAAACAATAGAGTGGGAAAGACTAGAGATCTCTTCAAGGAAATTATAGATACCAATGGAATATTCCATGTCTAATGATGGGCACAATAGAGGACAGAAATGGTATAGACCTAACAAGAGAAGAAGATATTAAGAAAAGGAGATAAGAATACACAGAACTACACAAAAAAAAGATATTCATGACCCAGATAACCTCGATGGTGTTATCACTCACCTAGAGCCAGACATCCTGGAGTCTGAAGTCAAATGGGTCTTAGGAAGCATCACTACAAACAAAGCTAGTGGAGGTAATGGAATTCCAGCTGAACTTTTCAAATCTTAAAAGATGATCCTTTGAAAGTGCTGCACTCAATATGCCAGCAAATTTGGAAAACACAACAGTGGCCACAGGACTGGAAAAGTTCTGTTTTCATTCCAAACTCAAAGAGGGATGATGCTGAAGAATGCTCAAACTACAGCACAATTGCACTCATCTCACATGCTAGTAAAGTAATGCTCAAAATTCTCCAAGCCAGGCTTCAACAGTATGTAAAACTGAGAAATTCCAGATGCTCAAGCTGGTTTTAGAAAAGGCAGAGGAACTAGAGATCAAATGCCAACATCCACTGGATGACTCACCGGATCATCAAAAAAGCAAGAGACTTCAAGAAAAACATCTACTTCTGCTTTATTGACTATGCCAAAGCCTTTGGCTGTGTTGATCATAACAAACTGGAAAATCCTTAAAGAGATGGAAATAGCAAACCACCTTACCTTCCTCCTGAGAAATCTGTATGCAGGTCAAGAGGCAATAGTTAGTACTGGACATGGAACAATGGACTGTTTTAAATCGGGAAAGGAGTACATCAAGGCTGTATACTGTCACCCTGCTCATTTAGCTGATATGCAGAGTACATCATGTGAAATGCCAGGATGGATGAAGCACAAGCTGGAATCAAGATTGCTGGCAGAAATTTCAATACCTCAGATGTGCAGATGACACCACCACCCCCCTTGTGGCAGAGAGGGAAGAACTGAAGAGCTTCTTGAAGAAAGTGAAAGAGGAGAGTGAAAAAGCTGGCTTAAAACTCAACATTCAAAAAACTAAGATCATGGCATCCGGACCTACCACTTCATGGCAAATAGATTTGGAAACCATGGAAACAGTGACAGACTTTTTTTTCTTGGGCTCCAAAATCACTGCTGATGGTGATCAAACCGATAAAAGACACTTTCTCCTTGGAAGAAAAGCTGTGACCAATCCAGATAGCATATTAAAAAGTAGAGATATTACTTTGCTGACAAGGGTCCATCTAGTCTAAGCTATGGTTTTCCCAGTAGTCATATATGAATGTGAGAGTTGTATCATAAAGAAAGCTGAGACCTGAAGAATTGATGCTTTTGAATTGTGGTGTTGGAGAGGACTCTTGAGAGTTCCTGGACTGTTAGGAGATCAAACAAGTCAATCCCAAAGGAAATAAGTCCTGAATATTTATTGGAAGGACTGATGCTGAAGCTGTAGCTCCAATACTTTCGCCACCTGATGCAAAGAACTACCTGATCGGAAAAGACCCTGAAGAAGGCAGGAGGAGAAGAGGACGACAGAGGTTGACATGCTTGAATGGCATCACCAACTTGGTGGACATGAGTTTTAGCAAGTTCTGGGAGTTGGTGATGGACAGGGAAGCCTGGTGTGCTGCTTTGGGATTGCAAAGAACTGGACATGACCGAGTGACTGAACTGAACACACTCAAAGGCTTTAGCATGGTGAATAAAGCAGAAGTAGATGTCTCTTTTTCTGGAATTCTTTTGCTTTTTGATTGATCCAGTGTCTGTTGACAAACTGATTTCTGGTTTCTATGCCTTTTGTAAATGCAGCTTGAACATCTGAAAGTTTTCAGTTCACATACTGTTGAAGCCTAGCTTAAAGGATTTTGAACACTGGCTTGCTAGTATGGGAAATGAGTGCAACTGTGCACTAGTTTGAACAGTATTTCCTATCTTGGGATTGAAATGAAAACTGACATTTTCCAATCCTGTCACCACTGAATTTTCCAAATTTGCTGGCATATTCAGTGCAGCACATTAATAACATTATCTTTTAGGATTTGAAATAGCTTGGCTGAAATTCCATCTCCTACACCAGCTTTGTTTCTTGTAAAGCTTCTTAAGGCCTACTTGTCTTCACACTCCAGGATATCTGGCTCTAGGTGAGTGGCTCCAATACTGTGGTTGTCCAGGTCATGAAGACCTCTTATTAACAGTTCTTTTGTGTAATCTTGCCACCTGTTCTTAACATCTTCTGCTTCTGTTAGGTCCATATCATTTTAGTCCTTTATTGTTCCCATCGTTGCATGATATGTTCCCTTGGTATCTCTACTTTTCTTGAAGAGATCTCCAGTCTTTCCCATTCTATTGTTTTCCTATATTACTTTGCATTATTCACTTAAGAATTCTTTTTTGTCTCATTTTCACCTATAAAAACTCTTTCTCAATAGCCATTGGGAAATTTTGAGCATGAGCTGCCCATTCTCCTTGCTTGACCTTTGCAATAAACTTTTTATGCTCCAGACTTGGATGTTTTATTTTGTTTGGCCTCCCTCTGTGTCAGGCACACAAACTTTGGTTCAATGACTACTCTGCCAGCAATTGTGAGTTTAGAAGGGAACCCTGAGAACCAGAGACCTGGAGGCTGCTTTGTTTCAACTCACTGAGCCCCTGAACAGAGAATTCACATGATACCAGATCTCTACCTACACAACTATGAGGCAATAAAATAACCTTGGCAACATGGTATGACAGCAACAGAAAACAAACACAGTGGTGAAAAAGAGGAGACAGTAAGGATAAAAGCTTGTCTTGTAGCATACACAACTGCATGAAAACTGGTGCAACATTATGAGATAAGAACAGGTCAGAGAGTGAGCCACTGAGTCAAATGGGAAGAAAGGGTCATGAGTTCACTTGTGGACATGTTCAATTTTCAGTACTTTTGGAAGTTCAGGTGAAAAAAAAAAAAAAGTTAATCTATTTTTTATATAGACCTCAAGCTCAGAGAAGGCAATGGCACCCCACTCCAGTACTCTTGCCTGGAAAATCCCATGGATGGAGGAGCCTGGAAGTCTGCAGTCCATGGGGTCGCTACTAGTCGGACACAACTGAGCGACTTCACATTCGCTTTTCATTTTCATGCATTGGAGAAGGAAATGGCAACCCACTCCAGTGTTCTTGCCTGGAGAATCCCAGGGAAGCAGGAGCCTGGTAGGCTGCCATCTATGGGGTCGCACAGAGTCGGACACAACTGAAATGACTTAGCAGCAGCAACAGCAAGCTCAGAGAGTAAATCAAAGCTAAAAATAAGACTATCCTAACATCTAGCTATTAACTGAGGCCAACTGTGTGGATAAAATTGTCTAGGCAGAATACAGTGAAAATTACAGTGAGAATACAGTGAGAATAGACACAGGACTATCTGAAGCTGTGTTGTCTTGCACTTCTAGTTACAGACCAAAACAAGTCTCTTCTGCTCAAACCTATGCATTTGCTTTGTGTTCCCCCATCTACTTTAGGATGGTTATATTGAGCCTGGAGTAAAGTTGGTCTTTCCTGAAGCCCTTCAAGGGTCAAGATTAGCCTACATATTCCCATAGTCTCACATTAAAATATATAGTCTAGCACATCTCCTGAAAAGCTCCAGTTTAAACAGCAGCTTCACTAACACACATCAAGGATGGACAACTTAGCAGACTGCAATACTGAAATTCACTGTCTCCCCTTCCCTCAGCACAGTGGTATGACTGAACATTTAAAAACATATCCCACTTCTAAGTATTAATGTCTACATTTTCCAGGAGTCCTTCATTTGAAATATATAGAAACTTAACCTCAAGCAGTCTAGGCAAAAATGGAAAATTTCTTGAGAGGTTTATTCAATAAACAAAAATTTATTGTTTTATCAATATATTTATAAATTATATTACATTTATATTATGCATTAAATATTTATTATATTATATATTTTAATTATACTATATTTTATATATAATATGACACTGTTTATATTGCATTATATTTATTCTACTATATATATATTGAGACTATATTTATAATATATCAGATTTTTATAAAATACTATATATAGCAATTATATCTTTATAAGCAATATAAATATATTTATTACATCATATATTTTTGCATAATATATATTATATTAAATCTGATTGTTTATAATACATCAGACACTGAACTGTGCCAGATGTGCAAAGGTGAGCAGTGAAGTCCTGGGCCCAGCATTCCCAGCCAAGCATATCATGGGTCACATGCCCCTGGGACATGCATCAGGAGGAAGAGTTAAATAGCCAAGGTGGGGCCAGAATAATGACGGCACCAAGCTTTAGAGAGCGCTGAGATGAGAGACCACTCGAAGAGTAACAACAGTGAGGGCCTGCGCTGTCGTAGACACTTTCTATTCACCATCTTATGTAGCTCTCATGATTTAAATAGTCTTAGCTCCATTTGCAGATGAGGACACTAAAATTAGCAAATTGCCTAAACTGCTGCTGCTACTGCTGCTGCTAAGTTGCTTCAGCCGTGTCCGACTCTGTGCGACCCCATAGATGGCCACCCACCAGGCTCCCCCGTCCCTGGGATTCTCCAGGCAAGAACACTGGAGTGGGTTGCCATTTCCTTCTCCAATGCATGAAAGTGAAAAGTGAAAGTGAAGTCGCTCAGTTGTGTCCGACTAGTAGCGACCCCATGGACTGCATCTTACCAGGCTCCTCTGTCCATGGATTTTCCAGGCAAGAGTACTGGAGTGGGGTGCCATTGCCTTCTCCGTGCCTAAACTAATCTAAGCAATAAAATTGAGAGCTAATATTTGAACCCAAATCTCATAGTCTTAACATCTATGCTTTTTCACTATACATTGCTTCTACTCCAAAATCCAAGGAAAGGAAGAAATGGCATTCATGTTCAATTTTATTAAAGAAAATTTTTGATGACATTCTCATTAATTCATGTCAATGACTAAGTGATTTTTGTGACTATTTCTACAACTGACTCCATAGCATTGAATACATCCTACACCTATGTGCTATCCAATAGCAGGAAACAGTATATGTTCAATCTTCATAGATATGTTAAAGCCTGAAGTAAACAGCATTACTTCATCAATGTAAGTTTAAAACAACCTAGCTGCATGTTTATGTCTGAAAATTACAAGAAAATAAAAGAAATATTAGTATATTTTTAAAGGCAAATTTAAATTAGAGTAACAGATGTAAGCATACTACAACACTGATAAATTCAAAACTGCTATTGTTAAGTCACCTCAGTTGTGTCCAGCTCTTTGCAACCAAATGTCCATGGGATTCTCCAGGCAAGAATACTGAAGTGGTTTGCCATTTCCTTCTCAAAAATGTTACTAGGTCAGACTATGTGGTGATGCTAGTGGTAAAGAATCCACCTGCCAATGCAGGAGACGCAGAAGATGCGAGAAGGATTCCTGGTCTGGGAAGATTCTCAGGAGGAAGCATAATAACTCACTCCAGTATTCTTGCCTGGAGAATTACATGGACAGAGGAGCCTGCAGGCTACAGTCCAGGGGGTTGCAAAGAGTCAGACATGACTAAATCAATTTAGCATGTATGCATGCATGTTAAAACAAACCCTACCTGACAGATTATGCATTGTTTATATAGCCTCTCATTTACATGGCATTTATGAAAACAAGACCTTTTGAGACTACTCAGCAGTATAAAGTATAAACCACACTGTATGGATGCTGTTAGCAAATATGCTCCCAAAGGGAATAGTGTTTCTAAAGAATATTACTTTTGAGGAAAGTTCATGTTACAGCTTTCTCATATCTCATAAATGCAATTTTCTAAATTTGAAAAAAATAAACTATATAAATATAACATATGTTAGTGCCCATCTTCAGAGAAGGCAATGGCACCCTGCTCCAGTACCGTTGCCTGGAAAATCCCATGGACGGAGGAGCCTGGTAGGCTGCATTCCATTGGGTTGCTAAGGGTTGGACATGAGTGAGCGACTTCACGTTCACTTTTCACTTTCATGCATTGGAGAAGGAAATGGCAACCCACTCCAGTATTCTTGCCTGGAGAATCCCAGGGATGGGGGAGCCTAGTGGGCTCCTTCTAGGAGGTCGCACAGAGTTGGACACGACTGAAGCGACTTAGCAGCAGCAGCAGTGCCCATCTTGATCTATGTCTTTCATTTTCTTCTGACAGCAGTGCAAAGCTTGGAAATCCCAAAATCTTATAAATAATGCATAAGCAACAACACTAGCTATGTTAAAAATCCTCAGATTCATGTTGGTATAAAGTAGGGGAGAGAGGATTCTTTATTTTCTCGTTCCTTGGACTACTTTAGCTCACTCCTTGTTAAAAAGTGCACACACTCACACAGGTACATTTGCATGACACCCACCTGCACACACAGACATACAGGAAAAGCAAGTAATTATTTCAAGCTAAGATATTCAAATCCCAAACTGTGAGCTACTAACAATAATGTTGGATGACTCATTGGATACAAGATAATATATATATTACTTCAAAGAGCAAAATCATTACTTAAAGTGAATATGTCATTTTGAATATATTGTATTTACTTAAATATATTCTCTGACAAAAATTTTCATTGTGTTTGCTCACTTAAGCTTAACAAATAACACTACATCTAAAATGAGACTGGAGCACTGGAGTCTGAGAGATTCCAAGTGCTGCAGACAGAAGGACAAGTGATACCCAAGTGGTCTCAAGTCCTCCCACTTCCTGGGTTCCTTCTTTTTTTCAGAATAAAGTAATTTAATACTTCTTCATTTCAAGTACTCTAAGAACTGCACCACTGCCTCAAGTATTTTTGAAGTTCCTGAAGGAAGTGCTTTGTCAACTTTATGCCCAGATGTAAATTCCAGTGATTCCTGCATGGTTGGACCCCTGCCTCCCACTCATCTCCTGGAGCATCTTTCTTCTCTCTCTCTTCTATTGCTTTATGGGTGTGTCTAATCCCTCATCCTAATTCCTTCTCTCAAACCTCCATTAGCATCCTTTGATATCACCAACTTTGACTCAAGACTTTTGCAGAATGATGGGACACTAACAGAGTACATAAAAGAAAGCAATTTTAATTGCTTTAATTTAATGTATTGTCTATAATTTCTATTTTTGTTATTCAATTGCTCAGTCGTGTCCAGTTCCTTGTGACCCCATGGACTGAATCCCTGTCCTTCATCATCTCCCAGAGTTTGCTCAAACTCATGTCCATTGAATCGCTGACACCTTCCAACCATCTCATCCTCATCGCCTCCTTCTCCTGCCTTCAATCTTTCCCAGCATTAGGGTCATTTCTAATGAACTGGCTCTTAGCATCAGGTGACCAAAGTATTGGAGCTTCAGTTTCAGCATCAAGTCTTTCCAATGAGTATTCAGGACTGATTTTTTTTAGGATTGACTGGTTTGATCTCCTAACAGTCCAAGGGACTCTCAAGAGTCTTTTCAAACACCATGGTTCAAAAGTATCAATTCTTTGGTGCTCAGCTTTCTTTATAGTCCAACTCTCACATCTGCACATGACTACTAGAAAAACCATAGATTTGACTAGATGGACCTTTTCAGCAAAGTAATGTCTCTGCTTTTTATTATGCTGTCTAGGTTGGTCATGGGGCTTCCCTGGTGGCTCAGAGGGTAAAGCATCTGCCTACAATGCGGGAGACCTGTGTTCAATCCCTGGGTCGGGAAGATCCCCTGGAGAAGGAAATGGCAACCCACTCCAGTACTATTGCCTGGAAAATCCCATGGACGGAGAAGCCTGATATGCTACAGTCCGTTGGTCATAGCTTTTCTTCCAAGGAGCACGCTTCTTTTAATTTCATGGCTGCAGTCACTGTCCACAGTGATTTTGGAGCCCAAGAAAATAAAGTCTCTCACTGTTTTCATTGTTTCCCCATCTATTTGCCATGAAGTGATGGAACCAGATGCCATGATGTTAGTTTTTTGAATGTTGAATTTTAAGCCAGCTTAAATTGACAATTTCTAGTTAATTTTACTTATTTCACAAAATATTTAGGATTTTAAATTCTAACAAAAGTCAGAAAATAACAAAGAACCTAAGGCTTATATACTGGCTGACTCAGAAGCCAAACTGTTAAGTTACCAAGCAGTTAGTAGAAAAAGTTGACCACAGAGAAATAAAACAAGGAATTCACAAAAATATTGGATCAAGCCATGAAACTCAGAGTTCCTTACAAGCTTTTCTCAATCGTTTAACATTTCCTGAGTCAGACATGACTTAGGTACTAAATCACCACCATCATGGTCTTACTTATTTTTTGCATAGTTTACTCTGAAATAAGTATGCTAAAGTCTCTCACTAGTATCTATCAGTAAAAAGATCCTTTCTATTCTGCTTAATGTTAAAGGAAAGCAATTTTAAAGTTATTACTAGATATCAGTGCCATTAATTTTATTGGTACAACATGGTCACACAAAACTTCCTACTAGTTGCTCTTATTTTAAACCTGATTATTTGTTTATTTTTAAAGAAATTTTTGTGTTTTTATTTCCTTTAACCAGGGCCTTCTTTCATCATGTCCTCTTCACATTGTGGCCTCCTGTCCTCCTCTTCACATTGCCCAGTCAAGAGCTCAAAACTCCAAATTTCTGTTATTTTACTTATATTAAGCAATTAAGGAGAGGAAATTAGTTCTCCCAGCTTCATTGTTATTCATACCAAAAGATCATTAAAAGATTTCTCTAAACAAAAGTTCTGTCACCTGTGAACTCCAGCTTAAGAAATACCCAAACAGACAGTCGAAAGTGAAGTTTTCCTTTCATGTAAGATGAAAAGCAAACTCTGCTCCACACAGTCACTGAAAATGTAAAGGAAGTTTTAGGAAATTGACTCTTTGTGCACTGAGAAAATCTGAATCATAATCGGTTGGTTGATTACTTCTTACCATTTTACACAAAATTAAATTAGGGACATTAACCCTCTTGATTCTAAACTACAGCTCTGGAAAAGTTCAATTGTAAAAATATTTTGGAGTGAATTTACAACAAAAACACAAGAAAGACACTTGGTTTGTTTAGAGAGAGGACTTCTGCCTGTTTTTCCCCTGGTTCCCTCAAAAGCCCACCTTTTCACAATTACCTTCCCCATTTTGAGGCCAGTCTCAGCAATGCTGGTGTGGTATGTGTTGTGCAAAGTCAGTGGAAGATTTCTGCCCAAATAAGTCAGGGTGTTATAGAGTCCCTACAGTCTGTATCAGCAAATTAAAAAAAAAAAAAAAAAAGACTCTTTTGAACCAAGATTTTCTCTGGGTGTGTGCCCAGGAGTAGGATTAGTAAGTAATCTGATAGTTCTGTTTTTAACTTTTTAAGGAACCTCCATACACTTCTCCGTAGTGGCTGTATTGATTTGCACTCCCACCAACAGTGTAAGAGGATTGCTGTCCTCCCTCACCAGCATTTATTGTCTGCAGATTTTGTGATGATGGTAATTCTGACCACTGCACCCCAATGTTCATTGGAGCACTGTTTACAATAGCCAGGATATGGAAAGAACCTAAATGTCCACCAACACAAGAATAAATAAAAATGTGGTACATATATAAAATGGAATATTGCTCATTCATAAAGGGCAATGAAATTGGGTATATATATTAATGCATATATGTGAAATCTGAAAAAATTAGGATAGCCAGTCTTATTCACAAAGCAGAAATAGAGACACAGACACAGAGAACAAACTTGTGGATATCAAAGTGAAAGAGAAGGGTGGCAGGAATTGGGAAATTGGGATTGACAGATATATATTATTGATACTATGTAAAATAGATAACTAATGAGAATTCACTGTTTATCACAAGGATCTCTACTCAATGCCCTGTGGTGACCTCAAAGGGAAGAAAATTGAAAATAAAAAAGGTGATGTAAGTACAGGTGTCACTTTGCGGTACAGCAGGAAACAACACCACGTCGTAAAAAACCACATTCCAATAAAAATGTGAAAAGGAAAAAGAAATGCAGTCCTTTCTCATTCTCAATGATTTCCAGTTCACCCAAACATAGCCTTTAATATTGTTTTTTCCAAAAAACTGCCTCATCTTTTTTTAACAATAGAAATAAACCAAATTCCCATTTCTCATTCTATAAAATATATAGCAATGGAATATGGAGCAAATGAGGATGAAGGGTCTGTTTCTGTCCTCTTCATCACTTCTTGACATGATCCTTGCACAAGACAAGGATGACAATTCAATCTCTTGGAAGGAGCAGCATTCTGAACTGGGACCAAAAAAAAACGCATATTAGATTTGACCTCCCAGTCTGGGTTATACGAAAACACACCCTAGGAACATGCATTTCCCTTCATAAGTTGATGTGAAGAGACTTCAAGTTCAAGACTCCTCTTCACCACCTTCTTAGCAAATGATGTAGACTCTGAAATACTTATGTTTGGATTTCTTCCTTCGCACCTTTAGTGAGTTTTTTTCAATTTGCATATTTCTTCATTACCTTTTTACCAATTTACCTTTTCTTTTTGTTGTTCTTTTGCTATTGCTGATATGAAAACAACATTTAATTCACTGTAACTTTAAAAATTCAAAGGTTATTTTTGTTGCTATTATTTCAGAAAAGCAGTTTTTAATTTAAACTAAACTCTAGCCAAGCCCTTTATTTTACAGAATAGGAAACTGAAATCTGAGGAGATTAAGTAAGAGTTGCCAAATTCTGACTCAAATTGAAGAAAATAGGGAAAACCGCTAGACCATTCAGGTATGACCTAAATCAAATCCCTTATGATTTTACAGTGAAAGTGAGAAATAGATTTAAAGGCCTAGATCTGATAGATAAAGTGCCTGATGAACTATGGGATGAGGTTCGTGACATTGTACAGGAGACAGGGATCAAGCCCATCCCCATGGAAAATAAATGTAAAAAAGCAAAATGGCTGTCTGGGAGGCCTTACAAATAGCTGTGAAAAGAAGAGAGGTGAAAAGCAAAGGAGAAAAGGAAAGATATAAACATCTGAATGCAGAGTTCCAAAGATTAGCAAGAAGAAATAAGAAAGCCTTGTTCAGCAATCAATGCAAAGAGATAGAGGAAAACAACAGAATGGGAAAGACTAGAGATCACTTTAAGAAAATTAGAGATACCAAGGGAACATTTCATGCAAAGATGGGCTCGATAAAGGACAGAAATGGTATGGACCTAACAGAAGCAGAAGATATTAAGAAGAGGTGGCAAGAATACACAGAAGAACTGTACAAAAAATATCTTCATGACCCAGATAATCATGATGATGTGATCACTAATCTAGAGCCAGACATCTTGGAATGTGAAGTCAAGTGGGCCTTAGAGAGCATCACTACGAACAAAGCTAGTGGAGGTGATGGAATTTGAGATGAGCTGTTTCAAATCCTGAAAGATGATGCTGTGAAAGGGCTGCACTCAATATGCCAGCAAATTTGCAAAACTCAACAGTGGCCACAGGACTGGAAAAGGTCAGTTTTCATTCCAATTCCAAAGAAAGGCAATGCCAAAGAATGCTCAAACTACCGCACAATTGCACTCGTCTCACATGCTACTAAAGTAATGCTCAAAATTATCCAAGCCAGGCTTCAGCAATACATGAACCGTGAATTCCCTGATGTTCAAGCTGGTTTTAGAAAAGGCAGAGGAACCAGAGATCAAATTGCCAACATCTGCTGGATCATCGAAAAAGCAAGAGAGATCCAGAAAAACATCTATTTCTGCTTTATTGACTATGCCAAAGCCTTTGACTGTGTGGATCACAATAAACTGTGGAAAATTCTGAAAGAGATGGGAATACCAGACCACCTAACCTGCCTCTTGAGAAATCTGTATGCAGGTCAAGAAGCAACAGTTAGAACTGGACATGAAACAACAGACTGGTTTCAAATAGGAAAAGCCGTACCTCAAGGCTGTATATTGTCATCCTGATTATTTAACTTATATGCAGAGTACATCATGAGAAACGCTGGACTGGAGGAAACACAAGCTGGAATCCAGATTTCCGGAAGAAATACCAATAACCTCAGATATGCAGATGACACTACCCTTATGGCAGAAAGTGAAGAGGAACTAAAAAGCCTCTTGATGAAAGTGAAAGAGGAGAGTGAAAAAGTTGGTTTAAAGCTCAACATTCAGAAAACGAAGATCATGGCATCTGGTCCCATCGCTTCATGGGAAACAGATGGGGAAACAGTGGAAACAGTGTCAAACTTTATTTTTTGGGGCTTCAAAATCACTGCAGATGGTGACTGCAGCCATGAAATTAAGAAACGCTTACTCCTTGGAAGAAAAGTTATGACCAACCTAGATAGTATACTCAAAAGCAGAGACATTTCTTTGCCGACTAAGGTCCGTCTAGTCAAGGCTATGGTTTTACCTGTGGTCATGTATGGATGTGAGAGTTGAACTGTGAAGAAGGCTGAGTGCTGAAGAATTGATGCTTTTGAAGTGTGGTGTTGGAGAAGACTCTTGAGAGTCCCTTGGACTGCAAGGAGATCCAACCAGTCCATTCTGAAGGAGATAACCCTGGGATTTCTTTGGAAGGAGTGATGCTAAAGTTGAAGCTCCAGTACTTTGGCCACCTCATGCAAAGAGTTGACTCATTGGAAAAGACTCTGATGCTGGGAGGGATTGAGGGCAGGAGGAGAAGGGGACGACAGAGGATGAGATGGCTGGATGGCATCACGGACTCGATGGACGTGAGTTTGAATGAACTCCGGGAGATGGTGATGGACAGGGAGGCCTGGCGTGCTGCGATTCATGGGGTCATAAAGAGTCGGTCATGACTGAGCGACTGAACTGAACTGAACTGCCTAGGATTTCTCAGTTAAAATTTGTAAAACCAGGAATCCAACTCTAAGAGAGCTGCCTCCTTGTACCTAAAAATTTGTCTCACTCAGTAACATAATAACAACTAATATGCTGTATTGTGCTAGTTACTGTTAATTTATGCTTGCTATTTTTGTCTAAACTGTCACAGTTTCCTTGAGGGCACAGTTTATATCTGATACCTTTCATGCCTGTGCAAGTACACCACAGTGCTGGGTACGCACCTTGCACTGACTAGGAAAGAAAGTGAAAGGGAAAGTCGCTCAGCAGTGTCCAACTCTTTGCGACCCCATGGACTGTTCATGGAATTCTCCAGGCCAGAATACTGGAGTCAGTAGCCTTTCCCTTCTCCAGGGGATCTTCCCAACCCAGGGATCAAATCCAGGCCTCCCTCATTGCAGGTAGATTCTTTATCAGTTGAGTCACAAAGAAAGCCCAAGAAGACTGGAGTGGGTAGTCTGTACCTTCTCCAGCAGATCTTCCTGGTCCAGGAATCGAACCAGGGTCTCCTGCATTGCAGGCGGATTCTTTACCAACTGAACTACCAGGGAAGCACTGACTATCCTTGCTGGGTAATTTTGAAACATCTTTTTTTTTTACAAGTACTTTTGAAATTTACCAGGACTCTGAGATCCCTCAGCATGGCAGCTTTTCCTCCATTTCTTGTTTGTAGGGAATAGGCTTCAGCTGCATGACCCTCCCTGAGTCACAAAGGGCAGATTAAAATAATTTCTAATCACTGAAGGAAGGGGAGGCAGTGAGAAGGGAGGAGCAGCCAAGAAACAATAGTGCAGCCTTAGGGCAGGGTCCTGGTTCCACTTCAGGGGATACACAAAAGGATATCTTTGAGTTGTTTATAGTTCTTTACAGAACTCAGACCCAACAAATGGATTTAGCCTTCTTCATTCCAGAATAGACCATCTAAAGTCAGATTAAGGGAACCAGAGAAACTCAACAGATTTCCTGAGACCAGATTAAATGAATACAGGCACTTCACACACCCTAATCTCATCAGCAACCTCACCCTTCCTATACTACTCCTCACCAAATTCCCCCAGGTTGAGACAGTTTTTCAGGAACATGAGCCTGATGGTCCCTCCCGCCTTAGCATGGTAAAGCAATAAAGCTATTTTTTTTACTTCATCCAAAAACTCTGTCTTCAAAATTTGATTCAGCACCAGCACACATTCTGAATTTTTGGCACGACCTTTGCAAGTTTTCTTCAGCGTTACTGGTTGGGGCATAGACTTGATATTGAATGGCTTGCCTTAGAAACGAACAGAGATCATTCTGTTGTTTTTGAGATTGCGTCCAAGTACTGCATTTCAGACTCTTTTCTTGACCATGATGCCTACTTCATTTCTTCTGAGGGATTCCTGCCCACAGTAGTAGATATAATGGTCATCTGAGTTAAATTCACCCTTTACAGTCCATTTTAGTTCGCTGATTCCTAGAATGTCGACGTTCACTCTTGCCATCTCTTGTTTGACCACTTCCAATTTGCTTTGATTCATGGACCTGACATTCCAGGTTCCTATGAAATATTGCTGTTTACAGCATTGGACCTTGCTTCTATCACCGGGACTAACAGGCAAATATGCCCCTGAAATTCAGAAAGAAGCAGAGCAAAAACTAATACACTTTTGCCATGAAAATGCACTGGTCAGGGCAAAAACCCTCTTCCAACAACACAAGAGAAGACTCTAAACATGGACATCACCACATGGTCAACACCAAAATCAGGTTGATTATATTCTTTGCAGCCAAAGATGGAGAAGCTCTATATAGTCAGCAAAAACAAGACCAAGAACTGACTGTGGCTCAGATCATGAACTCCTTATTACCAAATTCGGACTTAAATTGAAGAAAGTAGGGAAAACCGCTAGACCATTCAAGTGTGACCTAAGTCAAATCCCTTATGATTATACAGCGAAAGTGAGAAATAGATTAAAGGGCCTAGATTTGATACATAGAGTGCCTGATGAACTATGGAATGAGGTTCGTCACATTGTACAGGAGACAGGGATCAAGACCATCCCCATGGAAATGAAATGCAAAAAAGCAAAATGGCTGTCTGGGGAGCCCTTAAAACAGCTGTGAAAAGAAGAGAAGTGAAAAGCAAGGAGAAAAGGAAAGATATAGCATCTGAATGCAGAGTTCCAAAGAATAGTAAGAAGAGATAAGAAAGCTTTCTTCAGGGATCAATGCAAAGAAGTAGAGAAAAACAACAGAATGGGAAAGACTAGAGATCACTTTAAGAAAATTAGAGATACCAAGGGAACATTTCATGAAAAAATGGGCTCGATAAAGGATAGAAATGGTATGGACCTAACAGAAGCAGAAGATATTAAGAAGAGGTGGCAAGAATACACACAAGAACTGTGCAAAAAAGATCATGACTCGGATGATCACGATGGTGTGATCACTCATCTAGAGCCAGACATTCTAGAATGTGAAGTCAAGTTGGCCTTAGAAAGCATCACTATGAACAAAGCTAGGTGATGGAATTCCAGTGGAGCTATTTCAAATCCTGAAAGATGATGCTGTGAAAGTGCTGCACTCAAGATGCCAGCAAATTTGGAAAACTCATCAGTGGCCACAAGACTGGAAAAGGTCCGTTTTCATTCCAATCCCAAAGAAAGGAAATGCAAAAGAATGCTCAAACTACCGCACAATTGCACTCATCTCAGATGCTACTAAAGTAATGCTCAAAATTATCCAAGCCAGGCTTCAGCAATACATGAACTGTGAACTTCCTGATGTACAAGCTGGTTTTGGAAAAGACAGAGGAACCAGAGATCAAATTGCCAACATCCACTGGATGATCGAAAAAGCAAGAGAGTTCCAGAAAACATCAATTTCTGCTTTATTGACTATGCCAAAGCCTTTGACTGTGTGGATCACAATAACTGTGGAAAATTCTGAAAGAGAAGGGAATACCAGACCACCTGACCTGTCTCTTGAGAAATCTGTATGCAGGTCAGGAAGCAACAGTTAGAACTGGACGTGAAACAACAGACTGGTTCCAAATAGGAAAAGCCATACGTCAAGGCTGTATATTGTCACCCTGCTTATTTAACTTATACGCAGAATACATCATGAGAAATGCTAGACTGGAAGAAACACAAGCTGGAATCAAGATTGCTGGGAGAAATATCAATAACCTCAGATATGCAGATGACACCACACTTATGGCAGAAAGCGAAGAGGAACTAAGAAGCCTCTTGATGAAAGTGAAAGAAGAGAGCGAAAAAGTTGGCTTAAAGCTCAACATTCAGAAAACGAAGATCATGGCATCCGGTCTCATCACTTCATGGGAATTAGATGGGGAAACAGTGGAAACAGTGTCAGAATTTATTTTTGGGGGCTCCAAAATCACTGCAGATGGTGATTGCAGCCAGGAAATTAAAAGACGCTTACTCCTTGGAAGAAAAGTTATGACCAACCTAGATAGTATATTCAAAAGCAGAGACATTACTTTGCCAACAAAGGTCTGTCTAGTCAAGGCTATGGTTTTTCCTGTGGTCATATATGGATGTGAGAGTTGGACTGTGAAGGAGACTGAGTGTCAAAGAATTGATGGTTTTGAACTGTGGTGTTGGAGAAGACTCCTGAGAGTCCCTTGGACTGCAAGGAGATCCAACCATCCATTCTGAAGGAGATAACCCTGGGATTTCTTTAGAAGGAATGATGCTAAAGCTGAAGCTCCAGTACTTTGGCCACTTCATGAGAAGAGTTGACTCATTGGAAAAGACTCTGATGCTGGGAGGGATTGAGGGCAGGAGGAGAAGGGGACAACAGAGAATGAAATGGCTGGATAGCATAACTGACTCGATGGACAAGAGTCAGAGTGAACTCCGGGAGTTGGAGATGGACAGGGAGGCCTGGCGTGCTGCAATTCATGGGGTCGCAGAGTCGGACACGACTGAGCGACGGAACTGAACTGAACTTGCAAGTTTTCATTTTTACTAAACTGAGTAAGTGATGTTAAAACTAAGGTCACATTAACTTCAAGAGTGAGTGATAAGCCTTTTTCTATCACTTCTCTAATATTAATTTGAGAAAATCAAGGTGGATCAAATGAAATCTTTAAGAACAGTAACCCTCTGGCGGTTGATGTTTCCTTATGAAAGGAGCTCCATTAAAGGAACACTCCAATCTCTTTACCTGATGCTCCTCATATCTGGGAAGACAGTAAGGAAACCACTGTACTCAGGATCAGTTCAGTTCAGTCGCACAATCATGTCTGACTCTTTGTGATCCCATGAATTGCAGCATGCCAGGGCTCCCTGTCCATCTCCAACTCCCGGAGTTCACTCAGCCTCATGTCCAATGAGTCAGTGATGTGATCCAGCCATCTCATCCTCTGTCGTTCCCTTCTCCTCCTGCCCTCAATCCCTCCCAGCATCAGAGTCTTTTCCAATGAGTCAACTCTTCACATGAGGTGGCAAAAGCACAGGAGTTTCAGCTTTAGCATCATTCCTTCCAAAGAAATCCCAGGGTTGATCTCCTTCAGAATGGATGGTTGGATCTCCTTGCAATCCAAGGGACTCTCAAGAGTCTTCTCCAACACCACACTTCAAAAGCATCAAATCTTCAGCACTAAGCTTTCTTCACAGTCCAACTCTCGCATCCATACATGACCACTGGAAAAACCATAGCCTTGACTAGACAGACCTTTGTTGGCAAAGTAATGTCTCTGCTTTTGAATATACTATCTAGGTTGGTCATAACTTTTCTTCCAAGGAGTAAGCATCTTTTAATTTCCTGGCTGCAATCACCATCTGCAGTGATTTTGGAGCCCAAAAAGAAAGTCTGACGCTGTTTCCACTCTTTCCCCATCTAATTCCCATGAAGTGATGAGACCGGATGCCATGATCTCGGTTTTCTGAATGTTGAGCTTTAAGCCAACTTTTTTGCTCTCCTCTTTCACTTTCATCAAGAGGCTTCTTAGTTTCTCTTCACTTTCTGCCATAAGGGTAGTGTCATCTGCATATTTGAGGTTATTGATATTTCTCCCAGCAATCTTGATTCCAGCTTGTGTTTCTTCCAGTCCAGCGTTTCTCATGATGTACTCTGCATATAAGTTAAATAAGCAGGGTGACAACATACAGTCCTGACGTACGGCTTTTCCTATTTGAAACCAGTCTGTTGGTCGATGTCCAGTTCTAACTGTTGCTTCCTGATCTGCATACAGATTTCTCAAGAGACAGGTCAGGTGGTCTGGTATTCCCTTCTCTTTCAGAATTTTCCACAGTTATTGTGATCCACACAGTCAAAGGCTTTGGCATAGTCAATAAAGCAGAAATAGATGTTTTCTAGAACTCTCTTGCTTTTTTGATGATCCAGTGGATGTTGGAAATTTGATCTCTGATTCCTCTGCCTTTTCCAAAACCAGCATGAACATCTGGAAGTTCAGTTCACATACTGCTGACGCCTAGCTTGGAGAATTTTGAGCATTACCTTACTAACATGTGAGATGAATGCAATTGTGTGGTAGTTTGAGCATTCTTTGGCATTGCCTTTCTTTGGGATTGGAATGAAAACTGACCTTTTCCAGTCCTGTGGCCACTGCTGAGTTTTCCAAATTTACTGGCATATTGAATGCAGCACTTTCACAGCATCATCTTTCAGGATTTGAAATAGCTCCACTGGAATTCCATCACCTCCACTAGCTTTGTTTGTAGTGATGCTTTCTAAGGCCAACATGACTTCACATTCCAGGATGTCTGGCTCTAGGTGAGTGATCACACCATCCTGATTATATGGTCATGAAGAACTTTTTTGTACAGTTCATCTGTGTGTTCTTGCCACCTCTTCTTAATATCTTCTGCTTCTCTTATGTCCATACCATTTCTATCCTTTATCGAGCCCATCTTTACATCATATATTCCCTGGTATCTCTAATTTTCTTGAAGAGATCTCTAGTCTTTCCCATTCTGTTGTTTTTCTCTATTTCTTTGCATTGATCACTGAAGAAGGCTTTCTTATCTCTTCTTGCTATTCTTTGCAACTCTGCATTCAGATGCTTATATCTTTCCTTTTCACCTTGCTTTTCGCTTCTCTTCTTTTCACAGCTGTTTGTAAGGCCTCCCCAGACAGCCATTTTGCTTTTTTGCATTTCATTTCCATGGTGATGATCTTGATCCCTGTCTCTTGTACAATGTCATGAACCTCCGTCCATAGTTCATCAGGCACTCTATTTATCAGATCTATCCATTAAATCTATTTTCACTTCCACTGTATGAAGAGATTTGATTTAGGTCATACCTGAATGGTCTAGCGGTTTTCCCTACTTTCTTCAATTTAATTCTGAATTTGGCAATAAAGAGCTCATGATCTGAGCCACAGTCAGTTCTTGGTCTTGTTTTTCCTGACTGTATAGAGCTTCTCCATCTTTGGCTGCAAAGAATATAATCAATCTGATTTCGGTGTTGACCGTGTGGTGATGTCCATGTGTAGAGTCTTCTCTTGTGTTGTTGTAAGAGGGTGTTTGCTCTGACCAGTGACTTCTCTTGGCAAAACTCTATTAGCCTTTGCTCTGCTTCATCCCATATTCCAAGGTTAAATTTGCCTGTTACTCCAGGTGTTTCTTTACTTCCTACTTTTGCATTCCAGTCCCCTATAATGAAAAGGACATCTTTTTGGAGTGTTAGTTCTAAAAGGTCTTGTAGGTCTTCATAGAACCATTCAGCTTCAGCTTCTTCATCATTACTGTTGGGACTTGGATTACTGAGATATTGAATGGTTTGCCTTGGAAACAAACAGAGATCATTCTGCTGTTTTTGAGACTGCATCCAGGTACTGCATATCTGACTCTTTTGTTGACCATGATGTCTACTCCATTTCTTCGGAGCATTTCCTGCCCGCAGTAGTAGATATATTGGTCATCTGAGTTAAATTCACACATTCCAGTCCATTTTAGTTCGCTGATTCCTAGAATGTTGATGTTCACTCTTGCCATCTCCTGTTTGAGCACTTCTAATTTGCCTTGATTCATTGACCTAACATTCCCAGTTCCTATGCAATACTGTTCTTTTTCAGCTTTGGACCTTACTTCTATCACCAATCACATCCACAGCTGGGTATTGTTTTTGCTTTGGCTCCATCCCTTCATTCTTTCTGGAGTTATTTCTCCACTGATCTCCAGTAGCATATTGGGCACTTACTGGCCTGGGGAGTTCCTCTTTCAGTATCCTATCATTTTGCCTTTTCATACTGTTCATGGGGTTCTCAAAGCAAGAATACTGAAGTGGTTTGCCATTCCTTTCTCCAGTAAACCACATTCTGCCAGACCGCTTCACCATGACCTGCCCATCCTGAGTGGCCTCACAGGGCATGGCTTAGTTTCATTGAGTTAGAAAAGGCTGTGGTCATAGTGTAATTAGATTGACTAGATTTTTGTGACTATGGTTTCAGTGTGTCTGCCCTCTGATGCCCTCTTGCAACACTTACCGTCTTACTTTCGTTTCTTTACCTTGGACGAGGGGTATCTCCTCACCGCCGCCCCTCCCAACCATGAACGTGGAGTAGCTCCTCTAGGCCCTCTTGCACCCGCAGCTCCTTGAATGTGGGGGTGCTCCTCCCAGCCGCTGCCCTTGGCCTTGGGCGGTGGTAGCTCCTCTTGGCTGCTCCCGTGCTGTCGCAGCCTGGCACTCTCGGCCGCCACCCCTGGCCTCAGATGCAGGGTAGTTCCTCTTGGCCGCCACCCCTCGGGCATGGGGTCCTCCCGGCTTCATCCCCTGATCTTGGACGTGGGGTAGCTCCTCTCAACTGTGCTTGTGCACCATCGCAGCCCACCGTATTCGGGATAGGACTTCTGTTTTCACAACCCCATGGAGATACCATTTACACTGTAGTCTCTAGACTCTTTAGGAAATTATCAGTGAAACGAACCCTTCTTTAAGGGTCTAATTAGCTACAGAGAGGTTGTTTCCCTTTGTTCTCAGCAAATAAACTCAACAAGGTATAGTCCTATAGTTTAAAGGGATAAATTTAATGTAAGGAGCAAAATTAGCAAGACCACTTGTCTACAAATCTAGGCTATATTTTCCACACAGTTTCCTCAAACATGAAACTGATTTTTTTTAGTGTATTTATTTTTTAATTGAAGGATAATTGCTTTATGTAATTTTGCTATTTTCTGCTAAACCTCAACATGAATCAACCATAGGTATACATATATCCCCTCCCTTTTGAACCTCCCTCCCATATCCACCCCCCCATTCCACCCTTCTAGGTTGATACAGAGCCCCTCTTTGAGTTAGAAACTGATATTTTTTACTCTCATGTTATTTTCTTCCAAATTCATGTGCCAGGAAAGGGAATTTATTTGTTTAGTGAGCCTCCCTAAATATCAATAATGGTTGCCTCTTTTTGTAAATCACTTCCAAATCCCCATAAAAGGAGAGCAGGTGTGATCTTGGCTATTGGCTGTCTGAGTATCTCAGAAGATAACACTGCCTGTGGAAAGAGAAATGGATTGTTGTCTCCTGTCTCATTTTCTAAGATAGCAGAAGCCAGTAAACTCAGCTTTTACATTTCTAGCATTTCTGTATTTTTAGCGTTGAGAAGTCTTGTACAAATCAATGCAGTCATTCATTTCACCCAAGTTAGTGTTCTACTGAGCTGGGAGCTACAGTTTTTCACATGAAGGCTCTGTAACTAGATTGTCATAAGAAACATTTTGTCCACCTGAGACACTGCTGAACTAACTTGATGCAATATTTCAAGCATTGACAATTTGTCACTTGCTATTACAATGCTTTGGAAAATGATTGGGTTAATTAATTAGTAAGCATAACTAGTTCAAAACATTCAACAATAAATCAATTAATTTACTTTTAGTAGAATTAGTATGGATACTAAATACCTCCCAGGAGAAAACGGAAAAATGGGCTGTAATGTTAGACAGGTTAGTCAAAATAACATAAACAGAGTGTTGGGTAATTTCTCAGTTGCTTTCCTATTGAGGCCTTTCTAACCACTCTTTCTAAAATTTCAACCTGATATCCTGACACTTTATAAGCCCCTTCTCTGTTTCTTTGTTTGCTTGCTTTTTCTTCTTGGGTACTTATCAGTGATTAAAGTGATATGTATATTGTTTATCTTTTTTTTCCTCCAAAATACACACTTCATGAAAACAAGGATCTTTTGCTCATTTTTGTGTCTCCAGATACTGGAACTATACCTGACACATTAGAGGTTATTGATAAACATTTTAAAATGAATGAACAGATACATGAAGGACAAAATTCTGAAAAAAATCCTTTAATTTTCTCTTCCTTGCAGTGAAGAAAAATTGCCTTTTTCTGCAGGAAAGAAAACTGCTTTTTCCTGTCCCAACCTTGTCCTTGCAGAGTTCCTTTAACTTCACTCCATCACTTTGGTCTACACCTTTTCCCATAAAAACAACAATACAGACACTTAGAAAAGTGTGAGATTGTGTACCTAAAAACATAGATTTGTTTTACCTTTCTCAATGAGGAGCTGTTTAATGTGAGCCTGTTATCTCACTTGTGAAGTGGAAATACAAATACATTTACAAAGATGTAGAAAAGATTAAATTAACGTTGGAAAGTGCTTTGCAAACCTCAAAATCCTTTATAAATATTTATAATAACAGGCCAACTGTCATTTCTACAAGAGCTTTTTCTTCTCCTTTCTGCCAAATTGTATTCTGCAATTCCATATATGTATGTTTTAATTGTAAATAAACATTCCATGAACTCTTTATTTGGAAATGGACAGAACGGCAGTCCAGGAGCTTCTGTACCTCTGGCTAATAGAGGTAAAGGCCATGCCATTGGCCATCATGTGTGTGACTGCTGCTGCTTACAGACCTCTGACAACCAGATGTAAATCCATGAGCTGATAGAAAAGATAATAACACATTAAAGGGTTCAACAGCCAAAGAGCAAAATACCAGGCAAAGCAGACAAAGTACATGCATGGTAAATAAGCATGGTAAATAACAGCACAAGTGGTGTAAGTAATATAATTAGAAAGGTGGTAGAAACATCTTTCCTCATTTGCTGTGGACTCTGAAATTACAAAATGAGATATTGATTTATTTGTTTCATGACATTTCTCTTCAGAAGTCTTCTATTAGTGAGTAAATGCCATCTGAGAGAGACACATAAAAGCCAGTAGCAATCTTCAGTATCTTTGCATAAATTAGGTTTTATAACTAGCCCTCTCATTGAGAGTATAGAGGGTTTTTTGCTTCTGTAGGGTTTTTGTTTTTTGTTGGTTTTTTTGGGTTGTTTTTTTGTTTTTTGTTTTTTTTTTGCCTGTGTTGGGTGTTAGTTGCAGTATACAGACTTCTATAGTTGCAGAATGTGAGTTTCTTTCTATCTGTTGCATGGGGGTTCCAGAGTGCACTGGCTCAATAATTGTGGCAAGCAGGCTTAGTTGCCCCACAGCATGTGGGATGTTTATTTTACCAACTAGGAATCAAAGTTCCTTCTCCTACTTTGGAATGTAGACTCTTAACCACTGAACCAGTAGGGAAGTCCCAAAAAGAGTATGTCAACCTATAGCAAGGTTCAGCAAAACTTTTCCATAAAGGATCAGTTCAGTTCAGTTCAGTTTAGTTGCTCAGTCGTGTCCGACTCCTTGCTACTCCACAAATTGCAGCACGCCAGGCCTCCCTGTCCATCACCAACTCCAGGAGTTCATTCAGACCCATGTCCATCGAGTCAGTGATGCCACCCAGCCATCTCATCCTCTGTTGTCCCCTTCTCCTCCTGCCTCCAATCCCTCCCAGCATCAGAGTCTTTTCCAATGAGTCAACTCTTCGCATGAGGGGGTCAAAGGACTGGAATTTCAGCTTCAGCATCATTCTCTCCAAAGAAATCCCAGGGCTGATCTCCTTCAGAATGGACTGGTTGGATCTCCTTGCAGTCCAAGGGACTCTCAAGACTCTTCTCCAACACCACAGTTCAAACGCATCAATTCTTCTGTGCTCAGCTTTCTTCACAGTCCAACTCTCACATCCATACATGACCACTGGAAAAACCATAGCCTTGACTAGACGGACCTTTGTTGGCAAAATAATGTCTCTGCTTTTGAATATGCTATCTAGGTTGGTCATAACTTTTCTTCCAAGGAGCAAGCATTTTTTTAATTTTATGGGTGCAATTATCATCTGGAATGTCAGGTCCATGAATCAAGACAAATTGGAAGTGGTCAAACAAGAGATGGCAAGAGTGAACGTCGACATTCTAGGAATCAGTGAACTAAAAAGGACTGGAATGGGTGAATTTAACTCAGATAACCATTATATCTACTACTGTGGACAAGAATCCCTTAGAAAAAATGGAGTAGGCATCATGGTCAACAAAAGAGTCTGAAATGCAGTACTTGGGTGCAGTCTCAAAAACGACAGAATGATCTCTGTTCATTTCCAAGGCAAACCGTTCAATATCACAGTAATCCAAGTCTATGCCCCAACCAGTAATGCTGAAGAAGCTGAATGGTTCTATGAAGACCTACAAGACCTTTTAGAAATAACACCCCAAAAAGATGTCCTTTTCATTATAGGGGACTGGAATGCAAAAGTAGAAGTCAAGAAACACCTGGAGTAACAGGCAAATTTGGCCTTGGAATACAGAATGAAGCAGGGCAAAGACTACTAGAGTTTTGCCAAGAAAATGCACTGGTCATAGCAAACACCCTGTTCCAACAACACAAGAGAAGACTCTACACATGGACATCAGCAGATGGTCAACACCAAAGTCAGATTGATTATATTCTTTGCAGCCAAAGATGGAGAAGCTCTGTATAGTGTACAAAAACAAGACCAGGAGCTGACTGTGGCTCAGATCATGAACTCCTTATTGCCATGAAGGATCAGATAGTAACTATTTTAGGCTTTTCAGGAGATTTGGTATCTATTACAATTACCCATCTCTGACATTGCAGCTGTCAAAAACAATAAATATATGAATGGACATGGCTGTGTCCCAATGAAATTTTAGTATTTACAAAAACAGATATTGGACTGAATTGGCTACTGAGCCATAGTTTACTAACTATGGAGGTTTGGCCTGGAGGTTCAAAATGTGCAGCTACAATTGGGATGCACCAGGGAGTGCCTGGGGCAATAGAGATCTGTTGGGTGTTGTTACAGCTTGAGGTGGTCATGAGCTCTCCAGAGGAAGATTCCCCAATTCACGGCTCCCTGTGAGGAGCCATGCTGTTTAAGCCCCCAGCATGGTGTGGGCAGTAACCTATGCCTGCTTACAGCCTGGTGGTAGCTCCGCCTTTTGCATCAGAACAACATCAGCAGGGTTTTGTCCACTACCTCAGGCACCTTCCCTGGGTTTGGCAGCTGCAGTCACACCTAATTCTGCAGCTGGGTCAAAGTAGCCTTCTCAGCATGTCCTCATGGCCAGCAGCCCCCAGCCTCTCCCAGGGATCTTTGTTGGAGCCTCTTGCCACCTCCACCCTCTGATAAAGGCAGAGGCTTGCTAGTTGTTTCACTCGGCAACCTGTCCCTACCCTCTGGTCTGGGCTGAGGCTTGTGAGAAGTGTTGTTGGTTAGTGGCAGTGATTTTTGCAATGAACTTTCCCTGTGTTTTGCCCTCTGAGCTCCCACTCAGAGCAAGATGCACTCTGAGGCTCCATAGCTCTCCCTTGGCCCCTCCTGTGAGGTGGTTTCCTAGTGCATGGAAACTTCTCCTTCATGACTCCCTCCCCCACTAAAGGCATGAGTCCTCTTCCTGAAATACTTAGTCTCTTTTTGTGTCTTTATCTTTTGTCCTACCTCATTCTAAGGAGGTTGACTTGTGAAAGTTTTTGGAAGTTTGGGGTCTTCTGCTATTGTTCAGAAGTTGTGTTCAGTAGGAATTGTTCCATATTCCAGTGATTTTTGATAAATTTGTGGGGAGGCAATTGATCTCCCTGTCTTACTCCTCTGCCATCTAATTGAGAACATTTTTAAGAGTCCCTTCTTGTAAGTGATTCAGAATGACACACTCCTTAAATGAGTGTCCAGGGGATTCTGTAACTGTGATCTCTGAAGAATGACTATAGCAGAATCTAGATAACAAGAGGGCTCTGGCTAATGATGAGCTTGCTGTTGTTCAGCTGTGTCCAACATTTTGAAATCCCATGGACTGCACCACCTCAGGCTCTCCTGTCCTCCCCTATCTCCTGGAGATTGCTTAAATTCATGTCCATTGAGTTGGTGATGCTATCTAGCCATCTCATCCTCTGTCATCCCCTTCTCCTTTTGCCTTCAATTTTCCCCAGCATCAGAGTCTTTTCCAGTGAGTTGGCTTTTCACATCTGGTGGCCAAAGTATTGGAGCTTCAACTTTAGCATCAGTTTTTCCAACGCATATTCAGGATTGATTTCACTTAGGATTGACTGGTTGGATCTCCTTGCAGTCCAAGGGACTCTTAAAAGTCTTCTCTAACACCACAGTTCAAAAGCATCAACTCTTTGGCATTCAGTTTTCTTTATGGTCCAATTTTCACACTTGCACATAACTACTGGAAAAACTGTAGCTTTGACTATATGAACTTTTGTCAGCAAAATGATGTCTCACTTTTTAATAAGGAGCTTAGCACCATCCCAAAGCCTGTTTCAAGGCTGCACTTGAAATTCTAAGATGTCTTAGCGTTTTCTAGTCTTTGAAATGCATTGTGAAGAAGACCTTTCAAGTAACATGGATTAGTTTCTCAGGGCTGCCATAACAGTGTACTACAAGCTACATAGCTTAAAGCAAGAGAAATGTATTTTTTTCAGTTCTGGAGCTAGAAGTCCACCCAGAAAGCTCTTGTGGAGGATCCTTCCTGACTTCTTTCAGCTTTTCCTAGCTCCAGGAATTCTTCAGCCTGTGGCAATGTGAGCCCACATCTGCTTCATCTTCACATGGTACCCTCTTCTCTGTGTCTTTCCTCTTACAGACATCACTCAGATTGTATTACCCACCGAAAGGCCCCTTCCCAACTTGGTTACATCTTAAAGACTCTACATAAGATCACATTCACAGATACCAGGAGTTAGGATTTCAATATTTTTGAGGGACACAATTCAATCCATAAGATAAGCAACAAACTTATACAAATTTCACTTGTGTTGTGTTGGGTTTTGAAGACATTGATTAACATTCCTTGCCACAAAGTAATCACACGTAGCCTTGGCTTATTATTAGGACCACTTGGGGGCTTTTAAACATCCCAGTGTTCAAGTCTGCACCATAAAACAATTAAATCAGCATATCTGGAGGTGACCTAGCACCAGAATATTGAAAGCTCTTAGGTCATTTCAATATGTATCTAAAGGTTGAAAATTACTGTAGCAGACACAGGAGACAGTAAGTATAAAGAAAATCTGCTTTATTATTGAAGAGCATAGTTTCACCCATGAGGTCAAAATACTTTCCTATTTCTTTGCACATGAATCGAACTTAACTCCTTGGTGATAGAACATCTTGATAATAGCAGGCTACCCCTGAAGGGGCAGAGGTTGGCCCAGTTGGCTTTTAGCATCTAGGCTGCCAGCAGTCAAGTCTGGGGAGTGAGGGGATCAGGCTAAGCCAGCACACACAGAGATTTCAGTCATATCATTCAGATCAGTCTCCCATGGAGAGTAGTGAGAGGCAGAAAAAGAATGGAAAGTTACTGCTGCTTCCAAGTATCAGATACTCATTTGGTATTCCCTTCTAAAGAAGTAAACATAATTTCTACTTATAACTGAAAAAGTACAATCTATTGATTATTTTCATTCCCCACAAAATATCATTAAGCTAAAACTTAATTTCTCCCCAATTGACTCATGTGACTTTTAATGGACTCCCTTTTTCCTATCCAATGGAATCTTCCTCAAATAAGACTTTCTACAGGGAATGGAATGTCCTTTTTATTTTCACAGCATTTTAACTATGATTATCTGTCCAAGGAAGATATAAATTGATTGATTCCTTTATGGCTGCTCACGTTCTGCTCATGAATCTCAGGTACGGTGCTCTGAGCCAACAGGCATCTTTCTCATCCCTGTCTTGGAGTTTAGATTCTGTTAGGAAAGACAGAAAAAAAACAAGTAGACAATTAAATATTTTTGGTAGTGGTAAGTGCTTTGGAAAAACATAAAGCAGAATCAAGAAGAGAGTGTAACAAAACCCATGGGAGTGTGTGCTACCTGCTGTCTCTTGGCTTTCCTCCAGGCCTCATACCTCCCTTATAACTTTACCAGGATTCAGAGAAGAAGATCCATCTCCAGACTGCCTTTTCACAGCTCCTAAACACTAGGAGTGGTTTGGGTTCTGCCAGGAAGATGTTCTTAAAACAGATGTGGAACACTCAATGAATGAGAACCTTGCAGAACCAACTACCAGGCAAATAGTTGTGAGCATGTCCTAGGTACCAGGGTCCACTGTCTAATACTTGCTTCAGGGGAGGTATACAGTAAGATGAAAGTAACAGTGCATCAGCTATCTCCTGACCTCTACAGTGGTGCGACACAAAGTCAGTGGTGCTATGCTGAAACCTTGATTTCTTTTCCATCTATTAACTTTGTAAGCTCCTAATTTTTAAAATATATTTCTTTCTGCTTGAAATACCTACAGTTATTTCTGTTTCCTGCCCTAAGTAAAGGTGGCTTCTTAAAAAAAAAAAATGTAGCTAGGAAAGTGTCTAAAATGAGCTGAATTCTGGGTGGAGAAAGACCTCTGAATGAAGTCAGGGCTGTACTCATGCAATGACCAGGGGAAGAGAGTTCTAGGGGAAAATGATTAAAATTGCAAAGATGGTAGTTGAGTTCAACATGTCTACAACAATGCATGAAGCCCAACACTTGGAAAAAATTTGAGTAAAAAGAAGGTTAACACACAATATGGAAGATAAGCAAAAGTAGGATCATGTCAGGCCCTATAAGGCAGGAAAAGATGATGAGATGTATTCTTAGATGGAAAGTTGTTAGAAAGTTATAATGAGGGTGTGACATAAGTTTTCTGCTGTGCTGAGTGAAAGGGAAAGTGGCTCAGTCGTGTCTGACTCTTTGTGGCCCCATGGCTATACAGTCCAAGGAATTCTCCAGGCCAGAATACTGGAGTGAATAGCCGTTCCCTTCTCCAGGGGATCTTCCCAACCCAGAGGTCAAACCCAGGTTTCCCTCCCTGCAGGCAGATTCTTTACCAGCTCAACCACCAGGGAAGCCCTGGGCTGAAATTACAATATAATTGAAGCAATTATAAAAGTAGGAAGACCAGTTTAAAGCCTGTTGCCATAATCCAAGTAAAAAAGAAGAATGTGGACAATGATAATGTGTTGGAAATGGGGAGAAATGAATGAATACTAGATACTAAGATAATTTGAATATATTTTAAAAGTAATGCCAGTAGGATTTTTGATGCGTTGTATAGGACTATTCCATGGAATTGAAATTGGGTAAAGCCAGAAGACCTTGAGACTGAATAAGGGTCTTAATATTTCTTCTAGGGACACAAACATAAACTGAGACTGTTCTAAGCAAACTAGGTGTATAAAGAAGTATACACTTTAAGTATAAAGAAAAGTATAAACAAGTATACACTTTAAGTATAAAGAAAATAAACACTTTAAGAATTACACAAAGTTCTTAGTTTTAACCACTGGATGATAAGATTGTCATTTTCAGGAAGAGAGATGAGTGCAGCAGTTTAAATCAAGAATCCTGTAAGGGCTGGCCTCATGAACAAGTGACCCCTGATGTCACACAGACACTATGCTAAGAAGGAGATCTCCAAACCAGGGCTGCAGAGAAGATGCAGAAAGTTAAACTCACTCTAATCATCTGAAAAGTCCTTTCATGACTAGTAACAGAGCAGTTTGACTGTGAGTCTCAGAAGGCTGAAAAACTGATTCTCCTTTTGTCTGAATTCAGAATTGGTCTTAGATCTGTGGAAGCAACTAAACCTGCAAATGACAGTCAGTTACTCTTATTATTGGGTTTAGGCAATAAGGTACCCTAGGTGAACAGAAATGGGTATTGACTTGGAGGCATGCCATTACACACACACACACACAGAGACACACACACACTAGGGAGGGATTGGCAAAGAGGAGGGTGTGAAAACACCAAAGCTATACTAGATGCTACAAGTCACTAACATCTTCTACTTAATTTTGTTTGGGTAAAAGTACAAATATGTTTCAAGACTGCGCTTTGAGGAACTGAAAGTAATTGCTTTTAAAAAATTACCTAAACATATCATTTTATAGGTAATTTGTATTTCTTCTTTTTCAGTTTTGCTGTTTCTTATTTCCTTTCACTTTTTTATTCTCTCCCCACTTGATGTCTCCTCCCTTTGTAAAATAGCATGCAATGTTGGGTTATTTAGATGTAAACACCATCATTAATATTTGAAAGAAATGTGGTAACCATAATTTCTACTTAATATTTTGATTAGTCATTTTATATGTCTGTTTTTAAGTGAAATATTAGTATTTGAATATGGATAATAAATCTGCATTTTATCCTGGTCAGGAAGATTACCTGGAGAAGGGAATGGGCTACCCAGTCCAGTACTCTTTCCTGGAGAATTCCATGGACAGAAGGGCCTCACAGGTTATAGTCCATGGGGTCTCAAAGAGTTGAACATGGGTATGAGACTAAGCTGCACACATGGATAATAAGTAGAAAATTGGTCATTATTTCAATAATTTTAAAATAAATCTATATTTCTGTAACTGGTTAAAGAAAAATTATGAATAATCTGTTTATATCACATAAAATAACATAAAAAGTCTTTAGTATAGTCAAAGCATTCCCTGTCTAGATATTTCTGTCATAAATTCTAAAATTTTATCATATTTGACTCATATTAGCTATGACTTGACAACTATTACAGTGCTCAGAAATAGGACACATCACATTTCTCTGATTTCTCTAAATAAATTTTAACAAGATCTGACCCTCTTTCCTGCCAAATTGGTAAGAATTTTGTGCTCAGTCTTTTTTGGGATCCTGTTCTCCCTCTGAGAACTTACAGTGTAAAGGTCACTGGGCAGATCCCACAGCCCTTGAGAGTGTGAAACTCTGGTGCTTTACTACCACCCTTGAGCACAAGGTGTGGGTGTGTGTGTGTGTGTGTTGAAAGGAGGCGTGGTGACCCCAAGAGTCAGCTTCTTCTTTGTGACTCTGCAAACTCAGTTAAAGGGCTGAACTCCATATGGCAGCAAATTCAGAAAACTCAACAGTGGTCACGGGACTGGAAACTGTAAGTTTTCTTTCCTATCCCAAAGAAGGGCAATGCCAAAGAATGTTCAAACTACTGCGCAAGTGTACTCATCTCACATGCTAGCAAAGTAATGCTCAAAATTCTATGAGTGAGGCTTCAGCAGTATGTTAACCATGAACTCCCTGATGTTCCTGCTGGATTTAGAAAAGGCAGAGGAACCAGAGATCAAGTTGCAAACATCTGCTGGATCATCGAAAAAGCAAGAGAGTTCCAGAAAAACATCTATTTCTGCTTTATTGACTATGCCAAAGCCTTTAGCTGTGTGGATCACAACCAACAGTGGAAAATTCTTAAAGAGATGGGAATACTGGACTGCCTCATTTGCCTCCTGAGAAACCTGTATGCAGGTCAAGAAGGAACAGTTAGAATGATACATGAAACAATGGACTGGTTCCAAATTGGGAAAAGAGTACATCAAGTCTGTATATTGTCACCCTGCTTATTTAACTTCTATGCAGAGTACATCATGTGAAATGCTGCACTGGATGAAGCACAAGCTAGAATTAAGACTGCTAGTTGAAATAGCAATAACCTCAGATATGTAGATAACACCACCTTAATGGCAGAAATGAAGAGGAATTGAACTTCTTGATGAAGGTGAAAGAGGAGAGTGACAAAGCTGGCTTAAAATTCAACATTCAAAAACGAAGGCCATGGCATCTAGTCCAAACGCCTCATGGAAAATAGATGGGGAAACAATGGAAACAGTGACAGACTTTATTTTTTGGGCTCCAAAGTAATTTTTTATGCTGACTGCAGCCATGAAATTAAAAGACACTTGTTCCTTGGAAGAAAAGCAATGACAAAACTAGGTAACATATTAAAAAGAAGAGACATTATTTTACCTACAAAGGCCCATATAGTCAAATACTGGTTTTTCCAGTAGTCAGGTACAGATGTGAGAGCTTGACAATAAAAAAGGCTGAGTGCTGAAGAGGTGATGCCTTCAAATTGTCATGACAGAAAAGACTCTTGAGATTCCCTTGGACAGCAAGGAGATCAAACCAGTCCATCCTAAAGGAAATACAGTCCTGAACATTCATTGGAAGGACTGATGCTGAAGCTGAAACTCCAGTATTTTGGCCATCTGATGGCAAGAACTGACTCATTGGAAAAGACCCTGATCCTGGGAAATATTGAAGGCAGGAGGAGAAGGGGGCGACAGAGGATGAGATGGTTGGATGGCATCACCAACTTATTGGACATGAGTTTAATCAATTTCCGGGAGACAGTGAAAGACAGGAAAACCTGGCATGCTGCCATCCATGGGGTTGCAAAGAGTCGGGCAAGACTGAGCAACTGAACAACAACAACAAGCTCAGTGGGTGCAGGACTCTGATGCCTGATCCCACAGGCTCCCATCCTGCTGCCTGGCTCATCTGTGAACCAACTTACTCAAGTATTCCAATCAGCTTGAACAATATCAGAACTCTTTGTAAAACACTACTCTTATCCACATTTTCACTTTGTTGAAAGATGATTTTATGACCATCTTAAATCAACACGCAGTTTATTTTAAATGACTGTAGCTTTATATATTAAAAAATCCAGTGGGTTGCCTGGGCTGGTAACTGGTTTCTAACGTCTGACTCTCTCAGCACATACCAAGTTTTTGGAACTATGCCTGTGCAGCTGCTTTTTCTGTGAAGAGGATTCTCCTGTCTCCCTGGGGCTGCTCCACCTTCTTATTAATGTGCTCCTCAAAGAAAGCAGGCTGCTACAGGTGCCTGGGCACGTACAAAGCTAAGATAAAAGAACAAACAGGGAGAGAGCTATTATCTGAGAAAAACAACTTCTCAAGTATGAACCAGACATGTAGAAGCTGCCCACACCTTTAATGACTGCTGATTTTTACATTATGAAGACATCAAATACAAATAGTAACTTTTATTTTTATTGAAAAGAGATTATTTGAAGGGTAAACTGGATCCATGCTAAGTATCCGCCAACTCTGAAAATTAAATATAAGGGCTGTCTTGAGTATTGTAATGTATGGAAAATGTTTCTGTAGTTTGGGTGTCTTGAAAAAGTCATAAAATTCCATAAATGTAGTAAAGACCATAAAATGGAAAAAAAATGGAAAATAATGTTAAGAAACACCTTTTATATTGGGCAAAATTCTCTGCTTATATCCATTATTCCTAATTTCTTCAATGGGATGCTTGATGTTACTAAGAAAGAAAATGTAATTTGTCCTTTTGTTCTCTGAGTGACAGCAATGAGTGGTCCTGAAACAAGATCTTAGTTCCCTGCCCAGGAATTGCACCTGTGTAGCCTGGATGACACTCAGGAATCCGAGCCACCAGCCCACCAGGGACTAGAGGCAAGAAGCAAAATTGCCTAACTCTTGCCCCAATTTGAAAAAAGAATTTCTCAAAAACAGGTGCAAGCTTTATTATCAGAGATACAGCATAGTATATGAGAGAGAACACAGATAAGTAGTTTATTTATTTAAGACAGAAGCAAGGCAGAAATGCATATGCATAGAGAAAGGTTGTGCCATCCTCCCTGATGAGGAGAAGTACAATAAAGCGATAGTTCAGTCATTTATATAGGGCAGTTCTTCTGGATCATTTTTACTTTTAGCCAATTATCTCATTACTTTTCCATACTTGACTTGCTCTAGGATCCTTCCCAATATGTGTGTGCATATTTTTGCCAAGATGAATTCCAGTGTAGAGGCTTGTGGGAGGTTTAGCAACACTTATGGGATGACGCTCTCTACTTTTTTGACCCCTGAGAAGCCTTTCTGTACATGTGCAGTCAACAAGATTTCCCTGACCTCCTGAGTGGTAAATAAGTCATCTTATCTATTCCGGCAGAGCTCAGCTCCTGCCACTGAAGTGTCTAGGGGAAACAAAACTCCAATTTACTCCACTTAACAAATTCCAGCTGCTCTGCCCAGACATCTGTCCCCTCAGTTCAGTGCAGTCACTCAGTCGTGTCCGACTCTTTGTGACCCCATGGACTGCACCACACCAGGCCTCCCTGTCCATCACTGACTCCCGGAGTTTACTCAAAGTCATGTCCATTGAGTCGGTGATGCCATCCAACCATCTCACCCTCTGTCATCCCCTTCTCCTCCCACCTTCAATCGTTCCCAGAATTTCCCATATCTTCCATATTGTCTTTTCCAAGGAGTCAGTTCTTCACATCAGGTGGCCAAACTACTGGAGTTTTAGCTTCAGCATCAGTCCTTCCAATGAATATTCTGGACTGATTTCCTTTAAGATAGACTGGTTGGATCTCCTTGCAGTCCAAGGGACTCTCAAGAGTCTTCTCCAACACGAGTTCAGAAGCATCAATTCTTTGGCGCTCAGCTTTCTTTATAGTCCAACTCTATATATAGTCCAACTTTATAGTGCAGTCTGTCTCCTCCTGCTGCTGCTGCTGCTAAGTCGCTTCAGTCGTGTCCGACTCTGTGTGACCCCAGAGACGGCAGCCCACCAGGCTTATCCGTCCCTGGGATCCTCCAGGCAAGAACACTAGAGTGGGTTGCCATTTCTTTCTCCAATGCATGGAAGTGAAAAGTTAAAGTGAAGTTACTCAGTCATGTCTGACTCCTAGCGACCCCATGGACTGCAGCCTACCAGGCGCTTCCATCCATGGGATTGCCAGGCAAGAGTACTGGAGTGGGTTGCCATTGCCTTGTCCTACTTCACTCTAAATTCCTGACTTTCCTAATCTCATCCAGATATGGGCAGTTTTGAGAGAAGAGAAGGGGCAAATCACAAAGTTTTTAAAAATAATTTGCTAGAATATGAGCTCAACTGAGGAAAGTTGATTTGATCTTCTTCACTGCTATCTCCATGACCTGCCATATGTGAGCAAATAACTGATATTATAAATATTTGTTGAATTAATTAATTAATTGAAAGGAATGGGAGATAGTTATGGATATATGAGTTTCTTTTTCTCTTTTTTCTTTTTAGCATTGTTTATCTGCATCTTGCAGTAGGCTAATTAAGAACTCCTCCATTGCAAACATTAATTGCAAGTCCAAATATTTAGCCTTGCTTCTGCTTTGAAGGGACAGCTCTCTCTCATGGCCAACAGTACAGCCTCTTAAAGTCTTCACTGAAATCTGTCTTTCTAAATTAGCATTGAAAACTGCTATTAGATGTATTTTTGGGTATTTCACAGTTGCATGTTTTTATTGATGGCCTCTAAACCCTATCTCTTTAATTAATGATTATTTATATCGTTGTTTTCAGTCAGTAAGTTGTGTCAAACTCTGCAATTCCATGGACTGCAGCATGCCAGGCCTCCTGTCCTGCACAATTTCCCAGAGTTGGCTCAAATTCATGCTCATTGAGTTGCTGATAGCTATATAACCACCTCATTCTGTGCAGCCCTCTTCTCCTTCAGGATATTTTATCTCCTGAATATCTCCATCAGGATATTTTCCAGTGTATTGGCTCTTCACATCAGGTGGTCAAAGTATTGGAGCTTCAGCATCAGTCCTTCCAATGAATATTCAAGGCTGATTTCCTTTAGAATTAACTGGTTTGATCTCCTTGCAGTCCAAGGGATTCTTAAGAGTTTTCTCCAGCAATAGTGTGGACAAAATAAGATTGCTTTCACAGTCTTTTCTGTAACTTTCAGCTATAACTTGAACTCAAGGGAGTAAGTGTGGCAACAACTCCCATTCAATTTAGGAAAAGTAAGCCTAATGTGGACACACTGGAGCCCCTGTGCTTCCTGGGGCCCCCTTCTAACACCTGGAGCCCCCTTCTAATACCTGGAGCCCCCTTCTAATACCCAGCTATGCCGTGTAGTACCTGCCTTCCCTTCTCTGTGGTCATAAGAGGTATGCTTTGTGTTACATCCCAACTCCCTACAGGCAGTATAATCCCAGGCTGTGTTCGCCTGGGATGGTCTGAATATTATGTCTTTGAAAAAATACAAAATTTAAACTAATATAACATATATTCAGAATAATCAAGTTTTTACCTGTGTATGGTTGGTCAAACTTTAAAACCAGAACTTCCATCCAGAAACCGACCTTTCTTGGAAGCGTCCTCATTTCTAAAAATGCTTCTCCATCTACAGTGCCAGAAGTATTTGATTGTACATTTTTGTGGGTGTCTACCAAATAGTTTCAGATGTAACTGAGAGTCAGCAGCTTGACTAAAGAGTTTATAGCAGTGGCTTTGTTTCCTAGGCCTGCCATAATGAAGTCCCAAAACTTGGGTAGCTTTGGACAACAGAATTTAGTGTCTGAGAGTTCTGGGAGCTAGAAGTCCAAAATCAAGGTGTCAAGTGAGCTCATGTCTTCTCTGATGGCTCTAAGGGAAAATACATCCCTGCCTCTTCCAGCTTCTGGGGTCCACTGGCAATCCTTGGTGTTTCTTGGCTTATGGATGTATCACTCCAGTCACATGGCTGTCTTCCTCCTGAGGGTCTTTATATCATCTTCCCTTGGTTCGTGTCTGTCTCTCTGTACAAATACCTTTTTTATTTAAGGACATCAATCATACAAAATAAGACCCAGCCAGTAACTTAATTTTAACTTGATCAACTCTATGATCAAGGGTCTATGTCCAAATAAGGTCACATTCTGAGATACTGGGGGTTAGGACTTCCACATTTATTGCAAAGATGAAGGGGGCACAGCTCAACCCATAGCACACAGGAAGGATGAAGAGGGGACTGGGCATCATTAAGGAAGATGATGAGAGCTGAGTTTTCTTTGTGCCATATTAGAAAGACCAAGGAGTCAATTACACTCCCACCCCCACTGTGTCATGGGGAAGGAGGGGTGACCTGCCATCTGCCCCGCGTTCATGGTCCTAGGACCACTGCTGTTTCCTGATACTCAGGGCGGTGGGTTATCTGCAGGTGCCCACAGCTCTATGCTCTGGCTCTCAAGTTTCAGCATGAATCAGAATGACCTGGAAAGTTCTGGGCTCACCTCAGAGTTTCTGTTCAAAAGGCCCAGAATGGTGTCAAGATGATCAGGTCCCAGTTTCCCAGCAACCACACATGGAAAATCACTGCTTTACTGTAAACTGGGATATGGTAAACAACAAAATGTTATCACACATTAAATTATCTTCTAATTCCACTCACTTGAATGGAATGTCCCATCCTGACACATACTATAGGCCCCCATCAATTTCAGTACAAGGTTTTTCTATCAAATGTGAAGTCATATTGTCAGAAATGATCATATAAAAACCCCTCCCAGAACACCTCCAGTCTGTATTTACTTCCCGCGTTTATCTTCTGTAAATGCTGACTTAACATCCTTGAGATTCAACCTTCCCTCAGCTGCCTCCTATTCAGACAGTTTGTTTAGCTTTAGCAATCCTATTTTTAACACTCCAATCTGACATTATCTCACAAGTACCTCAAATTCAGTCTGTCCAGAACTCACCTCCAGCTTCACCTGTCCTTGCCTTTCCTACTAATGGCCCTCTAGTCACAAGACTGGCCCAAGAGGATCTCTCTGACCCCCTGCGTCATTTGCCAAGCTGACTGCCCTACCTCTCTGGGTCCCCAATCACCCCTTCCGTTTCTGCTGTGACCAGCATTCAGCCCTCAGCTCCTCGGCTAGGTCATCTCAAGCATTACAGCCTCACCTCTGTCTTCAGCTTCCCTGACTCTAAGCTGGAGTCCATCCAGACCCCGCCAGGTGGCAGGTGCTGGGGGACACAGCACTGATCACTGAGCTTCCTGCTGGAAAGCTTCTATGGCACCTGCATTGAAAACTCCAGCCCAGCACTCAGGGCCCTGTACATTCTAGCCCTCCCTACCTTTCCTTAAATTAATTTTAATTGGAGTATAGTAGCTTTACAATGTTGTATTCGTTTCTGCTCTATAGCAAAGTGAATCAGTTATATGTATACGTATATCCTCTCTCTTTCAGATTTCTTTCCATTTAAGTTACCACAGAGCACTGAATAGAGTTCCCTATACTGTACATTAAGTTTTCATCAATTATCTCTTATACACAGTAGTGTACATATGTCAGTCCCAGTCTCCTGATTCTTCCCTCACCCCTCCATGCAATAGCATCCATAAATTTGCTCTCTATAGCTATGTCTCTATTTCTGCTTTGCAAATAAGTTCCTCTGTACTGTTATGTATATATATTGCTTGTGTGCATGCTAAGTGGCTTCAGTCGTGTCCGACTCTTTGCAACCCCATGGACTGTAGGCAAGAATACTGGACAGGGCTGCCATGTCCTCCTCCAAGAGATCTTTGCCACCCAGGGATTGAAACCATGCCTCTTACGTCTCCTGCCTCTTACTTCTCCTGCATTGGTTCAGTTCAGTTCAGTTCAGTTGCTCAGTCGTGTCCATCTCTTTGCGACCTCATGAATCACAGCATGCCAGGCCTCCCTGTCCATCACCAAATCCCAGAGTTCACTTAGATTTGCGTCCATCGAGTCAGTGATGCCATCCAGCCATTTCATCCTCTGTCGTTCCCTTCTCCTCCTGCCCCCAATCCCTCCCAGCATCAGACTCTTTTCCAATGAGTCAACTCTTTGCATGAGGTGGCCAAAGTACTAGAGTTTCAGCTTTAGCATCATTCCTTCCAAAGAAATCCCAGGGTTGATCTCCTTCAGAATGGACTGGTTGGATCTCCTTGCAGTCCAAGGGACTCTCAAGAGTCTTCTCCAACACCACAGTTTAAACGCATCAATTCTTCGGTGCTCAGCCTTCTTCACAGTCCAACTCTCACATCCATACATGACCACAGGAAAAACCTTAGCCTTGCCTAGACGGACCATTGTTGGCAAAGTAATGCCTCTGCTTTTCAATATGCTATCTAGGTTGGTCATAACTTTTCTTCCAAGGAGTAGTCGTCTTTTAATTTCACGGCTGCAGTCACCATCTGCAGTGATTTTGGAGCCCTCAAAAATAAAGTCTGACACTGTTTTCACTGTTTCCCCATCTATTTCCCATGAAGTGATGGGACAAGATGCCATGATCTTCGTTTTCTGAATGTTGAGCTTTAAGCCAACTTTTTCATTCTCCTCTTTCACTTTCATCAAGAGGCTTTTTAGTTCCTCTTCACTTTCTGCCATAAGGGTGGTGTCATCTGCATATCTGAGGTTATTGATATTTCTCCCAGCAATCTTGATTCCAGCTTGTGTGTCTTCCAGTCCAGCATTTCTCATGATGTACTCAGCAAAGAAGTTAAATAAGCAGGGTGACAATATACAGCCTTGACATACTCCTTTTCCTATTTGGAACCAGTCTGTTGTTCCATGTCCAGTTCTAACTGTTGCTTCCTGACCTGCATATAGGTTTCTCAAGAGGCAGGTCAGGTGGTCTGGTATCCCCATCTCTTTCAGAATTTTCCACAGTTTATTGTGATCCACACAGTCAAAGGCTTTGGCAGTCAATAAAGCAGAAATAGATGTTTTTCTGGAACTCTCTTGCTTTTTCTGTGATCCAGCGGATGTTGGCAATTTGATCTCTGGTTCCTCTGCCTTTTCTAAATCCAGCTTGAACAGCAGGAAGTTCATGGTTCACATATTGCTGAAGCCTGGCTTGGAGAATTTTGAGCATTATTTACTAGCATGTGAGATGAGTGCAATTGTGTGGTAGTTTGAGCATTCTTTGGCATTGCCTTTCTTTGGGATTGGAATGAAAACTGATCAGTGTGTGATCAAGGTCAAGACTAACAGTGATAAATCAAGATAGTCATGTAACCTTTCATGTAAATCACAATAGTGTGTACCCTTTATATAATGTGACAAAACAGTGCTGTATCTCTGTAGTGCTGCTCCTAAAACCCTGTAACTTGCCATAAGACAAACATCAGATGAATTCTAGTTGGGAGGCATAGTACAATATATCTGACCAATTTGACTCATCACAACTGTCATGATCATCAAAAACAAAGGAAGTCTGAGAAATTCTCACAGCCAAGGGGAGCCTAAATAGACATGGCAACTAAGTTTCATGTGGTGTCCTGGATAGGATCCTGGAGAAAAAGATGTTAACACTAAGGAGATAAGAATCAAGTAGGGACTTTAGTTTAATATTAATAATAATGCATCAATACTGGTCCACCAGTTAAAACAAAAGAGCCATGTGTATGTAAGGTACTAACTAAAGAGACACGGGATGAAAGCATATGGTAACTCTCTGTACTATCTACAGTTTTTCTATATATCTAAAATTGATGTAAAATAAAGATGTTAAATAAATACGCTGGCCTGTTTCTGTAGAAGATTGTAAATATCACTCATTGTATCCTCAATTACTGCTAGGTTTTGTTAACATGAGTACATTTTTTTAAGGCATCATAAATCTCTGTGTTTCACCATCATCCAATGCAAAATAAAAGAAAGAGAAATAACACCTCCCTGGGTCAATATATCCTACAGGTCTAATAGATAGTGAGCATTCACAGACCAATGATGGGAATGCTCCCAGACTCAGACTCATTACTGCAACTGCTTGTGGACAACTCTCACAAGACCAGCTAGTGTCACATCAGCAACATCATCCACCTTCAGACTCTCCCCTGGACCACAGGACGTTCTGTTGATGGAAACTTGTACCACCAGATCACAGTCTACAGTCCATCAATGAGAAGCTTTGGCAACAGAGAAGAGGACACCCTTATTCTCTTGGGCAGGGACATTCAGTGGTCTGGATAAATGACAAGTGTACATTTGCATTGCCTTCTGGGTATTCTTTACTTCAGTTCTTCAGGAGGTTGGGGCCACAGGCACTACTTTCCGGGGAATTATGCAGTTTCTTGATTTCTTGTTTAATAGTTTCTTGATTTCTCGACTTGCCCTCCCATGATCTTCCAAAGATTCTGCAGGTAACCAATTTCTTACATTAAATTTATTCTCATTTGACACACCTTGAATGTTGGCTGGTTTACTAACAAAACACTAATTCAATTCATTAGTAGTTTGGTCAATGAATGCAGCTATCTTGTTTTCAGGGTCATTTAATTTCCAAATATGTGTGTGTGTATGCTCAGTCACTCAGTCATATTTGACTCTTTGCAGCCTCATGAACTGTAGCCCTCTAGTCTTCTCTGTCCATGGAATTTTTCAGCCAAGAATACTGAAGCAGGTTGCCATTTCCTACTCCAGAGGATCTTCCAAACCCAGGGATTGAACCCACGTCTCTTTCTTCTTCTGCACTGGCAAGCAGATTCTTTACAGCTGCACCACCTAGTGAGCCCATATACACTGCCTCACAATCTAGTAGTAATTTATTGTATTCCCATACCAGAAAAGCTTATTCAATCTGCTATATAGGAGACTGATATACAACTGAGTTAGCTTATAATCCACTCATTCTTTGGTTTCAAAGTTTGTAATTCTGGACCACATAACTTTTAACACAATCTCTACATAATCATTCTGAGTTGCATCACTTATTTTAGTAATTAATATCTCTGATATACAATAAAAAGCAAAATTTCAAACCAAGTTAGAACTGTTCGGTATTTTCCTACTGACAGAAATGAATCCAACATGGCATTCAGAGGTCCATGTTGTAAAATAGGTGTTTTTACAAAATCATCTTAAATATATTTCAAAGTTCTTGAATTAAGCTAGAAAATAAACTCGACACAGATACACCTCAACAGTGTTAACAGGTACAGCAGCCCCAAATAAAACACACATTAGAAGAACAAAAATCTAATCAGTCCCTGACTCGGCTTCCTTGGAAAGCCATGTCTTTATGCAAGAACAAGGTATATTTTGCTGTTTTGCATATATCTGTATAAGAATGTGTTGTATTCATAAACCTAGTTCTGAAGCATGCAGAGGAGGTAAAATGTGTCTCAGCCTTTGAGTAATAATAACCATCTAATAAGATAATAACCATCATCTTTGAGCAATAATAACCATAATAATAAGAAAGAAGAGAGGAGGAAGGAAGGAGTAAAGAAAGAAAAAAAAATTAATCACATAAAGGAAAATAGAAAGGGAAGAATTGGAGAGAGAAAAAGAATGAATAAAAAAAAGAAAGAAATATATAATATTTTATTTATCCATAGTAATTTTTACTGGGAATTCTTGACTCAAGCTAAGAACTCACTTACTCTAGCCTAGACAAATATTTTTAAGTTCATTTCTATAGTACTACATGAATTTCCCAGAAAGGTTTGTCTGTAAAAATTCAAGCATGCATTATTATATGGTATGCAAATTATATATTACTTATCAATTATAAATTATGAAACTGGACTAGTGAGAGTATACACAGTAAGTTTTACTATATCCATATTTGCTACAAAATAGGTGCTCAGATTTTTGAACATTAATAAATACTTCTAATTTCAATATTAATTAAAATATCTAAGTTTATTTCATACATATTATAAGGAGGCATTTTATGATCATTATCCTGTTTAAGACTCAAAGATGTCATCTAAGGTATGTTGTATACTATTACTCCCTTTATACAAGTATGAAACATGATGCACAGTTTTAATAACATAAACACACAATCTACATACACACACACTTTTTGTCAAGGTATTTTTTATTTATTTGGTCTAAGGAAAGACCATAGAATCAACCTTTGAAAAGATGCTAACTTAAGACAAACTAAACTGCTCAACCTGTGAGGATGGCTACAAAATGAGATGAAATCCCATAAATGACATTAGAACTTTTATTATGCTTATGCACAACACTGTTCAGTGAAGAATTTAACCATAAGAATTTTAGTGAACCAAAAAGCATTAAACAGAAATTAGTTAATTTATAACTAAATAACAACTTAGCTGTTTATAAGGAAAATTTGACTCTACTACTTTTATTATTTCTTTCAGTTTGAATTATAACAATTAAGCTAGACTTCTAAAAGCAAGCTAAACCTCCCCCATACTCTGTGTTTTTGTAAAAATGTAGCTCTGGCTATTCTTTGGGATAATCAAAATTTATTACACAGTTTTCCCATATTTCTGAAGTTTGGAATACACAGACATAGTTCACATTTACTTAAAAATGTTTCAGTTTTTTACCTCTTCCATTTTTTTCCAAGTTCTATTTTCCAGTAAATTATTTATAGCAGCAGACCTGAGCACCAAGTCTTCTGTTTCATCCTAATTGCTATAATCATTTTTCCTATATATTTAGGTGAGATGAATCACTTTTTAGAAATGCAGTGTATATATTTAGTATGAATTCGTGTCCTAAATTTACTAAGGAAGACACAATATCCTGAGATTGTCATCGCATATTATAACAGACTTAATGTTACTTTGACATGTCAAAAATACTGCTGTTTCCTGTCAAGCTTTCCTGAAGTATTTCACTGTTACCATTCAGTTTCTCTCAAGTTAAATAACTAGGTAAATAGCATGAGTTCTAATGATTCACCTAAACTACTTGCAGGGGAACATGTAAGTATATTTGAAAGTTTACATAAGTTACATTTGACTAGAAGTACCTGTAGCTCAATTTAGAAGAGAATAATTTATGATTCTTCTTCACCAGCTTAAAAAAATATATATTCTTGATGTCTTTTCTGGGTTCATCAGAAACTTCTATTCTGCTGGAGAGGTGACCCTAACAAATTTTGATGTCTATTATATAAAAATAGGATTTCAATCAGAGATTGTCAATTTTGTTAAGCCACACAAGACAGGATGGACATTTAAAGTAGGCAGTGGAACTTGGGGAAACCTGAAGAGGAATACATGTGTGCGTGTGAAGTCACTTCAGTCCCGTCTGACTGTGTGACCCCACGGAGTGTAATTTGCCAGGCTCCTCTATCCATGGGGATTCTCCAGGCAAGAATACTGGAATGGGTTGCCATTTCCTTCTCCAAGGGATCATCCCAACCCAGGGATCGAACCCACATCTCCTGCATTGGTGGGTAGGTTCTTTAGCACTGAGCCACCTGGGAAGCTAGTGAAGAGGAATAAATCCTCTTTCATTTCACCAAAACTCATATAGGTCTTTGCAGTTGGTGTTCTATTAACAAAAGGTAAAAAGTAAGTGTTCTTTTGACTTTTACTGTTTTAAAATGCCCTTAAATGGAAGCCAAAATTTATCCTACATGCTTCCTTTGAAAGGAAAGAAAAATTAACAATTAACGTTAATTCTATCTATACCAGACAGATATCTTTGCAAACAATTGTAGTGCAGAGGTTCATGCACCTATCCATTCACTTACAACAGAATGTACCTTCTTTTTTTAATTAACTTTCATTTCATTTTGGAGAATTAGTCACAATTTTTAAACACTGTATTTTTGTTTTATTTTATCAAAACTCTTTTAGTCCTTTATTCTTACCTCTGAGATGCGTTTTTTTCCTGCACTCTTTCTCTTTTTTGCAGTGAGTTTACTTTTAACATTTTAACTTCTCAGAAAAAACAAAAATTCTTTATTATTGTTTTTTTTAAATATAAGGCACTAGACTTCTAAAAGTCCTCTAAAGGACTGCCTAATAATAAACATACACTAATATTATTAAGCCCTTTAGGTACTCTCTGGAGACCCAGGACTAATCTGGAAATCTTTTCATCTCTGATGTAAAACTTGGCTGCTTCAGTTTCCCAGAGACTTTGGTAACTAAAAATGGTCAAGGAGAGAAATAAAGTGTGATGCCATCATGTACTTCGAAAACACACTGTGAAACTCTCCCAGGCCTCCTTCTAACAGGCTGGGGTTGGACATGAGCAATGTTTCCTGAGTTAGAAATAGGAACTGACAAACAATATGAATTATTTAGGCCTTAAGTTAGTAATTTTAGCTGTGATGTTTGCAAACAGTGTCTCCTTTTTTAAAGTGAATTAGCAAATGTAAAAATCAAAATGTGGTCGATATTGATGAATATACTTGCACCTCTGATTAATCCCTGGTTTTTAGAGAAGTCTAACTTTGTTTCTAACTGCATATGGTGACTGCAGCCATGAAATTAAAAGACGCCTACTCCTTGGAAGAAAAATTATGCCCAACCTAGATAGCATATTGAGAAGCAGAGACATTACTTTGCCAACAAAGGTCCATCTAGTCAAGGCTATGGTTTTTCCAGTGGTCATGTATGGATGTGAGAGTTGGACTGTGAAGAAAGCTGAGCACAGAAGAATTGATGCTTTTGAACTGTGGTGTTGGAGAAGACTCTTGAGAGTCCCTTGGACTGCAAGGAGATCCAACCAGTCCATTCTTAAAGAGATCAGCCCTGGGATTTCTTTGGAAGGAATGATGCTGAAGCTGAAGCTCCAGTACTTTGGCCACCTCATGCGAAGAGTTGACTCATTGGAAAAGACTCTGTTGCTGGGAGTAATTGGGGGCAGGAGGAGAAGGGGACGACAGAGGATGAGATGGGTGGATGGCATCACTGACTCAATGGACGCAAGTCTGAGTGAACTCCGGGAGTTGCTGATGGACAGGGAGGCCTGGCCTGCTGCAATTCACGGGGTCGCAAAGAGTCGGACACGACTGAGTGACTGAACTGACTGAACTGAACTGAGATTTGTTTCCATTCCATGGGATCGTCCCATCTGAAGGGTAACTTCAATGCCAGGGATTAGCAAAGGAAAAAGCTCCATAAGCAACAATGGTGCTGCTGCTGCTGCTACTGCTGCTAAGTCACTTCAATCATGTCTGACTCTGTGGGACCCCATAGAGGGCAGCCCACCAGGCTCCCCTGTCCCTGCGATTCTCCAGGCAAGAACACTGGAGTGGGTTGCCATTTCCTTCTCCAGTGCGTGAAAGTGAAAAGGGACAGTGAAGTCGCTCAGTCATGTCTGACTCTTAGCGACCCCATGGACTACAGCCTACCATGGATTTTCCAGGCAAGAGTACTGGAGTGGGGTGCCATTACCTTCTCCACAATAATGGTGAGGACATGTTAATTTTTTTTTTTTTTTTTTAAAGTTTGAAGGAACCTCAGGAGGGCAACTGGGCTTCCCTGGTGGCTCAGTGGTAAAGAATCTCCTTGCCAGTGTAGGAGACACAGATTCGATCCCTGTGTCAGGAAGATTTCATGCAGAAGGAAATGGCAACTCACTCCAGTATTCTTGCCTGGAAAATCCCATGATCAGAGAAGCCTGGAGTGCTACAGTCCATGGGTTTGCAAAGAGCCAGCCATAACTTAGTGACTGAACAACAACAGGAGCAAATGACTTAGACATCCTCTATCCTTAGTTTCTAGTCTGACCAATTTTAACAACAAAGGATCAGACACCAGCAGCCAAGCCCCGCTGGAACCCACTTTCTCACACCATCCCCTGAGGACTTCAGTTTTCCCATTGTCTTATTAACAAAAGGAAAAAAAGACAGTGCCTTTTAGCCTTTTGCTGTTTTAAAATGTCCTTAAAAGGAAGCTAAAGAGTTCTCCTATGTGTTTCTAAGTGAAAGAGAAATTAACAATTAATATTTATTCTATCTATACCAGAAATACATCTTTACAAGCACTTAACAGTGCAAGGTGGAGAAGGCGATGGCACCCCACTCCAGTACACTTGCCTGGAAAATACCATGAAAGGGGGAGCCTGGTAGGCTGCAGTCCATGGGGTCGCGAAGAGTCGGACACGACTGAGCGACTTCACTTTCACTTTTCACTTTCATGCACTGGAGAAGGAAATGGCAACCCACTCCAGTGCTCTTGCCTGGAAAATTCCAGGGACGGGGAGCCTGGTGGGCTGCCGTCTGTGGGGTCGCACAGAGTCGGACACGACTGAAGCGACAGCAGCAGCAGCAACAGTGCAAGGGGATTATGCACCTAGACGTTCACTTATAACAAACAGGATGTAACTTCTTTGTTTTGTTGTTTTTTTTAATTTTCAAAAATTATTCATAATATTTTAACTATATTTTCCCCAATAAAAGTAACTTTGCAGATTTTCCCTGCCAGAAATCATTTTTATAACAATTTACAGCTGGTTAAACTAAACTAAAAAGAGGTCAAATGCCTTGTCCCAAAAGAATACCAAATTAGTTACAGTGTCAGGAAATAGAAACCAGGTCTCATGATTCTCTATCCAGTATTCTAGTTCACACTGAAAATCTGAATTATTAAAAATAGTTCTACAGAAGAAGTACTCTTATGGGGCCTATACATTTGAAATAAGACAATTGCCCCTGTGTTAACTATAAAGAATAAGAATTTGATTCTTGTTTAAGTTAAAATATAATTAAAAAGTAATTATGTGTTCCCTCTATAGAAGGGCATTACAAAGCTATTTATATATTAGCTTCAGATGGATACCCTTTTGGCTCAGCTGGAAAAGAATCTGCCTGTAGTGCAGGAGACCTGGGTTTGATCCCTGGGTTGGGAAGATCCCCTGCAGAAGGAAAAGGCTACCCACTCCAGTATTTTGGCCTAGAGAATTCCATGAACTAGAGAAATCCATGGGGTCGAAAGAGTTGGACATGACTGAGTGACTTTCACTTTTCACTCACTGTCAGATGGATACATAAAGTGTTTTTTTTTTTTTTTAACCACAATAGCACTCCCAGTCAAAGCAACTGCATAATATCTGCAGTGACAGTGTGTTAAATCTCACAAAATGCATTACCTGTAATACAAAGTCACTGACATTTTATAGGTGAGGAAAATGAAGCTAGGAAAAGAAGATTAAATACATTCCCTAGAAGCTTCCTTGGTGGTTCAGTGGTAAAGAATCTGCCTGCTAATTCAGGAGACACGGGTTCAATCCCTGATCTGGAAAGATCGCACATGCCGCAGAGCAACTAGGCCCATGCACTGTAACCACTGAGCCTGCGCTCTAGAGCCCTGGAGCCGCAACTGCAGTGCCCACATGTCCCGGCTACTGAGTGCTGCAGAGCCCGTATTCCACAACAAGAGGGGTCACTGCAGTGAGAAGCCTGTGCACTGCAACTGGAGAACAGCCCCTGCTCACAGCAACTAGAGAAAAGCCTGAAGGCAATGAAGACCCAGCACAGACAAAAATATAAATAATTATAAATGCATTCCCTGAGTCAAACTGCTGGAAAAGGACGTTTCTGTGACTTGAACCTATGGGGAGTTTAAGTCTCATTACATGCTCTTACTAAGTAGAATACTTGTTTGTTCTATAATGAAGAGCCCAAGACCAATGATAGTGATATAAAAATCATTAAGGCAATTTATATGCAGAGACAAAGCTTAGAATTTGTCAATATTTATTTAATCTATAACAGGATGGAAAATTTTTTAAAAACTCATTCATACAACAATGTCAGCCTTAAAAAGTTATAGAAGTAATCACATTTTCAAATAAAAATAAATGACGAGTGAGTAACTTTCCACTGGGACATTTAAGGACATTTATTTCAATCAACATCTCTTGAGCACTGCCATATGTCAGGTCACAACTTCACATGGCCCTCCAGTCATATCCTTTTTGTCCCACAGACAAGACCCTCATCAGGACCTGGGTCTGTCTTACCTGCTCTGACATGGGACTCACTTAGGTATCGTAACATGAGCACAAATTATCACTAGGGATAGCAGCTGGTCCACATGGGTCATAAAGTCACAAAGAAACAAATGCTTTTTTAAATTTATTTTATTGAAGTATAGTTGATTTACAATGTATTAATTTCTGCTTCACAGCAAAGTGACTCAGCCAAATATAATATGTATGTGTGTGTATATATATATATATATATATATACATATGCATTCTTTGTTGTATTCTTTTTCATTATGGTTTATCATAAGATATTTTAAGACTTCTCTGGTGGCTCCGATGGTAAAGCATCTGCCTACAATGTGGGAGACCAGGGTTCAATCCCTGGGTCAGGAAGATCCTCTGGGGAAGAAAATGGCAACCCACTCCAGTATTCTTGCCTGGAAAATCCCATGGATGGAGGAGTATAGTAGGCCACAGACCACTGGGTCGCAAAGAGTCTCAGACAAATATATATATATATATATACACACACACACATATATACACATGCACGTATAATAATGTATATACATACATTATTTGTTGTATTCTTTTTCATTATGGTTTATCATATGATATTTTATACAGTACACCATGCTGTACAATAGGACATTAGGTGCAGACAAATATTAAGACAAAAAATTAGTAAGTCAAAAATCAATGCTAAGAGTCTTGGCAGGCTGGTAAGTCTTCACCAAGTTTATGAAAGTACGAAAGTGAAAGTCACTCAGTCGTGTCTGACTCTTTTTGACCCAATGGACTATACAGTCCATGGAATTCTCCAGGCCAGAATACTGGGGTGGGTAGCCTTTCCCTTCTCCAGTAGATCTTCCCAGCCCAGGGACAGAATGCAGGTTTCCTGCATTGCAGGTGAATTCTTTACCAGCTAAGCCACAAAGGAAACCAAATTTGAGTAATGTCATAACAACCTTCCTACCCAATAGCATAAAAAGATGAAGTGGATTGTTTAATTGAAAGTTGACTAAAACAGGTATTAACAAAAGAAAGATATACATTTCCTTTTTTATTTTTAACTTAACCCCTATATATTTACAGTCATTTGCAATCTTTAGGTTGTCAGACTTAAGACTGCTTTGGTTAAACATCTATGATCAGATGCTCAAGTTGCCTTTCTTGCCTAAACCACAATCATAATATATTATCCTAAGATTTATAGTTTATGACTCGTGAAAGTAGAACAAGAACATTAAGATCCTTACAGGCAACTTAATGAAGAATCCCTCTGGCCTTATTTTCATCATTTCCCTTCTGTTATTTAGAGTTGTCTAGCACACAGCTAATTTTTTTCTCTTTTAATATATATATATTTTAAAAAATATTCTATTTTATATGGAAGTGTAATTGATCAACAACGTTGTGTTAGATTCAGGTGTACAGCAGAGTGATTCAGCTTTTCATATACATGTATCTATAAGGATAGAGAAGAACTACACAAAAAAATGGCCTTAAGGACCTGGATAACTAAGATGGTATGGTCACTCACCTAGAGTCAGACATCCTAAAGTGTGAAGTCAAGAGGGCCATAGGAAAAATTACTACGAACAAAACTAGAGGAGGTGACAGAATTCCAGCTGAGCTCTTTAATATTCAATATGTATTCAGTTCAGTTCAGTTCATTTCAGTTGCTCAGTCATGTCCGACTCTTTGAGACCCCCTGAACCATGGCACGCCAGGGCTCCCTGTCCATCACCGACTCCCGTAGTCCACCCAAATCCATGTCCATCGAGTCAGTGATGCTACCAACCATCTCATCCTCTGTCATCCCCTTCTCCTCCTGCCCTCAATCTTTCCCAGCATCAGGGTCATTTCCAACAAGTCAGCTCTTCACATCAGGTGGCCAAAGTATTGGAGTGTCAGCTTCAACATCAGTCCTTCCAATGAACACCCAGGGGTGAACTCCTTTAGGATGGACTGGTTGGATCTCCTTGCAGTCCAAGGGACTCTCAAGAGTCTTCTCCAACACCACAGTTCAAAACCATCAATTCTTCGGCACTGAGCTTTCTTTATAGTCCAACTCTCACATCCATAAATGACTACTGGAAAAATCACAGCGTTGACTAGGCAGACCTCTGTTGACAAAGTAATGTCTCTGCTTTTGCATATGCTATCTAGGTTAGTGATAACTTTTCTTCCAAGGAGTAAGCGTCTTTTAATTTCATGGCTGCAATATATCAACAAATTTGGAAAACTCATCAGTGGTCACAAGACTGAAAGAGGTTAGTTTTCATTCCAATCCCAAAGGAGAGCAATGCCAAAGAATATTCAAATTACCATACAATTGTGCTCATTTCATATGCTATCAAGGTAATGCTCAAAATCCTTCAAGTTAGGCTTCAGCCAGGCTTCCCTGATAGCTCAATTGGTAAAGAATCTGCTTGCAATGCAGGAGACCCTGGTTCAATTCCTGGATCAGGAAGTTCCCTTAGAGAAGGGAAAAGCCACACACTCCAGTATTCTGGCCTAGAGAATTCCATGGAGAGTCCATGGGGTCGCAAATAATCGGACACAATTGAGTGACTTTCACTTTCACTTTCAGGCTTCAGCACTCCTTCAAGCTAGACTTTAGTAGTATGTGAACAGAGAACTTCCAAATGTTCAAGCTGGGTTTTGAAGAGGCAGAGGAACTGGAGATCAAATTGCCAGAATTTGTTGGATAATGGAGAAAGCAAGTAAATTCCAGAAAACAGCTACTTCTGCTTCACTGACTATGCTAAAGCCTTTGATTATGTTAATCACAACTGTGGAAAATTCTGATAGAAATGGGAGTGTCACACCACTTTACCTGTCTCCTGAGAATGAGAATCAAGAAGCAATAGTTAGAACTGGACATGGAACAAGTGACCTATTCAAAACTGGGAAAAGAGTATGACAAAACTGTATATTGTCACTCTGCTTATTTAACTTATATGCGGAGTACATCATGCATAATGCTGGGCTGGATGAATCATAAGCTGGAATTGAGATTGCCAGGAGAAAAATCAACAACCTCAGATATACAGATGATACCACTATAATGGCAGAAAGCAAAGAGAAACTAAAGAGCCTCCTCATGAAGATAAAAGAGGAGAGTGTAAAAGCTGGCATGAAACTGAACATTAAAAAAACTAAGATCATGGCCTACAGTCTTGGTTTTTCATGGCTTCAGGCTATGGTTTTTCTAGTAGTTGTATACAGATCTGAGAGTTGGACCATAAGGCTGAATGCCAAAGAATTGATGTTTTTGAATTATGCTGGAGAAGACTCCTGAGACAGTCTCTTGGACAGTTAAGAGATCAGATCAGTCAATCCTAAAGGAAATCAGCCCTGAATATTCATTGGAAAGTCTGTTGCTGAAGCTGAAACTCCAATACTTTGGCCACCTGATGCAAGAAGCTGACTATTTGAAAAAGACTCTGATGCTGAGAAAGATTGAAGGCAAAAGGATAAAGGGGGTGGCAGAGGATGAGATGGTTAGACAGCATCACTGACCCAATGGACACAAATTTGAGCCAACTGCAGGAGATAATGGAGGGCAGAGGAGCCTGGTGTGCTAAAGTCAATGAGGTTGTAAATAGTGGGACATGACTTTGTGACTGAACAACAAAAATAATGCTTTTTTCAAATTCTTTTCCCATTTAACTTATTAAAGAATATTGAGTAGGGTTCCCTGTGCTATGTAGGTCCTTGTTGGCTCTTTATTTTGAATATAGCACTGTGTGCATGTCAATCCCACACTCCCAACCTATCTCTCCACCTGGTAACCATAAGCTTGTTCTCTAAGCCTGTATTTCTGCTGCCATACACCTAATTTGAATGTGCTTATTAAGTTTTTCAACATATTAAAAGTAATGGCAACCACAAGCTTTTCTAACCCATATTTTACCATATTATGTAATATCTAAATTACAGAAGTAAAATAGTGATTCAACCATTATCATCAGATTTAATTGCTAATTGTGTTTTAATTAAAACACAGTTGAAACATGTATACTATCATGTAAGAAACGAATTGCCAGTCTAGGTTCGATACAGGATACAGGATGCTTGGGGCTGGTGCACTGGGATGACCCGGAGAGATGATATGGGGAGGATGGTGGGAGGGGGGTTCAAGATTGGGAACTCATGTACACCCGTGGTGGATTCATGTCAATGTATGGCAAAACCAATACAGTATTGTAAAGTAAAATAATTAATTAATTAATTAAAAAAAAACAAAACAAAACACAGTTGACTTGTGGGAAGCCCAATAGGAGCAGAAGAACACAGGGATGCTCAGAAAAAGCCTATTAGTGGTAAATATTTGTTGTGTCATGGGTATCTGTCAGTATCATACAAAGGGAAAGGAAAACATCATGATGTCCAGTGAAAGACAGCACCAAGCGATCATTTCAATAAGACACCTCAGGATCTACAGTTTTTATGCAGGTCAATTCAGAACAATTTCAGCTTTCCTGAGCTGAATGAATTAAATAGAGTTAGCCTAAGGGAACTCTGATTTTTCTGAAAGTGAGCTTGCTCTTAATATTTAAGCTGAAATCTTCAGCCTATCAAAATAACCTCTTGGGTGCCTCTAGATAATGCTTGGACGCTCTTGCAGTTTATCTCTTATATTTGCCCTCAGAAATGCTGTTAATTTCATAATTATTATATTAATACTGAATCCATAAGAGAGAGTACTGCTGTGCTTGTATTTGAAGACATTTGGTGTTGAAGGTATTTTGGAATGCCTGAATAGCAAAATGATATAAAATATTTATAGAGATAATGTTCATAATATTTTTCTAGGACATAAAAAGTATTCCTGTATGTTCCACTTCAGTAAATTAAATGCCAATCATTTTCTCTGCCATGCATCCTGAAAACTTTTCCACATGACCAAAGTTCCACGTGGCAGAAGATTTTAGAGAGAAAATGGTAACAAAATGTTCAGTATTTATCATCCAAGAAATTCCCTAAGTAAACCAGCAGTCCTTCTAAGCATCTCCTAATGAAAATACTTTTTGCTATGATATGGGTCATAAAAACTTGTGAATATTTCTGAAAAGGCAATCAGTCAAACACAGTAAGTATATAGCAGTCCAGTTCCTTCTTGGTGTTCTGAATGAGCTCATGTTCAGTTGCTTTTATATACAATAATTTAAAAGAGTGTGGGCCACACTCATCCTCTGCAAGGGCCCACACTCTGTCTGTGGAGGGTGCTTCTCTCTGAACCTGAATAAATCTACTTCTTACCTATCACTTTGTCTCTCACTGAATTCATTCTGGGATGAAACATCAAGAACCTGAGCTTCATTAAGTCCTGAAACCCACCAATAGAGAAGGCTCTAGAAAGAAGAATTCTCAGGACCAATCTATGTGGCTGGAGGCAGCCTGGGTCTGGGGCTCAGTGTCTCAGGCCACTTTGGAATCCAGACCTTCAGCCTATAGAGATCTGGGTCTTGACAAGTTGGTTATTTTGAGCTGTTAGCCTGTCATCTTCTCGGTTGGCTGTCTCCCCAGTTGAAGTCCCTTCCTTGCCTCAGCATCTTATCTCTCAGATTTGTTGGCCTGTCACACAGTGAGCAGAGCGAACTTGACTCAGTAACACTTCCAGAGCCTGCTCTGTGCATTTACATCCATATACATGAATGTATAGAGGTGCAGAGTGGTGTTTTGTGGGTGTTCTTTTACATAAATTAGATCACACTAATTCTCGTTGTTCTGCAACTTGCGTTTGTCACTTACCAGTCCATCTGGGAGATTAACAAACATATACTGAGCACTCACCCTGTGCCAGACACAGTTTCTAAGAGGTGGAGAGACTTTGGCGTACAGCCTAAAAATCCTTACCCTCATGGAGCTGACATTCTAATGGTGGGGGTGCAGGGAGGGGGAATAACATAAGTGAATGAAATATATAGTATGCTAGGTGATAACGAGCCTTAGGGAGAATAGGAAAGTGGGGGGGAGGAGTGGGAAGAGAGGACATGGCATGAGGGGCTGCAATTTTAAACAGAATGATCAGGGAAGGCCTCATGAGAAGGTCTGCAGAAGGTGAGTAAGCAAGTCAACCAGACACCTGGGGAAGGAGCATTCCATGCCAGGAGTGTGGCCAGGGTCCTGAAACAAAAGTCAACTGATTCCCGGAGCTGGTGAGTGATAGGGAGACTAGTTAGAGAGGAGGACTTTGGCTTTGAGTAAGATGGAGCCATTGGGCCACTGTGAGCAGAGAAGTGATGTAATCTGAGTTACATTTTACCCAGAAATGAGAAGTGGCTGGATTCAAATACCTATTGCAGAGAGAACTGACAACATTGGCTGAGGAAGTGGCTGTGGGATGTGTGATGACTGTTGGGGAGGAAAAGACTTCCCCTCAATCCTTTTAGGTTCCTTTTGTTGGTCTAGTCATTAAATTGATGTAAGACAGATTATCAGGAGAAAAATTAAATTTGACTTGGTACTTACAGGAATTCATAGATATATGAAGCTCAAAGAAATGACCAAAGCAAGCAGCTTTTATACCTTTTAGACAAAGAAACAATAAATGTATGAAGAACTGACAAGACAAAGAAACTTAGGCTTGGGTACTAATCAGTGAAGTACCCAAGCAGAGTTTGTTAACACAGCACTTACCCTGTGCCAAGCACTGTCCTAACAGCTGAAGAGACCTCCCTGGCATTGGCAGTGAGGATGTTTCCCTGTTTCTGTTTTCAGGGACACAGAGAGGAGGGTCATAGTGTCCTTTCTGCACTGGATGTTTCTCAGATAACTTTGATTCAACATAATTAATATGCCAAAGTGGCATATTTGGGGGTGGCCTGTCACATCTTGACCCCAAGTTTTTTGATCTGAGTGCTCCATTGAAAGCACAGAGTCCCCATTTTAGAAATGCAGAAGACTGTGAGAGGAGCAGGTTTTGGGGGGGAGGCATCAAGTATTTGGTGTTGCGCCTGCTAAATGTGGTGTAACAAGTAGATATCCAGGTGGCGATGCCAAGGAGGCCACTGGTTATACAGGGGTGGATTTCAAGATAGAGGTCCCTCACAAATTAACTTGTCTTCTAAGGAGAAACAAATGGAGGGTTGGGTTGGAAGATTAGGATTAGCAGACGCAAACGATTGTTACTGAGGATGGATAAACAACGAGGTCCTATTGTGTAACGCAGGAACTATATTCAATATCCTGTGATAAAACAGCATGGAAAAGAAAATATATATATATATATATATAACTAAATCACTTCGCCTTATAGCAGAAAGTAACACAACACTGTAAATCAACTATATTTCAATAAAAACTTTTTTAAAAAGAAAAAAGTGTGTGTATATTGTTATGTATATATACATATATAAAATTTTTAAACTGTCAATCAGTTTTATTGGCATTTTAAATGTCTTCTAAAGAATTGTCCAGGGGTGTGAAATTAGCCTATTAAGAGCAATGTTTGAGCTGAAGTAAGAGCCAAAGATGGAATTTCTCCTTTTAGCATTAATTTTTCATTAAAAATCATGAGGTTCAATTTCTACCGTATTATTTTAACAAATCATTGTTTTTATACAAATAAAAGTAAGCCAGTAATTTTTTTTAAAGCATAATGTGTTTTGGATTCACTTTATTTCCTTTAGGATGGACTGGTTGTATCTCCTTGCAGTTCAAGGGACTCTCAAGAGTCTTATCCAGCATCACAGTTCAAAAGCATCAATTCTTTGGCACTCAGCTTTCTTTAAGTTGAACTCTCACATCCATACATGACCACTGGAAAAACCATAGCCTTGACTGGATGGACCTTTGTTGACAAAGTAATGTCCCTGCTTTTTAATATGCCATCTAGGTTGGTCACAGAGAAGGCAATTGCACCCCACTCCAGTACTCTTGCCTGGAAACTCCTATGGATGGAGGAGCCTGGTGGGCTGCAGTCCATGAGGTCGCAAAGAGTCGGACAGGACTGAGCGACTTCACTTTCTCTTTTCACTTTCATGCATTGAAGAAGGAAATGGCAACCCACTCCAGTGTTCTTGCCTGGAGAATCCCAGGGATGGGGGAGCCTGGTAGACTGCCATCTATGGAGTCGCACAGAGTCGGACACCACTGAAGCGACTTAGCAGCAGTAGCAGCTAGGTTGGTCATAACTTTTCTTCCAAGAAGTAAGCATATTTTAATTTCATGGCTGCAGTCACCATTACAGTGATTTTAAAGCCCCCAAAAATAAAGTCTGCCATTGTTTCCATTGTTTTTCCATCTATTTGCTATGAAGTGATGGGACCAGATACCATGATCTTAGCTTTCTGAACGTTGAGCTTTAAGCCAACTTTTTTCACTCTTCTCTTTTACTTTCAACAAGAGGCTCTTTAGTCCTTCTTGCTTTCTGCCATAAGGGTGGTGTTATCTGCATATCTGAGGTTATTGATATTTCTCCTGCCAATCTTGATTCCAGCTTGTGCTTCATCCAGCCCAGTATTTCTCATGATGTGCTTTGCATATAAGTTAAATAAGCAGGATGACAATATACAGCCTTTACATACACCTTTTCCTATTTGGAACCAGTCTGTTATTCCATGTCCAGTTCTAATTGTTGCTTCTTGACCTGCATACAGATTTTTAAGGAGGCAGGTCAGGTGGTCTGGTATTCCCATCTCTCTCAGAGTTTTCCTCAGTTTGCTGTGATCCACACAGTCAAAGGCTTTGGCATAGTCAAGAAAGCAGAAGTAGATGTTTTTCTGGAACTCTCTAGCTGTTTCAATGATGCAGTGGATGCTGGCAATTTGATATCTGGTTCCTCTGCCTTTTCTAACTATAGGTTGAACATCTGGAAGTTCATGGTTCTCATATAGTTGAAGCCTGGCTTGGAGAATTTTGAGCATTACTTTACTAGCATGTGAGATGAGTGCAATTGTGCGGTAGTTTGAGCATTCTTTAGCATTGCCTTTCTTTGGGATTGGAATGAAAACTGACCTTTCCCAGTCCTGTGGCCACTGTTGAGTTTTCCAGATTTGCTGGCATATTGAGTGCAACACTTTCACAGCATCATCTTTCAGGATTTGAAATAGCTCAACTGGAATTCCATCACCTCCACTAGCTTTGTTTGTAGTGATGTTTCCTAAGGCCCACTTAACTTCACATTCCAGGATGTCTGACTCTAGGTGAGTGATCACACCATCGTGATTATCTGGGTCGTGAAGATCTTTTTTGTACAGTTCTTCTGTGTATTCTTGCCATCTCTTTTTAATATCTTCTGCTTCTTTTAGGTCAGTCTTACTTAGCTCTCATTCAGCCTGGATCATAAAGTAATGTGTGGTGTGTATGCCCAGCAGTGGAATTGCTGGGTCATAGGCGTTGGAGCAGCTGTGAGGAGATACCCCCCTCCAAGGGTAAGGAGAAGGCCCAGCCAGATGGTAGGAGGGGTAAATTCATGTTTAGAATCAAACCCCATTCCAGCCAGAGAAGCTCAGAGGGCTCAAGCACACCTTGTGTGCACCAGGACCCAGAGACCCCACAGAGACTGAGACAGAACTGTGTTTGAGCATCTCCTGTGGAGGTACAGGTCGGCAGTAGATTGCCACAGCAGCAGGAGCTCTGGGTGCTGCAGACTTGGGTACGGCAAAAGCCCTCTTGGAGGAGGTCACCATTAACCCCACCATGGAGCTGCCAGCATTTACACATGATTGGGAAATAGACTCTTGGAGGGCACAAAGATAGCCTTGTGCACCAGGACCCAAGAGAAAGGAACAGTGACCCCACAAGAGACTGACCAAGACTTGCCTGGGAGTGTCCAGGAGTCTCCAGCAGAGGCATGGGTCAGTGGTGGCCTGCTACAAGGTTGGGGACACTGAGTGTAGCAGTTCCTGCATGGGATCTTTTGAAGGAGGTCACCATTATCTTCATTACCTCCACCATAGTTTGGCCCCAGGTATATCACAGGGAGGGACCACACCTCCACCCATCAACAGAAAATCAGATTAAAGATTTACTGAGCATGGCCATGCCCATCAGAACAAGACCCAGTTTCCCCCTCAGTCAGTCTCTCCCATCAGGAAGTGTCCATAAGCCTCTAAACCTTCTCCATCAGATGGCAGATAGACTGAAAACCACAGTCACAGAAAACTAACCAATCTAATCACATGTACCACTGCCTTGTTGACCACCACCTTGTCTAACACTGCCTTGTCTAACCCAATGAAACTATGAGCCATGCTGTGTAGGGCTACCGAAACAGATGAGTCATGGTGGAGAGTTCTGTCAAAATCTGGTCCACTGGAGAAGAGAATAACAAACCACTTCCATATTCTTGCCTTAAGAACCCCATGAACAGTATGAAAAGGCAAAAAGATAGGACACTGAAAGATGAACTCCCCAGGTCGGTAGGTGCCCAATAAGCTACTGAAGATCAGTGGAGAAATAATTCCAGAAGACAGAGTCAAAGCAAAAACAACACCCAGTTGTGGATGTGACTGGTCATAGAACCAAGATTTGATGCTGTAAAGGGCAACATTGCATAGGAACCTGGGATGTTATGTCCATGAATCAAGGCAAACTGGAAGTGGTCAAACAGGAGATGGCAAGACTGAACGTTGACATTTTAAGAATCAGTGAGCTAAAGTGATCTGGAATGGGTGAATTTAGCTCAGATGACCATTATATCTACTACCGTGGGCAAGAATCCCTTAGAAGAAATGGAGTAGCCATCATAGTCAACAAAAGTCTGAAATGCAGTACTTGGATGCAGTCTCAAAAATGACAGAATGATCTCTGTTCATTTCCAAGGCAAACCATTCAATATCATGGTAATCCAAGTCTATGCCCCAAGCAGTAACGCTGAAGAAGCTGAAGTTGAACGGTTCTATGAAGACCTTCAAGACCTTCTAGAACTAACATCCAAAAAGATGTCCTTTTCATTTTAGGGGACTAGAATGTAAAAGTAGGAAGTCAAGAAACTCCTGGAGTAACAGGCAAATTTGCCCTTGGAGTACAGAATGAAACAGGGCAAAGGCTAATAGAGTTTTGCCAAGAGATCGCACAGGTCATAGCAAACACCCTCTTCCAACAACACAAAAGAAGACTCTACACATGGATATCACCAAATGGTCAACACTGAAATCAGACTGATTATATTCTTTGCAGCCAAAGATGGAGAAGCTCTATACAGTCAGCAAAAACAAGCTGACTGTGGCTCAGATCATGAACTCCTTATTGCCAAATTCAGACTTAAATTGAAGAAAGTAGGGGAAACCACTAGACCATTCAGGTATGACCTAAATTAAACACCTTATGATTATACAGTGGAAGTGAGAGATAGATTTAAGTGATTAGATCTGATAGAGTGCCTGATGAACTATGGATGGAGGTTTGTGACATTATACAGAAGGCAGGGATCAAGACCATCCCCAAGAAAAAGAAATGCAAAAAAGGAAAATGGTATCTGAGAAGACCTTACAAATAGCTGTGAAAAGAAGAGACATGAAAAGCAAAGGAGAAAAGGAAAGATATACCCATTTGAATGTATAGTTCCAAAGAATAGTAAGGAGAGATAAGAAAGCCTTCCTCAGTGATCAGTGAAAAGAAACAAGGGAAAACAATAGAATAGGAAAGTCTAGAGATCTCGTCAAAAAAATTAGAGATACCAAGGGAACATTTCATGCAAAGATGGGCTCGATAAAGGACAAAAATTGTATGGACCTAATGGAAGTATTTGCTTAAGTACCACTAAAAAAAAGCATTCCCTAACCAAGCATTAAATGAACAAAATTAAGTTTACAGTCTGTATTAAGTCTACTGGAAATCTTATAAGAAAAGGTGAGTTGTAATCAAAGGATTGTTTTCAGCATTTTTTTTTTTTACCTGAACATACGATGTCCGATATCGCTTATCACACCCTCGTGGAAGTACTATCATCACTGTTTTCACTGCATTACCTTTTCTTGTGTCTTTTAAATGCTCTATTTGTTCTCGTTTTTCACTATAGACTATTTTTGTGACTCAAATCTTAATTGTTGCTGCTCTTACAGTTACTTCCATCCTTGGACTTCTCTTCCATGTTTTGTCTTGGTGGCCTGAGCCATTTCACTAACTTCAGTCACCACAACTTCAAATTCTGCATCTCCAGGTCCATCTTCTCAACTGTGTACTGCAACTATCTCATCTAAATAGGTCCATTTTTCTGAGATGATAATAATCCATGTATCTTACAAGGATTATTGTATAATCCATGTATAATGGATTATATTCCATGGATTATATTCCATGTATAATCCATGGCTGCATAATCCGTGTATCTTACAACTATAAGCACTTGTTTCTTGTTTGGGGTTCTGTGGGTCGACACCAGAGGCTCTGCTCCTGATAGTGAGATATGACCCATTACAGTATGGGTGAAGGAGTAAATTTAAGGTTTTGATGTCTTTGTGGTGGAGAGCAGGAACAATCACGAGAAATGAAAACATACCTTTTAAGGCTCTGTTTGGAACAGTCAACCTGAAGCTCTTACTTTTATTTCATTAGTGCAAGAAAATTACATATTCAAGCCCAAAATTAATGGAGCAGGGAAGCATATTCTATCCACATTAAATCAATGCAAAGGATAGAAAGGAAAAAAAATTAAACAAATTAAATAATTTTTCAGTTATACCTGAAAGCAGAAGGTTCAAATTGATAACAGTTATAATTTCAAAATAGCTGTTATCATCCTAAGAATCCTGAGCATTACCATTTTTCACTGTTACCATCTTCCCAGCTGAAAAGCTAAAAATTATTCTCTGCTCTTCCATTTCTTTCATGGTAAATTAGTTAATGCCCCTTGCTACTTCTCTCTTAAACACCTGTTATAAAATTCATTTCTTTCTAGCCCCATTACCACTGCACTGTTTCAGGATCTTCTCATCCTTCACCAGTCCATAATGGTAGCTTTCTTTCATTTGAAAGAATCTACTATTACAGATTAAGCACAAAACTTCACTTAACACAATAGAAATTTATTTTTCACTCATACAATATCCAAAATAGGTATTCTAACTTCATGGATGCTATTCTTCCAAATAGTGACCGAGAAAACTATAAAACTTCTACCTAATGGCTCTGCCATCTTCATATACTTCTTCCTAAGGGTCTAGAATATGCAGCATTGCATGTTTTTTCAAGTCTTTTTTATTGATTTTGTTACAAGACTGCTTCTGTTTTATGTCTTGATTTTTTGGCCACAAGACATGTAGGATCTGAGTTCCCTGATCAGGGATCAAACCTACATCCTCTGCACTGAAAGGTGAAGTAATAACCTGTGGGCCACCAGGGAATTCCCCAGAATTGCATGCTACTGAGTCTTGAGTACCAGGCCTAGAAGTTACACCTATTACTTCTACCCACTTTCCTTTGCCTAGAACTCATCGTTTGGCTTTACCGATCTTTAAGACTGGAATATACCATCTAGTTGTGTGCTCAGGAGGAAGAGAAAATGTGTTTGGTGAACAGCTAATCAGACTCTGCTACAAACTTCTAGCTGATCTCTTTGCCAGCAGGAGTAGTCACCATTGTCAGAATAATATCTATAAAGCATAGTGTTCATGATGTTATTCTTCAGGTTAAAAACTGTTCATAACTCTAGAATTGAAAGTGAAAGTTGCTCAGTTGTGGCTGACACTTTGTGACCCCATGGGCTATACAGTCCATGGAATTGTCTGGGCCACAATACTGTAGTGGGTAGCCATTCTCTTCTCCAGGGGGTCTTCCAAACCCAGGGATCAAACCTAGGTCTCCCACATTGCAACAGATTCTTCACCAGCTGAGTCACCAGGGAAGCCCAAGAACACTGCAATGGATAGCCTATCCCTTCTCCAGCAGCTCTACCTGACCCAGGAATCCAACCACTGTCTCCTACATTATGAGCAGATTCAAGAATTGAAAGCAAAGGTCAAATTCCTCAATGAGATTTTCAAGGCATTTGTTATGAAGATAACATAGAATATAACAAGGCAGGTGGGTTAATATTCTAGGGACAGAATTCAGCTCATCCAGATGAAATCAAGTGACAGAAATCTCCATAAGACTACATGTCATCTACAAATTTTCCAGAAAACTGTAGGCTACTTAACTCTCCAGATTCTTATTCTCTGATTGTGAAAAGATGGCAAGGCCTGTACAATTATTCTAGCCATTCCACATATACTGAGAACTTTTCATCAGTGAAAATTATTTTAAAAGCTACCGTGTTAATTATTAAACTTGGTATTAACTACAGATAGAGTTAAATCTTTACTAGTGAAGCCTTATGATTAGTGTGTGTCAAAGGCAAAATAATGTCTCTGCTTTTTAATATGTCTAGGTTGGTCATAGTTTTACTTCTGAGGACAAATATCATATTTAGAGTTAATATTACATCTAGAGCTATACTTGTGCATAAACTTGTTGATTTTTCAGAAAATTAGAATGACCAGAATATTAGAAAACATCAAATAGCATTCACTGTACTCTACATAGAATTAAGAATGGAAATCCGTATGTGTTTCAGTGTATCATCAATAAGCATAATATCAAATTAAATCAATGAAATAAAAACTGAAATAATAGAAGAGATTTTCCAGGCACCAGGAGGCTGCAACTTCCCAATCCATCCTGGATCTTACTCCTGTGGGTTGTGAAGAGCACCAAGAGAATCCTGGGGGTGGTAAAAAGAGCTATGGATCAAACAGAAAAAGAGTGACAGGAAATGGGAGATCAGAAGTGAGGCTACCTCTATGTCCAAAAATCTTAATGTATGAGTTTCCATATCATTTCTTTTGTTAATTTGTTTACAAAATGTTGCTGCTTAGATAATATAAAATATCTTCACTCATTTAGAAAATGTGGTGTGTGTATATATATATATGTGTGTGTGTGTATATATTCCACCATATGATGGAATAGTACCCATCTGTAAAACAAAGAAGGAATAATGCCATTTACAGCAACATGGGTGGACCTAGAAATTATGATACTAAGTGAAGTAAGACAGAGAAAGGCAAATACCATGATATCACTTATATATGGAATTTAAATTATGACACAAATCAAACTTATTTACAAAACACAAATAGACTCACAGACTTGAAAGCAAGCTGATGGTCACCAAATGGGAAAGAGAGGAGGAAAGAGGAATAAACTAGGAGTTTGGGATTATCAGGGGCTTCTCTGGTGGCTCAGACAGTAAAGAATCTGCCTGCAAGTTTGGAACTTGGGTTTGATTCCTGGGTCAGGTAGATCTCCTGGAGGAGAAAATGGCAACCCTCTCCAGTATTCTTGCTTGGAGAATTCCATGGACAGGGGAGCCTGGCAGGCTACAGTCCATGGGGTCACAAAGAAGACATGCCTGACTGACTAACACTTGGGATTAACAGGTACACGGCATGATAGCTTGGTAGTGCAGATGGTAAAGAATCTGCCTGAGATGCAGGAGACACAGATTCAGTCCCTGGGTTGGGAAGATCGCCTAGAGAAGTAAATGCCTACTCACTCCAGTATTCTTGCCTGGAGAATCCCATGGACAGAGGAGCCTGGTAGACTACAGTCCATGGAGTTGCAAGGAATCAGACACAACTGAGTGGCTTCCACTCACCATGATATATAAATAAATAAACAACAGGACCTCTGGTATAGCACAGGGAACTATATTCAATATTTTATAAAAACCTATAAGGAAAAAGAATCTGAAAAAGTCCATATACATATACATGTGTATCTATGCTTGTGCTCAGCCTCTAAGCCATGTTCAATATAAACATGAACCACTGTGCTGTACATTTGAAACCAACACAACATTGTAAATCAACTATACCTCAATCAAAAACATAAAATATGTTCTTTTAAAGTGGTCTGAATTTTTCTCAGCTATCAAGAGTAGTTGAGATACTCATTACAAGTAGACACTTTAGTTCAGTTCAGTTCAGTCATTCAGTCATGTCCGATTCTTTGCGACCCCATGAATCGCAGAGCACCAGGCCTCCCTGTCCATCACTAACTCCTGGAATTCACCCAAACTCATGTGCATCGAGTCGGTGATGCTATCCAGCCATCTCATCTTCTTTCATCCCCTTCTCCTCCTGCCTTCAATCCCTCCCAGCATCAGGGTCTTTTCCAATGAGTCAGCTCTTTGCATGAGGTGGCCAAACTATTGGAGTTTCAGCCTCAGCATAAGTCCTTCCAATGGACACCCAGGACTGGTCTACTATAGGATGGACTGGTTTGATTTCCTTGCAGTCCAAGGTACTCTCAAGAGTCTTCTCCAACCACAGTTCAAAAGCATCAATTCTTCGGCACTCAGCTTTCTTCACAGTCCAACTTTCACAACCATACATGACCACTGGAAAAACCATAGTCTTGACTAGATGGACCTTTGTTAGCAAAGTAAAGAAAGAAAGAAAGAAAGTGAAGTCGCTCAGTTGTGTCCAACTCTTTGCAACCCCGTGGACTGTAGCCTACCAGACTTCTCAATCCATGGAGTTTTCCAGGCAAGAATACTGGAGTGGGTTGCCATTTCCTTCTCCAGAAAATCTTCCCGATGCAGGGATTGAACCTGGGTCTCCCACATTGCAGGCAGACCCTTTATGATCTGAGCCACCAGGGAAGCCCTGGCAAAGTAATGTCTCTGTTTTTTAATAAGCTGTCTAGGTTGATCACATTTAATATGGTGTCTAGATTGATCACATACTATGCACCATAATATACACACTATAAATTATATAAAATTGCATTTTAGAAAACTTAATTAAATGCTTTTTAATTTAATTATTAATACTATAAAGCATTTCTTTTCAATGACATCTATTCTTACTATGTTTAATGATAACAATGGGGCTGAATTTTATTTTATTTTTTTCTCATGGAATTATTTTATTTTATTTATCTATTTCTTAATTTTTATTTTTACTTTATTTGGCTTTACAATACTGTATTGGTTTCGCCATACATTGACATGAATCAGTCACGGGTGTACATGAGTTCCCAATCCTGAACCCCCCTCCCACCCCATATCATCTCTCTGGATCATCCCCGTGCACCAGCCCCAAGCATCCTGTATCCTGTATTGAACATAGACTGGCGATTCGTTTCTTACATAATAGTATACATGTTTCAATGCCATTCTTCCAAATCATCCCACCCTCTCCCTCTCCCACAGAGTCCAAAAGTCCGCTCTTAACTTCTGTGTCTCTTTTGCTGTCTTGCATACAGGGTTATCATTGCCATCTTTCTAAAGTCCATATATATGTGTTAGTATACTGTATTGGTTGGTGTTTTTCTTTCTGGCTTACTTCACTCTGTGTAATAGGCTCCAGTTTCATCCCCCTCATTAGAACTGATTCAAATGTATTCTTTTGAATGGCTGAGTAATACTGCATTGTGTATATGTACCACAGCTTTCTTATCAATTCATCTGCTGATGGACATCTAGGTTGCTTCCATGTCCTGGCTATTATAAACAGTGCTGCGATGAACATTGGGGTACATGTGTCTCTTTCAATTCTGGTTTCCTCGGTGTGTATGCCCAGCAGTGAGATTGCTGGGTCATAAGGCAGTTCTATTTGCAATTTTTTAAGTAATCTCCACACTGTTCTCCATAGTGTCTGTACTAGTTTGCATTCCCACCAACAGAGTAAGAAGGTTCCCTTTTCTCCACACCCTCTCCAGCATTACACTTGTAGACTTTTGGATCACTGCCATTCTGACTGGTGTGAAATGGTACCTCATTGTGGTTTTGATTTGCATTTCTCTGATAATGAGTGATGTTGAGCATCTTTTCATGTATTTGTTAGCCATCCGTATGTCTTCTTTGGAGAAATGTCTGCTGAGTTCTTTGGCCCATCTTTTGATTGGGTCATTTATTTTTCTGGAATTGAGCTACAGGAGTTGCTTGTATATTTTTGAGATTAGTTGTTTGTCAGTTGCTTCATTTGCTATTATGTTCTCCCATTCTGAAGGCTGTCTTTTCACCATTGCTTATAGTTTCCTTTGTTGTGCAGAAGCTTTTAATTTTAATTAGGTCCCATTTGTTTATTTTTGCTTTTATTTCCAGTATTCTGGGAGGTGGATCATAGAGGATTCTGCTGTGATTTATGTCGGAGAGTGTTTTGCCTATGTTTTCCTCTAAGATTTTTATAGTTTCTGGTCTTACGTTTAGATCTTTAATCCATTTTGGGTTTATTTTTGTGTGTGGTGTTAGAAAGTGATCTAGTTTCATTCTTTTACAAGTGGTTGACCAGTTTTCCCAGCACCACTTGTTAAAGAGATTGTCTTTACTCCATTGTATATTCTTGCCTCCTTTGTGGAAGATAAGGTCTTCATAGGTGTGTGGATTTATCTCTGGGCTTTCTATTCTGTTCCACTGATCTATATTTCTGTCTTTGTGCCAGTACCATACTGTCTTGATGACTGTGGCTTTGTAGTAGAGCCTGAAGTCAGGCAGGTTGATTCCTCCAGTTCCATTCTTCTTTCTCAAGATTGCTTTGGCTATTCGAGGTTTTTTGTATTTCCATACAAATCTTGAAATTATTTGTTCTAGTTCTGTGAAAAATACCGCTGGTAGCTTGATAGGGATTGCATTGAATCTGTAGATTGCTTTAGGTAGTATACTCATTTTCACTATATTGATTCTTCCAATCCATGAACATGGTATATTTCTCCATCTATTAGTGTCCTCTTTGATTTCTTTAATCAGTGTTTTATAATTTTCTATATATAAGTCTTTAGTTTCTTTAGGTAGATATATTCCTAAGTATTTTATTCTTTTCATTGCAATGGTGAATGGAATTGTTTCCTTAATTTCTTTTTCTACTTTCTCATTATTAGTGTATAGGAATGCAAGGGATTTCTGTTGTGTTAATTTTATATCCTACAACTTTACTATGTTCATTGATTAGCTCTAGTAATTTTCTGGTGGAGTCTTTAGGGTTTTCTATGTAGAGGATCATGTCATCTGCAAACAGTGAGAGTTTTATTTCTTCTTTTCCAATTTGGATTCCTTTGATTTCTTTTTCTGCTCTGATTGCTGTGGCCAAAACTTCCAGAACTATGTTGAATAGTAGCGGTGAAAGTGGGCACCCTTGTCTTGTTCCTGACTTTAGGGGAAATGCTTTCAATTTTTCACCATTGAGGATAATGTTTGCTGTGGGTTTGTCATATATAGCTTTTATTATGTTGAGGTATGTTCCTCCTATTCTTGCTTTCTGGAGAGTTTTTATCATAAATGGATGTTGAATATTGTCAAAGGCCTTCTCTGCATCTATTGAGATAATCATATGGCTTTTATTTTTCAATTTGTTAATGTGGTGAATTACATTGATTGATTTGCGGATATTAAAGAATCCTTGCGTCCCTGGGATAAAGCTCACTTGGTCATGGTGTATGATCTTTTCAATGTGTTATTGGATTCTGATTGCTAGAATTTTGTTAAGGATTTTTGCATCTATGTTCATCAGTGATATTGGCCTGTAGTTTTCTTTTTTGTGGCATCTTTGTCAGGTTTTGGTATTAGGGTGATGGTGGCCTCATAGAATGAGTTTGGAAGTTTACCTTCCTCTGCAATTTTCTGGAAGAGTTTGAGTAGGATAGGTGTTAGCTATTCTCTAAATTTTTGGTAGAATTCAGCTGTGAAGCCATCTGGACCTGGGCTTTTGTTTGCTGGAAGATTTCTGATTACAGTTTCAATTTCCATGCTTGTGATGGGTCTGTTAAGATTTCCTATTTCTTCCTGGTTCACTTTTGGAAAGTTGTACTTTTCTGAGAATTTGTCCATTTCTTCCATGTTGTCCATTTTATTGGCATATAATTGCTGATAGTAGTCTCTTATGATCCTTTGTATTTCTGTGTTGTCTGTTGTGATCTCTCCATTTTCATTTCTAATTTTATTGATTTGATTTTTCTCCCTGTGTTTCTTGATGAGTCTGGCTAATGGTTTGTCAATTTTATTTATCCTTTCAAAGAACCAGCTTTTGTCTTTGTTGATTTTTGCTATGGTCTCTTTTGTTTCTTTTGCATTTACTTCTGCCCTAATTTTTAAGATTTCTTTCCTTCTACTAATCTAGGATTCTCCATTTCTTCCTTTTCTAGTTGCCTTAGGTGTAGAGTTAGGTTATTTATTTGACTTTTTTCTTGTTTCTTGAGGTATGCCTGTATTGCTATGAACTTTCCTCTTAGCACTGCTTTTATAGTGTCCCACAGTTTTTGGGTTGTTGTGTTTTTATTTTCATCCGTTTCTATGCATATTTTGATTTCTTTTTTGATTTCTTCTGTGATTTGTTGGTTATTCAGAATCGTGTTGTTCAGCCTCCATATGTTGGATTTTTTAAGTTTTTCTCCTATAATTGATATCTAATATTAATGCATTATGGTCAGAAAAGATGCTTGGAATGATTTCTTTTTTTTTTTTTAATTTACCAAGGTTAGATTTATGGCCCAGGATGTGATCTATCCGGGAGAAGTTTCCATGAGCACTTGAGAAAAAGGTGAAATTAATTGTTTTTGGGTGAAATGTCCTATAGATATCAATTAGGTCTAACTGGTCTATTGTATCATTTAAAGTTTGTGTTTCTTTGTTAATTTTCTGTTTAGTTGATCTGTCCTTAGATGTGAGTGGGGTATTAAAGCCTCCCAGTATTATTGTGTTATTGTTAATTTCCCCTTTCATACTTGTTAGCATTTGTCTTACATATTGTGGTGCCCCTATGCTGGGTGCATATATATTTATAATTGTTATATCTTCTTCTTGGATTGATCCTTTGATCATTATGTAGTGGCCTTCTTTGTCTCTTTTCACAGCCTTTGTTTTAAAGTTTATTTTATCGGATATGAGTATTGATACTCCTGCTTTCTTTTGGTCTCTATTTGCGTGGAATATCTTTTTCCAGTCCTTCACTCTCAGTCTGTATGTGTCCATTGTTTTGAGGTGGGTCTCTTGTAGACAGCATATATATAGGGGTCTTGTTTTTGTATCCATTCAGCCAGTCTTTGCCTTTTGGTTGGGGCATTCAACCCATTTACGTTTAACCTAATTATTGATAAGTATGATCCCGTTGCCATTTACTTTATTGTTTTGGGTTCGGGTTTATACACCCTTTTTGTGTTTCCTGTCTAGAGAATATCCTTTAGCATTTGTTGGAGAGCTGGTTTGGTGGTGCTGAATTCTCTCAGCTTTTGCTTGTTTGTAAAGCTTTTGATTTCTCCTTCATATTTGAATGAGATCCTTGCTGGGTACAGTAATCTGAGCTGTAGGTTATTTTCTTTCATCACTTTAAGTATATCTTGCCACGTTATTTTTAATATTGGTCTAATATTTTGTGATGCAGGATAATACAAGTCAGTTCCTAAGTTTTGTTTACTTAGATACTGGGTATTAATGGTTCTCACAGCCGAAACTATACCCCTAAAAGATTTATTAACTCAAATGAAAGAGATGTATCACTGACAGTATTTTTCTACATTTTAATTTCTAAACAGTTTCAATCACATATTTTTACCATGCAGTACTAGTAATAAGGAGCTTCTCAGGTGACTCAGTGATAAGGAATCCACGTGCTAGTACAGTAGACTCAAGAAATTCAGATTTGATCCTCGGTCAGGAAGATCCCCTGGAGTAGCAAATGGTACCCACTCCAGTATTCTTGCCTGGAAAATCCCGTGGACAGAAGAGCTTAATGGCTTATGATCCATGGGGTCACAAAGAGTCAGAGATTACTGAGCAGCTGAACACACACACACACACACACAATAAAAATTTTATTGTAAATAAAATGTTTAAAACATGCATTTTTAAAAAAATTTGTTTATTTTTACTGTATATAATTAATAAAAAGTATATGTTTACTTTTTATAAATTATAATAAATATTTGAATATTGAGAACTCACATTGAACATTTTTAATGTTGGTATTTTAGCTACCCACTGCTCTATAATGAACTACCAAAAACTCAGTAATTTAATACATCACACACTTACTATCTCACTGTTTATAAGGGTCAAGGTTTGGAATGAAGATGATCCAGGGTTCTCCAAGTGGGGTCCACAGACTGAAGACAAGGTCTCAGTCAGGCTTATTCTATTCTGAAAGCTGGAGTGCAGAAACCATTTCCAAGTTCACCCAGATTGGTTTCCTTGCAGAAAAAAAAAATATAACCATAGAAATAAAAGTATAACATAAAAGGCAATGAGTAACTGGGGCCCTGGCTTTTTCTTTGCTGCTGCCTAGAAGGTGCACACAGGTCCCAGAGGCTACCTCATTTCCCTGCCACATGGGCTACCCACATGGCTATGTGCTTCTTTCAGGTCATCGAGGGAAAAAGAGTTTCTACCCAGAATAGGGCTCCAATCTGAGGAAACCACTAGAGAAGGAAATGGCAACCCGCTCTAGTATTTTTAGCTGGAAAATCCCATGTACGGAGAAGCCTAGAGGGCTACGGTTCATGCAGTTGCAAAGAGTCAAACATGACTTAGTGACTGAGCACACATGCACCCTGATAAAACTGATGGTGGGATATGCCAGCCCTTCTGCAATGTCCTGTCAATTACAAGCAAGTTATAAATCCCACCCACATTCAAGGGCAGTGAATTACATAGGATGTGAATGCCAGGGGTAAGGATCTTTGGAGGTCACATTAGAGTCTGGCCTTCAGTTGCATTGTTTAAAAAAAAAAACAAAAAAACGAAGGTTTGGAGATCACTATTTTAGACTAATACATGACAATCTGGATATTCCTATTAAAAGTATGTCAGAAAATCATGTTGAATAATTCGATTGGCCTTTCCATATTCTAATGAATTTTTTAATTTTTAAGTTGCTAAATATTTAAGGTTCATTGGTTTTAACACTCTTCTGTACCCTTAACAGATTATTTTGTTCTCTATCTTTAGCTTGCAAGATCACTGAATTAATTCAATGTGATCCTATTAAGAGCTCAATTCATAGGAAATTTTTAAACAGTTTTACTATCTTGTCAGTCATCTATTGATGTGTAAAAAGCCACCTAGGCCATAGTGATATAAAGCAACAAGAATTTATTATTTCTCACCATTGTGTAGGGTGTCTGATCCCATGTGAGGAGATTTTTTGCTGCATATTGTGTTGGGTGGGGATATTCATGAACTACATTTAACTGAAGCTAAGCTGGAGTTGAAATGTCCAAGATGGCTTTTCTCATATGTCTAAGACTTCATCTGGGGATACCATTTAATTTTTAGAGCTTTATTTTGTTAAGTCTACAAATAATAGATGCTGTAGATGGTGTGGAGAAAAGGGAACCCTCCTATAGTGTTTGTGGGAATGTAAACTGATGCAACAATGGAGAACAGTATGAAGATTCCTCAGAAAACTAAAAGTAAAGCTACCATGTGATCCAGCAATCCCACTCCTGAGCACATATCTGAGAAAATGATAATTCTAAAGGATACATTCATCCCAATGTTTATAGGAGCACTATTTACAGTAGCCAAGACATGCCAGCAGCCTAAATGAACACATGCAGATGAATGGATAACAAAGATGCTGTACATATACATAATGGACTATCACTCTTTCATGTGAAAGAATGAAATAATGCCATTTGCAGCAACATGGATGGACCTAGAGATGATCATACTAAGTGCAGCAAATCAGACAGAGAAAGATTGTCTGATATCCGGTCCCATCACTTCATGGGAAATAGACGGGGAAACAGTGGAAACAGTGTCAGACTTTATTTTGGCGGGCTCCAAAATCACTGCAGATGGTGACTGCAGCCATGAAATTAAAAGACGCTTACGCCTTGGAAGAAAAGTTATAACCAACCTAGATAGTATATTCAAAAGCAGAGACATTACTTTGCTGACTAAGGTCTGTCTAGTCAAGGCTATGGTTTTTCCTGTGGTCATGTATGGATGTGAGAGTCGTACTATGAAGAAGGCTGAGCACTGAAGAATTGATGCTGTTGAACTGTGGTGTTGGAGAAGACTCTTGAGAGTCCCTTGGACTGCAAGGAGATCCAACCAGTCCATTCTGAAGGAGATCAGCCCTGGGATTTCTTTGGAAGGAATGACGCTGAAGCTGAAACTCCAGTACTTTGGCCACCTCATGCGAAGAGTTGATTCATTGGAAAAGACTCTGATGCTGGGAAGGATTGGGGAGAGAAGGAGAAGGGGACAACAGAGGATGAGATGGATGGATGGCATCACTGACTTGATGGACATGAGTCTGAGTTAACTCTGGGAGTTGGTGATGGACAGGAAGGCCTGGTGTGCTGTGATTCATGGGGTCGCAAAGAATCGGACACGACTGAGTGACTGAACTGAACTGAAGTGAACTGATCACTTATATGTGGAATCTAAAAAGAGGGTACAAAGGTACTTATTTATAAAACAGACTCACAGAAATAGAAAACAAATTATGGTTACCCAAGGGGAAAAGTAGGGGGAGAGATAAATTGAAAGATTGGGCTTGACACACACACACACACACACACACACACACACACACACACACTACTATATATAAAAGAGATAAACAACAAGGACCTATTGGAACTTCCCTGGTTGTCCAGTGGTTAACAATCTGCCTTCCAATGCAGGGACATGGGTTAAATACCTGTTTGGGGAACTAAGATTCCACTTGCTGCGGGGCAACTAAGCCTGCATGCCACAACTAGAAACAAACCACCATGCAGCCGCTAAAACACAATGCAGCTCAAAATAAATTGATGAATTAATTAAAGAAAAAAAAAAAGGACTTACCCTATTACACAGGGACCTATCCTCAATATTTTGCAATAATCTATATGGGAAAAGAATCTGAAAACAACAGACTGGTTCCAAATAGGAAAAGGAGTACATCAAGGCTGTATATTGTCACCCTGTTTATTTAACTTATGTGCAGAGCACATCATGAGAAACGCTGGGCTGGAAGAAGCACAAGCTGAAATCAAGATTTCCAGGAGAAATATCAATAACCTCAGATATGCAGACGACACCACCCTTATGGCAGAAAGTGAAGAACTAAAGAGCCTCTTGATGAAAGTGAAAGGGGAGACTTTAAAAGTTGGCTTAAAGCTCAACGTTCAGAAAACTAAGATCATGGCATCCTGTCCAATCACTTCATGACAAATGGATGGGGAAACAGTGGGAACAGCGGCAGACTTTATTTTTTGGGGCTCCAAAATCACTGCAGATGGTGGCTGCAGCCATGAAATTAAAAGATGCTTGCTCCTTAGAAGAAAAGCTATGACCAACTTAGATAGTGTATTAAAAAGTAGAGACATTACTTTGCCAACAAAGGTCTGTCTAGTCAAAGCTATGTTTTTTCCAGTGGTCATGTATGCAAGTGAGAGTTGGACTATAAAGAAAGCTGAGCACCGAAGAACTGATGCTTTTGAGCTATGGTGTTGAAGAAGACTCTTGGGAGTCCCTTGGATGGAGAGTCCCTCCATCCTAAAGGAGATCAGTCCTGGGTATTCATTGGAAGGACTGGTGTTGAAGCTGAACTTCCATACTTTGGCCACCTGATGTGAAGAGCTGACTCATTTGAAAAAAACCCTGATGCTGGGAAAGATTGAAGGCAGGAGGAGAAGAGGACGACAGAGGATGAGATGGTTGGTATGACATCACCGACTCGATGGACATGGTTTTGACTAAATTCCAGTAGTTGGTAATGGACAGGGAGGCCCAGCATGCTGCAGTCCATGGGATCACAAAGAGTCAGACACGTCTGAGCAACTGAACTGAACTGAATATATATATATACACAACTAATCACTTTTCTGTACCTGAAATTAACACACATTGTAAATCACTTTACTTCAATTAAACAATAGATATAAAAAAAAAAACTTTAGCTTGTTATTTTTGTTATTTATTGTATTTATATATTTTCCTACAAAATGTTGCTTTTATTTCATTGTGGATGCATCTCTTTTTTTTTCAAAAATAATATAGCCATAGTAGCAAAAAAGTAAAAATAATGTAGGATTTTGGAAAATGAACCTTTATTTAAATGCTCAGGAAAGTAATTTTGGTTAGGGTACATGATATTTACATGCGTTTATACAGGAGTCAGGTTTCCCTGGTGGCTCAAAGGTAAAGAATCCACTGGCCAAGGCAGGAAAGGTGGGTTCGATCCCTAGGTCAAAAAGGAAACGGCAATCCACTTCAGTATTCTTGCCTGCGAAATCCCATGGAGAGAGGAGTTTGGCGTACTACAGTCCCATGGGGTTGCAACTAAACAACAACAATAACAGTACAGTAGCCAGGGTGTCATGAGTAGCAAGAGCTAAAATTGTTTCTTAAGCAATAAACATGAGAAAAATGATAAATATGAGTTTGTCTGGTTGCTCGAAATGCATAAGACTGTATAGAAGAGAAAAAGAAATCATTAAAATGATGCAATTAGAAACTCCTCAGATTAGTGTATTTATACAGTTGTCAAAGTAATACATGACATCAGTGAAGAAATATTTCTTGCATACAGATGGTTGTTTCTGTTTCTGAATATTGTCAACAGGCTATTAAATTTGCATTTTCAGAAATGAATAAAAAATCTCATGGCTTCAGGAGAAAGAAAAAAAGAGCTAGAGAGAAAGCAAAACGCTATACTCTAGAGAACTCTAAAAAAGTGTATGTGACTTATCTCTCCACTTTGGAGGCTCCAAATAAAGAGAGATTAAGGATCACTTATTTGATTCTCAGTTTTCCTAAAGCAGAAGTGATCTGTACCCAGTGCTTTTTTCTGATAATCAGAAGCCCGCAGAAGCTCAGTACCTTACCACAGTCTCATGGGAAAGCAGCTGGAAGTCTCCGGGCTCTTGAAGAGGATGCAGAATTTAGTGAGAAATTAAACACAAGTAAGACCAAGAAGGTGTTTCCTTGCCACAGGGAGGAACCACATCAGAAGTGGAAATTAGCATAGATCACACAGCCAGGTATAACTGGGGACAGGAATGCCTTAGAAATAGTGCTGAGAGGGATCTGCAGAGACCCTGAAAGTGCTGTCCACTTCAGGGGAGGCCAGAGTGGACAGCTACTGACCAAACACCAGCTGCCTCACTTAGTGCTGAATGGCTGCATAAGCCCCTTATCCAGAACTCAGGTGATCCTCCAAAGAAAAGCCGGAAGGTTATACGTTGAGTTAAACAAGTTTAAAACAGAGAGAACAGTTGTTTTCCTGGAAGCTGTGATCAGATAGAATAAGAATTTAAAAGAGAAGCTGAATTAATTTAAGAGATAGAGGGCGTTATATTTCTCATATACCTCAATTCATGGCCTCTGAAGGTCAAGTGAGCACGAGTGCTCAGTCACTCAGTCATATGTGACTCCTTGTCACCCTGTGGGTGTAGCCTGCCAGTCTCTTCTGTCCATTCTTCAGGCAAGAATACTGGAGTGGGTTGCCATCCATTCTCCAGGGGATGTTCCTGACCAAGGGTCAAACCCATGTCTCCTGCACCTCCACTTTAGCAGATGAATTCTTTACAGCTGAGCCACCTGGGAAGCCCAAAGTTCAAATACAATAATTTGCTTATTCAAATAATTAATATTAAAAGCTGTGTCCCCTATGAGATTTCTTATTGCTTATCTGTTCAGCTCAGAAAAGTACTGATTTATGTATTATGTTTAACTTTGAAAGTTGAAACTGAAAGGATAATCTGGAGAGCATAAGGGAGAAATCAGTGGTTTTACGTATTGAATCTGAAACTTCAGGGAAAATAGGACTTACATGCAGAACTTGGGAAAAAAAAAGACAATTTAGTGAATCTGGAATACAGCATAGCAATCTGCATTTTTACCACTTTAATACTTCAATCAAAGATAATGTGTCAGCAAGAATGTAGAGAAAAGAGAACCATTGTACACTACTGACAGGAATGAAAATTGGTACAGCCAATACGGAAAATAGTATGGAGAGTTCACAAAAAAAAAAAAAAGGAACTATTATATGATCCAGCAAGCTAACTTCTGAGCATATATTCAAAGGAAATAAAATCACGATCTCAAAGACACAGCTGCACTTCCATGAAAACTGAAGCATTATTCACAATAGCCAAGATATGGAAATACCTAAGTGTCTGTCAATAAATGAATGGATAAGGAAAATGAAGTGTGTTTACAGACACACTTCAGAGATATTTCAGGTTCATGGCAATAAAGCAAATATCCCAGTAAAGCTAATCAGATTTGCAGCCTACTTATAACAGCCAAGGCATGAAGCAACTTAAGTGTCCATCAACAGATAAATGGATAAAGAAGACGTGATGCAAAATGCAATACTACTCAGTCATGAAAAGGAATGAAATATTGTCATTTGCAGCCATGACCTATGAATGGACCTATAGATTATTATACTAAGTGAAGTTAAGTCAGCGAAAGACAACCATTATATGATATCACTTATATGTAGCATCTAAAACATAACAAATAAATCTATTTATAAGACTCACAGACATAGAAAAAAAAAACACTATGGTTATCAAAGGGAAAAGGGATTGAGGAGGAATGAATTAGGAGTTTGGATAAATAGATACTTACCACTATATATTAAATAGATAAAATCAAGTACCTACTATATAGCACAGGGACATATACTCAATCTTATAATAACCTATAAGGAAAATAATCTAAAAATACTAATCTATATTTCTAACTGAATGACTTTGCTGTATATCTGAAACTAACACATTATTGTAAATCAGCTATGCTTCAACTAAATAAAAAGAAGGAAATTCTGGCATTTACAACAATGTGAATAAAACTGGAGGGCATTATGTTAAGTGAAACTAGCCAGACAGAGAAAACTATCACTTTTATGTAGAATCTAAAAAAGTTGAACTCACAGAGGCAGAGAGTAGAATGGTGACTACTAAGATCTAGGGGCTTGGGTAATCAAGAAATGTTGGTCAAAATGTATAAAGTTTTATACAAAATGAATAAAGACTGGAAGTCTAATGTAAAGCATGATGACTGTAATTAATAATACTACATTGTATATATGAAATTTCTAAGAGAATAGAATTTAATTGTTCTCCACCCCCCAAGAAAAGGATTATGTGAAATAATGGCTATGTCATTTAGCTTAAATGTACTAATCACTTTAACAATGTATGCTGCTGCTGCTGCTGCTAAGTCGCTTCAGTCGTGTCCGACTCTGTGCGACCCCATAGACGGCAGCCCCTTAGGCTCCACTATTCCTGGGATTCTCCAGGCAAGAACACTGGAGTGGGTTGCCATTTCCTTCTCCAATGCATGAAAGTGAAAAGTGAAAGTGAAGTCGCTCAGTCGTGTCTGACTCTTATCGACCCCATGGACTGCAGCCTACCAGGCTCCTCCACCCATGGGATTTTCCAGGCAAGAGTACTGGAGTGGGGTGCCATTGCCTTCTCCGTTAACAATGTATACATATATCGAAACATCTCACACACACACACACACATACAGACACATATATATACCTCAAAAAATTTTGTGAATAATGCAATTTTTGTTTGTGAACTACAAACATGTATGAAAAGGCAAAATGATATGACACCAGAAGATGAGCCCCCCAGGTTGGAAAGTGTCCGGTATGCTACTGGGAAAGAGCAGAGGGCAATTACTAATAGTTCCAGAAAGAAGGAAGCAGCTGGGCCAAAGGAGAAACAATGCTCACATGTAAATGTGTCTGGTTGTCAGTCTGATGCTGTAAAGAGCAATATTTCTTTACCTGGACCTGGAATATTAGGTTCATAAATCAAAGTAAATTGGACATGGTCAAGCAGGAGATGTCAAGATTGAACACTGACAGTTTAGGATTCAGTGAACTAAAATGGATGGTAATGGGCAAATTTAAATCAGATGACCATTATATCTGCTACTCTGGGCAAGAATTCCTTAGAAGAAATGGAGTAGCCCTCCTAGTCAATAAGAGAGAGTGCAAAATGCAGTACTAACGTGCAACCTTACAAGCAACAGTAATCACGTTTCATTACTAAGGCAAACCATCCAACATCACAGTAATCTAAGTCCATGCCCTGACCACTGATTGCATAGAAGGTAATGTTGATCAGTCCTGCTGATTAAGATACCTACAAGACCTTCTAGAACTAACACCTGAAAAAGATGTCCTTTTCATCATAGGATACTGAAATAAGAAAGTAGGAAGCCAAGAGAGTCAGAATAACAGGCAAGTTTGGCACTGGAGTACAAAATGAAGTGTGGCAAAAGTAACAGAGTTTTGTAAAGAGAAAATGCTGGTCACAGCAAACACCCTTTTCCAACAACCCAAGAAATGACTCTCATATGGACATCACCAGATGGTCAATACTGAAACTAGATTGATTACATTCTTTGCAGCTGAATTATGCTGCTGCTGCTGCTGCTGCTGCTAAGTCACTTCAGTTGTGTCTGACTCTGTGCGACCCCATAGACGGCAGCCCATTAGGCTCCCCCATCCCTAGGATTCTCCAGGCAAGAACACTGGATTGGGTTGCCATTTCCTTCTCCAGTGCGTGAAAATGAAGTCGCTCAGTCGTGTCCGACTCTTAGCGACCCCATGGACTGCAGCCTACCAGGCTCCTCCATCCATGAGATTTTCCAGGCAAGAGTACTGGAGTGGGTTGCCATTGCCTTCTCCGAGAGACCTCTATAGGTCAGCAAAAATAAGACCTGGAACTGACTGTGGCTCATATCATGAACTTATTATTGCAAAATTCAGGCTTAAACTGAAGAAACTAGGCAAAACCACTGGCCATTCAGGTATGACCAAAATCAAATCCCTTATGATTGCACAGTGAAGGTAATGAATAGATTCAAAGGATTCAATCTGGTAGACAGAGTGCCTGAAGAACTAAGGACGGAGGTTCATAACGTACACAGGAGGTAGAGATCAAAACTATCCCAAAGAAAAAAGAAATGCAAGAAGGCAAAATCGTTGTCTGAGATTTTGCAAATAGTTGAAAAAAGAAGAGAGTGAAAGGAAAGGGAAAATGGAAAAGATATACCCAATTGAATGCAGAGTTCAGGAGAATAGCAAGGAGAGATAAGAAGACCTTCTTAAATGAGCAATGCAAAGAAATAGAGGAAAACAATAGAAGAGGAAAGACTAGAGGTCTCTTCAAGAAAATTGGATATACCAAAGGGAACACTTCATGCAAGGATGGGCACAATAAAGGAGAGAAATGGTAAGGGCTTAACAGAAGCAGAAGAGATTAAGAACAGGTGGCAAGCATACACACACACACACAAAAAAAACTGTACCAAAAAAAAAAAAAAAAAAAAGGTCTTAAATGACCTGGATAACCATGATGGTGTGGTCACTCATTTAGAGCCAGACATCCTGGAATGTGAAGTCAAGTGAGCCTCAGGAAGCATTACTAAAAACAAAGCTAGTGGAGATGATGGAATTCCATCTGAGCTATTAAATATCCTGAAAGATATTCTGTTAAAGTGCTGCACTCAATATGTCATCAGATTTGGAAAACTCATCAGTGACCACAGGACTGGAAAATGTCAGTTTTCATTCCAATTCCAAAGAAGGGCATATTCAAACTACCATACAATTAATTATCCTCATTTCACAGGCTACTAAGTTTATGCTCTAAATTCTTCAAGCTAGGCTCCAGCAGTATGTGAACCAAGAACTTCCAGAGATACAAGCTGGGTTTCGAAGAGGCAGAGGAAGCAGAGATCAAATCGCCAACAATCACTGAATCATGGAGAAAGCAAGGGAATTCCAGAAAAACATCTAGTTTTGCTTCATTGACTACCCTAAAGCGTTTGACTATGTGGGCCACAACAATGTGGAAAATTCTTAGACATGGGAGTACCAGACCACCTTACATATCTCCTGAGAAACATGTATATGGATCAAGAAGCAGCAGTTAGAACTGGACATGGAGCAACTGACTGGTTCGCAACTGGGAAAGAAGTACAATAAGGCTATATATTGTCACCCTGCTTATTTAACTTATATGCAGAGCTGTTGCTGTTTAGTCGCTCAATCATATATCACTCTTTGTGACCCCATGGACTGTAGCCTGCCAGGTTCCTCTGGCAATGGGGATTCTGCAGGCCAGAATAATGGAGTGGGTAGCCGTTCCCTTCTGCAGGGGATCTTCCTGACCCAGGAATTGAACCAGGGTCTCCTGAATTGCAGGCTGATTCTTTACCAGCCGAACTACCAGGGAAGCCCATTCTGACTATACAGACCTTTGTCGGCAAAGTAATGTCTCTTTTTTTTAATACACTTTCTAGGTTTCTCATAGCATTCCTTCCAAGGAGCAATTCCAAGGTGTGCCTTTTAATTTCATGGCTTCAGTCACTGTCCACAGTGATTTTGGAGCCAAATAAATAAATAAATAAATGTCACAGATTCCACTTTTCCCCCTTCTATTTGCAGTGAAGTGATGAGATCAGATGCCATGATCTTAGTTTTACTGAGTTTCAAGCCAGCTTTTTTTCATTCTCCTCTTTCACTTTCATCAAGATACTCTTTAGTTCCTCTCACTTTCTGCCATTAGAATGGTAACATCTCAGATCTAAGGCTGTTGATATTTCTCCCAGCAACCTTGATTCCATCTTATGATTCATCCAGTCTGTAATTTTGCTCAGTGTACTTTGCATATGGAAATAAAATATGCTTTCTCCTTGTAAGGAAATCTATAACATCATATTAAAAAGCAGAGATACCACTTTGCCATCAAAGGTTGGTATAGACAAAGCTATGCTTTTTTCCAGTGGTCATATACAGATGTGAGAGTCCATAAAAATGGCTGAGGACAGAAGAATTGATACTTTCAAGTTCTAGTGGTGGAGAAGACTTCTGAAATTCCCTTGGACTGCAAGAACAGAGCAGTGAGTCTTAAAGGAAATCAACCTTGAGTATTCATTAGAAGGGCTGATGCTGAAGATGAAGCTCCAATACTTTGGCCACCTGGTGAAAAGAGCTGACTTATTGGAAAAGATTCTGATGCTGCAAAAGATTGAAGGCAAAAGGAGAAGAGGGCAACAAGGGATGGGATAGCATTACTGACTCAATGGACAAGAATATGAGAAAACTCCAGGAGATAATGCAGACAGAAATGTCTGACGTGCTGCAGTCCATGGGACTGAAAAGAGTGGGATGGGATTTAGCTACTGAACAACAATATACCTGGGATAACAAAGCCAAACAAAATTTATCCTCTCCAAAAAGGTAAATTTATATATATATATATATACAATGTTGTGTTTTGTGTATATTCATATGGCATCACTAATATTTACTTTCAGATAATTTATAGATTTTTCAATCTTGTAAATATATTAGAATGAACACATATGAAATTTTTAAGTCTGGTGCCAAGCACATTATTAGCCACTCAGCAATCCTGGATAATTCTAGCTGCCAAAGGCAGTACATGAAAAATCTCTTCTGGTATCATTCTTGCAAATTTCTCTAGATTTTCCTTTCTTCTATGTCTTTACCAGCTCTCTTTCTCCTTTAGTTCCCAAGTTCTGTGGCCTCATATTTGGTGGCTTTTTTTTTTTTTCCTTTTTATTGCCTTGACTGGATCATGGATGTTTTTTGAAGTGTTGATCTTGCTTTTGACCTAGCAATCCATATGATGCTATATATGAGTGTTCTCAAGCTCCACATATTGCAGAAAGCTCCCAGAATGCTGGCTTATCTATCCCAGTCTCCAATCCAGAGAAGAAGATCAGACAGGATAGTTCTAAGTCATTTGAAAATAATATGCTCATATAAGGGGAAATTTTCTGACTGATTTATACTCTGAACATTCTGACAAAAAGTTCTTCAGAAGGTTTCAAGATGATGGCAGAGGAATAACCTGAACTTACCTTCTATTGTGGACACAACAAATCTATAACAACATATGAAATAATTCCCTCAGAATGAGCTCTGAAAACTGGATCAATAGAACTTCCACAACAAAGGATAAAAGAATATTATTAAGACAGCCAGAAGAGGCAGAGATAGACTCATTAAGAGAAAAAAGACCCTGGCTACAGCAACTCACAATGGGGAGGGATCAGAAAAGTTTGCATCTTCTCCCTGAGAAGTGAGGGATTCCAAGTCCATGTCAAGCATTCTACCCCTAGATCCTGCACAGGAGAGAAGAGCCCAATGGGGAATACATCCAAGAAAACTATGCAGGGAATGAAAATATTGCTTAAAAAGAGCTCACAAGCAAACTTCTTGATTCAATAACCAATGCAAAAAACAGTAGCAATCAGGCAAGAAAAAGAAATAAAAGGAATCCAAATTGTAAAAGAAAAAGTAAAATTATTCCTATTTGCAAATGACATGATTTTATATATAGAAAATCTAAAGAATCCACCATAACCCACTGAGATGTTATGGGGAGGGAGGTGGGAGGGGGGGTTCATGTTTGGGAACACATGTAAGAATTTAAGATTTTAAAATTTAAAAAAAAAATCCAAAAAAAATAAAAATAAAAATAAAAATAAAAATCTTGTAGAATAAAAAAAAATAAAAAAATAAAAAAGTAAAGAATCCACCAAAAAATGTTAGAATTAATAAATAATTCAATAATTTTGAAAATCAAAAAAAAATTCACAGAAGTCTGCTGCATTTCTATGTATTAATAATGAACTATTAGAGAAATTAAGAAAACAATCCCATTTACAATTGCATCAAAAAGAATAAAATACCTAGAAATACATTTGACTAAGGAAGTGAAAGACCTGTACACTAAAAACTGTAAGGTACTATGAAAGATACTGAAAACACAGATAAATGACAAGATAGTTCATTCTCATGGATAGGAAGAATTCATATTGTTACAATATCCCTGCTACCCAAAAGCAATCTTCAGATTGATATGTAGACCCAAAATTCCAATGGCATGTTTCACAGAAGTAGAGAAAAAATAATTCAAAAATTTGTATGGAACCACAAAAGATACTGAATAGCCAAAACAATCTTGAGAAAGAAAGATGAAGCTGAAGGTATCACAATCCCTGTTTTTAAACTATACTACAACACTACAATCCAATACTTTGGCCACCTGATGCAAAGAGATGACTCATTTGAAAACACCCTGATGCTGGGAAAGATTGAGGGCAGGAGGAGAAGGGGATGACAGAAGATGAGATGGTTGGATGCCATCACCAACTCAATGGACATGGATTTGGGTAGACTCTGGCAGTTGGTGATGGACATGGAGGCCTGGGGCCTGGAGGGCTGAGGTTCATGGGGTCGCAAAGAGTCGGACATGACTGAGCGACTGAACTGAACTGAACTGAACAAGACTACAATAACCGAAACAGTATGATGCTGGCACAAATTTAAACACACAAACCAATGAAACAGCATTGATAGCCCAGAAATAAATCAAAACATGTATGGACAATTAATTTAAGGGAAAGGAGCAAAAAACATATAATGGAGAAAGGATAGTCTCTTCAATAAATATTGGGGAAAAAACAGCTACATGCAAAAGAATGAGATGATACCACAATCTTATGCCATATACAAAAAATAACTCAAAATGGATTAAAGACCTAAATGTAAGACTGGAAAGCATAAAACTCCTAGAAGAAAACTCAGGCAATATGTTCTGACATTAGTCTCAGGAGCAGTTTTTCAGATCCATCTCCTCAGGCAAAGGAAACAAAAGTTGAAATAAATAAATGTAACCTAATCAAACTTAAGGTCTGTCTAGTCAAGGCTATGGTTTTTCCTGTGGTCATGTATGGATGTGAGAGTTGGACTGTGAAGAAGGCTGAGCGCTGAAGAATTGATGCATTTGAACTGTGGTGTTGGAGAAAACTCTTGAGAGTCCTTTGGACTGCAAGAAGATCCAACCAGTCCATTCTGAAGATCAGCCCTGGGATTTCTTTGGAAGGAATGATGCTGAAGCTGAAACTCCAGTACTTTGGCCACCTCATGCAAAGAGTTAACTCATTGGAAAAGACTCTGATGCTGGGAGGGATTGGGGGCAGGAGGAGAAGGGGACGACAGAGGATGAAATGGCTGGATGGCATCACTGACTCAATGGACGTGAATCTGAGTGAACTCCAGGAGTTGGTGATGGACAGGGAGGCCTGGCGTGCTGCGATTCATGGGATCGCAAAGAGTAAGACATGACTGAGTGACTAAACTGAACTGAACTGAATCAGACTTAAAACCTTTTACACAATGAAGTAAATTATCAACAAAATTAAAGATAACCCACTGAATGGGAGAAGATAATTGTAAATGATATGTCTAATAAATGGTTCATATACAGAATATATTAAGAGATCATACAACACAAAATTAAAAAAAAAATCCCATAACCAAACCTATTTAAAAAATAGGCAGAAGATCTGAATAAACATTTTTCCAAAGATGACATGCAGATGGCTAATAGGTACATGAAAAGATACCCAACATCACTAATCATCAGAGACATGAAAATCAAACAATGAGATGCCAATTCACAATGGTCAGAATAGCTATTATTAAAAAGACAAATGTTCGAGAGGATTTGGAAAAAGAGAACCCTTGTAGACTGTTGCTGGGATTGTAAATTACTGCAATATGGGAGTTCCTCAAAAAATTAAGATTAAATTATCATAGGCCCAAGCTACTCTACTTCTTAATATTTATCTGAAGAAAATGAAAACAATAAGTTGTAAAGATATATGCACTCCCATTTTCACTGCAGCATTATTTGCAATAGCCAAGGCATGGAAACCTCTTAGGTGTCCATCAGTGGCTAAGTGGATAAAGAAGATGTGATATTGGTAGATAGACAGACAATGTATTTCTATTCAGCCACAGAAAAGTATGTGCTCTTGTCATTTGTAACAACATGGATAGACCTAGGGAGTATTGTGCTAAGGGAAATAAGTCACATGGAGAAAGATAAATACCAAATTATTTCAGTCATATTTAAAATATAAAGCAAAAACAAAAAACAAATGAACAAACAAAATAAACTAATAGATAGAGACCAGATTAGTGGTTTCCAGATTTGAAGGGTTTTGGAGGTGAACAAAATGAGAGAAGGTCTCTAATGTAAGTGATATGTGGCAACTAGACTTGTGGTGGTTACCACATTGTAGTCACATTACAAAGTGTGCATTTGCTGTTTACTTGAAAGTTATATAATAGAAAAGAAGAGAATGTAAAAGAAAAGCACTCTGAAAAGAAAATCCTCCTGTGGTTAAAGGACTCCTTGACAATAACTAGTTTCCCTACACTCAGTCTCTGAATTTAGTGTATGCTAAATTCTCATAAAGTTATACTTTTCATGGGCAAGAAATTCAACCATTCTAAACCACATAGAAGATTCAGAAAAATAAAATCTTATCAATAATGGGACACATGTGTTCATTTTCCTTAATTGCTCACTTATTAATTTGTTCATTCACAAATATTTTTAGAACTTAGTGAACAGAGAATAAATGTGAAGCCAAGGAAGAAAACAGATAAATAATAATTGTGCAACATGCCAAGAATGGCTTTACAGAAATCAGCAAATGATATGAAGTGTTCCTTTTCTTAAGTTGCTGATGTGTCTCTGAGGTTTCATTAAGAGAAGATGTAGAAGGGATGATGGTGGTTTACCTCTGTTGCTGAAGGATTTTGCAATGGCATCATTTACTATTCATCAATTTTATCTCTATTCTTTTAGTACTACACTCATATTCTCAATGAATAATTAATTCATATCCTTGTGTACTTGATTGAAAGCAGCATGCAATTCCTTACTTTTTATCCTCAGAGCTGCTTGGGGGGGATTTTTTTAGATAACTAAATAATTCAATGCATAATTCCTCTCTTTCGTTTTGCTCTTAGAGCAAGCACAGTGATCTATGTATTTTCTTTTTATTCCCCTTACACAGCAAAGAGTTATATTTTCCTAAGGTAAGATATTTTATTTGGAGTAAAATCCCATATCCACTTTCATGGCCTTTTAAACTGTAAATTGTAGCAGCACATTAGTGACTTTCAGGAGCTGAGAGGTAGCATATATTAATATATTGTGCATTTTCTCTTCAAATTATTAAAAGAGCAAGAAAATAAATTGCTTTCCTCAGTTTACTTTTTGGCATATGCTAATAGAATCCTAAGTACCTGCATTAAACAGGCCATAAAAGGACATTTGCTTCATTTAACTAAGAGATTATCAGAGAAGTCAAGTCCACAATCATAAGACAAAAGTGATTGCTGGATTGCTAAAAGCATTAATACTTTCAGTAGAAAATGCTTAAATTTCTATTTCCTACAGTCTACATATAAAAATGTAACTCAGATAGAACTGACACTGAAGGATAAACCAAAAAAAAAAAAAAGAAAGAAAGATAATCTCCTGTGAGTTTGATTGGTATGTTAGTTTGTACCTGATGAAGTAGGAAAGAGAGATAAGTAGCTTGCATTATTCTCCAAAAGTCAGTCACTAGATCAAAAGTCAGTCACTAGATTTCAATATTGTCTAAAAGAAATGGAAAGGGAAAACCTACCAGCAAGAGGTCTGACTTCAGTGTAAAGTAAATGATCAAAGCAATTTATTTTAAACGTTGGTAGAGAACATTTGCTTATAGGGAGAAAGACTAAAATTGATTCAAGCAAGATAGGAGGACTGCTATACCGAGCCATGCTAATGTAATTACATCCATTCCTTTTCATTTCTAGACTTCTATGTCAACACAAAGAATGGGAGCTTAGTGAAAATTCCATAGGAATAAGAAATAAACACACAATAATAGCATTACAGATGAGGATCTCTGATTCGACAGAACCATAATGTATCACTGAAAGTTCTTCAATCAAATCAGACATTACAGACCCTTTTAGACCCACTATTTCATTTTACATCCAAGGTGAGGAGCAGTGGCTGCACTTTGCTAGAGCAGCCATGAAGACATACCCCACGTGCAAAGTTAGAGAAACCGCAGTAAGATGGTAGGCCCTGAGAGAGAGGGCATCAGAGGGTAATCAGACTGAAACCACAGTCACAGAAAACTAGCCAATCTGATCACATGGACCACAGCCTAGTCTACCTCAATGAAACTAAGCCATGCCATGTGGGGCCATCTGAGACGGATGGGTCATGGTGGAGAGTTCTGACAAGACAAAGCGTGCTCCACTGGAGAAGGGAATGGCAAATCACTTCAGTATTCTTGCCTTGAGAACCCCATGAACAGTATGAAAAGGCAAAAAAATAGGATACTGAAAAATTAACTCCCCAGGTTTGTAGGTGCCCAATATGCTACTGGAGATCACTGGAGAAATAACTCCAGAAAGAACGAAGGGATGGGGCCAAAGCAAAAACACACTCAGTTGTGGATGTGACTGGTGATAGAAACAAGGTCTGATGCTGTAAAGAGCAATATTGCATAGAAACCTGGAATGTTAGGTCCATGAATCAAGGAAAACTGGAAGTGGTCAAACAGGAGATGGCAAGAGTGAACATTGACATTCTAGGAATCAGTGAACTAAAATGGACTGGAATAGGTGAATTTAACTGAGATGACCATTGTATCTACCACTGTGGGCAGGTATCCCTTAGAAGAAATAGAGTAGCCATCATGGCCAACAAAAGAGTCCCAAATGCAGACTTTGATGCAGTCTAAAAAATGACAGAATGATCTCTGTTTGTTTCCAAGACAAACCATTCAATAATAACAAACCATTCATGGTAATCCAAGTCTATGCCCTGAGCAGTAATGCTAAAAAGCTGAAGCTGAACGGTTTTATGAAGACCTGCAAGACCTTCTAGAACTAACAACCAAAAAAGATGTCCATTTCATTATAGGAGACTGGAATAAAAAAGTAAGAAGTCAAGAAAAACCTGGAGTACCAGGCAAATTTGGCCTCAGAATACAGAATGAAGCAGGGCAAAGGTTAATACAGCTTTTCCAAGAGAATGCACTGGTCATAGGAAAAACCCTCTTCCAACAACAAAAGGGGAGGCTACACATGACCATCATCAGATGGGCAATACTGAAATCAGACTGATTATATTCTTTGCAGCCAAAGATGGAGAAGCTCTATACAGTCAGCAAAAACAAGACTGGGAACAGACTGTGGCTCAGATCATAAACTCCTTATTTCCAAATTCAGACTTAAATCAAAGAAAGTAGGGAAAGCCACTAGACCATTCAGGTATAACCTAAATCAAATCCCTTATGATTATACAGTGGAAGTGAGAAATAGATTTAAGGGACTAGATCTGATAGAGTGCCTGATGAACTTTGGACAGAGATTCATGACATTGTACAGGAGACAGGGATCAAACCATCCCCATGAAAAAAAAAAAAAAAAAGCAAAATGGCTGTCTGAGGAGGCCTTACAAATAGCTGTGGAAAGAAGAGAAGTAAAAGCAAAGCAGAAAAGGAAAGATAAACACATGTATATGCAGAGAGTTCCAAAGAATAGCAAGGAGAGATAAGAAAGCCTTCCTCAGTCATCAGTGCAAAGAAATAGAGGAAAATAATAGAATGGGAAAGACTAGATATCTCTTCAAGAAAATTAGAGATATCAAGGGAATATGTTATGCAAAGATGAGCACAATAAAGGACAGAAGTGTTATGGATCTAACAGAAGTAGAAGATATTAAGAAGAGGTGGCAAGAATACACAGAAGCAGCTGCTGCTGCTGCTAATTCACTTCAGTCGTGTCCGACTCTGTGAAACCCCATAGACGGAAGCCCACCAGGCTCCCCCGTCCCGGTGATTCTCCAGGCAAGAACACTGGAGTGGGTTGCCATTTCCTTCTCCAATTCACGAAAGTAAAAAGTGAAAGGGAAGTTGCTCAGTAGTGTCCGACTCTTAGCGACCCCATGGACTGCAGTCTACCAGGATCCTCCGCCCATGGGATTTTCCAGGCAAGAGTATTGGAGTGGGGTGCCATTGCCTTCTCCAAATACACAGAAGAATTATACAAAAAAGATCTTCACTACCCCAATAATCATGGTGGTGTGATCAATCATCTAGAGCCAGACATTCTGGAATGTGAAGTCTAGTGGGCCTTAGGAAGCATCACTATGAACAAAGCTAGTGGAAATGATGGAATTCAAGTTGAGTTATTTCAAATCCTAAAAAATGATGCTGTGAAAGTGCTGGACTCAAGATGCCAGCAAATCTGGAAAACTCAGCAGTGGCCACAGGACTGGAAAAGATCAGTTTTCATTCAATCCCAAAGAAAGGCAATGCCAAAGAATGCTCAAACTACCACACAATTGCACTCATCTCACATGCTAGTAACGTAATGCTCAGAATTCTACAAGTCAGGCTTCAGCAATACATTAACCATGAACTTCCAGATGTTCAAGCTGGTTTTAAAAAGGCAGAGGAAGCAGAGATCACATTTCCAACATCCACTGGATCATCAAGAAAGCAAGAAAGTTCCAGAAAAATATCAATTTCTGTTTTATTGACTATGTCAAAGCCTTTGACTGTGTAGATCACAATAAACTATGGAAAATTCTGAAAGAGATGGGAATACCAGACCACCTGACCGGCCTCTTGAGAAACCTATATTCAGGTCAGGAAGCAACAGTTAAAACTGGACATGGAACAACAGACTGGTTCCAAATAAGAAAAGGAGTACTTCAAGGCTGTATATTGTCACCCTGCTTATTTAACTTATATGCAAAGTACATCATGAGAAATACTGGGCTGGATGAAGCACAAGTGGAATCAAGATTGCCAGGAGAAAGGTCATTAACCTCAGATATAGATGACACCAGACTTATGGCAGAAAGTGAAGAAGAACTAAAAAGCCTCTTGATGAAAGTGGAAGAGGAGAGTTAAAAACTTGGCTTAAAGTTCAACATTCAGAAAACTAAGATCATGGCATCTGGTCCCATCACTTCCTGGCAAATAGATGGGGAAACAGTGGAATCAGTGTCTGACTTTATTTTTCTGGGCTCCAAAATCACTGCAGATGGTGATTGCAGCCATGAAATTAAAAGATGTTTACTCCTTGGAAGGAAAGTTATGACCAACCTAGAGAGCATATTAAAAAGCAGAGACATTACTTTGTCAACAAAGGTCCATCTAGCTAAGGCTATGGTTTTTCCAGTATTCATGTATGGATGTGAGAGTTGGACTATAAAGAAAGCTAAGGGCCAAAGATTTGATGCTTTTGAGCTGTCGTGTTGGACAAGACTCTTGAGAGTCCCTTGGACTCCAAGGAGATCCAACCAGTCCATCCTAAAAGAGATCAGTCCTGTGTATTCATTGGAAGGACTGATGTTGAAGCTGAAACTCCAATACTTTGGCCACCTGATGTGAAGAGCTGACTCACTGGAAAAGACCTTGATGCTGGGAAAGATTGAAGGCAGGAGGAGAAGGGGATGACAGAGCATGAGATGGTTGTATGGCATCACCGACTCAATGGACATGAATTTGAGTAAGCTTCACGAGTTGATGATGGACAGGGAGGCCTGGCATGCTGTGGTTCATGGGGTGGCAAAAAGTCAGACACCACTTAGCAACTGAACTCAACTGAAGTTCGGTTTAAAGAAAATATTTCATTTTAAAGGTGAAGAAGGAAACCAGGTAAAGATCAGAAGGTAGTATATGGAATTAGACACATGACAACTACATAATGGAAACTGTAGGCCTGAAATACAGCCCTCTGTTCTCCACATTTAGTGAATTTTCACATGTTCATACTGGGGTAAATCACAGACTAAATTATACACATCACAGTTTAAATTATATATATCACATGAGTTATACATCATCACAGACTGAACTATACTTATGAGCCATATAGATATGTACTTAAGGTATCTTCTTAGCTATAATGATGATGATATTAAACAAAGTTATTAAAAGATGTTTTTATTTAGCTTAATAGCAATTAACTAAAAAAAATTAAAGTTACACTATAAGGAAAAAGTACTACAATAATAAGTATTTATCATATATTGTTCTGCCAACTATGAGATAGTTAGAGTCTCTAAAAATATTAGGGAAGGGGCTTCCCTGGAGGTCCAGTGGTTGGGACTCTGAGCTTCCACTGAAGCAATTGGAGATTTGATCGCTGAGCAGGGAACTAAGATCTTGCATGCCTCACAGCATGGCCAACGTTTTTTTGACTAAAATAAATTCAGTTCAGTTCAATTCAGTTCAGTCTCTCAGTCTTGTCCGATTCTTTGCAACCCCATGAATCGCAGCACTCCAGGCCTCCCTGTCCATCACCAACTCCCAGAGTTCACCCAAACTCATGTGCATCGAGTCAGTGATGCCATCCAGCCATCTCATCCTCTGTTGTCCCCTTTTCCTCCTGCCTCCAATGCCTCCCAGCATCAGGGTCTTTTCCAATGAGTCAACTCTTTGCATGAGATAGCCAAAGTATTGGAGTTTCAGTTTCAGCGTCAGTCCTTCCAATGAATACCCAGTACTGGTCTCCTTTAGGATGAACTGGTGGATCTCCTTGCAGTCCAAGGGACCCACAAGAGTCTTCTCCAACACCACAGTTCAAAAGCATCAATTCTTCAGTGCTCAGCTTTCTTCACAGTCCAACTCTCACATCCATACATGACCACTGGAAAAACCATAGTCTTGGGGATTCTAATAGTATTAATTTAATTTTTGTAAATTTTTACAATGTAAATTATTAAATTTCCATGAAAAAGAACTTTTTTAATGTAAGAGATAAAAGATGTAATAATATTTCTCCATTATATCGCTGCTAATAAATGTGATTTATATTGCTGTGGGGGGATATTTGCTACCTATAAAATCACTCTTTGCAAAAGTTACTACAATTTAATCTATAGACAATAACAAGAACCCATATTTTTCAACTTAAATGAAACATATGCAGAGTATCAAAAAAATGCAGATAGTTGTTTATAAACATTATTATCTATAAAAAAGAATTTTAATGAAATTGTTTTGAAATCAAGCTAATAGAATAACTGGAAATCTGTAAGGGCAAAGTAACTACCTAGGGAACACGAAAAAGTAATTTTAAATCTTTCAAAGGAGAGGGTTAGATATAACCCACCTATGAGCTCCAATGCATCCATTTTTATACCACTGCCATTTCCAAAAGCTTTAATTTTAATATATGACTCCCCTACTTAAAGACATTTAATTCCCTATTTCCCACAGTGCAAAATCCATATTTTTTTTTATCCTAACACATGGAACTCTACGTAGAACTCCACCAATACAACCAGCACCTTTAAATGTTTGATTTGTTGTGAATGCTACCTTATTTTTTCTTCCCACAAGATCTGCTCCACCGTGTTTCTGGTGGGAACACACCATAATAAATCCCATCTTCCTGAGTTTCCTCTGACTTTTCTGCTCACATCATTGGGAACATCCTCTTCCTCTTCAGACACATCCACATCCTGTCTTTCTGCAAATTCACTTCTTCCAGGAAGCCCCTCCTGACCACATCACTGAATTACTCTAATGATGTAATCAATAACTTTACTATTTTTGTCATCATATTTAACTATCCTGGTGGGTATCACAGTCCGTTTAGGCAAGAATAATTTTTATCCTACTCAGCATCTCAAAAGGTGCATTGTACAACACATGAGCATCATAGTCACTCAATAAATAGTGAATACATAAATAATAGGTTTTAGAAAGGGGCATATCTTCAGGTAACTGGAGGAAAAATGTAATTGATGATTGTCAATTTAAACTTGAAATCCAGCATTTATTTTCTGACTTGTAGACTTTTTTTAAGTTCTCATCTCTTATGGAAGAGGATAAAAAAATAAACAGTAACCCAAGAACATTAGATGTTCTAATACCCCATAAACTGGACATAAATCCAAAACTAAAATACTGGGAAGAAAATTCTCAGTCTTACATTGAATCTAGACAAGATAGGTAAAATGTAAGCAATGGAGACTATTGGCACAAGAAACAGTAATAATACAGAAAACAAATCCTTATACATTTTTTTTTTTTTCAGATTTCTACAAAATTTTCTTAACAGCAGAAGTTGCCAACTGTCTCCTGGTCTACAGATATCAGATGATTTTCAAAGTTTTGCATATAATCTTGAATTTAGCTTTTAAATCAAGGCAATATGAGCTGATATTTTAAAACACTAAATAGGACAAAGATGAGTCACCCTTCCCACACGACTCTATTCCTGTCCTGCCTCCCAAGTGTGATTGCTTTTATCCTTCCTGTTTCAATTTTTCTAGTGGTCATCTCCAACCTTCTGAGCTTGTCCCCTATTTCTTGATTTATAAACTTTCAACTTTATTCATTAGCATCCTGATATGAAAAATGAGTATTTTTTACTTGTAAAGATACCCTACCACCTCCTCCAAATTTGAGAAGATCATAACACTCAGTTCTTAACTGGTTACTACTGAAAACTAAAATCTATTCAACCTGCTGTTTCTTTTGCTACTGGTCATGGGTATTTTGTCTGGACTCCCTGTTTTGTGAGATGAGGACATAAGCTTCAGTTAGCTTCAACTTATTCTTAAGGGTGCGTAAAATAAAAAATTCTAATGAACACGTGAAAAGATGATTTAAGATGAATTTAAAATAGAAAACTAAGTCATATAGGTCTTAACGCTCTTTCACACTTTTTATTCTGTGTTCAAGAAAATGGGCTTTTAATGCAATGCAATAAGGAAAATACCTAGTATGCTAATACCTATGAAAAATACAATTTTAATATGTTATATTCCATAATATAGAATAGAATATAATTTTAGAGCTGTGAGAGCATGAGACAAAAGTGATTAAAGAACTTATTCTATCAAAATTTTTATTATTTTTAATAGGAAGAAACAATTGTGTTGCTTTTATCTTTGAATATTCTATCAATTATAGTGAGTTCATATGTAACACACATTATATTATTTTTATTAATTATCCTGTCTATTTACAAACATAGTTACTCTGTAATTCAGTAGAAGAAATATATACATATTTCTTATATATAACAGAAAATTATATTTAAGCTGTGCAATTTCTGAGGAATATAATTGTTTTGTGGGGAGGAATGTGATGCTGTACCATCAAGGTGGCAATCACATGACAAACAGTATGAAAGAAAGAAAACACTGAGGAGATGATCTACATTCTAATTTCATCTGTGATAAAACTTAGTGAGAAGTGATTTGTGATAACTCGTGGTAAAACTTAGTGAAAAGTTACTACCTAAGCAATTTCCAAGCTTCTAAAAGTAGAAGAGCTACTGTTATGTAAATTATCACCTGATTTTGCAGTTAAATGTGTAAATGTCAACCTTCCTTTACCAGTTTTCTAGGAGACCACGCTAAAACTATCCTTGGAGGAATGTAGCATAATAACAACATGATTTTATCTGATATTTGGTTTATTTAAAGCCTTAGTTAAGGAGGCAGAAATAGATGACTATTGCAAAATATTATGCACATTATAATAAATGCAGACAGAGTAGCAAAGAAATAATATACAGCTATCACAGTTGGATTTCCAAGAAGCAGACTCTTGAGATGTAGAGCCATGTTCAGGTGTATTACCATTTAGAATGTGCTCTCAGGATCAACTCTTGGGATGGAAGTAGTATTTACAGAGGGAATAGTTTTGCTGTCCTAAAGAGGGACATCCTGAAGTTGGAAGCCAGGATGCACTGAGATTTCCTTAACTGGTACAGAGACATCAAGCTTTTGTAACCCACTCCCCATCCCTGGCATCCAAATTAACTCCAGGTTGAATGCAGGCTGCCCTAAAGAAGAGGTGTCACTATGACCCATTCATAGGAAAGGCAAGAGAATTGATGATATCTGCAGGCATCATTCCCTGCAGTTGGGAGAATAGGCTACAGTTTGAGATTGGAGCTGGACAGGGTACCACAGCATCCAAGATGGTAATCCCCCTGATGTGAGGTTTCACTTTCCAAAATTTTAGTTGTGGTAAAATGGAATCTGAAAATATTAACAGGAAAAATATACAGAAATAAACTCATAAGTTTTAAATTGTGCACAATTATAAGCAACATGATGAAATCTCATGACCATCCAGCTCCATCCCAATGAGAAACCCAACGTTGTCTGATGTCCAACTGTCAACATCCAGGATAACCTAAAGCAGATGATCTCCCTCTGATATGGCCTGAGAAGGTCAATAGTAGTTGCCTAACCCTGTGTCACAATGCCTGTGTCAGTCACCTCATTTCATCTCATCACTTAGCCATTTTATTATATAACCTCACATCATCACAAGAAGATTGAGTACAGTACAATATGATATTTTGAGAGACAGATGCCTCACATAAAGTTTAATGCAATATTTTTTATAATTATTCAATTGTATTATTGGTTATTGTTGTTAACCCCTTACTATTCCTAATTTATATTGGATTGGTGCAAAAGTAATTGCACTTTCGCATTGTTGTAATTTGTCACTTGACATTGGAATACATTTTTAAATAAATACGGTTATGTTATGCATAATTTTAATGTTCATATTTTTTGCTAATAATTTTTTACTTGTTGTTTATTTTATATTTATTTTAGACTAGGGAAATGTTAGACAAAAAACGAATTCAAGAAATTTTCTTATTCAAGTTCACAGTAGTTTGCAAAGCAGTGGAGACAACTCGCAACACATTTGCCCCAGGAACTGCTAACGAACGGACAGTGAAGTGGTGATTTAAGAAGTTTTGAAAAGGAAAGGAGAGCCTTGAAGATGAGGAGCACAGTGGGCTGGGCATCAGAAGCTGATGATGATCAACAGAAAGCAGTCATCAAGCTGATCCTCTTAGAACTATAAAAGTTGCCAAAGAATGACCATTCTCTGGTCATTTGGCCTTTGAACCAAATTGGAAAGATGAAAAAGCTCAATAACTGGCTGCCTCATAAGATGACCAAAAAATTTGAAGAAACTTGTCATTTTGAAGTGTTATCTCTTATTCTACAGAACAACAGCAAACTGTTTCTCAGATTATGGCGTGAGATGAGAAGCAGATTTTATACAACAATCAGTGATGACCAGGTCAGTGGTTGGACCTAAAAGAAGCTCCAAAGCACTTCCCAAAGCTAAACTTGCACCCAAAAAGGTCATGGTCACTGTTTGGTGGTCTGCTGCTGGTCTGACCCATGATAGCTTTTTTTAAATATAAATTTATTTATTTTAATTGGAGGTTAATTACTTTACAATATTGTATTGGTTTTTGCCATACATCAACATGAATCTGCCACAGGTACAACTAATCTCAAAAATATACAAGCAACTCCCACTATAGCTTTTTGAATCCTAATGAAACCATTATATCTGAAAAGTATGCTCAGCAAATCGACGAGATGTACTGAAAACTGCAATGCCTGCAGCCAGCACTGGTCAACAGATCAGTTGTCGTGTTCTCCCCAACAACATCCAACCTTGTGTCGCACAGCAAATGCTTCAAAAGTTGAACAAATTGGGCTACAAAGTTTTGCCTCATCTCCCATATTGATCTGCCCTCTCACCAACTGACTACCACTTCCTCAAGCATCTCAATAAATTTTTGCAAGGAATATACTTCCAGAGCTAGCAGGAGGCAGAATATGTTTTTCAAGAGTTCATTGAATCCCAAAGCATGGGTTTTTACACTATAGGAATAAGCAAACTTGTTTCCAGTTGGCAAAAATGTCTTGATTATAATAGTTGCTGTTTTGATCGACAAAGTTGTGTTTGAGCCTAATTACAATTATTTAAAATTCATGGTCCAAAACTGCAATTACCTTTGCACCAAAACGAAGTTCATGGCATCTGGTCCCATCACTTCATGGGAAATAGATGTGGAAACAGTGGAAACAGTGTCAGCTTTATTTTGGGAGGCTCCAAAACCACTGCAGATGGTGACTGCTGCCATGAAATTAAAAGACGCTTACTCCTTGGAAGAAAAGTTATGACCAGCCTAGATAGCCTATTCAAAAGCAGAGACATTACTTTGCCAACAAAGATCCATCTAGTCAAGGCTATGGTTTTTCCAGTGGTCATGTATGGATGTGAGAGTTGGACTGTGAAGAAGGCTGAGCACAGAAGAATTGATGCTTTTGAACTGTGGTGTTGGAGAAGACCCTTGAGAGTCCCTTGGACTGTAAGGAGATCCAACCAGTCCATCCTAAAGGAGATCAGCCCTGAGATTTCTTTGGAAGGAATGATGCTAAAGCTGAAACTCCAGTACTTTGGCCATCTTATGCGAAGAGTTGACTCATTGGAAAAGACTCTGATGCTGGGAGGGATTGGAGGCAGGAGGAGAAGGGGACGACAGCGGATGAGATGGCTGGATGGCATCACCGACTGGATGGAAAGTGCGTCTGAGTGAACTCTGGGAATTGGTGATGGACAGGGAGGCCTGGAGTGCTGCAATTCGTGGGGCCGCAAAGATTCAGACACGACTTGAGCAACTGAACTGAACTGAACTGAATAATATTTTAACTTAAAATCCATTATATTACCAACAAGAGGCCAGTGGTAGGAACATTATGTCAACTATAAAATATCCCCATTCCAATTACAAACTATGAGACTGAGGAAATGACCACAGATGGATCCATGTGATAATGCGTCCACTATGAACGGGATCGCATGTGACTCCCATTATTATAAGAAAAAGTCTAAAAAGACTCATGTCTCTGGTATCAGTGATAATTCAGACATTTAACCAATAATACTAAAAAATACTAAAACTAAAAAATACTAAAGAATTATCTTTTCTCCAGTATGTGCCTTCAATGATAAATGAATATTATCCCTGTGGGGAAGATGAGAGGAATTATTACTCTGTATATGTGCTGTAGTGCTGCAAGTTCCTTCCTCCCAGGAATCTGGAAGAAAGTTTGGTATGAAACTTTCTGAAAGTTTCTGGTAGAAACCGGTATGAAAATCAACTCGGGATAAAAATTAACCAACAAATCCTGATTTCTTAATTGGGATGTCTATATTCAATCTCTTGATCATATAATCATCAGTCTTTTCAGTTAAATGGAATGAGAAATACCCTTGCTGGCTGACAATCTTTCTGGTCCCTAGAGAGACTGCATACAATTAATAAATCATAGAGCTCTCTGTTGGTCAGGCCTTCCTGGCCACCACTAAGACCTCACCACTCACTGTGATCATTGTACCTGGCTGACTTCCACTTGCTTCTATAATTTCAGAATCCTACCTGTAAACCTACTTTAGTGATAACACCTCTCAGTGTCAGCCCTGGCTTACAGGTGACTGCCGGGTTCCAGCCCCGGTGGATCCAGGGTGATTCGAAGGTGGGGACAGAGTCGGCGTCTTTGGAAAAAATACATATTTAATCACAGATATAGAGAGATTAGAAATGGATAGTGTAGTAGGAAGATTAGTGGAGAAAAAGAGGCTGAATAACTTGGATTACGTGGAATAGCATCCATGCTCCAGATGGGAATTCAGCCAGAAAAACGGGAGCAAGAAAGAAGCGACATGGGGGAATCAGTCTTTCCGGAAACTGATTCAATTTCTTTATTTTTAGGTTTGCTTATATACCTTTTGTTACACATAGGGATGAATACAGAGTCACACGGGAGTCAGCAGTCCTGACCTTTATCAAAATCAGGTGCTTCACATAAATGTATAAAAAAGGTACATCATCTTCTGGCCATGAGTGAGACCTGCTGACATTTTATGATCCTTTCTTTCTGATAACCAAAAAACTTATTTCTTCCAAGGATGTTTTTTCTTAAACCAGGCACCACCCTCCAAATAAAGTTACATTCCTATAGGGTGAGGGTGTGGTGAGTTACAATCAAGAAAGAAATTTATTTTACCCAAGGTTAACATGATTAATCTTAAAGATTAATATTTTCTCCTATATGCTTAAAGGTTAATACTTATTTCTTCCTATATGCTAGTTATATTCATTATAAGGGTAGGGAACATGGAGATTTAGCAGCAAACATCAGCCCAACAAATGAAAATCCTTTCACCAATGCTCCCCTTAAGATCTATTTAGTCTTAAGATATGATAAAGTTACATTTTTACATAGCAAGGACACAGTGATTTATAACAAAGTACAGTGAGCTATTACAAAAGAGAAAATCCATTAACTCAAAAAGTCTAGTATTGCTAACATCAAAAACTACTATATTTCCTTTGCTATATTCCAAATACATTGATTAATATATTCCCAGGTGCCTAAGGATATGGAGGCCTGGTGGCAATCATTGACTCAACAAGAAGAAAAAGCCCTATGCTAATTAAGACTCTCAAAATACTCCAAAACTCTCTGTGCTGTTTATGATTAAGAGGTAGTAAACAATCTTGTGCGTAGTGGCAGGAGTATAGATAATCCTGTCACACAAGCCAGTCTATCAGCAGAGAGGTTTGACCTGAGACATCCTTGTCCCACCCAGGGGAGGGAATTAGCAGCAATTATTGACACAACAAATGAAAAAGCCTTCACCAATATAATTCCTAACCAACCCACTATACTAATAATTTCTAACTCCCCAAAAGAATTTGCCTTTAGTAAGTCTAAAACATCTCATGCCTCTCAGATTGGGAGGCTGTAAACAATCACATGTGGCTGGACGAACCTATACAGGTGGGCTAGATAACCTTCAGAGCAGTCCGTAAGCTGAAACACTCTTGTCACGCCCAAGAATTTTTATTGCCTTGGAGCTGCACGTTTACTCCTTCTCCAAGAAAAACGGTTATGGAGGAGAGCATAAAACAGACTCTGGTTTTGGGGTTAGATGCTCAGGAACAGGGGGTTTCCTGAGGCTTGATCTCGCCTTTGCGTATGCCAGCCTCCTTCCTCATGACCTTTGCCATGGGCGGAGTGTCTCACGCTGGCTCCCGGCAGGTGATACCTATGGCCCCATTTCTCAGTGACACGGATATGCCTCATCAAGCCGGTCCTTTGGTGTGGGAAGTAGAATGTCCCCAGAAACCTCCAGAGGGTCTCCAGCCCCCCGGTAACACAACCACCTCATCATGTGCACTTATCTAAGCTTCTGGACCTTTCTTTCTTTCTCCATGGCCATTCTTGAATTTTTACTTTATTTGAAATGGGGTAGCACTTTCTCCAAGCTTCTAAGGTGTATTTTAGAAACACATTAGCACCATCTCTTGTTCAGCATGTTAAGTCCTGTATCCCAGGAAAAAATGCTCCCATATTGATAAATTATTTTATGTTCCATCGATCTTGACCCAAGACATCAGAGTCCAGTGCAATGTCCTCTCCCTGTTCCTGCTAAAACTCAGTGAATATGTCCTATCTACTCTGAGGCTCATCTAGAGTAGAGTCCTTTTCCCTCTAACCAAACCCTTGGCTAATCAGGTGGCTGTGACTCAGCCCTAGTGCTGGCCTCAGGGCCAGGAGGAGAGATTGGGGTGATCCGGAGAATGGCACAAAGGAACATTGCCTTCCACCTTATCTCCAAGGTCAGCGGAGGGAGGATTTGCCTCTAACATAAAGGAGTGGGTTGTGTCTTAAGCTTTAAAGGTCCAGAAGGAGCTCAGAGAGCCCCATTGCATGTCTCAGGATCCCGTTCTTCCACAGCCTACCTGACTCAGGAATTTAACCTTATACATCACTGCGGTGTCCTTTTACTAAGTCCTGGGCTCCGCTCCGGCTGTCTGTGTCCTCAGAAGGCCTGTATTCCATTGTTACCTTTTAATTAACAACTCTCTTCAGCTTTTCATTGTCCCTCTCCAGAGGATCAATCACCCCTGCTGCTGCTAAGTCACTTCAGTCGTGTCCAAATCTGTGCGACCCCATAGACGGCAGTCCACCAGGCTCCGTCGTCCCTGGGATTCTCCAGGCAAGAACACTGGAGTGGGTTGCCATCAGCAAACATCATCCAATTTAATTGTCGTTATAGTTGCTCTCTCTTCTATATTTTCTTTACTTTAAAAAACATTTATTGGAGTGCCGTTTCTTTACAATATTGTGTTAGTTTCTACTACACAGCAAAGTGAATCAGTCATGTGTGTATATATGTACATACACCCACTTTCCTTGGATTTCCTTCCCATTTAGGTCACCAGAGAGCACTGAGTAGAGGTCCCTGTGATATACAGTAGGTTCTCATTAGTTTTCTGTTTTATACACAGTAGTGTATATATGTCAGTCCCTATCTCCCAGTTCACCACACCCTCCCTTCCCCCTTCATCTCTATTAATTTATTCTCTACATCTGTGTCTCTATTTCTGCTTTGCAAATAAGTTCCTCTATACCATTTTTCTAGATTTCACATATAAGTGACATCATATGATATTTGTTATTCCCCTTCTGACTTTCTTCACTCTGTATGACAGTCTCTAGGTTTATCCCTATAATTTTAATGTGTATCACTGCAGATGGTGGTTGCAGCCATGAAATTAAAAGTCACTTACTCTTTGGAAAGAAAGTTGTAACCAACCTAGACAGCATGTTAAAAAGCAGAGGCATTACTTTGTCAACAAATGCCCATCTAGTCAAGGCTATGGTTTTTCCAGTGGTCATGTATGGATGTGAGAGTTGGACTATAAAGAAAGCTGAGCACCGAGGAATTGATGCTTTTGAACTGTGGTGTTGGAGAAGACTCTCGAGAGTCCCTTGGACTGCAAGGAGATCCAACCAGTCCATCCTAAAGGAGTTCAGTCCTGGGTGTTCATTGGAAGGACTGATGTTGAAGCTGAAACTCCAATATTTTGGCCACTTGCTGTGAAGAGCCGACTCATTGGAAAAGACCCTGATGTTGGGAAAGACTGAAGGCAAGAGGAGAAGGGGACGACAGAGGATGAGATGGTTACATGGTATCACCAACTCAATGGACATGCATTTGGGTGGACTCCGTGAGTTGGTGATGGACAGGGAGGCCTGGCGTGCTGCAGTCCATGAGGTCACAAAGAGTCAGACACTACTGAGTGACTGAACTGAACTTAACTAATACATTATTGCCACTAACTCATATCCTTCCACTGATACATCATACCAACTTACTATCAGTGAAAATTTTAATAATTCCATCATTACCTGTGTCCAGGGCTGTGTGTTGTCTGCAAATATCCCACTCCATCCCCTACTAATGCGATTGTGTCCTCACCAACAGTGAGTGTGACAGCTTCCCAACCTCATTACTGCACTTGCTTTCCCAGACCACACCTGGCACCAACTACTGCAAGATGAGGTCCCCAGGAAGCAGAGGGATGAGTGTGCAAGAGTTTCACTGGGGAATGAGCACTCTTGGAACCCACAACTCTGGTGAGAGGAGAGGAAGCAGGATTTGGTAGAACAAGTAGGGAAGCCGTGCATTCATGACTAGGTCTCAGCCAGCTTTGCAGAGACGGTGCATGAGTGAGGTGACTCCACATAAAATCCTGACTGTGGTGAGTATGAGAGTGCTTACACTCCATGACAGCTTCCCTCTATCATTTTCTGGGAACTTAGTCAAGGTAGTTTTCTTCACCAAAGAGCAAGTCCCAGAAAACACTGGCAGCTAAAGGTGGTGACAATTGGTAGTATACTGTGCAACCAGGGAAGAATCTTCCAACTCTGAAAGAAATCCAGATTGTACACCACAGCATCCACTTCAGCCAGCACCAAAGAGAATTCAGGAAAAGTAATTATAGAATCAAGCTCCATTGTTTGTACTTCTCATTGAAGATGCCTTGGGGGAAAGCAAGTAAATTCAATACTTGCCTATTTCTCTTGCATTTTCTGTGGTTTCCCTTTCCTGCCATCTTTTCTGTGTCTAGGACATGTCATTATCTTCACTCTGCATTACTGCCAGATTCATGTTTCTGAAGCACTGAGTACAGATCTCCTCCTCTACCAAGAGCCTCCTTTCCTCCTAAAGAATCAATAAAACCCAACCTTTAGAACCTCCTCCAACCTAATTCCAGCTAACCTCTCAACCCCATACACAAAACATCTTCTCAAGCCACATGGTCCATATTATTGTCCTTTGACTTCCTCAAGCATCCACTCTGCATTGCCTCTTCCATATTTTGCTCATACTGATCTACCCTTTGGAAAAGCACTTCCTTCTCCTATTCCTCCTTCAACATGACTTAGGTCAAAATTCACATGGTATTTTTTAAGGGCAGGCAATTACTTTGCCGACTAAGGTCCGTCTAGTCAAGGCTATGGTTTTTCCTGTGGTCATGTATGGATGTGAGAGTTGGACTGTGAAGAAGGCTGAGTGCCGAAGAATTGATGCTTTTGAAATGTGGTGTTGGAGAAGACTGTTGAGAGTTCCTTGGACTGCAAGGAGATCCAACCAGTCCATCCTGAAGTAGTTCAGCACTGGGATTTCTTTGGAAGGAATGATGCTAAAGCTGAAACTCCAGTACTTTGCCTACCTCATGCGAAGAGTTGACTCATTGGAAAAGACTCTGATGGTGGGAGGGATTGGGGGCAGGAGGAGAAAGGGACGACAGAGGATGAGATGGCTGGATGGCATCACTGACTTGATGGACGTGAGTGTGAGTGAACTCCAGGAGATGGTGATAGACAGTGAGGCCTGACGTGCTGCGATTCATGGGATCACAAAGAGTCAGACAAGACTGAGCGACTGAACTGAACTGAACTGAATGATCTCTCTTTCCTATAGATTTTGTCACCAGCTCTCTGCTAATAAAGAACTGTTTCAGAAATTTTTTACATGTAACCTCATCAGCAATTAAATCATTGTTCTGCTTTATGACTTAACTCTTTCACAAAATTAAGACTTTTCTCCCTGTTTAGAGAATAGATAATTTTAGGGCAAACTCCACTTTGATCCTGTGTGCCTAGGATCAATAAACCATAAATGAATGGACATGGGAAAGCACCTGCCATAAGGCAAAAGCCTGTGCATTTGCTCACTGAAAATGAAGCCCTTTCAAATTCAGTGTCTCCCAAACTTCGGATTTATCCTGTCCTAGTAACCTTAGCACTTAACATGATGTCAAATTACATTCCATCCCCACTAGGTCTATTTGTACCAAAAGGTGGTATTGGTCCATTTACCCTGTCAAAAAGGAAAATCATTCTTACATCTTAGAATTCATGCAGGTTCTTCTTTGTGTGAAAAAGAAAGCAAAAACTCACTCGCTACACATATAATAGCTATAATGCTTTTTGTATCCCTTTACCAGTTAAAGGCACCAGGAACAACATGCCAAATGGTAAGTAATTATCCAATGAATGAAAGACAACCACCAAACACTTAAGGCAGCATGCCAGTGGGTTTTATGATTATAGCTATTATTCGTGTTGAAGACCAAAGTGCTTCAAGATTGAGTAGTTGGAAAATATGGAAGAATTTTTCCCATTTTTGATGGCCAATAAAGCTGTGATTTTAATTTATTTTACTAATTTAAAATAATAAATTTTTAAACTGCTTTTTCTTAATTTTTCAAAGGGTGGAGTGTTTGGGTAGATTGAAAACAATATTTTCACCATTTAATAGCATTCTTTAAGTGGTGCTGGGATTTCTGACCACATGATCCTAGACAAACATTCTCAGAGGGTCAGAATCCAGGGCAGTGGTGCTCAGCTTGAGGAGGTTTCCCAAAGAGGACACTGGAAGGCGTCTGGCAACAATTCAGGTATTACAAATGGGCGGTGGAGATGCTATTGACATCTCATAGCTGAAAAATATCCCTGTAGCAGAGACTTCTCAAGTATAACTATCCCTAGTGCTAAGGTAGAGAAAACCCAGTCTGTAGCTAAGTGCTGTTTTTTATTATTTCACTCCCCCAGCAAAGAAAAAGAAATGCATTCTTCCTCTGGGACTAAGAAACTGTAGTTTCTTAAACTGAAGCAGTTTAAGATTTCTTTATTATGTGTACCTAAAGTCAGGAACAGATTTCTGAGGCAATGATAACAAAGTTTCACCTAAAATTTTGCCTGGAAATGTATTATTGCATGCCACACAGTGATGTGGAATTAAAACCTTAGCAAAGTTTACTTTAGTTTCTTTTACTCCAAGGACTTACTTTAATAGCTCCATCATTGCCACAGTTGAAACTGCTATCACAGTTGAAACTACAGAACATTTTGAAGCACTTTACTTTCCCAGGGCTGAAACACTGTTACTATTACCATTTAAAGAAAAAAAAAGAAAGTGAAAGTCTCTCAGTCCTGTCCTGTCCTTTGCGACTCTATGAACTATACAGTCCAAGTCCAGGCCACAGTACTGGCGTGGGTACCCTTTCCCTTCTCCAGGGGATCTTCCCAACCCAGGAATTGAACCGAGGTCTCCTGCATTGCAGGCGGATTCTTTACCAGCTGAGCCACCAAGGAAGCCCATTTGGATCCTTTAAATATACTCCAACCCAGTGGTGTCCAGAATCTGCTTCACCGTAATTCTTCCATGGTTACAGGCTGTTCATCTCTCCTTGCAACTAGTGTTCTCAGCCTGGTTTTATGCTTTCAGTGTATTTCAAGTATACAAATGTGGGCTGAACATCTGCTCTATTTCTGTAATCAAAGTATTTTCTCTGATGCAGTGAAAGCTCAGAGCCACTACCATCAGGTAGCTTCCTAAAAGCCATTCACACAGCGCTTTCAATAAAACAGAGTTGTTCTCCTAATAAGTGATGTTCCTTCTAATCGCAGAAACAAAATGACAAGTAGAGTCAACTGTTTCCATTATATGTTTCATTAGCAGCAAATTTCCCCAGTGTTTATATCAATAAGATTTTTAGAAAGGAAAACAAAAGGAGAAGCACAACCAAAAAAAAAAAAATGTAGAATTTGATTGCACTCAATGTTCAGATTATTTTTAATAATAATCAATTAATGATAGCAGATAAAAAATTTCATGATGTGGGTAAATAGTCTTACTTATTTACCTACAAGAAATTTTTATGGGATAAAAAAATGAGTTCTTGCATTTCTTCTCTGGAAAAAATAAAATAATAATCAAACTAATAAATTACATGTTAATTTGTACATAGGTTCTTCATGAGCTTTTATTTCATGCTAAATAGGGTGTCATGGTGTAAAACACTGCATCTATTCATGAAGAGTCAGTACGTGGTATGTAGACTGTATGAAACTGATAAGGAAAGTGTGACCAGGAAAGAGCAATGAAGCAGTTTTATTTCAACCAACCAAATGACAATATAACCAGAAAAAGAAAAACATTAACAATAGCTTCTGGTTTAACAGTCTGATAAATCTCTGGATATTGATGACAACTGAAATGGGGAACAGAATATTTTAGTAAACATCCAGAACTTGGTCAAGGATATGCCCATGAATATTAGTAAGATTTTTATTTTTAATTAGTGTTGTTTCTTTTACAATGGTTCAAGTTGCAAAAGGAAATTCAGTACAATCAGAGACCTTGAAATTCCCTATAGAAAGGCTTCCTTAGATCCTATTTATGCTGGAAGTTTTAGGTGATCATGCAAAATACAGTAGCTCATCACCTCTAATAGAAAAGGTTTATTTTAAACTCAATATACTTCTTAATCCATTACTCAGTAGGAGCACTTTGAAGAACTTCCATGATCTTTCTGCTTATCAATTCTTCATCTGTGGAAATCCACACTATTTAATAAACATTGACGGAGTTGCTTCTAGGTAGTTATTCTTGTTATTCAGTCTTTTAGCCCTGTCTGACTCTTTGGGACTCCATGAACTGCAGCACGCCAGGCTTCCCTGTCTTTTGCTATCTCCTGGAGCTTGCTCAAACTCATGTCCATTGAGGCAGTGATGCCATCCAACCATCTCATCCTTTGTTGCCCCCTTCTCCTCCTGCCTTAAATCTTTCCCAGCATCAGGGTCTTTTCAAATGAGTCAGTTCTTCACATCAGGTGGCCAATGAATTGGAGCTTCGGCATCAATTCTTCTGATGAATATTCAGGGTTAATTTCTTTTAGGATTGACTGGTTTGATCTCCTTGAAGTCCAAGGGACTCTCAAGAGTCTTCTCCAACACCACAGTTCAAAAGCACCAATTTTTCAGCACTCAGTCTTCTTTATGGTCCAGCTCTCACATCCATATGTGACTACTGGAAAAGACATAGCTTTGACTAGACAGACATTTGTTGGCAAGGTAATGTCTCTGCTTTTTAATATGCTGTCGAGGCTTGTCATAACTTTTCTTTCAAGGAGCAAACATCTTTCACAGCTGCAGTCACCATCTGCAGTGACTTTGGAGCCCAAGAAAATAAAGTCTGTCACTGTTTCCATTGTTTGCCCATCTATTTCCCATGAAGTGATGAGTTCAGAAGCTATGATCTTAGTTTCTGAATGTTGAGCTTTAAGCCAACTTTTTCAATCTCCTCTTTCACTTTCATCAAGAGGCTCTTTAGTTCCTCTTCACTTTCTGCCATAAGCATAGTGTCATCTGCATATCTGAGGTTATTGATATTTCTCCCAGCAATCTTGATTCCAGCTTGTGCTTCCTCCAGTCCAGTGTTTCTCATGGTGTACTCCGTATATAAGTTAAATAAGCAGGGTGACAATATACAGCCTTGACGTACAGCTTTTCCTATTTGGAACCAGTCTGTTGTTCCATGTCCAGTTCTAACTGTTGCTTCCTGACCTGCATACAGGTTTCTCAAGAGGCAGGTCAGGTGGTCTGGTATTCCTATCTCTTTAAGAATTTTACACAGTTTGTTGTGATACACACAGTCCAAGGCTTTAGCATAGTAAATGAAGCAGAAGCAGATGTTTTTTTTGGAATTCACTTGCTTTTTCTATGATCCAACAGATCAAAAAAGTATTTGAAATAGAGAGAAAGTGTCCTGAGTTCAGGGTGGGTAGGGGGAACTTCTGTTGTAACTGATTATCAAATGTTTAACATTAAACACAGACATTTCTATTGACTTATGATTGGCCAGGTCCTAAGGATTTCATCACGAATGCTCTGAAATATCATCCTGCATGAAGCCTCACTCAGGTGTGCAGAAGAGCAGCAGTGAAATGAGAGTGGAATGGACTTTGACCCCCTGCTTGTCTCATGGACTAACTGTCCTGGTTCAAAGGGATCTAGGAAAAAGGAGGAAAAGAGGAGCAGGGAACAAGCGATTGCTCGCTTCCCTACCTCCCGCGGGTTCACTGACCCTTTGTCTGAAGTCCATGAGCCACTCTGAGCACAACCCAGATGTGAGGTGATTTCCATCCAATATTCATCAAAGGCAGGCTTGAGACCTTTGATATCACAGAGAAAGTTTAAGCAACAGATATTGGCAATTTGATCTCTTGTTCCTCTGCCTTTTCTAAATCCAGTTTAAACATTTGGAAATTCTGTTTATGTACTGTTGAAGCCTAACTTGGAGAATTTTGAGCATTACTTTGCTAGCGCATGAAATGAGTGCATTATCAAACACAGAGTTAAGTAAGCCAGAAGGAAAGACACCAACACAGTATACTAATGCATATATATGGAATTTAGAAAGATGGTAACAGTAACTCTGTATGCGAGACAGCAAAAGAGACCCAAAAGAGATGTATAGAACAGTCTTTTGCGCTCTGTGGGAGAGGGAGAGGGTGGGATGATTTGGGGGAATGGCATGGAAACATGTATAATATCATATAAGAAATGAATTGCCAGTCCAGGTTCGATACAGGATCCTTGGGGCTGGTACACTGGGATGACCCAGAGTAGTTTTCATGTTTCTGTGGAGCAGAAACATGCTCCTGTGGAGCATAGGAATAAGAAAAGGTTGGGATAGGAAGATGCCTCACCACTGATGATCAAGTTATCATGTAATTACAAGCAGAGATAGATTTCTGGGATTCTTAGCCTGGATATATGAACAAGAGATTTTAGAGACACAGCTGGAATTCTGATGTGATCCTCTTGCTTTCAGTGGAAGCAGTACATAATTATATCCTAACTAATGATTGCAAATCAAGCTCCAGACCCTATTCAGGCAGAGTCTACATTTCTAAGTCTTATACATTTCTAAATCTTACTACATTTGCATGTTCCTCCAGTTTCAGGAGATAAGAAGTGCAGCTTTTCTCCCTTGGATTTTCAAAGCTTCACATCAGTCATCTCAATTTCTTGCCTCACTATCTAACTGACTCTCAGAATCTAAAGCTATTTTCTAACTCTATGGAGTGCCCTTCACCTCTCATAGGTTGACAATTCAGTAGGTTTTCCAGAGAAGTTTGGAACTTTCTATAGTCAGAAATGATTTCCAGAGGAAAGGAATAAAGATGCACTTGTACTTCACTCTATTACATTAAATTTTTGCTTTTTAACTTGAAGTACAGTTGATGTACAATGCTGTATTAGTTTCTGTGCATGCACATGCTAAATCACTTCAGTCATGTCTGATTCTTTGCAACCCCATGGATTGTAACCCACCAGGCTCCTCTGTCCATGGGATTCTCTAGGGAAGAATACTGGAGTGGGTTGCCATTTCCTCCTCCAGGAAGATCTTCCTGACCTAGGGATCGAACCTGTGTCTCTATGTGCCCTGCATTGATAGGCGGGCTCTTTACTGCTAAGACCACAGATGTAGAGCAGAGCAGTTCAGTTATACATATATATATATATATATATATATATATATATATATATATATATATATATATATATATACACACACACATATATATACAATTTTTCATATTCTTTTATGTATGGCTTATTACAAGATATTGAATATAGTTCCATGTGCTAAAAGTATTAATAAGATTATGTTGGTATTATATATAATATTTACATATTTACATATATACATATTTTATATTTAGTGATATCTATTAGCCCAAAACTTCTAATTTGTGCCTCTCCCCATTCCCTCTTTGGTAACCATGGTTTGTTTTCCATGTCTGTGAGTCTGTTTCAATTATGTAAATAAATTAATTAGTACCATATGTAGATCTTTTTAGATTCCATATATAAGTGATATCATATGCTACTTGCCTTTCTCTGTCTGACTTACTTCACTTAGTATCATAATCTCTGGGTCCATCCATGTTTCTGTAAATGGCATCATTTTGTTCTTCTTTATGGGTAAGTAGTGTTCCATTGTATAAATGTGCCATATCTTCTCTATCTATTCATCTGTCTATGGATATTTAGGTTGTTTCCATGCCTTGGCTTCCATTTCTTCCATTTATTGTAAATAGTGCTACTATGAACATTGGGGTGCATGTGTCTTTTCAAATTATAGATTTCTCTGGATATATGGCCAGGAGTGGGATTGCTAAATCACATAGCAACTCTATTTTTAATTTTTCAAGGAACATCCACACTGTTCTCCATAGTGGCTGCACCAATTTACATTTCTACTAACAGAGTAGGACGGTTCCCTTTTCTGCACACCCTCTCCAGCATTTTAAAATTTATATTTAATACCATTTTTTTATGAATTGGCTTAATGTCCTATTTCCATATTTTGTAGTAAACAGAAAGTTAAATATGATTTTATTATAGTTATACAACAGGATTGTCCTTTTCTTTGCCCTGATATATGATTAACTCCCATCACAAGACTTCCCTCTTGGCTCAGTTGAAAAGAATCTGCCTGCAGTACAGGAACTACAAGAGACACAGGTTCTATCCCTGGATCAGAAAGGTCCCCTGAAGAAGGAAATGACAACCTATTCCAGTATTCTTTCCTGTAGAATCCCATGGACAGAGGAGCCTGGTAGGCTGTCTATGAGGTCAAAAGGAGTTGGACACAATTGAAGGGATTTAGCACACACACTGCCACAAGGCATGACTTATTTGACTTATGTACAGAGTATGTCATGTGAATCAAGATTGTGGGAGAAATATCAACAACTTCAGATATACAGTTGTACCATAATGACAGAAAATGAGGAGAAACTAAAGAGCCTCTTAATGAAGGTGAAAAAGGAAAGTAAAAAACCTGGCTTAAAAACTCAACATTCAAAAAACTAAGATCATGGCATCTGGTTTCATCACTTCATGGCAAACAGATGAGATAAAGGTGAAAACTGTGGCAGATTTTATCTTCTTGGGCTCCAAAACCACTGCAGACAGTGACCACAGCCATGAAATTAAAAGACACTCGTTCCTTGGAAGAAAAGCTATGATAAACCTGTGTGCTTAGTCTCTCAGTCATGTCTGACTCTTCGTGAGCCCATGGACTGTAGCCCACCAAGCTCCTCTGTCCATGGGATTCTCCAGGCAAGAATACTGGAGTAGGTTGCCAAGCCCTTCTCAAGAGGATCCTCCCGACCCAGAGACTAAACCTGGGTTTCCTGCATTGCAAGCAGATTCTTTACCATATGAGCTACAGGGAAGTTCCTAGATGTCTCCTAGCAGAGATATCACTTTCCTGACAAAGGTCCATATAGTCAAAGCTATGGTTTTTCCAGTAATCATGTAGCCATAAAGAAGAGTGAGTGCCAAAAAATTGATGCTTTCAAACCGTGATGCTAGAGAAGACTTCAGAATCCCTTGGACAGCAAGGAGATCCAATCAGTCAATCCTAAAGGAAATCAAACTTGAATATTCATTGGAATGCTTCAGCTGAAGCTCCAATACCTTGGCCACCTGATTCAAAGAGCTGACTCACTGGAAAAGATGTGAAGCTCGAAAAGACTCAGGGCAAGGGGAGAAGGGGAAAATAGAGGATGAGATGATTGGATGGCATCACTGACTCAATGGACATAGTGAAAGTGAAGTCACTCAGTCGTGTCCAACTCTTTGCAATCCCATGGACTGTAGTCTACCAGGTTTCTCTGTCCATGGGATTTTCCAGGCAAGAGTACTGCAGTGGGTTGCCATTTCCTTCTCCAGGGGATCTTCCTGACCCAGGGATTGAACCCAGGTCTCCTGCATTGCAGGCAGACACTTTACCCTCTGAGCCACCTCTTTCCAGTGGTCATAAGCTTGAGCAAACTTAGGGAGATAATAAAGGACAGGGAAGCCTGGTGTGCTGCAGTTCATAGGGTCACAAAGAGTTGGATACGATTTAGCAACTAAACAGCAATACAAGGTATGGCTCAAGGTTAGCTATTCCAAATCTCAAATCATTAGTTTTAGTAGCAAACCTCCAACATATATTAGCTTAAGGCTAATAATACAGGGCATTTCATGCCCTAGATATTCTAAATATTCTTGGTATATGCCATTATTATAATGAAATATACCTAAAGAAATGTTGGCACACATGGAAAACATAATAGATCTTGGCACTAGCTGATATCTACAGGTTAGGCCTCATTCATGTTTATACCCCGTTTACAGTAACTTTGAAGCCCTTCTCAAATCACTGGCATAATTTCCTATTTCACAGGTTTCCTTCCAGAGCCTAAGCTCTCTCAGGGGGCTTATGGAGATTAAGAGCACCTGCTGATACTCACCGAGGTAATGGAGGAATGCAGGCTCTCACCTTGAAGCCAGATCCCCAAGGATGGCCCCTCTACTGGGCTTGACGGGTTTTACCACTACTCTGGGCCAGATGGTCAGGCACCGTGGACACTGCTGCTGGTGCTGGAGTTCTGAGTAGGGATATGGGTAAGAAATTTCACTTAATACTCAACTGGGGATCCTGTAACAAAATTCCTGACCTAAGCTCCCAGAGCTGCTTGAACTCAGAAATGTGCAGCTACAATCATTATATACCTTGGATTCATATATTTCTATCTGGAGGTGTGCTGCATTCAATAAACTCAACAGAATGCTTAAATTTAGCTCAAAGCAAAGAATATTAAGGACATCCAAAGAAAGAGCCCACATCCACAGCTATTACAATATGTTCTTCCTCAAACTCTTCAAAATCTTTCTACAAGCTCTGAATTAAGCAGGGTTTTTTTTTTTTTTTCACTTCTTTTTCTCAAATTTACTGTTTCTGTATTTTCTCATATTGATTGGCTCAGACGTTTTATCTGCAAGAAGCACTTTCTTGTTTGTAAGAGGAAGAAAGATAGGTGATTATCGGTGAGCAATTTTCAGATTCTCTGCGATAGCTGCAGGAGAAGGAAAATTTAATTTTTGTGCCATAAACACAGGCATTTTCCTCAGTGTGAATCTCACCGTTATGGGGTGAGTTAGTATGAATGCTATAAGGATATGGAGCAATCTTAGAGTAAGTTTACACAAAACATACATGCAATATATTCACAATAACACCTCCCATAGTGGTTAGTATGAGTCAGATGTCTACATGCAATCCTTCAATTCTATAAATTCTCCTTTGTTTGTAGCTCTCTCAGTTTAAATGATAAGTTGTTGGTAAGTTGACTATCTCATTTTTAATGATATCTTAATTTTATGGTAGACAGAAATTCAGAGGCAAAACTCTTTTCTCTTTTCACTCTTAAATTGTCTGTTCAAATGAATATGCATTGGCAGGAATCCAAAATGTTTCTCTCATGCACAGCAACTATTAAAATGAAAAGTGGATATATCAATTAAAGGATGACACAGTGACACTCACTAACAATTCTATCTACAAGTACTGTCCAGCCAGAGTATCTGGATATATCTGGAATAAAAATAGGTATCTGTTCACAAACCCAGGTATGTTAGAAGTAAAGTGTTATTCACTTTCTTGTAATATTCAGATTAATTTCCCTTGACATCTGTTCTACTACAGTAGTGGGAAACAATGTCCTTCCATTTGTAATTTCCCTCCACTTCTTCAAGATTGTGTCTAAGTTCTGAAGAGCTTACAAAATACCAGGGAATCAGTACGTCCCAATTTCAGTGTTTTCTGAGAAAGTAGGCATCTGCCCAGATAGTCTTCCTCATGTCTGATCCACACGGTGCCTTAAGTCAAAGGATTTTTCCTTTACTTCTAAGTCTAAGAACCATGGATCTTCTCCAGTGCTGGTGCAGAGCCTGGAAGCTCTGCAGGATGATCAAATCCCCATCCAGCCTCTCAGCACCTTGAAAGACCCCTTGGATTCTGACAAGATCTCAGCCCCCTTTCCAGTCAATTTCTCCAAAATCTCAAGGATCTTGCCAGTTCTGAAGACTCTGGGGCCCTCTGATAACTGTCCATCCTCATTTTAAATGGAAAGAGAAAGGAAGAGGAAAGTCATCCCTTTCTTCAGAATGCTCTCAAGTATTCTGTGTATCTTTCACTTACTGAGAGGCCAGTAAGGAACAAGACTCTAAGAAACCTTATAAATATTTTCTTATCACAAAAACATATTCAGACAAAGAAATTACTGTGTATAACATAGACCTCCATCAGAGAGAATTAAGGTGGAATCAGGAGTTGGGAGTGGGGGGAGGATTTTGGACCAGTGCCAGTTGCCTGCTTTCATGATGGCAATCTTGTATTTGCTTTTTCCTCTTCATGTGGCAAACACAAATTCATAAGGAAAAATCAGTTTTACCTTTCAGTTGAGCTCACAAAATAGATGAGCCAGCTCTGTGTAAGCCTTTCCTTGTCTGTAAAACAGTGTGTGTGTGTGTGTTTAAAATATTATGAAGACATTTAAAGAAGCGTTGAAATTTTCTACAGATTTCTTTTTAGTAAAGGTTAAACCAGAAAATAGTGAAGTATGAGAGATCTCCCAGCCTCATCTCCTTTTTCAATTGCATTCCAAGACAAGAGGGAGCACATGAAAATGGAAAAAGAAACTCCACCTTTGACGGGATGAAGATGCACCTGTAGCCAGAATCCAGGATGGACTATGCTGGACAGGGCAACTTGGAGCGCAATGAGAGACATGCATAGGACTCCACAGCTAAAGTGTCTGAGAGGGCACAGGCTTCTCTGAAGTCATGGATGGCTGAGGGGCACATGGACTGTCTAAAAATGCTACCCTAGCTTCCTTCCTATATATTCCTGACATCACAATGTGCACAAGCACCAGCTAAATTTGAAACATACAGAAAACACCATTCTGCAAATGTGCTGTGATGCGGGATGTGAGAAAGATCAGGCATTCTAAAGCTTCTAATTTTCCTCAGCTGAACAGCTGGAGGCCTCCCCAGGGAGGCAGGAAGTTTCTGAACCCAGATAGCAGAGCTTTCTTTCTACAAAACATCTTCCAATAAACTGCTAGCTCAGGGAGAAATCTCCTATTTGGATGTGATCTTTTTAATGATATAATGTCTAAAAAATATATACATATGAAACAAAAGAAATAAAAATGAGGGATAAAGAATAAATAAAAAATGTAGCCCTTGAATAAACAAAACTACTGAGGAAAAACTATTTCCAATAACTTAAAAACAGTGATAAAAATATTGCACCTAAAAGGTAAGAAATCAATAAAGATACAAAATCTGATGATTAATTGAGAAAACAGTCAAAGGAAATGGAAAAAAAAATGTCATGTGGAGTGTATGAAAAATATAGAGGAGAAAATAAAATACACCAGGACAGAAATTAAGTCCAGGAAATTTTAATTCAAGAAATCTTTCTTGAACTAAAAATACACTTAAAATGATAGATTATAAAAAATTATAGGTTAAAGGGGTACTTAATGGGTCAGAAAATATCAATACAGAATTTTAAGCTTTGATACAAGTAGTAGAAGTCACTAGCATTCCAAAAACAGAAAGAACTCTTGAAAATCCAGGGAAAAAAGGCACCACTTCCCTCCCAAAACTCAGAGGGCCCTCTCATCTCCGACAGTGGCATTCATTTCTGGGGGAGAGGACAGAATGCACACATCTTCAGAAGGAAAATCATTACCTGGTTAATTACAAGAAAAATTTACCAGGCCCAGATATCTTACTAATTTAAAGATCACAGAAAAATATTTTTAATATATAAAACTCAGGAAATATGATTCACACGATCTTTTGTTGAACAATGCATTAGAGGAAAAACTTAAAGTGAAAAAAAAGGACCAGAAACACTGAGGTAAAAATTGCAGACATGGAGCATTAAATCCATTTAAATACAGGACATAGGCTAAATAATGAAGGGAGTTATGGTTACAGAGGAAGATTTTAGTGTTATGAACTATGACACAATGGAAACAGTACTGTAGCAAATAAAAGTTGATACGGCAAAGTAAAGAGAACACATAAAAAAGGATAAGTATGTATCTGGCTTCATCTTTTTATAACTTGAGACCAAAAGATGTAGTTTAAAGCTGTAAATAAAGTAACAGAGATATGCATGCTAAGTCACTTCAGTCATGTCCAACTCTTTGTGACCCTATGGACTGCAGCCCACCAAGCTCATTGGTCCATGGGATTCTCCAGGCAAAAATAATGGAGTGGGTTTCCAGGCCCTCCTCCAGAGGATCTTCATGACCCAAGGATGGAATCCACGTCTCTTATGTGTCCTGCATTGGCAGGTAAGTTCTTTACCACTAGCACCACCTGGAAAGTTCAATAGAGATAGTTATAAAGATTAAGTACAAAATAAATCATATTAACAATATGAAATCGGGCAACATACAACAAAAATCAGAGGAGAAAACAGAAGTATGAGGATGTCAAATTATGCTAACTGTAGTAATTCATCATTCGAGTCATTACTGACTCCTCCTGCTTAGTCCTTCAGTCATGTCTGACACTTTGCAACCCCATGGACAAGTTTCCTCTGTCCATAAGGATTCTCCAGGCAAGAATACTGGAGTGGGTTGTCATGCCCTCCACCAGGGGATCTTCCCAACCCAGGGATCAAACCCAGGTCTCTCTCATTGCAAGCAGATTCTTTACCGTCTGAGCCACCAGGGAAGTCCATTACCAACTAAATAAGAACTAAAATTATATCATACAGTAACAGTAGTAATATATCTAACTACATGAGAAACTAAAATCAGAGTGCAAAACTTTCAGAATATCAAAAGAATAAACACATAAAACCAAATAAAGAAAATAAGTACTTGCTTATTTCCATCTATAATGACTGATTGTGAAATGATAAGCAAGGAACCAATAATAAGATCAGGGGGATGGGAAAGTGTTGGCAAGATTAAATTTAAACCAATAAAAATAATTTAATAAAAAGTGTGCCATATTTTTAATTGTTATTTTTTAATAGAAGGGTAATTGCTTTACAGAATTGTGTTGGTTTCTGCCAAAAGGTTTTTAAATTATGAAGATATAAACAAAATCCATAGTGGCTTCACACAGTGTCATCTACCTAGTGGAACTAGACACCCTTCTCTGTACAATTCCAGGCAGACTGGACACAAGGATTTGCACGAGCTTAATAAAGATACAGGAGACACAGCAGCCACTACCTGGAGCTGGTCTAGGGCTCCAGGTGATGGCTGCAGTTCACACTGACCCTGCTCTTCTGATTTGCCATTAACAAAGGGCTTCCCCTGAGCCTGTAGCTCTTCCACCCCACCCCGCCCCCATGAGTTTCTCGTTCAGCTTCTCCAAGTCCAGGACCAGATGCATGTGCAGCTCTAGTGAAAAAAATCACCGGATTCCTCTACAAATGACCACAACATTGAGACCGGAGGCAGTAACAGGCGGTTTCCAGCCGGTCTTATGAATTCCAGAGCATCCTTGTTCTCTCCCTCTTTGCATCCAGCTTTTCTTCTTGACTGTTGGCCTCAGCGATCCACAGTAACTTCAGGACTCCAACAGAAGCAATGATTTTCCAGATCTTCATTAGATCTCACAATTATGGGAGGTCATATGCCTACACATCCCTATTCTGCATCACTCACAGTGGTTCTGTGTCTCTGAATGACTCTTAACTCATACAAAAATAATGGTAACAAAAGAGGGTTCAGGGAAGCAGCCTTAAAGATGAGTTCTCTGAATTGGTCCTGAGTTTTCTGGAACTGGTTCTCTGGTCTGATTAAATTTAAAGATCTTAGTGACTCATTTGCCAGGGGTAAAGGAAACATGGCAGGCAGTGAAAAATAACTTAAACCAGCATCTTCAGAAACTTATGTTATAGTGTCTATAGATGACAGGGCTTAGAGTTACCAATAGTTGCTCTCAGTGAACATTTTAGAAAAATTTAAGAGTTCAGTGTGGTTGCTTGCTTGCTTTTAAGGGCACTGGAGAAGAGGTAGGTGGTACAGATCTTAAAACTTGACATTTTAAATTCCAAGCTCAAGATCAAAGTGACTAGACACTTTCTATGATTATCCTAAGGTGGGGGAGAAAAAAAAGACCCTATTACTTTCTATTTCTGAAGGATGAAATTTTTCAAAGTGGCAGGTGATTGAATTATAATGCAAATTGAATTCCTAAACTCACAGTCTCATATGCTAAAGTCAGAACACTGATTGGAAAGGACATAGACCCCAAATATCCGGGCCAGTATTTGAAGCTAGGAACCCTTGAAACTCTTCATTCTGCTGCCTCCTTTGCCAATAAAAGAAACACTTTTGTTCCTCAGATTAGTTCCCAGTTGGCAGAAGGAAATGTTATCAGTTCAGTTCAGTTCAGTCACTCAGTCGTTTCGAACTCTTTGCAACCCCATGTACTGAAGCAAGCTAGGCTTCCCTGTCCATCACCAACTCCCAGAGCTTACTCAAACTCATATCCATTGAGTCGGTGATACCATCCAACCATCTCATCCTCTGTCATCCCCTTCTCCTCCTGCCTTCAATCTTTCCCAGCATCAGGGTCTTTTCCAATGAGTCAGTTCTTTGCATCAGGTGGCCAAAGTATTGGAGTTTCAGCTTCTTCCAATTAATATTCAGCACTGATTTCCTTTAGGATTTACTGGTTGGATCTCCTTGCAGTCCAAGGGACTCTCAAGAGTCTTCTCCAACACCACAGTTCAAAAGCATAAGTTCTTCAGTGCTCAGCTTTCTTTATAGTTCAACTCTCACATCCATACATGTCTACTGGAAAAATCATAGATTTCACTAGACAGACTTTGATTTGCAAAGTAATGTCTATGTTTTTTAATATGCTATCTAGGTGAGTCATAGCTTTCCTTCTAAGGAGCAAGCATCTTAATTTCATGGCAGCAGTCACCATCTGCAGTGATTTTGGAGCCCAAGAAAATACAGTCTGTCACTCTTTCCATTGTTTCCCGATCTATTTGCCATGAAGTGATGAGACTGGATGCCATGATCTTAGTTTTCTGGACGTTGAGTTTTAAGCCAGCTTTTCCACATTCCTCTTTTACTTTCATCAAGAAGCTTCAATTTTTTCCATAAGAGTAGTGTTATCTGCATATCTGAGGTTATTGATATTTCTCCTGGCAATGTTGATCCCAGCTTGTGCTTCATCCAGCCCAGAGTTTCTCATGATGTGCTCTGCATACAAGTTAAATAAGCAGGATGACAATATACAGCCTTGACATACTCCTTTTCCTATTTGGAAATAGTCTGTTGTTTCATGCCCAGTTCTAACTGTTGCTTCTTGACCTGCATACAGATTTCTCAGGAGGCAGGTCAGGTGGTCTGGTATTCCCATCTCTTGAAGAATTTTTCAGTGTGTTGTGATCCATACAGTCAAAGGCTTTGGCAGACTCAACAAAGAAGAAGTAGATATTTTTCTTGAACTCTCTTGCTTTTTCAACGATCCAACAGATGTCACCAATTTGTTCTCCGATTCCTCTGCCTTTTCTAAATCCAGCTTGAACATCTGGATGTTCACGTACTGTTGAAGCCTGGCTTGGAGAATTTTGACCTTTACTTATCAGCATGTGAGATGAGTGCAATTGTGCAGTAGTTTGAGCATTCTTTAGCATTGCCTTTCTTTGGGATTGGAATGAAAATGGACCTTTTCCAGTCCTGTGGCCACTGCTGAGTTTTCCAAGCGTGCTGGCATATTGAGTGCAGCACTTTCATAGCATTATCTTTTAGGATTTGAAATAGCTCAACTTGAATCCCATCACCTCCACTAGCTTTGTTCATAGTGATGCTCCTAAGTGATGCCCACTTGACTTCACATTCCAGGATGTCTGGCTGTAGGTGAGTGTTCACACCATCGTGGTTTTCTGGGTCATGAAGATCTTTTTTGTATAGTTCTTCTGTGTATTCTTGCCACCTTTTCTTAATATCTTCTGCTTCTGTTAGATCCATACTATTTCTGTCCTTTATTGAGCCCATCTTTGCATGAAATGTTCTCTTGGTATCTCTAATTTTCCTGAAGAGATCTTTAGTCTTTCCCATTCTATTGTTTTCCTCTATTTGTTTGCATTGATCTCTGAGGAAGGCTTTCTTATCTCTCCTTGCTATTCTTTGGAACTCTTCATTCAAACGGGTGTATCTTTCCTTTTCTCCTTTGCCTTCAGGCACTCTGTCTATCATATCTAACCCTTGAATCTATCTCTCACTTCCACTGTATAATCATAAGGGATTTGATTTAGGTCATACCTGAATGGTCTAGTGATTTTCCCCACTTTTTTCAATTTCAGTCTGAATTTGACAATAAGGAGTTCATGATCTGAGCCACAGTCAGCTCATGGTCTTGTTTTTGCTGACTGTATAGAGCTTCTCCATCTTTGGCTTCAAAGAATATAATCAGTCTGATTTTGGTATTGACCATCTGGTGATGTCCATGTGTAGAGTCTTCCCTTGTGTTGTTGGAAGAGGGTGTTTGCTATGACAACCCTTGGCAGTTATCATAGAAAAAATTACTTATTAACCCTTTTATCATCATATCCCCACCATCTTTGTTGTTTCTAGATCTTGTTGTTGTTCAGTCACTAAATCCTGTCTGACTCTTTGCAGTCCTATGAATTGCAACAGCCAGGTTTCACTATCCTTCATTATCTCCCTGCGTTTGCTCAAATTTATGTCCATTGAGTCAGTGATGCCATCCACCATCTCATCCTCTGTCGTCCCCTTCCCTTCTTGCCCTCAATCTTTCCCAGCATTAGGGTCTTTTCCAGTGAGCTCCAAATATTGGAGCTTCAGCTTCAGCTTCAGTTCTTTCAATGTATATTCAGGGTTGATTTCCTTTAGGATTGACTGATTGGATCTCCTTGCTGTCCAAACAACTCTCAAGAGTCTTCTCCAGCATCACAGTTTGAAGCATCAATTTTTTGGCACTCAGCCTTCTTTATGGTCCAACTCTCACATCCCTACATGATTACTGGAAAAACCATGGCTGTGACTATATGGACTTTTTTGGCAAAGCAGTGTCTCTGGTTTTTAATATACTGTCTGTGTTTGTCATAGGTTTTCTTCCAAGGAGCAAGTGTCTTTTAATTTCATGGCTGCAGCCACCATCTGCAGTGATTTAGGAGGCCAAGAAAGAGAAATCTGTCACTGTTTCCACTTTTTCTGCATCTAATGGCCATTAAGTGATGGGACCAGATGCCATGATCATAGTTTCTTTCAATACTGAGTTTCTAGTTTAGCTTTTTCACTCTCCTCTTTCACATTCATCAAGAGGCTCTTTAGTTCCTCTTTGCTTTCTGCCGTTTGTATGGTATCATCTGCATATCTGAAGTTATTTATATTTCTCCCAGCAATCTTGATTCCAGCTTGTGCTTCATTTAGCCCTGCATTTCACATGATATACTCTGCATATAAGTTAAATAAGCAGGGTGACAATATACAGCCTTGAAATTCTCGTTTCCCAATTTTGAACCAGACTGTTGTTCCATGTTCAGTTCTAACTGTTGCCTCTTTACCTGCATATAGGTTTCTCAGGAGTCAGGTTAGGTGGTCTGGTATTCCCATCTCTTCAAGAATTTTCCACAGTTTGTTGTGAACCACAGAGACAAAAGCTTTAGCATAGTCAATGAAGCAGAAGTAGACATTTTTCCTGGAATTTCCTTGCTTTCTCTATAATCCAGTGGATATTGGCAATTTGATCTCTGGTTCCTATGCCTTTTCTAAATCCAGCTTGTATATCTGGAAGTTCTCGGTTCACGTATTGTTGAAGCCTAGCTTGTAGCATTTTGAGCATTATCTTGCTAGCTAGTGAAATGAGTGCAATTATGCAGTAGTTTGAACATTCTTTGGCAATGTGTTTATTTGGGATTGGAATGAAAACTGACCTTTCCCAGTCCTGTGGCCACTGCTGAGTTTTCCACATTTGCTGGCATATTTCTATAGCTACAACCAGAGAAATTTTGGAAGGCACCAGAGGATAAGGTGAAACTTTAGCCCCCGAGGAGATATAAGGTAGTTCATCACAAGAGCAACAGGATGTTGCCATTACATATCAGTAGAAATCTGAGGAGCACTTAAGAGAATGAATCCCAGTGTTGCTGCATCTGGGTGGAAAAATGTAATACTGAACCAAGCTCAAGTTATTAATGTGGGCTTACAAAAGAGAAATTCCAGTACTGTGGCCTGGAGAATTTCATGGACTGTATAGTCCATAGGGCCACAAAGAGTTGGACACTACTGAGCAACTTTCTCTTCACTTTCACTTTGGTGCTAAACCAAAAAAAAGTATCTACAATTATCTGAGGAAACTATTAAAATATTCCTCCATTTTCCAAATAAACATCCATGTGAATCAATTCTTTCATCTGTTCCACCCAAAGTAAGCTACCTCAAGAAACTGAATACAGAAGCAGATATGAAACCTAGCTATCTTCTCTTGTTTCCAAAGATATTTTCAAAAATATAAAGCAATATCACTTTTCTCATTATTTTTTTGAGAAAATATAGCTATTTCCATTAAAAGTGTGTCATTTATATCAATATGTGATGAGTTTATTCTTGTTATTTTAAATAAATTATTGATAAACATTGTTAACATTTAACAATTTTAATTTTGGTACTCAATAAGTCACATAAGTAAAATTCTTTGAGTTGCTCAATAATTTTTAAGGATATAAAGGGAAGGGACATCCCTGGTGCTCTAGTAGTTAAGAATTCACCTTTCAGTGCAGGACACGTGGGTTTGATCCCTGGTCTGGGACCTAAACTCACACACAGCAACTACTGAGCCCCCATGCTCTAGAACTGGCATGCCACAAAGAAGGGCCCGCGTGCTGCAATGGAGATCCCACATACCACAACTAAGACCCAATGCAGCCAAATAAATAAATAAATATAGACTTTTAAAGAATACAAAGGGAAACTGAGATGAGACATTTGAGAGTTGGTGTTATACAGGAAGATTTTAAAGCCTTAGGAAGACTGGAAGAGGCTGGAGTAAATTTTCACGTACGCATTCTCCACATCTCCAGGAGTATCAGGAGGATGTGTCCAGCTCAGCATAGGCCATGACTGACCATGTTAATTGCTGCCCTGGGGATGGGCTCCCTGAATTTCATGGTCATTGCAGGACCTTGGAGCCAGAAACAAAGTGGATATTTTGCCACAATGGGTAATAGGGCCCAAATCATACTCAGAAGGGATTAATCTAGAGGAATATTTGGCATGAGTTAACCAAAATCATGGAGTCCCTAAAACTGAAATAGACAGGTTCTAGCAAAAGTGTTTGGAGAAGGCAATGGCATCCCACTCCAGTACTCTTGCCTGGAAAATCCCATGGACAGAGGAGCCTGGTGGGCTGCAGTCCATGGGGTCGCTAAGAGTCAGACAGGACTGAGCGACTTCCCTTTCACTTTTCACTTTTCACTTTCATGCATTGGAGAAGCAAATGGCAACCCACTCCAATGTTCTTGCCTGGAGAATCCCAGGGACAGGAGAGCCTGGTGGGCTGCCATCTATGGGGTCGGACAGAGTCGGACACGACTGAAGCGACTTAGCAGCGGCAGCAGCAGCAGCAGCAAACGTGCTACTTGACATACAGGACAGAAAGCTCTATAGATCTGGCAAATGTTGATTCATGAGAGTCACCACGGAGAGAGCTGCAGCCCCTCTGGCAAGTGAGGACCTTAGCAAACAGACAGAGCACAGGCCGTGCACATGAAAGAGGTCATCTTGTTCCTCTTAAGCAATGATCCTTCTTCCCTGCTTATAGCGGATGCTATCAGTCTTCTGACTGGACCCCCCACATACACACAAAATGAACTTGTAACCATTTTCCAGTATGATTGTGCCCTGAATTAGGTGAAATAAACACACTTTTAGGACACAACTGAACATCAGTTTAAAACTTAAAATCATTACGTGTAGAGAAAAAAAATGTGCAATTAAAATGCTAGTCACAGAGTGGGAAAGATATTTGTGACACCTGTAACAATAGAGGATCACACTTAGAATATCTTAAGAACTATAGAAAAAGACTTTCAATGCATATTCTTTTTTAATTTGGCAAGAGATTTGAACAGCTACTGATTAAAAGAGAATATGTAGATGGCCAGTAAGTATGTATGAAGAGCAAACTCATTAGCAATCAAGGGAAATAAAATTTCAGTGAGACACCACTACACATCAACCAGAATAGCTAATGTTTAAATAAATATGCAAATTTTGGCAAAGATATAGAGAAAATAGAAATTTCATATATCCATGATCCAGGTTATATAAACTAGTATATACTCTTTGGAAACTTAGATAACTACTACATTCGATCCTATGTATACCCCATGATCAATAGAAATGCCTTCACATATGCATCAAACTCTGCGCAGGAAGGTTTATAATACTGTTATTTGTAGTAGTCTTCCTGCAGAAGGAGTAAATGGTATTGCAATAGGAAAGAAACTTTGTATTCTATAACAGATTAATTACTAAAGGGATGTTGTCTATAAGTTTGAATTACACACAATGGCCCATCTCTGGGAACACTGTCTCCTTGGTAATGAGCATTCACTAAGCTAAAACACCTTGGTTTAGCTCAGAGGAAACATCCTGACCAGCCTTGCAAATCACTGCAGGGAGGAAGAAATTAATACATTCACTCCTGAGGCTGACCCAAACCAGAAATTGTTTGACTTTACTCCCTCCCCTTTCTGCATAAAAGAAGCCTGAATTCTAACTCAGGGAACTTGGTTCTCTGAGACCCTGGTTCACCATTTTCTCAGTCTGACATCTTTTCAAACAAAATCGCTATTCCTTATCCCAACGACTTATCTCTTGATCTATTGGCCTGGTTGTGCAGCAAGCAGTACTGAGTTTGGCCTTGATAACAGCCATCTATTTATACAATGAAATACAGTACAAAAATGGAAATGAAAGAAATACTGCTCTGTGCAACAAAATATGATACTCAAAAAAAAATAAATATTGAGTAAAACAAGCTGGATATCAAAGAGTACATAGCACAAGATTCAATTATAATAGAACTAATATAAAGTGTTAGAAGTAAAAGTAGTGGTTACCTTTGGAACAGAGACTGGAGATCCAAGCACCATTTGTTGAAGAGACTATCCTTTTCCCCATTGTGTATTCTTAATATTCTCATTGAAAATCAGTTGATCATCTATGTTAGGATTTATTTCTAGGCATTCTATGCTCTTCCACTGATCTATATGTCTGTCTTTATGCTAACACCATGATCACTAGAGCTTTGAATAGGAAAACCTCATTTTATTGAGCTTTACTTTATTGTACTTCACCACCAAAAAGTTATGGCTCACTGAATGACTGGATGATTTTTAGCATTTTTTAGCAATAAAGTATTTTTTAATTAAGATATGTACATTGTTATTTTAGACATAACATTGTTGTTCATACAATAGACTACAGTATAGTATAAGCATAACTTTCATATGCACAGGAAAACCAAAAACTTCATATGACTCACTTTATTGTGACATTTGTTTTATTGTTGTGGTCTGGCACCAAGTCTCCATATCTCCATGGTATGCCTGCAATGCATTTTAAAATCAGAAAGCACGATGCTCCAGCCTTATTCTTCTTTCTCAAAATTGCTTTGACTGTTTATAACCTTTTGTAGTTCCGTATGAATTGTAGAATTGCTTTTTTCTATTTCTATTAGAAAATGTCATTGGAATTTTGATAAAGATTGAATTAAATCTGTAGATTGCTTTGGGTCATGTCAATGTTTTAACAAAATCAGTTCTTCCAATACATTAACACAGGCTATCTTTCTATTCATTCATCTCCTTAGTAAATTTATTTCCAAGGATTTTATTTCTTTTGATGCTATTGTACATGGGATTGTTTACCTACTTTCCTTTTCAGACAGCTCATTGTTAGTGTATAGAAACACAACTGATTTTTGTATGTTGATCTTGTATCCTACAACTTAAAAAAATTCATTTATTAGTTCTAGCAGTTATTTTAAAATAACTCTGTGAGTTTTTCTGTTCAATTATTTGTTTTTCAGGATCATATATTCTGTTTGGTATTTTTAAAATATTTTCTATCTTATGAAATTCTCTCTTTGTTCATGTGTTTTTCTATGGATCTTTGTGAGAGCTATTTTTAATTTTCTGTTAGGTAAATTGTACAACTCCACTTAATTAGAGTTGGTTTCTGAAGGCTCATCTTGTTCTTTTGTTTGGAACATCTTTGCCTGGTTCTTCATTTTCCTTGACTCTATGTATCAGTGTCTATGTTGGACATAGCAGGTCTGGATTTCAGTCTTCATTATCTACCTTTGTACAGGAGAAATGCTTCACCAACAAGCCTGACCAGAGATTCTGAGGGTCTCTACCAACCCTCCCCAGGGAGAAGCAGGCTGTTGTGGCTTTCGCTTGCTATTCTGTACTAAAGCAGGTGGGAGCTAAAGCATGTAGCAGTGCAAACCATTGCCTTCATTCCCCCTGTGGCAGCTACACTGTCCCAGAGCCATCAGTGATCCAAGACAGATAAGACAGAAGCCAGTCCTCTAAGTGAGAAACCCCCTCAGAAGAGCTGGGACCCAGAATCAAGTCTTCTTTTCCCCATGGTGAAGCCAGGTGGAACTAGGGAGTCTCTTCCTGATCGTATGGCACTGCAATAGGTGAAGGGTCTCTGGCAGGAAGACATCCCATATCTTCCTACCAGTTTTGGTCAGTCTGGTTTTGCATTCTCCCATAATGCAGAAGACTTACAATCAGTTCCTGATTTATTCCAAAGGGAATTTGTCCATGAAATATTGCAGACTTGATATGTTGGGTGTGGGTGGGATATGAAGGGTCCAGAGCCAACTGCCATTCAGTTGATGCCACTGAAATTGACATATTATGTTAATTGTAAAACATGAAAGTAATTGTTTTAAAATCAGGAACAAAACAAGAATATTTATTATTCTAGATTAAATTGTGTCCCCACAAAATTTTGTGTTGAAGTTCTAACCCCTAATACCATAGAAGGTATTTGAGGACAGCATCTTGCACAGTAATTATGTTAAAATTAGGTTATTAGGGTGTGCCTTAGTCAACTCTGAAGGATGTCATTATAAGAAGAGGATATTAGGACACAGGCACACACTAAAGAAAAAATCACATGAAGAGTCCTGAAGAAGACACAGTGTACAAGCCAAGGAAAGAAGACCTAGAAGAAGCCAACCGTGTCAACATCTTGATGAAGACGTTGATCTAGAATTGTGAGAAATTAAATTTCTTTAGTTTCAGCCACATATTCTGTGGTATTTTGTATGGCAGCCACAGCAGACTGACCTTCATGACACTGAAGATGCTAAACAGTACAGTGATAAGTAAATAATAATAGATAATTAAAGAATGTAAAAGAAATAAAACTGTCATTTGGAATTTTTATTATATACAAAAAGTTCAAAGGAATCCACCATTAAATTAGAAAAACTAATAAGATAGCTTAAAATTTTTATAAACTACAAAATATACAAAGTCAGTATACAAGATTTGAGGAGGATGTGTATTGCAGTCCTCTGACAGCCCAACTTCACAGTTGAAGACTGAAAAGTCTCCCAGAGTTCAGTTCCTATTTCTTCCAGAAAAGAAAAATGAAACATAAAAAAGAAATAACATTTTCATGTTCAAAGGACTGAATTACCTCTTTCTTTTCACCAATTCAAAGAAATCATCTTTCTCACTTTATCATAAGGACTCAGTAAATTTATCCTACCAAGTCTTTCCATCTTTTTTATTCACTCAATAATACCCCCATCAGTTTTGTACTGTGAGGTTCAGTTCAGTTCAGTCACTCAGTCGTGTTCGATTCTATGTGACCCCATGAATTGCAGCACTCCAGGCCTCCCTGTCCATCACCAACTCCCAGAGATCACTCAGACTCACATCTGTCAAGTCAGTGATGCCATCCAGCCATCTCATCCCCTGTCGTCCCCTTCTCCTCCTGCCCCCAATCCCTCCCAGCATCAGAGTCTTTTTGAATGAGTCAACTCTTCACAAGAGGTGGCCAAAGTACTGGAGTTTCATAATCTGAAATTTAGTAAAATCATGAAAATATTTTAAGTCCATTTAAAAAATTCAAAATTTAAGGTGCTCTTAAAGCAAAAATCCCTCAAAAATCCTTTCTCAGAGATCACTGCAGAATAGCTTTGGCGATTAAAGCATTATTATAACAATTAATGGATTATTAATTCACTCAGCTAGCTGAGAGAAGCTGAATGATGTCAGAGGACAGTTGTACATATACACAAACACAACATCTCACCAGTTTGTTTATTAAATTGCCTGGTGACACAGATATTTAACTTCCTCATCTCCCAACCTCAATTCCATGATGTGGTCTACACAAACCCAAAGTCACCTGGGTCTTCAGTCATCTGTCTCCTCATTCAACCTATTCAGTGTATCTGGATTTGCACTGCCTGGACTTCCCATTTAAAGATGGAAGAACTCTTCCCTGGCATATAGGAAGACTAACAGTTATTGGGTCATGAGATTCCCCCTCCAGGTGACCATCTTTGGCTAAAGGCAACATCCTTGCTAACATTACACTCCTTTCATGAGCAGCTCTCTGACTGGTCCTCAGGTGTAGGAAGGGCTATGAAGGCACATCCCTATTGCCCACATTCAGGACCCAATTCCCTGTACAATTAGCTAGTGTTTCCATGGTGATTCCCTCGTGGGTCCTGCCTCTTTCTCTCCCCACCACTTCTAATTTTGAGAGCACTCCCTGATTCCATGTAAGCCAATCACAGTCTCACAGTTGACTTCCCATGGAACCTCACCTCTGACTAAGCAGTTTCTTAGCAGAAAAATGATATAAAGTGCTAAAGTCTGTTTATCTTGAGTGTCCTGGTTTTATGTTGCTGTTGTTCAGTCACTAAGTTTTGTCCGACTCTTCATGACCCCATGAACAGAAGCACACCAAGCTTCCCTGTCCTTTACTATGTCCCAGAGTTTGCTCAAACTCACATTCATTGAGTTGGGGATGTTATCCAACCATCTCATCTTTTGTCATTCCTCTTCTCCTCCTGCCTTCCATCTTTCCCAGTATCAGGGTCTTTTCCAATGAGTCTGTTAACTCCATCAGGTGGCCAAAGTATTAGAGCTTCAGCTTCAGCATCAGTCATTCCAGTGAATATTTGGAGTTAATTTCTATGGCTCAGCTGGTAAAGAATCTGCCGGTGATGCAGGAGACCTGCGTTCGATCGCTGGGTTGGGAAGACCCACCTGGAGAAGGAAAAGTTTACCCACTCCAGTATTCTGGCCTGGAGAATTTCTATTTCTGCTTTATTGACTATGCCAAAGCCTTTGACTGTGTGGATCACAATAAACTGTGGAAAATTCTGAAAGAGATGGGAATACCAGACAACCTAACCTGCCTCTTGAGAAATCTATATGCAGGTCAGGAAGCAACAGTTGGAACTGGACATGGAACAACAGACTGGTTCCAAATAGGAAATGGAGTACGTCAAGGCTGTATATTGTCACCCTGCTTATTTAACTTATGCAGAGTACATCATGAGAAACGCTGGACTGGAAGAAAAAGCTGGAATCAAGATTGCTGGGAGAAATATCAATAACCTCAGATATGCAGATGACACCACCCTTATGGCAGAAAATGAAGAGGAGCTAAAAAGCCTCTTGGTGAAAGTGAAAGAGGAGAGTGAAAAAGTTGGCTTAAAACTCAACATTCAGAAAATGAAGATCATGGCATCTGGTCCCATCACTTCATGGGAAATAGATGGGGAAACGGTAGAAACAGTGTCAGACTTTATTTTTGGGGGGGGGGGCTCCAAAATCACTGCAGATGGTGACTGCAGCCATGAAATTAAAAGACGCTTACTCCTTGGAAGAAAAGTTATGACCAACCTAGATAGCTTATTCAAAAGCAGAGACATTACTTTGCCGACTAAGGTCCATCCAGTCAAGGCTATGGTTTTTCCAGTGGTCATCTATGGATGTGAGAGTTGGACTGTGAAGAAGGCTGAGCGCTGAAGAATTGATGCTTTTGAACTGTGGTGTTGGAGAAGACTCTTGAGAGTCCCTTGGACTGCAAGGAGATCCAACCAGTCCATTCTGAAGATCAACCCTGGGATTTAATTGGAAGGAATGATACTAAAGCTGAAGCTCCAGTACTTTGGCCACCTCATGCGAAGAGTTGACTCATTGAAAAAGACTCTGATGCTGGGAGAGATTGGGGGCAGGAGGAGAAGGGGACGACTGAGGATGAGATGACTGGATGGCATCACGGACTCGATGGATGTGAGTCTGAGTGAACTCCGGGAGACAGTGATGGACAGGGAGGCCTGGCGTGCTGTGATTAATGGGGCCGCAAAGAGTTGGACAGGACTGAGCGACTTGCACTTTCACTTTCAATTTCCTTTAGGATTGACTGGTCTGATTTCTTTGCTGTCCAAGGGACTCTCAAGAGTTTTCTCCAGCTCCAAAAACTGGTTCAAAAGGTGAGAGATTAAGAAATTAACAAGTTAAGGCAAAGTAACCAAATGTTGTATAGAAATATTATTCTTATCCTAATTAGTTCCAAAGCATCTTTAGTTCACTTTGAAAAGTCATTCACTGATGTTTTGTTGCTGTTGTTTTTTTAAAGATAGGTTACAAATTATTTTACTATCCTTTCTTCATAAGTTGGGGTGGGGGTAGGAAGGAGAACCTCTTTGTAACTATTTCCAAATAATAGAAGAATAAGCCTGTAAGTAAAATTGCTTCCTGAAATCTTATCTAATGTCCATTTCTATCAAGACAAGAAAATTTGAATTCTACTTTTTAAATAAAGAAAACATTGCCAGTGGGAAAGAGATAATAGGATCCATTTATGAAGATATTTTGATGTTTCGAGCATACTTTAAGGATAAAATATATTTGTCTTTCATGGCTCCTGCAAATCATAAGGCAAAAAAGAAGACTGATATTTTGAATTCTGGGAAACCGGTATATTACAAAAAGGAAGAATCATTCCCAGTCCTTTTTAGTGTTAAACTCTCAAGGAGTTTTGAGCACATAATAAATGCTTAATACCACTTGTTAAGTAGATAATCAAATGAGTGGATGTCTAAGTATATTGTTAACCTTCTGAAGATAAGCCACCATTCATCCTCATTTGGAATATATTTTCCTCATCTCTAACAAAATTAAATTTGTTCTTTCTTCTCACTTTTAATTTGATTTATCAATAAGTGATAATGCCATATTCCATTTGAAAAGAACATATTCTGTTCTCTCTGTTAGAAGTAGAACTAGAAGTAGAATAAGTGAACCTAGAAAGAGAAACCACAGCTGTCATCCTTAAAATGAGAATTAAGAAAGTTATTGAGACAATTAATTTATCTGGCATCAGTTTCACAGTTCTCCTCTTCTCAAGGCTTGTATCATAATAACAGAAACCATAATCCAGAGAGATGATGGAAAGATGCTCCTTGTATTCTTCCACTGTTTTTAAAAAACACTGTACTTCTTCTGTGAACCAGACACTGCACGTAGGATGTAAAAAGCGATGAAACAATACTCAAGAGCTCACACTCTGGAGAGGAAAATATATTGGACCCATGTAATGGATAATGCGAGAAGCATAAAAGTAAGGTGTGGGGCACAGAATGCAGAAGGCAGGGGGCCACGTCCCCACAGAGGGTAGATGGCTTCTCACAGGAGGTGGACTCAGGAGTGAATCTTATATGATGAGTTAGGATTCACAGATTGGGGTCAAAGAAACTGTTCTAAGGACTTCCCCTATGGTCCAATGGTTAAGTATCTGTCTTACAATGCAGGGAACACAGGTTTGATTCCTGGTCAGGGAACTAAGATCCCACATCCTGTGGAGCAACTAACCCCGTGCCACAACTAGAGAGTCTATGAGCCATAATGAAAGATCTCGAGTGCTGCAACTAAGACCAATACTACTAAATTAATAAATATTTTTCTTTTAAGAAGCTATTCTAATCAAGGGTGATTAAAGCAATAGTGGTGAAATTGGCTAGGAGTACACAGGGAGATTTTTAGGTATTGGGATCAGTAGGAAGTGGTGATGGGATGAATGAGCCAAGAAGAGTCAACAGGAAAAGAAGAAAGGATGACCCATGCAAATTTGATGCATGAAGCAGGGCACCCAAAGCCAGTGCTCTGGGAAAAACCAGATAAATAGGGTGGGGAGAATGGTGGGAGGGGGTTTCTGGATAGTGGGGACACATGTACACCTGTGGCTGATTCATGTTGATGTACATTGTGTGGCAAAAACCACCACAATAAATGCAAAGTAATTATTCTCCAATTAAAATATTTTTTTTAAAGAGAGAAAAGAGAATAATTGACACACAAAGGTCTAGGACAGAGGACAAATTCAACCTGAACTTGTCCACTGAAAGCTCACTTTTCAAGGTTGTAAAGAAGGAGGCAAAGTAGCATTAGAGACCAGCAAGACTGAAAGTTAATTCTCTGGGCTTTTACTGAAAATTTTTATTAAAACTTGCTCTAGAGGGTGGGCTCAAGATTTCAGACAGATTATTCTTATAAAATTAAAAACTTTTATGTCTATGAAATGCAAAAATTTAAGAATGAATGAAGTTAGAGAAAATAGAGAAGTAAATAATTTTCTCCTGATAGATTCAACTTATATATGTATATATTATCTATAAGTTCATCTGTTGAGGACAAAAGGTCTTTATTTAGGGAGGTGATTTTGAATACAATTACTTCAGACCTGTGTGCTTAGTTTTCTGTTGTTATCCAGTAATTAGCAAGTCAAAAAACCATCAGAATTTGTATACCAAAAAGAATATATAACTCGATTTTCCTAAGCCACCAGTCTAAAAGAAGATAATCAAGAGGATACAAACAAATCTCTCTTATTTTAAGAGAGATTTTAATAATCGATCTCCCCCTCCAGCCTCACCCTTAGATATTCAATCATCAAAGAACTTTTAGCCATGGTTGTTGAACCACAGCTGTCCTTTCTACCATACATATTTTGCTTCTCAGAGGAATGGACATGCTTTCTTTGCCAAAGGCTGGCATTGAGCACCACGAAAAAGACATGGAAAAATTGGCTGCTTAACTTTTTGACTTTGTTCTCCCTGATGAGAAATTGAAGCTTCATTGTTATCAAACTCACATCTGGTGACTCATCATTCAAGAATCTAATATTGAGAGACAAGCATTGGGTAAGAGGTGGTTGTTGTTGTTCACTCACTAAATTGTGTCTGACTCTTTGCCAGCCCATGGACTGCAGCACAGGAGGCTCCTCTGTCCTTCATTATCTCCTGAACTTTGCTCAAATTCATGTCCATTGAGTAAATAATGCTATCTAACCATCTCATCTCCTGCCATACCCTTCTTCTTTTCCCTTCAATCTTTCCCAGCATCAGGATCTTTTCCTCAATGAATTGGCTCTTTGCATCAAGTAGCTAAAGTATTGGAGCTTCAGCTTCAGTATCTGTCCCTCCAGCAATTATTCAGAGTTGATTTCCTTCAGATTTGACTGATCTGATGTCCTTGTAGTCAAAGAAACTCTCAATAGTTTTCTCCAGCACCACAATTTGAAAGCATCAATTCTTTGGCATTTAACCTTCTTTGTGGTTCAACACTCACATCCCTACATGACTACTGGAAAAACCATAGCTTTGACTATATGGATCTTTGTTGGCAAAGTAATGTCTCTGCTTTTTAATACCCTGTCTAGGTGTGAGATAGCTTTTCTTCCAAGGAGCAAGCATCTTTTAATTTCATGGCTGTAGTCACCATCTGCAGTGATTTTGGAGCCCCCCAAAATAAAGTCTGTCACTGTTTCCATTGTTTCCCATCTATTTGCCATGAAGTGATAGGATCAGATGCCATGATCTTAATGAGTTTTAAGCCAGCATTCTCACTCTACTCTTTCACCTTCATCAAGAGCCTCTTTAATTCTTCTTCACTTCTGTGATAAGGGTGGTGTCATCTGCATATCTGAGGTTATTGATATTTCTCCCAGAAATCTTGATTCCAGCTTGGGTTTCATCCAGTTGGCATTTTGTATGATGTACTATGCATATAAGTTAAATAAGCAGGGTGACAAGCTTCTTGACATGCATACAGCTTTCTCAGGAGGCAGGTCAGATGGTCTGGTATTCCCATCTCATTCAGAATTTTCCACAGTTTGCTGTGATCCACACAGTCAAAGGCTTTAATGAAAGTGAAAGTCACTCAATCGTGAACAACTCTTTGCGACATCATGGACTAGTCTATGGAATTCTCCAGGCCAGACTACTGGAGTGGGTAGCCTTTCCCTTCTCCAGGGATCTTCGAACCCATGGATCGAACCCTGGTCTCCTGCATTACAGGCAGATTCTTTTACCAGCTGAGCCACAAAGGTAAGCCCAAGAATATTGGAGTGGGTAGCCTATCCCTTTTCCAGCGGATCTTCCCAACCCAGGAATAGGGGCTTCCTGCATTGCAGAGAGATTCTTTACCAACTGAGCTATGAGGGAAGAAGTCAGTAAAGCAGAAAGAGATGTTTTTCCGGAACTCTTTTACTTTTTTGAGCCTGAACTTTGTAATAAGGAGCTCATGATCTGAGCCACAGTCAGCTCCTGGTCTTGTTTTTGCTGACTATATAGAGCTTCTCCATCTTTGGCTGTGAAGAATATAATCAATCTGATTTCGTTATTGACCATCTGGTGTTGTCCGTGTGTAAAGTCATCTCTTGTGTTGTTGGAAGAGTGTGTATGCTATGACCAGTGTGTTATCTTGGCAAAACTCTGTTAGTCTTTGTCCTGCTTCATTTTGTACTCCAAAGCCAAACTTGCCTGTTACCACTGGTATTTCTTGATTTCCTCTTTTGCATTACAATCCCTTATGATGAAAAGTACATCTATTTTGGTGGTTTTGCTCTAGAAGATCTTTTAGGTCTTCATAGAACTGTTCAACATCAACTTCTTCAACATTAGTCATTGGGGCATAGACTTGAGCACTGTGATATTGAATAGTTTGCCTTGGAAACAAACCAAGGTCATTCTATCGTTTTTGAGATTACTCTCAAGAACTGCATTTTGGACTCTTTTGTTGACTGTGATGGCTACTCCATTTCTTCTAAGGAATTCTTGCCCACAGTAGTAGATATAATGGTCATCTGAGTTAAATTCATCCTTTCTGGTCCGTTTTAGTTCACTTACTCCTAAAATGTCAGTGTTTGCTCTTGTCATTTCCTGTTTGACGACTTCTAATTTAGATTGATTCATGAAGCTAACATTCCAGGTTCCTATGCAATATTGGTCTTATGGCATTTGACTTTAGTTTCACCACTAGACATATCCACAACTGGACTTTGTTTCCACTTTGGCTCAGCTTCTTCATTCCTTCTGGAGCTATTTCTCTGCTCTTCTCCAGTAGCATATTGAACACCTATAGACCTGGGAGTTCATCTTAGAGTGCCCTATCTTTTTGCCTTTTTCTACTGTTCATGGGGTTCTCAAGGAAGGAATGCTGAAGTGGTTTGCCATTCCCATCTCTGGTGGACCACGTTTTGTCAGAACTTTCCACCATGACCCATCCATCTTTGGTGGCCCTACATGGCATGGCTCATAGTTTCATTGAGTTAGAAAAGCCTGTGCCCATGCGATCAGTTTGGTTAGATTTTTGTGATTGTGGTTTTCATTCTGTTTTCCCTCTGATGGATGAGGATAAGAGGCTTGTAGAAGCTTCCCGATGGGAGGGACTGGATGTGGGGAAAACTGAGTCTTAGTCTGGTGGGCAAGGCCATGCTCCGTAAATCTTCAATCCAATTTTATTCTGATGGGTGGGGCTGTGTTTCCTCCTTGTAGTTTGGCCTGAAGCCAAACTTTGGTAGGTGTAATGGCGGTAATGGCAACCTCCTTCCAAACGACTTATGCCAGCATGCCTCAGCTCCAGGACCTTTGTAGTTGGTGCTGCTGATGCCGTGGGAGGTCATTGCTGACCCATGCCTCTGCTGGAGATGCCTGGGCCTTCACAGGCAAGTCGGGCTCAGTCCTTGTGGGGGTCACTGCTACTTTCTCCTGAACCCTGGTGAGCACAAGGTTTTGTTTGAGCCCTCCAAGAGTGTCTTTTCCCCCAGTCCTGTGAAGTTCTTAAATCAAATCCCACTGGCCTGCAAAGTCAAATTCCCTGGGGGTTCTCAGTCCCTTTGCTGGGTCCCCAGGATGGGAAATCTGTTGTAGGCCCTAGAACTTTTTGCAACAGTATGAGAACTTCTTGCTATTTCAAATCCTGAAAGATGATGTGGTGAAAGTGCTGCACTCAAGATGCCAGTAAATTTGCAAAATTCAGCAGTAGCCACAGGACAGAAAAAGTCATTTTTTATTCCAATCCCAAAGAAAGGCAATGCCAAAGAATGCTCAAACTACCACACAATTGCACTCATTTCACACGCTAGTAAAGTAATGCTCAAAATTCTCCAAGCCAGGCTTCAACAATATGTGAACTGTGAATTTCCTGATGTTCCAGCTGGCTTTAGAAAGACAGATGAACCAGAGATCAAATTGCCAACATCTGCTGGACCATCAAAAAGCAAGAGAGTTACAGAAAAACATCTATTTCTGCTTTATTGACTATGCCAAAGCCTTTGACTGTGTGGATCACAATGAACTGTGGAAAATTCTGAGAGATGGGAATACCAGACCACCTAACCTGCCTCTTCAGAAATCTATATGCAGGTCAGGAAGCAACAGTTAGAACTGGACATGGAACAACAGACTGGTTCCAAATAGGAAAAGGAGTACATCAAGGCTGTATATTGTCACTCTGCTTATTAAACTTACATGCAGAGTACATCATGAGAAACGCTGGGGTGGAGGAAGCACAAGATGGAATCAAGATTGCTGGGAGAAATATCAATAATCTCAGATATGCAGATTACACCACCCTTATAGCAGAAAGTGAAGAGGAACTAAAAAGCCTCTTGATGAAAGTGAAAGTGGAGAGTGAAAAAGTTGGCTTAAAGCTCAACATTCAGAAAACAAAGATCATGGCATCCAGTCCCATCACTTCATGGGACATAGATTGGTAAACAGTGGAAACAGTGTCAGACTTTATTTTTTGGGGCTCCAAATCCACTGCAGATGGTAACTGCAGCCATGAAATTAGAAGACACTTACTCCTTGGAAGACAAGTTATGACCAACTTAGATAGTATATTCAAAAGCAGAGACATTACTTTGCTGACTAAGGTCTGTCTAGTCAAGGCTATGGTTTTACCTGTGGTCATGTATGAATGTGAAGGTTGGACTGTGAAGAAGGCTGAGCACTGAAGAATTGATGCTTTCGAACTGTGGTGTTGGAGAAGACTCTTGAGAGTCCCTTGGACTGCAAGGAGATCCAACCAGTCCATTCTGAAGGAGATCAGCCCTGGGTGTTCTTTGGAAGGAATGATGCTAAAACTGAAATTCCAGTACTTTGGCCACCTCATGAGAAGAGTTGACTCATTGGAAAAGACTCTGATGCTGGGAAGGATTGGGTGCAGGAGGAGAAGGGGACCGACAGAGGATGAGATGGCTGGATGGCATCACTGACTCGATGGACGTGAGTCTGAGTGAACTCTGGGATTTGTGATGGACAGGGAGGCCTAGCGTGCTGCAAGTCATGGGGTCACAAAGATTCGGACAGGACTGATCGACTGAACTGAACTGAAAGTCAGCAAACTTATTTTGCCGTAAACATTTCCCTCACAAACAGGTCTCAAGTAATAATCCTTCCCATGGCCTTAGCTGCGGCCTATGTGCTCATCCTGAGACTTTCTTTGTGAAAATCCTTGGACAAATGTCAATAGTCAGCGCAAGCGGCTGCAACGGCTGGCGCACACAGCATGGCCGAGAGGAACTACCCCACATCCGAGGTCGGGGCAGCTGCCAATAGTGCCGGGCTGCGACACTGCAGGAACGGCCAAGAGGAGCCACCCCGAGACTGAGGTCAGGGGCGGTGGCCAGGAAGAGCCACCCCACGTCTGAGGTCAGGGGGAATGGTATGGAGGAGCCACCCCACGTTTAAGGCCAGGGTTGGGAGCCGGGAGGAGCCACCCCGCATCCGAGGCCAGGAGCAGCGGCCGGGAAGATCAACCTATGTCCAAGGAGCAGTGGCTGCGCTGCTGCAGGAAGGACTAGAGGAGCTATCCCACGTTGAAGGTCAGGAAGGGTGGCGGTGAGGAGATACCCTTCGTCCAAGGTAAGGAGCAGCGGCTGCGCTTTGCTGGAGCAGCCGTCAAGAGATACCCCACGCCCAAGGTAAGAGAAACCCAAGTAAGATGGTAGGTGTTGCAAGAGGGCATCAGAGGCAGACACACTGAAACCATACTCACAGAAAACTATCACACTAGGACCACAGCCCTGTCTAACTCAATGAAACCAAGCCATGACTGCGGGGCAACCAAAGATGGGCGGGTCATGGTGGAGAGGTCTGACAGAATGTGGTCCACTGGAGAAGGGAATGGCAAATCACTTCAGTATTCTTGCCTTGAGAACCCCGTGAACAGTATGAAAAGGCAAAATAATAGGATAATGAACGAGGAACTCCACAGGTCAGTAGGTGCCCAATATGCTACTGGAGATCAGTGGAGAAATAACTCCAGAAAGAAAGAAGGGATGGAGCCAAAGCAAAAACAATACCCAGCTGTGGATGTGACTGGTGATAGAAGTAAGGTCTGATGCTGTAAGAGCAATATTGCATAGGAACCTGGAATGTCAGGTCCATGAATCAAGGCAAATTGGAAGTGGTCAAACGAGATGGCAACAGTGAAAGTCAACATTCTAGGAATCAGCGTACTAAAGTGGACTGGAATGGGAGAATTTAACTCAGATGATCATTATATCTACTACCGTGGGCAGGAATCCCTCAGAAGAAATGGAGTAGCCATCATGGTCAATAAAAGAGTCTGAAATGCAGTACTTGGATGCAATCTCAAAAACAACAGATTGATTTCTGTTCATTTCCAATTCAGTATCACCATAATCCAAGTCTATGCCCCAACCAGTAATGTAGAAGAAGCTGAAGTTGAACGGTTCTATGAAGACCTACAAGACCTTGAAGAACTAGCACTCTAAAAAGATGTCCTTTTCATTACCAGTTCAGCTCAGTCACTCAGTCGTGTCTGACTCTTTGCAACCCCATGAATCGCAGCATGCCAGGCCTCCCTGTCCATCACCATCACCCGGAGTTCACTCAGACTCACGTCCATTGAGTCAGTGATGCCATCCAGCCAACTGATTCTGGGTCGTCCCCTTCTCCTCCTGCCCTCAATCTCTCCCAGCATCAGAGCCTTTTCCAATGAGTCAACTCTTCATATCTGGAGCTTCAGCTTTAGCATCATTCCTTCCAAAGAAATCCCAGGGTTGATCTCCTTCAGAATGGACTGGTTGGATCTCTTTGCAGTCCAAGGGACCCTCAGGAGTCTTCTCTAACACCACAGTTCAAACCCATCAATTCTTCGGCACTCAGCCTTTTTCACAGTCCAACTCTCACATCCATACATGACAACTGGAAAAACCATAGCCTTGACTAGACGGACCTTAGTCGGAAAAGTAATGTTTCTGCTTTTGAATATACTGTCTAGGTTGGTCATAACTTTTCTTCCAAGGAGTAAGCATCTTCTAATTTCATGGCTGAAGTCATGATCTGCAGTGATTTTGGAGCCCAGAAAAATAAAGTCTGACACTGTTTCTACTGTTTACCCATCTATTTCCCATGAAGGGATGGGACCAGATGCCATGATCTTCGTTTTCTGAATGTTGAGCTTTAAGCCAACTTTTTCACTCTCCTCTTTCACTTTCATCAAGAGGCTTTTTAGTTCCTCTTCGCTTTCTGCCATAAGGGTGGTGTCATCTGCATATCTGAGGTTATTGATATTTCTCCCGGAAATCTGGATTCCAGCTTGTGTTTCTTCCAGTCCAGTGTTTCTCATGATGTACTCTGCAAATAAGTTACATAAGCAGGGTACAGTATACAGCCTCGATGTACTCCTTTTCCTATTTGGAACCAGTCTGTTGTTCCATATTCAGTTCTAACTGTTGCTACCTGACCTGCATACAGATTTCTTAGGAGGCAGGTTAGGTGGCCTGGTATTCCCATCTCTTTCAGAATTTTCCACAGTTTATTGTGATCCACACAGTCAAAGGCTTTGGCATAGTCAATAAAGCAGAAATTGATGTTTTCTGGAACTCTCTTGCTTTTTCCATGATCCGGTGGTTGTTGGCAATTTGATCTCTGGTTCCTCTGCCTTTTCTAAACCCAGCTTGAACATCAGGGAGTTCATGGTTCATGTATTGCTGAAGCCTGGCTTGGAGAATTTTGAGCATTACTTTACTAGCATGTGAGATGAGTGCAATTGTATGGTAGTTTGAACATATTTTGGCATTGCCTTTCTTTGGGATTGGAATGAAAACTGACCTTTCCAGTCCTGTGGCCACTGCTAAGTTTTCCAAACTTGCTGGCATCTTGAGTGCAGCACTTCCACAGCTTCATCTTTCTGGATTTGAAATAGCTCCACTGGAATTCCATCACTTCCACTACCTTTGTTCGTAGTGATGCTTTCTAAGGCCCACTTAACTTCACATTCCAAGATGTCTGGCTCTAGATTAGTGATCACATTGAAATGCAAAAGTAGGAAGTCCAGAAACACCTGGAGTAACAGGCAAATTTGGCCTTGGAATGTGCAATGAAACAGGGCAAAGACTAATAGAGTTTTGCCAAGAAAATGCACTGGTCATAGCAAACATCCTCTCCCAACAACACAAGAGAAGACTCTACACATGGACATCACCAGATG